>NW_024962263.1:6773927-7211532 GCF_019238085.1 Lagopus leucura | reverse complement strand
GAGGACCACATACCTGTATGTAACGGTATGTCTGATTTATTCGGCCATACCATACGGCAGGCCGCCATTAACCATTCTAGTATGGAATGGTTTTCATCACGATATTGATTGCCCACGTATAACCTTTGCCTAAGAGCAGGATGGACAGTCATGGTGGCCAACTTAGATATTTCTGGGCCATTCACCACGACACTTTCTGCCCCAGAATCCCACAGTCTCAATAACCAAGCCGGCACACTTTCTCTGGGCTTCTGCCGAAATCGTTGTACTAAGTCCATTAATTCTGTTGCCGTGTATGGCCGAGCTGTCACATGTAAATGAGTCTGGGCAGGGGGCCATTGACCAGGCAGCACCCCTGCCGGTCTGTCCTGTACTTTTTTTGTTTTTTGGGTTATCACAGGACGGACCTCCAATGGATCAGTTTGAATTGGACATTCAAGGTCTGATTTGGATTTCTTGTTGTCCTGATCAACGAAGTCTGTTGACTCAGGAGCCTGGTCATCATTTATTGAAATATTATGAATTTGGCTTACAGGAAGATGTAGAATTGGCTTCTTCCCCGTTAAAACGCCAAGTTCATGCTCTAACTTTTCAATACGATCTTTCAAAAGCTGATTTTCGGTTTCTAAAGTATTATTTCTTGAGTCCGCATGATTTAAAGCGGTTAATAGTGGCCATGCCACCATGGAGGCAGCCAATTGTCTTTCTTTGGTAATGAGAATGTCCTTGCCAAGTCCTTGAAAATAGTCTGCCATGCGATATGGGGAGAGATTGCCCATAACACGTAAGGGACCCCATTTTTCAATGATGGCAGCTAACTCGTAATAGGGCGATCCCTCAAACCCTGGGATCTGCCCTGGAATCATTTTCTCTAGGGGAGTATTGTTCTCCCCCTTGACCCATTTATAGAAATTCCACAGGAAAGACATGTTAATTTTAGTATATTCAGCCTGCCTGGCTCGCCAAGTGTATAACCAAGATGTTATAATTGCAATATAATCAAAAGAGTAAGGCAAAGCTGTATAATCAAGATGTTATAATTGCAATATAATCAAAAGAGTAAGGCAAACAAGGATCACAAAAGAGAATAAGTAGAAGAGCTTACCCTTGGGTTGAGCTCACTAGAAGATATCAAAGAGGAGGATCTCCAGAAGAGATCCTTCCCCTCTGGTAGCCAGCTCTTAAATAGGTCCAGGAGGGGTGGAGCCTGGCTCCCCCCCTTCCGGCACACAGGTGAATTGCCTTCACCTGTGCTCCTCTGGCTGACTCATGGCTCACCTCAGGTGATCAATCAGAGGTTCAGGCCGTGACTCAGCAGTTCCCATACAGTCCGTATTAACATCGGAGTCATATTGGTGGTACTGGAAGTCCCTTCTCTGGGGATCTAGCACCTTCGGAGCAGAGTCATTGTTGGAGAAACAGAGACAAGCTTTTCCAGGCTTGTTAGAGAACTGTGTGGCAGAAAGGTGAAAAAGACCAAATTTCCTGAGCCCTTGTCCTGTCCTTGCTAGGTTACACTACCAGTGTAGAAAAGGCTAAGAGAACGTGTCTGGTTTGCAGTATATACTGTAGAGTATATAACTGCACAGCTCCAGTTATATGGAGGATTGCTTAAAAGGAAAAAAAAACAAGTAAAGGAAATAAAAGATTCAGAAAAGACCATTAAACCAAATGTGCTACTCAACCAGGACATCTGATTAGTATCTGATTAGCTCAAAACAACCTATGAGAACTTTGTACAAATCACTTCGCAGGGCTTTAATACACTATTTAAATTATTTCAGTAACTTTAAATTAAGTATTTAACCCTTTCCACAGCAGCTCCCTTCTTATGCATTTGCATCTGGAGGAAGGTTGTACATTTAATCAGAAGAGCCTTACCCACCTTGGGGCTGCTTTTCATTACTGTCACTTGTGAGCATCTCTGAATGCTGTTTCAAGTGGTCTGAATAAGTGAAGCATGTTGCATAAATGCAAGCTGTCCTCATAGACTACTAGATCAGCAAGCTTTGGAAAAATTATTTTGACTTTTAGATGAAAATTGAGCAAGTTGCAGAATAGAGGAGATAGTCCAAAAATGACGTTCTTTATAGTTACAAGGGCAGCTTTGTAACCAGCTTGTTCTAGGCACGTCAGATCATCCTTCTGTTATACAGGAAGCTAAAATATTTGGTCTCATGGACAAAATGCCTAATGACTTGCCCCAATATCTCTTTGTGATAACATTACCTTCATTATATTGCACAGTTAAAAGGATTTCTATTAGAGATGGCAGATTCTCCTTGCTGCCACTAAAAATAGAGGAACAGAGGCTGTCCTCCTCTGTCAGCTTATTTCACTTCCAGGATACTGAGATCTCTGCAGTTAGATCAAGGGGGCTAAAGCTTCTGTAGCCTGACAAAATTCTCTGCTGGGGGAAAACTATAAGGACAGTGATAGAGATTCCTGTTCCCATCAATAAAAGAACTGTAGCAGAAGGATTAGAAGGAGTATCCACAAACAATCCTGTGCCTAGTGACCACCTCTCACACTGCATCAGCCCTGGTGCACTGAGTGCAGAAGATAGCAGTGTCTCCCAGAGGCTCCTTTGTGGCAGCTCTGCTAATGCCATCCCCAGCACAGGTTGGATACTGACCTTACAGTCTGGCTTGCATTGTGTGCAAAAGGCACAGTGAAATCTCTCAGAGTATGACTTCAGTGTGGCATCTGTTGCCCCACAGCAACAAATGCTCCAATTTCTAGGCATCCATCAAGTTTACGTCTGCAAGTATGCTTAACTGATTTAAAGAAGGTTATGCTGTTTGGTTATAACTATTAATTTGAATTCAAAGCTGTGCTGCTTGTTAATAATGTAATAAACAAGGATTCATGCCTTAACATGATGCAGTTGCATCCCTCTGCAGAAGAGAGTAAGAAAGGTTGTGGCACTGATATTTCACATTAAAAATTAAAATGAATCCTAGTTCATGATATTGCAGTTGGTTTTTCATAGCCTTTTGGGGTGATTAACTGTTCTTTCATTCATGAAATAAAGTACTGAATACTTCAGTTACTCTCCTTGTCAAAACAAATCAATAATGTTTCTATTCACAGGAGAGAAAATAGGAAATGACTGTTTCCTTTACTACAGCAATTGTTATTTCATAGTATTGATAGACAAAAGGGTCTGTGGAACTGACATTTGGTGTTAAAATCTTAAAACTATTTTTCCAAGCAAGACTGTGGCCTGTGCAGATTTTTAAGATACACACATCTAATTTAGGAGATTAGTTGTACCAAATACTGCTTTTTTCTAATGCTTCTGTCAGTACTTCTTTTCCCTTAATTGCATAAACTCTGGATGGAACCCAGTGGAAATCATATTTCAATATATCTCATTGGACATTTCAGCCCAGAAATATTGAAAGCCTTTTAAAACTGCACAGATCCCAGATCTACTTTCTTCTGTTTAAAATTCAATAATGTGCTCCCGTCTGTTGCATGCATAAGACAGACAGTGACATCCAGAGCTTTACTGTTCCTTCTGACACTACTGGGTCACTGCTCTTGGGCCAACAGTCTTGAGGCATTTGTTTTTGCTGATCAAAAGTCTTTATCTTGAAACAGTCCTACATGATAGAATAATAGCCTTTCTACTCCATTTAATATTGATTCCAAGGCTGGTGATTTGGGGGATTATTTTCTTTAATAAAGGAGAATCTCATAGACGAATACAGATTAGTATCCTGCTCTCCATTTTATTTAGTTGTTTCCTATATTAATTATTTTCTCTTCCCTGTGTCTGGTTTTTCGTTCCTGATAGAGTAGAATCTCAGCTCTGTTCCATTTTCCATCAATCATATTCCATTGATACACACACCAGTTCCACATTTTGTCTGCTAAACTGATCTTATACTTCACAATCCTTCCTTCAACCAGGACTGTGAGTGTGGACAGGATGAAAGAAAGAGTGAAACACCCCCTTCTAGCAATCTGGATGGGTTTTTTGTTTGGTTGGTTTTTTGTTGTTGTTTTTTTTTTTTTTTTGCAGATGGGGTCTCTAGAATTCAGATAGCCTAGCAGCATCTGAAGAACAATATTTCATTTGCCAATGCACTACAGTTTTGGCCAAAGAAAAATGAGCTGTCTCTCTGTACCAGAAAGAAAGCCAGAAGTTATTTTGCTGTGTTTGACCTTGAGAAAGCTACTGAGCTTCTCTTCCTCTAGCTGCTTAAAACTGCAGTTAATTCCCAGATCTTTTTTAGTTTTATTGCAGACACTACAGAGCATTAGGTTCATTTACACACTTAAGACTTCTAATGCCAAAAAAAAATCTGGTACTTAAAACATCAATTTGTAAACTATTCTTGGAAGGGAAATCTATCCTTTGTTGTAATATGATTATTAAGACATCATTTGCACTGCCAGCGTGCCTTCGTTTTCCCTGATAAATTACCAGATTTTTGATAGATTAAGAAGAAACAGAAAGAGGTGTGATTTCCATGTAACCTTTTTTCTGCAACGTCTGTTGGTAATTTTTACCGACTGCAAATAGATTTCAGCTTCAACCCAAAGTATATATGTTCAGCATAAATCACAGAGTCATAGAATCATAGTATGGCCTGGGCTGAAAAGGACCACAACGATCATCTAGTTTCAACCCCCCTGCTGTGTTCAAGGTCGCCTATTCTGGTGATTTTTTACCAGTCTGTGACACATCTTAAGAGATACTGAAGCTCCATTATTTCCCACTAGCATCCACCAAAGGCTTGATCCTCCTGACTGAATTGAAATTGAGAGGAAGGACCATGCCCAAAAGGATCTCAGCAAAAGGTAGTAATAGGGGAAGCTTTAGAAAGCCTCTTATACCATCGTAATATGCCTTTAACTCCAACTTAGTAGCTTCTTGACCTGAAGCCTAGAGAGTTCTTCATCGGACTGGTAAGACAAGAAATGATTTCAATTACTCTGTGGACTGTTGTACAATAGGAACTGACTCAGTGCATACACTGAGAAGCTGTTAAGTGTCTGTATCTCACCCTGGACTAGAATTGGATCCATGACAGAGAAGCAGAAAAGTGTGCTGTCCAAAAGAGTTTGTGAGACCGTTTCCTCTGGGACATAGAGTTCAGCTTCAGACCGTACATTCACAAAATGAAATGCATTTAATATTCCTGACAGTGTCTTATAAATCATATAAAATGTATTTGATTCAGAAAACATTTATCTTCTAAAAAGCTTGTCAAAATAAGTGCTTTTTGTCTAACTTCAGTATTACTTAAGGCAAGAAACACGTGATATTTATATCTCTGCCTTCCTTCTCTCTGTCTCTCGCATATACCCAAACAGTATCAATGTATATACAGTCATTTGAGTTTTTGTTTTAACTAATAAGTACAGGACAGTGTCCTATGGATCAGAACATGCTGGTAGGAGTGAAACTCCTTATTCCAGATCTAAGAGACTCTGATGATAGAGGAGAAGCATATTCTTTTTCCCACAGATTTTACAGGAGGCATTTAACTTTTTTTTCTATTTACATTTTTTTCTGTAACATGAGCCACTTATACACCTAAATTCTGATTTCTCATGAATATCTTTTCCCAGTAGGCATTCAAGGCCTGGATGTGGCTCTGGGCAGCCTGGTCTGGTGGTTGGTGACCCTGCACATAGCAGGGGGTTGGAACTCAATGAGCATTGTGGTCCTTTTCAACCCAGGCCATTCTATGATTCCATGACTCACTAGAAATATTGGAAGCTGTAGTAATGTAACATTTTTGCCATTTTAATCACATAAGAATAATACAACAGTAAGTGCATAGTCAGCTATGAATTATTCAAATCTATGCATTAAGATACATTTATCTTTCTAAAACAAGTACGTGCTTAGCTATGGCTCTGTACTCTAATGGCAAAAGATGAAGCTGATTTAGAATGGACAGTTTAAAACAACAGTGTGCTTTTCAACTAATAATGCTGAAAAACGCTGTGGTGTAGACCACCTATGTTTTTTTTTTTTTTGCTAATGACCCAGAGGAGTTTATACTCAATGAAGATATACAGTGACCTTGGTACATCTTTCTTAAGCATACTGCAATAATGCATGTATTTCACAAGCTTTGTTTCGACAGCTGACTTTGCCAAAATGATGTGAAGAAGGCTGAGTATAGTCAAGAAAAACACAAAACATTAGGAAAAATGAGGGACTTAAAATAGAAAATAGTTTTAGCTAGAAAATGGATGATTCACAAAAATTACAATGAGACGAGAAGACTTCTATTTCTAGAGCAGTAGTTCAAATAAAGATTAGGTGTGGTGGTTTGTAAATCTTGTTTCCGTTTGATACCTGCTTGGTAACCTACATTGGTGAGCCGCTTTGATATCTGCTGCCCTATGCTCACATGGATGAGTCCGTAACCTACATCCATCCTTCACGGAGCAGTGAAGCATCAAATGCTCCTGGGTGCTGAACTATTTTCTGCTGCATTCATTTGTGTTTCCAGAAGGGACTTAGCCAACGTGCACTTACTCTCTGTGAACGTATTGTTTTCAAATCAGGTGAATTAATGATTCAGTGGCTGTGGTCACCATTCTTTTAGCAATATTAACAGAATTTCTTTATGCTACTTTCTCTTGAAAATCCAGGCTTCTGAATTTCCTGCTTTTCCTCTTAAAGGAGCTACAAAAAAAAATAGGTTATATAGCAAAATTATTTTTCAAATGAAATTAGTAAATTGAATTTTTTTTTAAATGTAGCACTATCTTGGGAGTTAATTTTTGAAAGGCTGTAATACATTTGTGTGTTATTAAGAGAATTCACCTGGTGAGTTCTAATACTACTGCTGCATTAAAAATATCTTAGATGGAACCTACTGAAGTCTAACACAAATTCACAAGCCAGCTTTTTGTGAGTTTTTCATGCATTTTGGTGTGAAACATAGAATATCACTAAGAAAATGGAGTTCCTCTTTTCGAGGCATCCAGTAAAACTATGCAGCTTATTCTTGTTTAGTCTGTGATAATAAATGTTGCAATTAATAAAATGATTCCTTAGAAGCTGAACACAGTGATAACAACATGGTATGGTTTACTCACAGGATCTGAAGCCTTTTATTCTCCTTAATCCCTAAGCTCATTGTGTCCGAGCATTATGTACCCAAAAATACATTTTTATAACATTCTCCAGGATGTTATTTGGCAGCCACTTGAGAGTCTGTGTTAAATTTAGATTAGAAAAAAAGAGAAATGTTTCAAGTTGACTTCACAGAAAATCATTTAAAGAGTTTTTTTGTTTGTTTGTTTGTTTTGTTTTTTTTTCCCAAGATGTGGAATGCCTCTTGTACTCTGAGTAGTACTGAAGAGAATTGAGGCTTCTTAGCACTTGGTAAGGTCACTCCCAAATTTGAGTGCTTCAGGTGCAGCTTGGTCAGCACATTTGCTTTCACTCTTGAATTCTTGTGCAAAGTAAAATGATTTGACACAAAGAGGCACGTGTTCCTCACCTTTCATGCGCTTGTTGTCTCAGCTGGGACTTTGGAGGGAGAACAGTTTCTCCCCAGTAACAGACATCATCAGGGGGAAGTTTTTCACACAAAGGGTGGTGAGGCCCTGGATCAGGTTGCCCAAGGAGGCTGTGGATGCCCCATCTCTGGAGGCATTCAAGGCCAAGGCTGGATGTGGCTCTGGGCAGCCTGGTCTGGTGGTTGGTGACTCTGCACATAGCAGGGGGTTGAAACTCTATGATCACTGTGGTCTTTTTCAACCCAGGTCATTCTGTGATTTTGTGATTCTATGATCATTTTTGCCTACGGATCTCTGATTCTCATTTCACGATAGAAAAGCAACATGAGTGATGTTTGACTTCAGTCTTCAACTCTTCGTGTTCCTATTTCACTGCTTGTATTAGTGGGATCCTTGTTGAAAGACACTGAAATCAGCACATAAGCAGAGCTAAACAGTAGATATTTCTGTTCTAGCTTCTTCTCAAAAAGGGATGTAAGACCATTGCTAAAAGCAGTGAGTGAAGCAACCCAGTCTTCCATTGCACTGTTTCCTTTTAGTTCATTTATTTGTTTTTGTTTCCCAACAGCTCCGGTTTACACACAGGTGACAATGTTACAAAAACAGGACCTGGAGGCCTTCCAGACATGAGACAAGTGCCAACTGTTGTGATCGAATGCGATGACAATAAAGAAAATGTGCCTCATGAAGCTGACTATGAAGATTCTTCCTGTCTCTACCCAAGACAGGAAGAGGAGGAAGAGGAAGACGAAGATGAGGATAACTCGTTATTTACAAGTTAGATGCATTCCATTTTTCCTTTCTCATTTAATGAAGTTTTCCTCTGAAATCTTGATACGCAAAGAAACACACGGCCTGCAAATTTTCTTTCTTGACCGTGGCTTTGAGTATGAATTTAAACTGATTACCCTAATCCCTGTGGATAGTTCTCATGCAGAATTCAAATGACCTTTTTTGTTTTATCTTAGTTTACTTTCAAACTGACTTTGAGATTCACTACTCCAAGTGTCAGCAGTATAGAGAAGCAGTGACTTTGGCTTAAGTCAAGATCATCTCAGCAGGGTTACAGAAGTGCCACAGATAGATAATCAGATCTTATGAGCATTGTCAGTATTAAATCACATCCAAATCAGAAGTTTGCACATGCTTTTAGAGGGATAAAACCAGAGAATAAAACTCCTAAATGCAGGCCAAATAATAGAGGAAATAGTCTTGAAATTTCTATACAGGAAGATATGAATAAAAAGTGGGGGAGGAGAATCTTATTTTTCTTCCTAGGAGCACACCTACTTAAAGAGTCTGTGGTGTGCAATTTAGATTACGATGGTAGAGAGAATTGTGCAGATGATTGGTATACAGATGCTCTGTTCTGCACAGGAATGCAGCACAGTTCTGCTTTCCACTCTGATGCATTTTACTTTGCAAACAATGTGAGAGTATGTGTGGGAGTAAGTTGGTTTGTGCTTAGATCCCAGGTTTTTTTTCAGTTCTGTTTTTGTTCTTTAGTTTTTTTAATCTGTAAACCTGAAATCTTGACTTGATCTTACATAACTGAGGAAATGAATCTGATTTTACCATACAATGTTTTTGCATGAGGATAACTTCTTTTATTTTTCTGGAGTTATTTCATATTTGCATCATTGTTACTCAAACTGGGAATCAAATTTATATGCCCCATGATAACTATCTAACTGCTAACTGCTAACTGCTAACTGTAGGCAGTTCTATACTGACTTACAATCTGTTGAGGTGCTTGTATCAGCACAAAATGAATATAAAATGCCACTGCTGGATTATGTGTGATTTTATTCCAGTTTACCGTGGTCCATAGTAGTGACAAATATGAATAGATTAATTGACAGCTGTATCGCAACTGCAGTTTGGAGGGACTTTTGCCCCATTTCTGATCTCTGGGAAAAACAGCTGTCTTGGTGTGCCATCATCGGGCTGTCATGAAGATGAGGTACCTTACTTTGTGGTGACACAAAGGACATCTTGCCATCCTGCAGTTTGAGCTGAAGTTTCAGGCCATTCAATTTTTTTGCTCCTGAAAACCAACAGCAGTATAATCACACCATTTTTAAAGCACACACAAGTTTCTAAAACAGGCGTATTTCATCATCTCAGAATCTTACCTTGCTTTGCAAGTGAAATCAGAATCTTTTGTCTTAAATGAAGAAGCAAAGCAGAAGTGTGTTATGTGGCATTTTCCTGACAAAGTCTAAAACCTCTTAGCGGCTTACGGTCTGCCCTGCACAGTCTGCTTTGGGTGCAAACCAAGGGAAGCAACCTTGTGCCATGAAAGACCACTGATTTTCACCCTGTCTTTCCCACTGTCAGTGCCTGAGAAGCAGAATCAGCTAATTAATCAAGCTACTTAAAGGTCTATTCCACTTCTCATAGACTTGATTTTTTTTTAATGCTAACTTGGATGTCTTGGTGTTACACTGCAATAGAGAGATGCCTCTCTCTTTCCACATGCTGTAGCTCTGCTGCCCTCTCAGAGGTTTAATTATTCATTCCATTATGAATTCCAAAACACCACAGATGCTTCTAGAAATTATGAAACAGGCCTTTATTCTCTATTTCCCTCTGTGGAGCAATATTCTTTTTCCTTTGTAACTACAAAATTCATCCTTTCTGTATTATGGCATGAATTGAGGCTAACTGAAAACCAGATGTTAATTGATGCCCCTTTTCCCACAGTCCATACCAGTGTAAATAAGAATGTAGCACCTTCCCTTGCCTGCCACTTCCTTGCCTGCTGTATGCTGGAATGTAATGATGACAGCTCCTTTGGCAGAGCCTCTCCTCTCTCCCACAGGTTCCCTGGCAATGAAAGTCTGCAGAAAGGACTCTTTAGCAATCAAACTCAGCAACAGGCCTTCCAAGCGAGAGTTGGAGGAAAAGAATATCCTCCCTATGCAGACTGATGAGGAGAGACTCGAACTTAGGCAGCAGATTGGGACAAAGTTAACAAGGTAGGAGATTGATGTTTTTCTAGCTCTTGCTTTTGGAAACATGTGGTGGGACACACCTTTTTTCTATATTCTGCAAACATCTGAGATCTGTTTGTTCACAATATGCAAGAGGAAAAGCCGTGGGAAAAAAGAAAAATGCTGTAAGAATTAAAGCTGCTGTAACATTCCATAGAGAGGTTTCATTTTCCAGGTGTATAGTACAGGATCTTTGGTTATATAAGTACATGCATGAACTACATGGGTGTGGTTGTTTTCAGTGCACTGCTGGGATAAGTTCATCTTTGATAACATTTTGGATTGTAGCTGTAGGTGCCATTTGATAATCTGTTATTTTGACCAAGGGACAGAGGCATAACTTGCTCAGCTGACTGAGTCGCCATTGAGTAGGCAAGTCTTCTTCTCATCCAAAATACTTTCATCCTTCAGTATTTTTTGTTGTGTCAGGCTTGAACAGATTTACTTTCGTACACTCTTTCTTCTTTATAACAGCATTTATTCACCAGCTGTTCTGTTTTTCTGTACTGTATGGAGCATAGAGGGTACCCATTAATGAAACATTTCCATCAAGGATTAGTAAAGCAAGGCCAGGTAGGAATGTCTATGAACTTGCTGTGCTCTGGCCATAATTTCTGCAGTTGATCTAACGCTGTTACGTTATCAGCTCAGTTGTATGTAGAGCCAGTGAGTGCTATTGGTTGCCTTCTGGTTTAACCAAGAAATCCACAAGGAGGACCAGCCAGTCTTCTGTTGGCTTTTTTTCTTTTTTTCTTTTCTTTTTTTTTTATGGGGTGGAGGAGCATTGGTTTTATTGCAGGGATGCAGGACTCATTTATCCATTCTTTGGAGTAAACTAACCGCATTGTTCCAGTCCATCTTTGAAAGTCTTTCTTTGTGCTGAATCACACTTAGCTTTCTCCAAAACCTGTCTTAACTCTTCAGTATTTTTGTGAAGGGCTACAGTAGTGGTGACCAAAGATGGTGCTGCACTGTTGATGGGCACCAAAATTGTTCAATCTGGTCTTTGTTCAGCTTAATACCTTGTTAAATGAATGTGAAGCTGATGGTCCAAAAGAGCAATACAGGATAACAAGGTCCCAGTCTTGTTCTTACGTAATTAATTTTGAACCCTTTGAGGTGTGTGAGGAGTTGAAATTTTTATCTTTAGTGAATCTTGAGCTGCATCACTTGACCCTACAATGACATTAAACAGCATTTTTTCTGTGCTGCCCATTTGCCTAGTGTATGGCAACTGCTGAGGTACAGCCTGAACCTCTGATTGACCACCTGAGGCGAGCACTGAGTCAGCCACAGGAGCACAGGTGAAGGCAATTCAGCTGTGTGCCGGAAGGGGGGGAGCCTGGCTGCACCTCTCCTAGACCTATTTAAGAGCTGGCTGCCAGTGGGGAAGGGTCTCTTCTGGAGATCTGCTCTGCTGGTGTTTTGTGAGTGAGCCTAGGATAGGGGTAAGCCTTCTATTTGCTCTCTTTTGTTTTCACAGTCTACTTTGCCTAACTCTCTTGTTTATTTTGTGGTTATAACATCCTAATATTCTTTGATTATGCATCTAGATTATTTGTGTTTCTTAAAAGTTTTACTGCTCTGTCTAATGAAGGTAAATAATATAACTTGCAAATGTTGACTGTAGCTCACTGTGCTCCAGGTGATTTTTTTATTATAAATATTTGATCTCTTATGTCTCCAAAGCATGTTTTTTTTGACATGAAGTATGTTTCTTCAGCATGTATATCTTTAACATGGGGAAGCTTACTTTGGCAATACCCAGAACCCTTCCTGTGTAAACCACCTATTCTCACTATGTCACTGTTTTTTTCCCCAAGTGCATTTGTATTAATATCTGTGCTTGTTCAGAGTTTGAGGTATAGTGCTTGAGTTTGTCTTAGAAATCACATGTGCTTCCAATAATTAAAACTGTGTATATACAAACGAAAAATAGCTGAGCTATTGCTGGTTCATTCTCATTTGTTATCTGTGTAATATCACTGAAAGTGGTAGAATTCTACTAACCTTATCTGAAAAAACATACTTTTCACTCTGACCTTTTAATGACAAGTGTTTACCATTCAGTATCTCATCTTTTTGAATAATTAAGAAATATAAGGAGAAAACCACTTTCCTCATCTCTAATATGCAGAAAGACACAGATGTCTCAGCATCAAAAAGAAGGTTACGTGTCTTAACAGTGCCTTATATCTAAATGTGACGTATCGATGTATACAGGCTGACAAATATGAGATTGAAATAGAGGGAATATTTCAATTTGGGCGATATTTCTTTGTGTCCAGACTTCATTACTCCATCTGTCTTTTGCCATTGCTTAGTAATTGTCCCACAGTAATGCAAATGCCAAGCAAAATTAAAGTGGTGAAGCATTTATAGTCTTTAGAGAAGATGTGAGATGCAGAATATAATTGCAGATGGCAGTTTTGGACTTCAGAGGGATTTGTGCTATTCTACCAATGGTCCTCTGTAGTTTAAAATAACCAGCCAATGAAATTATATATGCTACTTACAGAAGTAGAAAAGGCAAAATAAAAACTTCAGCAAATAGTTATTGTTGTCTGTAATGGATCAAATAATTTTCAGCAAGAGGCTGATTAGGACACTTCAGTATTTATGCGTAATTCCTCACAGTATTTAGTTTAGAAGAGCTCATTAGCTGTACCATTTGGCAAATCAAAATTTAGTACTATAAAGAGAATGTTATTTTAAAAGAAGCTTACAGACTGGCATATTGAGAGATTGACCATTGGCATACTGCATTGGACCAAAATCATCCCAAGTATAGTCCAGCCTTGTTAGAGTTGCACCAAGAACCCACTTGGCTCAGAGCTTTTTTGATCATATCTTACTTAAAAGTAGCAGTAGCTGCAGAAAACACTTGTGATTTTATTATTGCATCTGCCAGCTGGTAGGCAGACTCCTGAACTGGCTTAACCACGTATGTTTCCCAAGTTAGCAGAATAGTGTCCTGGCAAATATTGGACCAGTTGCAAGGATGAGGCTGCAGAGGCTGTATCTTAGAGCAGAATATGGCCCACTACACATCTGAGTATTAGCTTAGTTATGAGACAGATTTGGACTGTTGTAGCCTACTAGACTGATGCTTCACTTGTGGCGTGGAGTCCAGCTGGAGGTCTGTAATTAGTGGTGTTCTCCAGGGATCTGTGCTGGATCCAGTCTTGTTCTGTATCTTCATCAGTAACCTGGATGCTGATGGTACAAAGCTGGGAGGAGTGGCTGACACACCAGAAGGCTGTGCTGCCATTCAGCAAGACCTGGACAGACTGAAGAGCTGGGCAGAGTGTACTGATGAAATTTGGCAGGAGCAAGTGTAGGCTTCTGAGGAGGAATAACCGCATACATCAATACATGTTAGAGACTGACCTCCTGGAGAGCAGCTCTGCAGAGAAAGACCTGGCTGTCCTGATGGGTAGCAGGTTGGCCATGAGCCAGCAGTGTGCCCTTGTGGCCAAGAAGGCCAATGGCATCCGGGGGTGCATTAAAGAGTGTGGCCAGCAGGTCGAGGAAGGTGGTTCTCCTCTTCTACTCTGCCGTGACGAGCCTCTGGAGAACTGTGTCCAGTTCTGGTTTCCCTGTTCAAAAAGGACAGGCACCTCCTAGAAAGAGTCCAGCAGACAAAGATGATCAGTGACCTGGGGCATCTCCTGTAGGAGGAAAGGCTGGGAGACGTGGGGCTCTTCAGTAGAAGAGAAGGCTGAGAAAAGATCTCGTAACTGTTATAAGTATCTGAAGTGCGAGCATCAAGTTGGTGGGGTGCAGTGGTGTGCAGCAATAGAACAAGAGGCAACAGACAGAAACTGTAACATGAGAAGTTCTGTACTAACACAAGGAAGAAGCTGTTTACTGTCAGAGTGACAGAGCATGGGGCAGGCTGCCCAGAGAGCTTGTGTAGTCTTTCTCTGGAGATATTCAAGACCCATCTGGACACCTAACTGTGTGACCTACTGTAGGGAACCTGCATTAGCAGGGGGCTGGTCTTGATGGTCTTTAAAGGTCTCTTCCAACCCCTACAGTTCTGTGATTCTATGATTCATGTGATTGCTTCACTGATGTATATCCTGTTCCAAGGCTCAGCAAAGGCAGGCCCAAGCAAAAACTGATCTTATTGAAAAACATGCCTGTTCCACAGACTGTTTTCTGGCAATCCTTATTCAACAATTGCAGCAACTAATTAGAAGACCATCTCTTCTAAACAAACCAGAATGGATTCCTCCAAAATGTGACACTTAACTATGCAACCAGAAGCAAAAATAGTGAATTAAGATGCAGAACCACATGATTTGGGGATAGGAAGCAAATGCTAGAGACCATGTTCTTGGCTGTTAAAAACCCTTATAGTTCCATTAACTTCTATTGTGAAATGCAGACCATCTGCACAAATAAATCTTTAAGTGGGTATGGATTTCTTTTTGCTCTGCCTGCTGAGGTTCTCCCAGTCTCCTCCTCCATTTCATCCCTCTGGTGCTTGCATATCTTCACAAGCTACACAAGAAGTGCATGTAAGTGGCCTTAAGCTAGAAAGAAAAATAGAAGGTAAAACAAGGCCCAGAATACTAGCAAGCAGAGGGAGAAGTCAGATTTCTGCCTTCTGACTGTCATTCTGGCTGTCTAATGTTCAGAGAACCACTGGTTCCCCAGTCAGGTTAGAGCAGGATGGAGAGACTGAACTTAGCTTTCAGTGGAAATCAGTGAGAGGACTGATGTATTTCTGGGCTATGACTGCAAAATCAGGATACAGATATGACTGGAACTGATCTTGGAGGCATTCTTGGTACAATGACAAAGGCACGGCCTGTCAGGAGCCTCTGGCAAGGAGGAGGTCCAGCAGTGATAGGCAGAGCACAGCAATGCTGCATGTCTCCAGCAATTGTGTGGCTACCCCTTCCACCAAGACAAGTGTTCCAGTGCTAGTCCCTGCATTTCTCTTTTCCTGAGAAATCATAGTGGTGATTTTAAGAGATCACACAAGCTTCTTCTGTCGATGTATTATTTAGTAAGCACAAAAGCCCTTTAGAAAAAATGTGTCTATATATTTCTTTATAGTTATACACTGCTTCAAATTTTGCTGAGGATTCTGTGCTCCCTTGATCTGGTAAGATGGTCCCTCTGCCATACCTTGAGACATGTGTCTTTAGACTGTGGGCAATCTGTCATTCATCCTATAAGGGAGGCTGTCTAAAACAGTCTCTTAACCCTCAATTGTAGCAAAGAGGCTCATCAGCAGTTAGATACAAGAGTCTTGAAGCTGAGATTTTGGTCCACTGCTTTTGAAGAATGCACGGCATTGTCCTTATCTGCTCTTACTGAATTGCTTTCCTCATGGAATAAGGTCAAGCAATTATACAAAAAATCTGATAATATAGAATGTTATGCTTCGCTTTGCCTAACAGTCAGAATTGGTGTTAAGGGACCTTGTTGTTTCTCAATGCATCCTTTATCTCATCAGTGTCATGTCTGTCTCATCGGTATACTTCTGCCCACCTTAGGGCACAGGACAGGTTGACTACAAGTCACAAGGCAGGGAAGATTAAAGGCTACCCAGGTGAGCAGAGTGTCAGGGGACTGCTGCTGATCATCAGCAGACGCCTCAGGCAATCCGGTAAGATTTTGCATTCTGTGCTGTGCTACTGCCAAGAGCTGTCAGTTGTTGGAGTCATATTTAACAGCACTGACTGTGAAAGCAAAGAGAGATGGAGTAGGGAAGCAGCCTTCTGCACGTTAACAAAAATAATTAAATTAGAAACAAATAAGAAAGTACCTTCTTGAAGTTTCCTGACGTTACCTTTTGCCTCTTCTATGACTTTGATTGATGGATATCCAATTCCTGAGCCTGGTGAGTGTGTTACTGTGTATGTTCTTTTGGCTTTAAGGCAGTGAGTCAGTGGCAATCCACGCTGACAGATATACGGTAGCACACTGCACTGTTTATTGTATAACCTTAGATTTATGCACTCTTTAATACATGATGGGATGCTGTCCCTACAGCAGCAAGTGGAAAATATCGATCTGAAGCAATATAAATAACATATTGCAAGTATCAGAAGACAAAGAATAGGAAGTAGGAAAGTAGATCAGAGAGACTGTCTTTTTATGCATCTGGCTGTAAATATGTACATAGGAAATATAGACATACCTGCCAGATGTGTTTGTAGTCCCATTGATGCTTTGGTAATAGTTGGAAGACGTCTGTGACTTAAAAATGTAGTGTGAAAAGTCATACATCTTTGTCATGGAATGGCAAGTTTGACAGATGATGGTTACCTACTATCTTGATCAGAAAAGTAATCTAATCTCCACACTCCCCAATCAATACTATGTCTTCCCCAGGTGTGCTGAAAAACACTGCCTAGAAACAAATCCTGAGGTGAAATGGACTTGGTGAATTGCCACACACATAAAAAATTGCCATTGATTTTAAGTGTCATGTGGCTGCTGTGAGGTTTTTGCACTTGCTCACATCAGCTGTCAGTTATCTTTGTGTCTCTTTGCATGAGGGTGAGTGTTGAGGAGAAAGAGCATTGCGGAATGTTTGTAAACAGAAGAACCATACAGAAAGGTAAAAAAAACTTAGGCACTGTGGGTAAAGGATAGCTTTTTCAGAGTCACAGTGAAGTTGGCAGAGGTGTTACCAGTGTTAAAGGGAGAGCTCATCTGCAGAGGTAGTTGGATCATTTTCTTTACTTGTCTTCAAAATTTCTTTTCATCTTGAACATAATGCTCATGGAAGACTGTCCAGTAGCTTTGGCCAGTTGTGGTTTTTCAGGTGAATAAACCCAATAAAAAGCAGTGTGATGTTATCGTTGTGTTAGTGGCCATTCTCCTTCAGATGGATTGTTAGAACATGGTCCAAAAGAGATTTCTTACAAAGATTACATGTGACTGATGTTCCAGTTCAATAGCTTAAGCATTTGTTTATTATTCATAACAGTTCCTAATCTATTGATTGCACCCATCCCTTGTCAGCTTGCTTTCACCACTTCTGTCCTGTCCATACTCTGTGTCAGGTGTGAACAGGCAGAGCAGGACTCCCCTACCTGGCCTCCCATGCTGGGGGTGTGCTGGCATGGCTGCTCTAAGTTTGCCTCCTGACTTGTTTCTCACATCAACAGATGCGAGATCTTTTATTTCAGACCAAAAAAAAAGATCTGAGCTTTGAGAGCAGGTCATGTGTTGCCATGTGGAGGAAATACTGAGACTGGTAGTGGTGCATGGCCATGGCTGGGCACAGGCCACTCCATAGCACCACAGTCACGGCTCCATTGGATGCTGGACTGTGAGGTATCTGGCCTCTGGAAATGCACAACAGTTCTTTCAGAACCCTGGGGGGAATGAATAACCCAAAGAGATCTTTTTATTTATCAAAATATTCTGTGGTGAAGAGACTCGGCTCTTTGAAGCAATTAATTATTTAGACTGTGTTGCAGTCCCAGTGAGGGGAGGCTTTTTTCAGCCAGATGATGGAAACGAGATGGCCCCTGTTAGGGCTGAATCTCCTAACGGCTGTTCATCCAGTGCTGTGGATAGCATTTTGTTTCCTCTTCATCTCAGAGTCATTTAGGGATAGAAAGAGTGGACAGACAGGAGGATTAAGCTTTATTCACAGGCCTCCTTTTGTTGGGTAACATGAAATAATTTCTTCCTAATTACCTCTGACGTCTACAGTTCTCACATTTATTGTTAGCTTTCACTAATGAGAGAAAAACAAGTGCCTAAAGCAAGAGCTCATCCCTAAGTTCTAACTGCAGCATGTGTTGTGTGTTGCTTGCCTCTTCACACATCAGGTGCTGGGGATAAATCACACGGAAAATGGGATTGTGGTAAACAAGCTCATCTGAATCCTGGATTAGAGGGGAGGATCTACAGCGCTAGATGCGTGAATGGGAGTGACTGGAAAAAGCTGCAGAGGCCTGAGCCTGAGTTTCAGCTGTGTTAGTAGCCAGGGAAAATGGTAGTTATGTACCCTTCTATTAAACTTTGTGAGGAAGCTGAACCAAGAAGGTATCTAAATTGTCCTTAGCACCAGGCAAAGGCAGCAAAAACAGGTGATTATCTATGGGCAACAAATTGAAAATGAGTTACCATTACACACTTGCGCATTGCACACTTAACACCAGGAGTAAATACAGTCAAATGGATCTCAGTCCTGTGCAGGGCTATGGATGAGATAAACTCTCAACACCCTTGTCAGCCCTGTTTTCTGTTACTGTTATCCTGGTGAGCTGTGTTGCTCTGAAAGGAAAGGTGACCTTGTAGTTAAAATGCTCTGGCAAGGCTGTGTCTTCTACAGTCTTTCTGACCTACATGTGTACATCAGTATGTTTAAGATATATTGAAGACTCCAAATGTATGTATGTACCTATGAATTTTGGAAAAAATCTACTAGTTGACAAACTCTCATTGACAGCAAGCTTGGTGTGCTTTCAAAAAAACACACCAAGATATCAAGATCTTTTTAGACATCTAATTCTGTCTCAGTAAAACAAGGATCCTCATTTCTGAGTATGTTTCAGACTTGTCTTTATCTGCCAGCAGTTTTCATAGGTAGCAGCCATCATGGAAAAACACAAGTCTAACGTTACAAATGTTCTATTACTGTTGTTTTGATGTATGAGTTCAAACCATAAACAGTAGGAATTTGCTTCATCTGAGTAATTTATGATTATGATTTGCTATGGCAAAAGGTCAGTGGAGCAATCTGGAGAGGAGAAGGTGATGCTGTCACCACAAAACACATCACCCTTACATGCTCCCTTGCCTATGGGATAAACGGTGTCATTGACCCATGATCTTGATGGGCCTTGGCAGTGTGACCTCTCCTTTGCTGCAGCTCCAACTCAGGATGAGATGAATTCCTGTCACCACCAGAAACCAGGGCCTTTTATTCAAAGTTCTGTAGACTGGATACAGTCTGGCTGCTTGTAGCCTCTCCTTGGGCAGATGTGTCTCCTCACATTAGAAGGTGGGGCACCAAAATGTGCAGGCATAGTTTATTAATGTTGCCATAGAGGAGAAGACATGCTGAGGAGAGAAATCTCTTAATGGTAGGCAACAGGAAGCAGCACTGGAGTGCAAGATCTCCCCAGAGGCACCCAGGTGACCATTGGGGAAAAATGGACATTATTTGTTCAGCATCACAAGTCATCATTTCGGTCAGAGTTGTTGCCAGTCCAGGAAGGTATTTGTTATTCCT
Organism: Lagopus leucura; assembly: GCF_019238085.1. Taxonomy (NCBI): domain Eukaryota; kingdom Metazoa; phylum Chordata; class Aves; order Galliformes; family Phasianidae; genus Lagopus; species Lagopus leucura. The sequence continues at coordinate 7,191,819 of NW_024962263.1, read as the reverse complement.
GGGATCTCTCACTACTCCTATTCCCTGCTCTCATAGAAGCAGTCCCTGTTTTTCCATCGCAGCAGCTGTTTCTCCCATCGTTTCTCTGCAGAATCTAAACCAGAACGCATTATGGAGTTACAATTTCCTCTTCAGAGTTTCCGTCCACTTCAGCCCCCTAATTCTTCCGACAGTCTGTATTCAAAATCTAACTTATTCCGACAACAAGTATATTTAGTCTACCTTTGTTTCCTTTGCAGATTCAATGGGGTGTGGTATCCTTCATTTCCTGTCCTGAATTGATTGTAGTGTTGCTTTTAGTTGTCAAATCACTGTCAGCTTTTACCTCAGAGGAAGCCACGTTTCTCTGCTGGGCAAAATTATTCATGGTGATATATAGTGTATATATAATATAATGAAAGCTTGCGGCAGTAACAAGGAAATAGCTTATGTCAGTAATAGAAATCATCTTTTATTTCTCCAGTAAACAAAAGGCCGTGTAGAGTCCACACAGTGCTCTCTTGACTGAAAGTATGACAAATATTAATAAAAATTGAAACAAACTAGGAAGTAATTTCAAGATGTTGTGTTCTGGCTTTAGAAAGACTTTTATTTTTCTTCTGCTGTTTAATGCCAACTGTATAACCAAGATGTTATAATTGCAATATTATCAAAAGAGTAAGGCAAAGCAAACAGGGATCACAAAAGAGAATAAGTAGAAGAGCTTACCCTTGGGTTGAGCTCACTAGAAGATATCAAAGAGGAGGATCTCCAGAAGAGATCCTTCCCCTCTGGTAGCCAGCTCTTAAATAGGTCCAGGAGGGGTGGAGCCTGGCTCCACCCCTTCTGGTAGCACAGGTGAATTGCCTTCACCTGTGCTCCTCTGGCTGACTCATGGCTCACCTCAGGTGATCAATCAGAGGTTCAGGCCGTGACTCAGCAGTTGCCATACACCAACAAAAATGGGGCAGCCTAGCTGGGAGTTGCACGTGCTCCACTGTGGGCCTGGTGCCTTCCACCACCAAGCACCTAGCCAGGCTTTGTCCTCTTCCACGTGCCCAGTAAGCAGCTACAGCAGCTAGGAACACTCCGACCCCTCTCTCCCTTCTTTCCTTAATGTTGACCAAAAGCATTTCTCTGCCTCTCCTGGGGTTCCCTGGCTTCTCCCCCATCCTGAGAGCCTGATGCCAATGTTTTTCATGTACTGGGAAGAGCAGGGGAGGACAGAGGAAATGATACCCAGATTCTGGAGTTACTGTTTGTATTTCTCCCCTTGTTATATCCTATTTGACAGTACATGTGCAGGAGATTAACATTGGTAACCCACTTTAAGGAGCTAGGCACATAAAACCAATTTTTCATCCAGTCTCCAATCTTTTAAAAGCTTTTTTAAACATCTTTTAAAAGCTTTTACAAGCTTTTAAATATACATGTGCTTATGTATGTGTACTGTGGTTATTACTGTGAGCACAAGCTGGACTGCTGGATAGACGGTCATGTCTCCGTGCAGAAACATGGGAATTCCATACTCGGCTTTTAGTATGTGAGTAAACAGAGCTAACTTTCTGAACAACTAACCATATAGTTAATAAAATTTAATGTTATACATATGTGTTTTATATGAGATTAAATAAATAAATGGACCAGTGCCAAGAAAATTAATTAGTTAATTAGTTTGTCATTACACCTGGTGCAAAGTTTGAACTTTGCATGCTTTCCCTAATAGATAGTATTAGCATAAGGATCACTTGGAAATGAAGAGCTTTTTGCATACATGCAGGAAATCTCCAACTGGTCTTCTAAAGGTAAGTGCAGATGAGAATTATGCTCGTATTTCAGTGCAGTGGAATTCAAAGCCACTGTGCAGTCCATACGTGGGGATTAAAGTCAATCCTTTAACCACGGACTCAACCATGTAAAATTACTGTTTATGTTAATAACATTAAAGAAGAGGAAGTGTTCTCCTCATCACTGAGACCACATCAATGTATCTCCAAGTATGCTATCTTTAACATTCATAACTCACCCTTCTGATGAATAGCTTGCAAACCAGCAGACTACAGCAAATGCATATTTTAGCACCATGGTAAATTCAGCCACGTGGTTCTTCACTGACATCCCTGAATTCAGGAGGCAGAACAGTGATGGCTAATCAGTAATTAATAAAATAAGCATTCAATATATTGTATTTGCTAAATGAGCAAGCATCTGTAATGTAAGGCTGGACAATTTATCCTGCAGAGTATCCGAGTTTATTGGTGCTCTGGAAAGGTCTTCACAATTCCTTTTGTTGCAGTAATCATGACAAAAATCATCTTTCCTTCGTAATCAACTGTCTTTGATATAAAAGCAAGCTGTGCAAGCAGCAGACCCTGATCTCGAACAGCAGAGGCTGCAAAGATGCCAGATCATTCCTTCAGCAGGGCCAGGGAACTCTGCTCAAATGAGTGCCTCTTCTCCTTCATGTGCACAGGGCCAGTGGAGATGCAGAGGCAGCATGTTTAGGAACCCTTATCGTCTGGTGGGTTGGCAGGTGGCAGTTTAGTTGCACCCAGACCCTGCTGGGGAGCATCCCAGGCGATGCAAACTTCAAGTAAATACTGCCTTCAGGAGGTCTTTGCAGAAGCTGCAGGGAAAGGTTCTGGGCCATCTGCCATGAAAGTTTTTTTGTGGCCCAATCGGCTCATCCACCTCCAGCTAAGCCCAAAGCAGTGTAAGCAATGAGCATTTGGACTATTTGACTGCTCTGGGAAATGGTATCACCTGAATTGTGATCTCTGCCTTTTCTAAAGCATTCTCTGCCCCAGTGTAAGGAATTCCCCATTCTCATATCCAGGCTTTCTCCATAAAAGGAGACAGCCTGCCAGGCAGGAGTCAGTTTGTTTGGAGCCAGGCTTACAGCTAGGTTCAACTTATCTCATCTGCATATCACTCAAGACTAAGAGTTCAGTTCCTTCTTGAATGCTCTCATCAAAACATTCTCCAGATGCTCCAAAAACCTCCTTTTCTACTCTTAGAGAAACAGGTGCCTGATGTCCCAGGGGCTAAACCATCCCAGAAACTCCTTCCCTTTCCTGTTCCTGACACTTTGCGGTCTTCCTTAACACTTCTCTCTTTCAGGTAGTCATATATTCTGAGACAAATACTGTAAAGTTATGTGATACTCCACTATCAATTTCATCTTCTCTTGAAGACCAGTGAATAGTCTAATATGCTGCTGCAGATAGAACAGCTGCCAGTATTTTACACTGCACTAATTCTATTGCGTTCAGGGCCCCATTATGTTTTCTAATGTAATATGACAGCTGAAAGGATGCTCTGCAGCAGTGAAAATGTCTGATTTTTGCCTCCAAAATCCACCATGTATGGCACATTTTCGAGGGATACTTTTATTCCCCTTTCCCTTGACTAAGTCTTCTGTTCTAAGTCTTTATTGTGTCTTATTTCTCCTCAAAGTTTAGTAGTGCTAGTAAATCCACCTCCACCCTCTGTTTCAAGGCACTGTAGAGTAGCTGACCTCTGTCTAAAGGATTTTAGAGCAAATGTAAAGAGAGCACGAGGAAATGCAAGTCATCAGTGGAGGAATGAGAGTCATGCCAGCTCACTTGACTCAGCTTCCTCACTCATTGCTGCAAACCTGACTGCCTCAGATTTGGTTGTACCACCTGCCTTTCATTATGTCTTGCCTTTCTCCGAGTTCTGTTCCTTTGTAACTTGACATTTCATGTTTTAAGAATTAAGGCCAGTGTTAGAACTTTCAAGAGAAGGAGGGGTCCAAGAAACCTGCTTAATATTCAAGGATCACTTCCTCAAAGCTCAGGAATGGCAAAAATGCCAGGAAGCCTGCATGGATAAATGAGGTGCTCCTGGCCAGACTTGAACACAAAACAGAAGCATACAGAAGGTGGAGGCAGGGGCAGGTGAGCTGGGAGGAGAAACACTGTCCAATCATGCAGGGATGAATTTAGGAAAGTTAAAGCCCAAGTGGAATCAAATCTGTTTGAAGATGTCAAAAGATACGTTGAATTTGTTCAAAGATGTCAAAATTCATGCCATAGTTTACAAATGGAAGGCTAGGGAAAATGTGGGACCACTGCTTTAATGAGGCAGGCACCTAATGACACAGGTCATGGAAAAGGGTGAGGTGCTTAATGCCTTCTCCTCCTGTCTTTACTAGCAAAGCTTGCCTTCAGGAGTCTCAGGTCTGAGAGACGAGTGGAAAATCTGGAGCAAGGAAAATGTACACTAGTGGAAGAGAGTCAGTTCAGGGAATAGTTAAGCAAACTGGACATGTTTAAGCTCTAAAAGGGTCCATTTACAAGTGCTGGAATCTGGCTGATGGTATTGCAAGGCTATTCTCCATCATCTTTTAAACAAGCAGGGTGACCAAGAGAAGTTCCCTAAGACTGGAAGTAAACATACCTCCTATCTCTAGGAGGACCCAGAGGACTACAGGCCTGTCAACCTCACCTCATTTTCCAGGAAAGTGATGGAGTCACTAGTCCTGGAAACCATTTCCAGGCACATGGAAGACCAGGATGTCATCAAGACCAGTCAGCATGGAATCACTGTAGAGAAGTCGTGCTTGACCAAGTTGATAAACTTTTATGATGAATTGACTGGCCTTTCAAGTTTGCCTGCTGCACAAAACTGGGAGGAGTGACAGCTGCTGCATGGGTTCATGCTGTCATCCAGAGGGCACAGGAAAAGCTGGAGGAATGGGCTGACAGGAGCCACATAAAGTTCAACAGGAAGTGCCAAGTGAGTACCTAGTGAGGAACAGCCACTGCATGCTGGTGAACACGTAGCCAGAAAGCAGCCTGACAGGAAAGTACCTGGTGATCATGGTGAACAACAAATTGAAGGTGAGCCAGCAACATGTCCTTGCTGGTGCGGAAGGCTAATAGTATAGTTAGGAGTAACATTAGGAGGAGTGTTACCAGCAGGTTGATGAGGTGATCCTTCTCCTCTCCTCCTGAGACCACAGCTGGAATGCTGTGCCCAGATCTGGGCACTCCAGTAAAACAAAGACATGGAGCTCCTGGTGGACTCTAAAAAAGGGCCACAAAAATGATCGTGCAGTGGAACATCTCACATTTGAGAAAGAGGAGGTGCTTGGAGAATGAGGCTTGGAGAAGAAGAGTCCTTATCATTGTGCATAAATCCCTGAGAATGCAAAGAGGATGGAGAGAATACTCTTCTCAGTGATGCCCAGTGGCTGGGTAAGAGGCAGCAGACACAAATCAAAACACAGAAGATTTTATCTGAACATCGAGAAACTCTTTTTTTTACTGTGATGGAAACTGAGTAGTGGCAAAAGTTTCTAGAGCTGGTTGCGGAGTCTTCTCCCTCAAAGTTACTAATAAGCCATCTGATCCTGGTCCCAGGCAGCCTGTTCTGGGTGGTCCTGCAAGAACAGGCCCTTTAACCCTAACCATTCAGTGATTACATGATAACGTAAGGCATCAGAAAAAGCTGCACAAGTCTTTAGAGTGTTGGCAGCATCTTAGGCTTTTGAAGCGTACAGGATTGTTGCCTGATTTTCATGTGCCTGTGGCAGTGCACAGTGGTCAAATTCTGTCTCAGACCTTCCCACATTTTTAGTCTCTGCCCTCTCCCCCACTCTAAGGTTACTGTGAGTATGTCTCGTGAAGCTATTCCAATACAATTCCCTACAATGTTTTATTCTGCTTCAGGTTATTCCACAATGGCTGTGCCAACACAGACAATTTAGCCAGGTCACAAGCTCTGACAAATGTCTTACTATTACATGCAGACATTAAAAGTCTCTAGCTCACTTCAGTTACAAGAGAGTGTTGGGTTATCTCTGAAGAGCAAAGTCCGTATAGTTTGCTGCATGGAAAAAATGACCAGAACTCAGTTTCTAACCAAGAACATCTCACAGACACATTGTGTTTGCATGGAAATCGACTCCAGATGCTCGACTTCTAACAAGCATTTTCCTCAGCCCGGCATTTCCCCATGCCCTCAGTCCTTTCCTGCCATTGCAAATTCCCAGTTTTACTTCCAAGGAATTTTCAAATTCTTTGTATATTTTACACATTTTATTTATTTTTTTTTTTTTAGCTTTTCTGACTATCCAAAGCAGAATTTTGAAATGAAAAGGTAATCTGCTTCCAAGCTTTCTGTTCCAGAGACAACAAACAGCAATTTATTGCTCTATCTCTGTTTGGGAAAAGGAGATTGTTGCTTTCAGAAATGTCCCAGGCAGCCTGCAGTGCTGCTATCTGTTACCTTTAGAACAGCAAAGATCTTCAATAGTGCAGAATACAGTAATGTCCTAATGTATCTAATAGGAAGTAGGACAGATAAATGTATTTGATACACATTTTGCCAGTAACGCTGTTCAAACCAGTCTGACACTGTAGTAATTGTGAGACATTCTTCCCTCTCTTTCTTAGCAGCTGGTGTTTGTTAGCTGGGCTATGCAGAGCAGGAGCAAAGTTGTTAGCACAAGATAACCTCCAGTATGAAAGTGGGCTTAACACCCAATAAACTATAAGGTACAGATGTGAATTTAGTATGCTTGTAAAGCAGAAAGCAAGTCTGCATGGCCTTGGCCCACATAGGCTGGAAGCAGAGGCTGAGCTCAATGCCAGTGCATGAGAGACTGCACATTTTAATAATGAAGTCAAGCAAAACCAGGAAGCAGACACTGTGTCTGTTTGCACAGACCATCCTAGGCAGTGTGTTTTAGTACCAATCTGCAGCCTTTTACAGCAGTAAGTGCAGTCTCCAGTTTTACCAGCATTTTGTGTATGAGTACATGTTCAGAAGGGATTTTATCTGGATAACTGTGCCAGTTCTCAGCCCCCTCTCCTTGCCTTCAGCTGGGGGTGCAGGAAGCAAGACAGTGACATGGAAACAGAGTACCGGATGCCTAGGACAGAATTTTATCAGTTCTGGCATCTCTAGTCATCTGAGCGTGCCCTGCAGGGAAATCTAGGCCTCTGCTGTGGCCTGTCAGCAGCCACCAACAAGCATACTTTGCTTAACTGACATACAAAGCACTCTAAATAATAACCCTCTTTAGCCCTTCTGCCTGAATAAGCTATTTGGATCAGTAAGGAGCTCAAAAAACCAATGGCTTATTTAAGACAGGAATGAGCTTCTCTCCCATGTTATATAAAGAGGAGGTAAGCTGGTCGTTTCTTCAACTTTGCTCTAATTAAACAAAAAAAAAGAAAGAAAGAAAGGCCACTGCTTTCCCCTCAGCAGCTATAATGTGATAGTCAAGCAGGTTTTTACTTTGATAGTGTCTCAGGAAGCTGGGTAATATGTGTACACACACCTGATCTTAGTTGGAAAACTGACACTGGAGATTCAGTGGGCATTGAACCAATCCCTTGAAGCTTCAGGGGAAAAATGTAAAAGCTGATGTTGCACTATGCATAAAAAGAAGAAAGACTGCAGCCTATTCAGCATATCACATGCATCCCCCTGGAAGTGTTTTGGTTCCTGTGTTTGATACTGTTTGTTTTGAAGTAAAGAGTATCTGCCTGAGAAGAGGATCTGTGTTACTTTGGAGATTATTGATTCCTGCTGCTAATTCCTTATTCAGTGTAATAAGCTTCTTTATAACATTCCATTTGTTTTACTGTGGAATACTTATGAAGCAACAAAAAAGGATTATCACTTTGTGGTCCAAATTTAGCCTCAGGGTAATTATACGCATCTCAGTAATTGCAAGAGAATAAAATGCAGATGGAACAAGACTTCTCCCAAGACAAAAAAATGACTTGTCATCATGCTTTTAGGCCACCAGATTTAAATGTAAAGATGGTGATATAAGTCTGATTAGATAGTGTCTGATACCTTGTCAGAATCACAGCCATGCTGTTTCCTAAAGTGTGTATTTTTAAAGGGTAGATAGGTGAATGTCTCCTTTTTTTTTTTTAAGCAGCCATTCTTGGTTTCTTCTGCCTTGGATGCAGTTTGTTTTCACTGATGTTTCAGGAAATGCTGCCATTTAAATATGCACATACATATTTCTGGGTTTTGCCAGTGCATAGGGGCAGAAATAGACCGTGGTAGTTAAGGTGTTAAATATATGCCATCTGGAAGGGGGTTGTGTCCTTGAACAAGGTGGGAATTTAGAGGATAGGAAAATCTCTGGGTAAGGTGATGAAACATGTAGTTACCTGGAAAGATAAGAACTGAATTTGCAAGCAGTGAACAAAAAAATCAATGTTGTAAAACACATGTAAAGATTCAGTCTAATCAGCAGGTAGCCCAGATGTAGATGTGACTGTTAAATGGACAGGAATGACCCAGACATCTGCACTGCAGCTGGCAATGCTGCTGCTGGGAAGAACCAGCCTTGTAAGCTGCTTCAGTAAATCTGTGCTTGTAATTGCTGTCACAGTTACTGCAAGAAGAGTTTTGTCTACTGTAGTTGGCTGAATAAGGAGTTTTTCACATTTGGTACTCGGCTGGAACAAAGTAAGTAACAAATATGGGAGAGAAAACAATAAAAACAGCACAGTGAGGAGTTAAATTTTTATTACAAAATGAAAAATACAATTTCAGGCCGGTACCAAATATTTTATCCAATGTATTTTTAATGCTTTTTTAAACTCTTTCAAGTAGTGTCTAGTAACCTGTTTCCTCAGCTGAAACTGTTCACCAAGTTTGACCTCATCTTGTACATCTGACCTGCTGGAATGCAATTTTTGGCAATTTTACTGTTTGTCATAAATGTTTGACCCAGGCCTAATTCTCGATCTCCAAGTGAACGTTTTGCAATAATTCACTGCTCTTTATAAGCTAGCCTGCCTTTTATATAGTCTAGGAGACTGAAATGTCGCTGACACAATATAGTTAATCACTCTTAAAGCTCTCAAAATTGTTTGAGGAATTTTCCACTTCAATAACAAGACAAAATACGGGGGCCATGCTATTTCCTATGCATCCTTTCTTTCAGAAACAGAATTGTTATGGTTCTGCATTACTGGTACTGACAACTTCTGTTATGAAAGTGTTTCTTTAGAATTCGTGTATGGTAGATTTTCTGAGTCACTGAGAGTTTTAGATTGTGATTCCTTTCTCAGAAAGTAAGTTGATTTTTTTTTTGCATTCCCATACTCAAAGTGTTTGGAGATGAATTTGATTTGTGCATTAGTGTTTACTTGCCTTTCTTCATGCTAATGCTGGTAAAGTGGACTTTAACAAAACAACACAGTGCCTAAGTTTTCTGTTTGTTTCCATTTTTGAGAGGTCTGTAGTTGCTGCAGTAACAGAGGAAACTTTAAGTTAGCCATAAAAGTGTTGGGCCCACCATCAGCAAATTGGAAAAAACTTTCCACACAAATTTCCTTCATTAGAATCAACATCTTTTTGTATTTTGAATTGAATTTCATCACTAAATTCACAGATTATTTGGACTATCAAGCAATTCTGTTTGCTTACATGTTTTAGCTCATTCTGACTTGGTGTTTTTAAGATTGCAGTTGTGCAAGTGTCTATATAAATTAGAAGATAGGTTGCTTTTGCTTTTCTAATTAAGTAAGTAACATACTTACAGTGCCATAAGTGTAAGATATCTACTAACACACAGGTTATGAAGATACAATCATCATGTTCCGTATGTATTCACCACATCAACATGGTAGGACACAAAGGCTCATCAGGAGGTCTTACTTTCATGCTAGCTAAATCAAATGTGTAAAAAAAGATGGTTCTTCTGTTATGTGCCTCAGCTCTTAGCGCTTCCTTGGAGCCACCAACCACTTCTCAGCATTGGCAAAATGTAAGCCTGTGACAGCTGTAGGTGTCTCAAAGGAGAACTGCCAAAGGAGGAAAAGATCAGTGCATTTTAGAGGAGTTTGGAGAAATAAGGCTGTGCTCCCGTACTCATCTCAGCTTCCCTCTACAGTTCTCTTTACTGAACCCACAGATATTCCTGCCTAAAAAATTGCTTCCTATCCCCATCTCTAGGCTTTGTACAAGAATAACTGTTTTGTTCCTGTATCAAGCCTTGCTTGAATGAGCTTCCCTGAGCATCAGGAGCCAGGGAGGAGGGACCCGTGAAGGTGGAAGTGGACTTTGTTACTTAAGCTTTTCCGTGGAGATGAGTGTACTTTCAAGAGTAACTTTTATGGGAATAAGCAGTCAAGGACTGGAAACAAGAGGGAGACTCCACCTTTATTCAATCTAAGTTTCTAAAAACACCATCCAACTTGTTTGGTTGAGAGTGAAGGGATCTGGGACTCTGTCAGGTCTGTGGTTTGGCTGAATGGTCCTTAAGATAGTCCTAGGTCTTCAGCTACAGAAAATGGAGGACACCTTTACAAATGTATTAATGGGATCTGGCTTTCTACAGATTTTCCAAGTACAAAGGCTACACTTCAAAACTGAGAAAGTAGTAGGAGAAGCCTCCAAACACTGATCTTTGGAGAAAAAGAATATTAAATTTGATGTCTTATGAGGAGTAAGGAAAAATAATGTTTCTAAGATTTAGCCTCCAAATGTTTCCTTTAAAAAATGCATCTTTAAAGACTTGTTATGTTTGTTCGCAGATGTAAAACCACGAACTATAGAGAGAAAAGATTCTAGAAGTAAGTAGCCGCAATAATGCCATAGACAACAAGCACATCTGTTCAAATCAGACTGATCTTTGCAGTGCCGTTTTATTCATTCAAGTCATTAATGGATTGACCTTGAACTGTGAATTACACTTTGTGAAATCAGCTTTCAGTTGAGTATGACTACTTTTTTAGAAGCTGATGTCTTTTCTTAAAGCTTTACAGGAGGACAATCACTACCACTTCTGAACGTTTTTTTTCTTTTGCCTTCTGCATTTTTAGTACTCAAAAATATCCAATTTTTATTGTTCCAAAAATACATTCTTGAATTAGATACATAGTAAGTCCTCTCTTCTAAAAAAAAGATTATTCTTTGTTTCCTACTACAGTTGTTGGACTTCTGCTGTTGGGGTTAGGGATAAGAGATTTGAGAGCTAATGCTACAAAGCTCATATGGTAGAACTGTTTTAATTCCTCCGTGCCCTTTTTCAAAATTAAACTTTTATGGTGGTATTTTATGTGAGCAGCTAGCATTTGGCTAAAAGGTCTGATGATAATGAAACAATATGATAATGAAACAGAGGAAGCTCCATTTTAGAACTCAAGTTGTGCGACTATCTTGTGTGCTCTTGCACTGTTCAAGATATCAGTAGCCATTTTGCAGTTAGTATCACTGAAAAAGGAGCTGAAGTCTGAATTTTTGGAAATGCATGGCTTTATCTTGAGAAAACAATAAGAAACTGATAATTCCTTGGTGAAAAGCAGGTCTGTGCATTGTGATACCACAGTCCCTTTTGTAAAGGAAGATTCTCTGGAAACTCCTCTGATCTTACAAAAGATTGCTGACTTGGATGTGTCATTATTAGGTGTATAACTGTTTCTGCTCAGAGTACTATCTAGTCTAGACTATAGGACTATCTAGTCATTCCTTTAATTTCATAACATGCAGAGTTCACAGACCAAGATGATCCTGCTTTTTTTAGGTATTTATGGAAATGTGTTCTGTATATGATAGACAAGATTTCAGCTTAACTTCGGCCCAGTGCATTGTTGAAATCTACATTTTGAACATGATTCTCTTTCCCCAGGAGACCGAATCTGATCTAATATGGACAGCCTATTGTTTTGTGAGGAGTTTGTATCTTCCCAAGAGTAAACAAAACCAAAATAAATCAATTCCTCAATCAGCTTAAACAGAAAAGAATACATTGAGCAGTGAGTCTAGAATGATTCACAAGGGCTAAAGAATGAAAAAAGTTTTAGACAAAGTGCCCACTTGGTTTTATTTTCCACTATTCAGCTGCTAGAATAAGGAGAAAAAGTACTGGTAAGTTTTCCTAAAAATCTTCACGGCAATCTAGACTAGGTAGAGATTTAAAGTATTTACTGATTGTGTTTCTCAACACAAAACGAAGTCTGGAATAAGCATGATTTGAGGAGCAGAAGGAGGCTGCTTAAAGCCTAAATTAAAATCTGAAATGTTTTTTGTTGAAAATGTTATTTTCTTGCACAGCCCTTCTAGATGCATGTCTGCAAACATGCTATAGGAGCTGTCATTCTGCTGTTTCATGTGCTGGACCACTTGGTGTTTCCTGCAGTGCACTCAGAGGAGGTGCTAAGCCCAAGTGCTACCTCTCTCCTTCAGAGCATGGGACAGCTCTAGCTATCCTGGACCAGGTGGTGCAGCCCAGGGAACAAACTGAGATGCGAAGGCAGCATCAGGAAGTACTTAGATATCCAACTGATATTTTGCAGGGGGTTTTTTTGTTTGTTTTGTTTTGTTTTGTTTTGTTTTTGCTGCAAGCAAGCACATCCTACCAAAATTTCCTAAATAGTTCTCATTGAGACTCTCTCAGTGGTGCTTCTTCTAGGGGTGACCAGGAGTCTCTGCCCCCTGTGGACTGACCTCTCTTTTTTGGACCAGTGGACCACAGGCCTCTTTTTAGCTGCAGGAGCACTACAGTCTCCAAGAGGCTGAATGCTTAGAGTCAACAGGGAAGTGAGGAGTAGTCATTACATGGTAACTGAGTCGTGGCAAACGCTCCTTATGGTTTTATTGCCTTAATTTCTCAAGAAAAACAGTTATAAAGAGTGTTACCATGACTGATACCTAGAGACTTGTCACACGAGGAGGAGAGCTTAAAGGAGGAGATAATGTATCCCACAAATTACCCTACATCTTAATGGAGTCTAGCACAAAAATCGTAATGGTGTAGAAGTCTTACGTTTTCCTCTTTGGATAGAGATTTTCTATTTAATATCCCTTCAGCTCATTCACTGATGGATAAAACTGTGTTAATCCCATTTTATAAATCCTGTTAGGAGAAAGATAGTTTTCTGTAGACTCTTAAGTCTGGCTGACAGTATCTGGGTTGACAGTTCAGAGAAGGTGAGCTGCTGAGCTTACAGATATTTTTTGCTCATTGTGCAGCAGCATAAGGAAAGGAGGTCATTTTTTTTCTCGCCCTTTGCTAACAGTTAACTGTCACGAGCAAATAAAAGCTTTTCTTCACATCCATTTTCATCTTCCAATTTTCTGCATTTGTCATGGGAGTACAAAGAGCCCCTGGTAAGTTATCCTTCATCAATATTGCTTTGCTATCAGCACTATTATTGAGAAAGGCATGCTAAATTAAGCAATAGTAAGACTCTTTACTGCCATTGAATTTTCCTCATGCTGAATTATATAGCTGATTTAAATCAGCACAGCTCTGCTGGCTTCAGTTGTGCTCATTTACGCCAAGTAAAGAGCTATGCGACAAGTAGTTCTTTGTAGCAGCTTCCTTCTCATGTGCCCAGCTCCTGTTAGAGCAGTCTCTAGGGTGGTATGAACCCAGATGCACTCAAGTAAAAAGATTTGCTTCTAGAGAATTAATTTAAGAGCTACTCCAGAAGATATAACCCCTTGCACTCAGAAGTTACTTTATGTCGTGGTGACTTATACCGTAGGAACAGATTGTGAGCATGGATGAGCTCCAGAATGTGTTGGTGGTGTTGTGGGCACCTCTCTATACTTCTGCATGCCGTGTTGTGACCACCTGTGACCTGTTTGCTGCTCAAAGGTCATGCCCGCCAGATGTCACCATTCAAGCACTGGAGAGCTGTTGAATTCTGCCTCTTGTATCTGCAGACTCTTGGAGTTAACAAGCCTGGCAGCTAAATGAGGTGTCATTTTCCAGCAAGCCATGTTCAGGATCCGGTTCTTATACTTACAGATGACCCTGTTGTAAGCTCTTACATGTTCTTGCTCTCTGAAAAGAGACAAAGAGGAATTCTACAGATCTAAAAACCGCCAACCCAGCACCATACATGAATGACATTAACCAAGTCTTTCTCTGAACTCATGCACAGCACTGCAAGAGACTGTGGAGATAAAAACCGTGACTGTTAGTCAGGGGGCAGTCAGGAGTGCCTTGCTTCAGAAGTATTACCAGACAGAAGGGCTCTGCAGATAGGTGGCCACTGTCCTGAGAGCCCTCTGGGCATGACTACACTGCAGAGCAGGCTAAGCATCACTGTGTGAACTCTTAAGTTTTTGGTGTTGCCTGGGGAGGTGTACAGCCAGTATTTCCTTTTATTGCACATTGTTGCATTAAGCAGGAACTTCCCATTCTCAGGCTCCAAGCAGTAGCATCCATCAGTGAAAATGCTGTCTGTCCTCCTTACTCCCTGCAGAGACTGCGTCCCCACCAGCCAATACTTTAAATTGAGGGCAGTATACTTTGCAAGCGATTGTTCCTCATGCCCCCAAACTCTTGGTCATCCACCATGACGTGCTCAGCCCTAACCAGAACAAGTTCAACAAAGCAGAAAGAAAAAAATGGAAGTGAAATAAAAACAGCAAAGTTTTTACCAAGAAATGAGCACTGTATAGTGCTAGCACAAAGCCTGTGGTGTGTTTTGATCCTGTAGGGAATTAATTCAGAAAATTAGTTTGCCATCGTTTATTTTTATAAATCTGAGCAAACTTTTATTTTTCACTGACATCTCATTTGAGTATTATATTTTCAGTGAAATCTTAACAAGGCTTCCTTTATGTCAACAGAAATCTCAAGAAGGTTTGATTTTTTTATTTTTTTATTTTTTGGTAGGGAAATCTTTATCAGTGTACTCATAAAACCACTATTAACAATACCACAAAAACGTGTGAAGTGTAAAACAGACAACACATTGCAGAGCACAAGGAGCAGCATGCCTCCCTGCCGTCTTGAATGCCTGATGTTTATTGCAAAACAAAAAGCATGGCATATTCACACATGGTTAAGCATGTTTACATGAAGGTCTTTAAGTACAGAAAGAACTGTTGAAAAGCTGGTGCTTTCTGAGGCCTGTCTTTTCCTTGGTCAGATATCTGCACTCCCGCAGCTCCACAAAACATAGTTCCCATTCTGATCAATAACTTGCATCCCACTTGATTCTGATAGTTTTAATAAGCAGTTCCTTTATTTGCTATTGCAGGAGGTCTGCCACATCATTTCTCACCTCCTTTTTCTCCTGTTTGTTCTGATTGTGCTGCTAATTAGACACTTGTTTCCTGACCTCTGGCCTCTTGACAGCCTCATGCAGCCCCTGTGATGTTAAATGAAGGAAGGCACAGCAGCAATCCAGCAATCAAACCTCTGAAATCAGCCTCTGCAATCTAGGTGGGCTTTGTTAACATTTTTGTTCTGCGCAACACAGGAAGGAAAGACAAAGAGTGGAGTTATCACATCTACTGTTTGCTAAGATCACAACAGTGCACTGAAGATGGTACACGGAAATTAGGTGTGGAAAAAAAAAATCTATCTTTGCAGCCACATAACAAAGCAAGAGCTGCCAACATTTATTTAATTATAGGATAGTACCTAGCAGTGAGATGTTCAAAAATGTTAACAGCTGCCCAACCTATGGCAAACCCAAAAGTTAAGAGGGAAAAAGTAAAAACTGAAAGATGGCTTTTCTGAGGAGGTTGTGGAGTTTGTAGAGTTCAAAGATAGTTTGGGGATGGAAGTCACTGTGGAAGCAAAAGAAATGAAACGAAAAGAGCAGGAGAACAAGAAAAATAATTGTGATAGCCTGGATGAGAAGGACTGGGGAAGGGGTTGTTTCACTCATCAGAGAAACAAACAATGAGGGAGCAGGCCCAGTCAAGCCAAAATGAGGTGAAAATGGGAATGTAGCAGCAGTCCATGAAAATCAAGAGCTCTTGATCTCTAGACTGCATCTACCAAAAATACCATGGTTTTTTTGCCACGTGACTTCATGCCTTTAGAACAGTGGTCATCACTGAGGCAGGAGCACATCGCAGCCTGAAAAGGGTATTTTATGGCATCCGTAAAATGCTTTGATTCTTGATGGGGAACACAGGTGTTTCTGACTGGTTTTCACTAGACCTCCTACTGGGCATCTTAGGGAAGAACTGCATAGTGTGTAGGTCTCTGAGCTGCACAGAAGATGGGGATACATGTGTAGGGCACACGTGGAGGAAATCACTCACCTCAGAGTAGAAGCAGTGACAAAGTGAAGTACAAACTTTGTTTAAATTCATCTACTTTATGGCAGCTACTGAGAAATATATACATGGAAGACGTGGTCTTTTATGTAAATCATTCATGTAGATAGACAAAACCTGTGCCTTTTGTTCGAAATGGTCCATTCTTGACAAAAACTGTTGGCTGAGTCTTTTAATCATCTTTTTTTTCTGGAAGAGGAGGAGTTTTTTGGAAGCCTTTTCAAACTGACGTCTCCTTGCATTTCTTGTGTTGTTTCTATAGAAGCGCTGCACACTGGGTGGATGGAGTCTGTCCTGAACATTCACGTGATGCTTCCTCTTGAGAAACATCACAGTGTGGTGGATTAAAAGCTTCATATAACTCGGTTTCTGCAGAAACTCTTAGTGGACCTAAACTTGGCAATTTATTCTCTTTGATTCTCAACTGCTGATAGAAATATAATAGCTTTAATTTCTTCTTAATACTGAGATGAAGTATTCCATTAGCAACAGCTGCTGTATCTTAAAGATGGTAATAGCAAGCATTCGAACAGTACTTTCATCTTCAATGTACTTTGTAGGTGTTCCTTACTTCTGAATTATGTCAAGTTTCTGTCCCTATCAGTGCTTTTTCAAGTGAGGTACATGATTGATCTGCCATGGCAAAGAGGCAAAACCAGTCACTCCAAATTCTGCACTGGAATAGGGCCATGATCTGACTTAGTGATGGAAAATGGCCCCAAAGGCAGTACAGCTGAAATCTTTTCTGACAGCAGAAATCTTCAGGCTGTGTAAAATCAGTTACCCAAACTTTTGCCTTCATACAGAAGGTGAGGCTCCTGCCCATCCCATGCGTTCCAGCCCTGTGCACCAGGTGAGGTCAGTCCAGAGGCTGCTGAACAAAGCAGGGGATTGAACTATCTGGTGCAGACATGATCCCCTGCTCTGAAGTCTGCCCCTATCAGTACCTCCCTGAATGACTATGCCTGAGGGATGAGAAGGGGATGTCCTGTCACTGGCAGCACTGACAAAACTCCCATTGAGCCTGGTGAGAGCAGGAGCAGGCCCAACAGTGTTGACTTCTGATGTCATTGTAGTGATTCTCTTTGTTTTCCCCAAGATCCCTTTGTGCTTTTCTGCTTTGCTTTGTATTCTGAATATTCAGATTGTTTCTGCTCTCAGGGCTCCGTTTGTAATTAGATTGCATTGGTTGTGAATCTGTCCTACAGGTTGACAAGCAAGTTATGCTGATCTTCGCTGTAAGGTTTAATACAAGCCACCAGAGGAGGAGGGGAGTGGAGCTGTGGAGGAGGAGTGCCACTATTGTTCTGCCCTCAGCACTGCCAAAACTGTCCCTTGTTTTTTCTGCAGGCTGCCTGTGTTCAGATGCCGTTTGGACAAGCCTGGAGGCTCACAAGAGGGCAGGGAGAGGGTTAGCAGGGTCTCAGCTAGAAGTGCTTGTGCGAGTCAGGAAGCAGGCATGGGAGGAAGGAAATTAAGTGAAGACATCTGTGTAGCTTAACTCCCAGCAGCTCTGCCTGGGGTAGGGGTGGGAGTGCTGTGCCTAAGATGACATAACGTAGTTCGTCTTTCATGGGCTGAACACAGAGGAAACTGCAAAAGTGAAGCATGGTCTGTGTCACGCATGGGCCAGGCACACCAAGTGCATAATGGAGCAGCGTTGGCACTTTCTGCTCCGCCTTCCACACCTCAAAAAAACTCTCAAAGACAGTGAGCTGAGGAGGATGTGATATGGTCCAGAAACTGATCTTGGACTTTTTTCGCAGACGACTGAGCCAGAGGCCAACAGCTGAAGAATTGGAGCAGAGGAACATTCTGAAACGTAAGTCCTGATACTACTGACATTGAATCTGAAGCCAGCTAGTTTGCATTAGTTTAGATTTATATTGTGTGGGTTCTTTTTATAAAACATCGGCTATTCCATATGTGCATCACGAATAAAAACAAAGTGCATCATAAATGCAAGTAAGTGTGCAAGTCTGCAGCAACATTCAGAGCTGCAGAAATAATTCATTAAAATTGTAGTCAGTAAATACACATGAATGAACAGCCTTTGGGAAAGAAAAAAAAAACAACCCTGAATCTTTTTTGCAAGTCCTGTTCCCAACAGAGGATCATTCTGAAAAGCCTTTCTGTGCTGCTCTCACACGGATATGAGCATCCCATTATAAGCTGGTAAAGCCATTAGAGCATGGCTTGATGAGTTTTGCTAAAAACCTTCACAGCAATCTAGACTTAGGTGGAGCCTTTATTTAATTCAAAAAAGAATCCTGTGTTTCTTGGGATAATTCCAGTGAAATGTTCCCCTGAAACTCTTCCTTTACATCAGCCAAAAACTCACCGGTAGATCCTCAGATCATTAAAGTATATTTTAAAGAGACAGACTACCATTTGGAGAGCCTGTGATAAGTTATGTTACTAGATCTGTTGTCACCAGTTCCAAGAGAAGCAGGACTGAGTCTAGCATAAACGTTATAATCTTGTGAATGAATAGGGAAAAAAAAAAGCATTTCATTACTCACACTGAAGTGTTTGATTTTTAACAGGAACACAAATCTGTTCATCTCATTATTGTTGTACTTCAGAAATAGGGAACTGAATAAACAGTTTCTTCCTTTTTTAAGTTGTTAAATCCTTCATTCCAGGAAAATTTTGAAAATGAACACAGACAAAAGTATCCCTAAATGGTACCTTAAAAGAGCATCATAGGTTGGTCCGTTGTGTATCTTCTATTGTTGTTCAAACTACAGACTTGCACAGAATCATAGAAGTGTGGTAGCAAAAGACAGATTCTCTGGAAATTAGCAGCAATGATTGATTAAATTTTTTCAGAATCAAACTCCCAGTGTGTTATTCATCTGTTCATGTTGTCGTGCATGGCAGACAAGGGAAGACAGAGACACCACTATCAGTGCAAATAGAGGAGCAAAGAGTAAACAGCAAAGAGAGTGCAGGGAGCCCAAGGCTGCCAGGAAAGCCATTTCTTTGTGTTAGCCTGTGATAGCCATGCTCCTACTATTCATCCCTGTGCCAGCAGCTGGCGGAGTTCAGTCTTCAAGGGGGCAGAAACTGGGGAACTGGTGGCACGTCCCTCTGTGATTGCGTTGGGACGGAGGCTATCAGGACAGCTGGAGGAGGGGGAACCTGCAACATGCCCAACAATGAGCTCAGGCTAATGGGGACAGAGGGCAATTCTGTCAGCAGCTCATGTTGTCATCCTGGCTCTGGCTACCAGCATGAAGCAGCGCGTGCCATGCAGCACCTGGCACTGGTATGTGACCAGTAAACACCACCCTAGCACTGGTGCTTGTGGCTGCCAGGGGCTGTGCAAAGGTAGGGGGGTCTCAAGCAGCAGCTCTGGATAAAGTGTTAGAAGCAGAGAAGTGACATGACCAAAGCTGGGGTCCTATCAGAGATTTCCTAATCTCTCCCACGCAGAGACCTGAGTTGTTTCGTTTTTCAGGGGAATGTATCCTCTGAGCCTCATCAGTTTCCTTCTGAATTTAGTAGAGGCTCCTAAATGACACAAAGGTGCCTGAAAATATTGCTGTGAATCCAGAACTATACTTTTATTTCCTAAATTGATTTTTTAATCTTGATTCTTAAGCACGCATCTGCCCCAAACCATGTCTGTCCAGGTAGACAAACAACGTCATAGTCACAGGAAAAGCTAAGATGGTATTCCCATGGCATCTTAATTTTTGGTGAAGCACAACAGGACAAACATTTAAAAATAGTTACACAACTTAAAAAAATACATAAAATAATATTCTACTCTTAAACAAGTAAATATAGTGTCTGTTCAGTACAGAATTGCTTTCTTCCTTTCCCTAGATTTCTGAGAATTTTGATAGATGCAGTAAAGCCTATGGAGAAAGAGACATGGGATGCAATAATTAAGACTTCAAACTCTCTGTGTAAACAGCTCAAGTTGTTTGCAAAAGCCCAGTTCACAGCACACACCAAAAAGAAACCCCAGCCTTCTCCCAGATGAAGTAAATAGGATTTCCTCTGCAGTTAAAGCTGACATTTCCTTGATGCAGTTGTCGTACTGAGTATTGTTTTGTTCCTGTGATGTGTAACTGCATTATTGCCAGTTGTGATGGGAAGAAATGAGGCAAAATGCAGATGTGCATCCATTCCCTATAAGTGAAGTGATCCCTTCCAAGCTCCATGCTGCAGGGACACTTATGAAAGTACTGTCTTTGTTAAATTACAAGAATCCATTACTTGCTTGTAGCAGCAGTAAGATTACAGCAGCCACAGCAAAGAAACTGAGAACAGGGGGACATGTGCTTGACCAGCCCTTCACTGACATGCACCCAAGGCAGTGACTCCTAATGAAATCAAAGGCACACAATGCAGAGAAGTACAGACCTGTAGGGTTAGTGTGAAGACTAAACTACTCTTTTTGAAATTAGTACTTGCAGGCCATGTTAGTTTACAAGGAAGGATGCCTGCATGCCCCAGTACAACTTCTGTGATGGATACAAATACTTCACTTGTCAGTCTGGCACATGAAGCTTGCATGAATTCCTCATAAAAACTTGGGTAGATGGGGTCTGATGGTCTCAGAATGTGCCAGGGGACATTTCACACTAGCACAGAAATTAGGCCTGAAAACTGTGACCCAGTAAACCCTGAAGAAACAGAGCATCTCCTGAATACATAAAATAAAGCAACAGTTCTGTAGATCAGCACTGTTTAATAGAAATGAAAGAAACAGTACTTTCTGTTTTCAGAGGAGAATGTATTCCTACTTCCCAGCTTGTTCCTGACCAAGGTTTTCAGCCTGCCTGGCTGTCTCTGAAGGTGGGTAAATGGGCTGAGAAATGAGGAGAAAAGAAAAGCATTGTATGCGGAGTACAAAAGTGAACCACTTTGACTCAGTTTATGCATAACCCCTCATATACTTTCAGTGCTGCCCAGGCACCATGTGGACTCCATTTAGCGTTCTCTCTGGCTTAATCTTAAAGGATTTATTAGTGGCTGTGCTTCTGTGAGTGGCTATTTGCAGTCCTGGCTTCTCCAAATTTGAGACACAACGGGAAGAAAAAAACTGCTGAAAGAGCAATTGCTAATCCAGAATCCAGCCCAGCAGGAAAAGAAACCATTGCAAGATAAAAGTATATGTAACAATATAGGTATTCTAGTTACCATTTAAAAACCTATTGGTAAGCCCATGGTGTCTTCTAATCTTTCGGCTCCAATATCAGATTCCTTCTTCCAGACAATGCAAGCAGTATTTTGGGGAAAATGGCATTTAAAGGTAATGGGTGTGTTATAAACCATCATGCAAACTATTGGTGGGTTCTTTGTCCACTTTGGTGGAGAATTCCCAGTCCTGATGAAGTCAGTGAGCAATCACCTTGGAGTGGCTCTCTGTTGTCCTGAACAGCAAAAAACTGGCGCCCAGCCCTTCTTGCTTGTTGTGTGACTTTGCCACACAGTTGCTTGAACAGTATATCCTATTTTGTTACTACCATTCTGCCAGAGGTGCCTGCTCCCCTTGGATTTATTTTAGACCGAATTTAAGTGATGTAGTTCAAGCCTCCTACCCCAACATGGCCTTGGATGTCTTCTGTAGCTTCCCTACAGAGTTATTGGTGCCTGAGTTAGTTCTGTCTGAGTGAAAACCAAATCACACAATGGGCACAGGGTACTTGTAGCTGAGTTGCATTTGCTTTCCTTTGGGCTTGATTCTAGTAAGGAGCAATTCAGGTATCAACAAAGCAGTTAAAACAGATCCTAACTGTCCATGGACAGGGCAGGGAAGTGCTGTGCAGGCTATTAACAGTAACATCTTGGAGTTGGCCAAAGTAAGGTCTAGACTTCGTAACAGAAGAAGCTTTGAACTATGCGGGATCCACTGAGTAGTGGAGTACACAGAAACCTGTGATTTTATTGACTTTCAGTAAAGTTCATTGCCAAGACGTGCATGAGAGCCTGTTCCTAAATTGAAAAAAAAGGTAATGTAGTCAAATCTTACTGCCCTCTCGAGTGGTAATGGTTGAGGCTTACCCTGGTGAGAATTTGTAGCATGTGATTTTTTGGCTTACTGTTAAAAGTGGATTTCCTGGGATGTGTTTTTGCACTCCAGTACAATGCTGTGAAGGCTCATGAAGGAGGGAAGGGGGCTCTCTTTTCACTCTGCTCAGGTCATATGAAGTTGCAGATGTTGCCTAACATCCCTACTCTGAGTTTTCTATCCATTTCCATTCCACAGAGGGGAAAAAAAATTATACGCATGTTTCTTTTTCAGCTGTTGACCTCTCGGAATCAAACCATATCATAGCTGAACCCCTCACAGCAGTGAGATAATGGCTCATTGCCTGGCCCTTTGGCAGAGTGGCACACATGAAGAGTACCAGCACAGGGAAAGGAAGGTTGTGTAGATGTTTATGAAGTGTGTGAAGAAGCAGAGAAGCTATGGGTCAGGCAGGTCCACCAGTCCCAGGGGGGCATGCTGTGTATCAGAGAAGTCCTGAAACATTAATATACTGATGGACAGGCTTATTTGTTGCACACTTTGCATATTTGATAAGTCTGCAGCTTGACATTCCTTTATATCTCTTACAGCCCGGAATGAGCAAGAGGAGCAGGAAGAAAAACGAGAGATAAAGAGAAGATTAACACGTAAGGTGAGGAGCAGCTTTGATCCTAATATGGCATTACCATAACTTTCTTCCTACTGCACAACTGTTTGTATTTTTTCTTTTCCACAGCACTATTTTCAAAAGTAAGGAATGAAGTCAGTCTTGAAAGAAATCTTTAAAAAAAGACATCACCTCTGCTACAGAGTTTAAGTCCATGGGCAGGGCAGGGAAGTGCTGTGCAGGCTATTAACAGGAACATCTTGGAGTTGGCCAAAGTAAGGTCTAGACTTCGTAACAGAAGAAGCTTTGAACTATGCAGGATGCACAGCCTGGCATCAGTCTAACTCTGCTCTGTGTAAATGGAATAGCCTACAAAGCTATTACAAGGAGAGAGCAAAGTTAAAACAGTGTTGATTGCATTTGAAAGTTCCAACTTAAAAAGCAGTAAACTAGGAAATAAACTTTTTCTGGAAGGGGAGATTGCCACTTGAGGCATTCCAACTAAATAGAGAGAAGCACTTGGAAAATGGTGTGTAGTGCAGAAAACAATCGTACAATCTTCGATCAGCAGGGAAGGACAAAGTAAACAGGACAGTTTGGTTTTGGTTTTCCTCCCATTTAAAAGTCGTTTGCTCTTAAAACTGAAGAACAGTAATTTCAGATACACATGTTTAGATTCTCGACTGGTGTAAATGTCTACAGATGTCCCAATATACATAGCCAGCAGTCTGTCCTGTTATTGCAGGTAAACTTTATTTCACCACTGGCTTCTATTTCCCACCTACAGAGCAGGAGAAAGTCCTCTAAAAACTCAAGCTTATGGAGCAGCACCATTCTTCTATAGGCTTTTAGGTGGCTTAGTCTTTTTGGCATATGTGACTGCAAGCTTTTATGGTGCAAATAATGACAGGAAAAGGACTGTGAATATATATGCAAAGCTTACATTCAGGGAGCTGGATTGTTTTCTTTCATGCTTAAAAATCTCAGACTTTATTCTCAATTAAATCAGCAGAGTTCTCTGACACCAGCTGGGTGATACTGCCTTTGTCTGCAGGAACAAAGAATGTGGCCCAGAGAGCTATAATACTATTTTAAAGATGCTAATTCCTTCCAACAATGGTAGAGATGCTCTTATCCCCTTATAGCATTGTCTGAAGGCATAGAACCTAACTGCAGTGCAGAGATTTTGTAGGACTTAAACTCAGCGCAAAGGCTAGAAGTGCTGCTTTACCAGTCTGTCAATTTCTATATGTATATGTAAACATATACAGGAATCCAGTACAAAGTTTTACGCCATCTAATGAATAACTGTAGTAGATAAAAAACAAAGCTTCCCATAGCTAATCTGCTGCCTTACAAGTGGGGGCTTGCTGAAGTACATAGCAAATGAATTGTCTATTAGAGATAGAGGCCACAGCTACATCCTGAACTAAAACACCCAGGCTACATGACTGCTCTCTGAAATGTCAGCAGATTTCTGTAAGGTTTTTTTCCTTTGTCTTATTTTAAGTAGGAACAAGCCAGTCCAGGTCCTTGGCAGTTCAGTGTTCCATGCCAACATTCCAGGCTATGCTGTTTTTAGCCTTTTTTTTTTTTTTTTTCCTTTAACAAATATTTTCTTTTGCCCCTAGCATGTTTGTAAGGTTGGTAGCAACATAACTTGTATTGTTTGATTTTGCTTACTTGTTAAACTGTTGTAAATTGTTCCAGGACTGGATGATCCTAGCAGTCTTTTCCAAACTTAGTGATTCGATGATTCTAACCACAGGCTTGGTCTAACAAGGAATTTCATTCTCACCTGCCAAATGTACCATCACAGAGGCTCAGTAATGTCTGGAGGAAAGAAGTGAATAAAGTGTGCTAATGGCTAGATGACAACTAGAAATGCCAAGTGCCTAGTGAATCCTGCAAGAATTGTTATTCCCCAGCTCTGTCTTTCATGAACATGTCCCAGATGTGTCGTGTTTGCAGCAGAGAGGCAGGCTCCTTCTGTCGATTTGTACTGAAGTCTTATTACCAAAGGATTTTAAACCTCAGATCAAGCAGAAATTTAATTGAGCACGTCGAGAGCATTGCCCAGCAGACCTCTCTATTTGTACTGAGTTCTCATGCAGACGTGCACACAGGGTGAATTCAACGTAAGGAAAGTATGCCATGTTGCCTTCCTGTATCCATGTCTGGTTGTAATCAGAAGGGGTTCTGGAGAAGCCACTGAAAAGACTTTTGACTTTGCACTGTAGAAATTGTTACTGTTCCGAATTTCCGATGGCATGATTCCAGCTCTAAGGGTACAACTCATTTCCTCATCCATTAGAAAGCTGTTCCTAAAATTCCTTCAGCAATCACACTTTGCTACAGTATAAGGATGATGAGTTGTAACATGACATGCTGTAATAACTGAAATTACCTTACTAGGTCTAGATGTCTTATTAAAGGCAGTAATAAATATCCACTTGAATTCATCATATGGACAGGCAATTTCTAAAAAAACTCTAAGAAGTTGGGTAGCCTGTAGCAAGCTGCACTTGTAAGCACTTTTCATGCTCTCAGACTCATCTAACTCCAAATTAACTAACTGGGGATAGGAAATAGCTGCCACTCAGAGAGTAAAAAGTAGGTAGATAGTGCTTGAAGCAGTTTCTCAGTAACTTTTTTCCCTCCTGCCAGATGAGGGAGAGATATTTGCCTCCCACCTGAGTGTCCAGGGGTGGGTTTTGCACATCTGTCCTGCCCCATGCTCTCTCCCATGGAGTCCCACTGGCAGCTTTGGTCACCTGGACTTCTACTGTTTGAATTGAGGAACATGAATAGCGGGGATTTTTCTGAGTTCTGATTGCAGACATCTACCAAGCCCATTCCAGAACTGTGAATGTGCAGAGATCCTCTGGGAGAAGTGTTGGATCCACTTTCCTTTCACGAGGAGATCTGGGCCTCCAGAAACTACAACTAAGAATTTATCCTCTCCTCGCTGTTGTGTAGCACCAAGGCAATTAACATGAGCCTGAACTCCCCCTGAGGTTTTCTGCAGAGATAGAGTTGTAGGCTGAATGAATGGAAGATATTACAGATTTACTTGTAAAGAGGAGGCAAAGCTCTGCTTTTCCTGCCTTCTCTCAAATTCTCCCTGTTCCCCAGAGCTGTTCACTGCTTCCTGTCCCCCCACTGTCAGTAGTCTTTCACTGGCTACAAGACTAAAATTCTTGTAGCAGTAGAAACAACCAAAGTGAAGAGATGTGGCTGTTTCTTAAAATCCATGCAATAGTCTGAAGTCTTTGTTCCTGTTAAATTCCTCCTCCAGTACAGCTTAAAGCCTCTATTCATGGGAGAGCAAGCTGGAGCCTCTCCAGGAAGTGTCTTGCTGATAAGTATTTTCTATAATGGACCTCCCCTCACCTGCATCAGGACAGGATGTTTGAAATAATGAGTTGTGTGGCAAAGCAGAGGGAGGTGAAAGGAAGGGGGAAAAAAGGTCAGAAAGCAGTAAAGGTTAGCTGCTAATTTGGATAAACAGCATTTATAGTCAAAGAGGGAAAAGAGCTTTGGGGCATTTAAGTCACCTCCTGCTCCTATGTCTTAGCGCAAGAGGTGAGGAGCAAAGAGGTGAGGAGGTTGTTAGCACTGCTAGTTAGAGTCTGTCATTTTTCACTTTGGTTTCTTCCATAAATAACGATTGTAACATTTTAATGAGGTAACAAAGCAAGCAGTGAAGAGACAGGGTAACAAGCTTTGTTGTGTCTGAAGTAGAGCAAAGTCAGCATTTCACATTTGGCTAAATCCCAAGATCAGACTGACAAGATTGGCTTTTCCTGAACTTAACTTTACTTGGTGACAGTGCTTTAGTTTGCTTCATATCCCATGCTGAGAACAAAGGGGTTTGAGTTAAAACTTCCCTGGAAAACTAGCTGAATATCAAAACTTGTAATGTGCCCATATTTATCTCTTGTGATACAAAACATCCAGAGGAACACTTGGCCTCCCATGACAACAGTTTCTGTTCACATTCACACTAAAATAACGTGGTGACTTGCCACTGAATTGGCATTCTCCCACAACTCACAAATGTTCACAAATGGATGAACAGGAATGTATATGCCGAGGTGGTACACCCAGACAAGACACACATGGACATCCTGCTAATTTTAGCAGTGGTAAGGAAAAAAAAAACACTCTTTGTCATACTTGTAAAAAATGCCAATCCTCATGCCATCTTTTTAAGAAAACGTCTGCCTTAAATACCTCCCTCTGGTGCCCCTGAAAAGTTCCCAGATGTCCCAGTGTCCTTAAGGTCTGACTGAACTTATAGGGAGCCACAGGGTGAGCACAGAGAGAGACCCCTTTTCCCCTGCTTGGAACAGCACTTCTTGCTGTAAGCAATTGCATCATGTCCTTGAATGTGTCCTTTTCCTGTAACTTTCAAACACTCTTGGTTCTTCCTATCTGCTAGAAGAAGCAGAGCTCATTTCAGATGTGGTCCATGAAGGATTGTGTAGCACGAAGTAATTTTGATCCAAGAGACCGTAACTCACAGGTCATTAAAATAAATGCCAAGGTGAGATCTCAGGTGAGCTGTGCCCTTGTCACAAACTGACACTGAATGGACACTTACAGAGTGTTCTGCAAAGCTGTCTGCCAGCTGCTGCTGCCCTTAAGATTTAAGGGTGCTCTGCATAATGCAGACGTATGGAAAGAGCTTAGCAGTTCACAAGAAGCCTCTGTAATGGTATGAGAAAGAGGCAGGGCAGTTTGTTAACAGTACAAATAATGAAGCTTTTATTGCTGTCTTAAAATAATTGTCCTTTTCTCCCCATTTATTATGATTGGATCTGTGCTTTGGCTTAATATATTGAATATTTGTGTATGTGTGCTTATGTATGCAAATATATGTAGATTTATGGCTGTACATTAGCTGTTGGATATAAGGACAGTATTTCAGCCAGAGCACTGGCACAGGAACAGTGCATCTCATGGCAGCTCAGAGCTCTGCCATGGGGTCCTGGGTCACCCTGAGCTGGTCTTTCAACTTCACTTGCCCCAGCTGCTCGGCAGGGATGGGGACACAAACCACCACTGTAGTGGGATGTACAATACCTGTCATTGCAGTGGTGTTGCAGTGACTGTATGTTTCCAAAGCAAAGTCAGGGTATCTAAAAACAATATGCAGTTTTAGAGGAAGAGAACCAGCTTTTAGTCTGTGTTACATTTAGGTGCCACCTAAGAATGAAAAAAGCACATTAACACCAAAGTTTCACAATGGGCTTGTGATGCTGTAGCATTCTTGACACCAGCCAGGCATCAGGTTGGCACAGCATGGTGCAGTGGATCAGCAGTCATCTGCCCTCTCCTCTGTAGAACTTGTTCATCTCTAAGATGGATACAAACACGAAAGTCAGCTGGTAACAGTTGACAGAAGCTGCGAAATAGAGCCAGTTGTTTTCTGGAAGGCTTCTTCCAGCTTGCAAGGTTTATAGGAATTCCTTTTTCACTTGGTGCCATTCAGAAACACAGAGTTAAGCTGATAGATTTCATTTTTTGCTGATGTCACCATACTCCATGTCATAAAACATTTTATTTGAAAGAATAGTCCAAGTATCAGCTGTGCTGTGTCCTGAAATGTTAAAAGCTGAAAATGGTACAGATAATATTGGGGATTCACCCTTTATTCAAGCTGCTGGGTAAAAAAAAAAAGATGATAGAAGTAAAGATGGAGTCTCACACTCTTATCTTTGCAATATTTGGCTGTAGTCGCATCATTATTTCAGTATAAAGATCTTCTCTATCCCCACTGTCCGGGCATAGATTAAAAAAAAAAGAAACTGAAAGAAAAATTCTGCTGTGTTGTTTTGTTAGCAGTGCATCAGTGCTAACAAAGCTGCCAGCTCCCAGTAGCAGGACTGCTAGAAAAACTAGTGATTTGGAATCACATTCCAGATGAGCTGTGGATCAGAGAGAAGCCTCTCTGAGGCTTATGACTTGAGAGACAATACATGAACCAAGCTACAACTTGATGGATGCTGCCCTAGGCAAAGGCACGACATGGCAGTAGAGGTGTGTGGTTGGTTACACCTCTTTCTGTGATTTCTTTCTCTTCTCTGGGCAATAATGTCTCAGCTGCAGCCAGGACGAGTAGAACAGGGTTCCTGTTGTCCTGAAGCAGCTCACTGGGGTGTCAGTTCAGCTTTGCAGCCTTTCTACAGGTGATGTCTGAACCCACTTTGTGAGTGGTGAGGACTGTCTGCATCAGTAGAGCAGCACCACTGTCACCTCCAGTAGCACCGCTTTCTTATAAAAGAGAAGAGAAAAGCAAGCATCCTCCAGGGATGATCCAAGGAGAGTCACACAGGGATTTAAGTGCAGAGGTGGGATGGGATGGGGTGCAGTCCTACCCCAGCAATTTGTTGCTCTAAGGAGGTGGGGCTTCTTTCCTGTGATCTCGCAGATTTTTCATTCTCCTCTCAGCATCCTCTCTGGTTTGAATGCTAATTCTCCCTGGGAGGTGAAGTGAAAGGTACTGAGATGCTTAATTTGGGAGGTAGGTGGAACTGCACGTCAGGATCCAGGAGCCTGAACTCCTTTGCAGAAAAGAGTCTCAAGCATTTTATGAAGTACTTAACTTTTCACTGGTCACAAGAGTGAGGTATTGCAAAGCCCACTTATTTTTAGTGAGTGGTAATAGCATGAGATACTGTCTAGCTAAATGTTAGCAGTTTATGGTTATTTTTCCTGATAATATCGTTGTTACAGATGTTTCACTAATGGAGGATTAGCAGCTAATGCACATCCACATGCACACACCTGTTGTGGCTTCTTCAGAAACAGTCATATAATTCCACTTGAGATTAACCAGCAAGCTGAGCATCCAAGGAGAACTGATCCCAAAATGCAGATACCTGTCCTTGCCCATGTAAGCGGCCATTCCATACATGGAATACCAGAGATTGACTGGCTGCTCTCTCTGCTGAGAAGTTTGAAAGAAGTGGCTTTGGAACAGTGAAGAGGCTTTCTTGACATGATACAGTCCACCCTTGCAATTTGTTATTTAGCTTGTAGTATGCAGTGTAAGCTGTTGAAGTCAAATATGCTGTGGCATAAAATTGAGCTGCAGCACTCAGTGAAACATTCAGCAAGCAATAGTCATCATCTTGCCCACCATGTCTGGAGGATAAGGGCAGGACTGCAGAATGTCAGGATGGTAAGGAAAGTTGTTTGTCACCTTTTGCAACTAACTCAAGGCAGGATCCACCCTGTTCCTGTGCATAGCCGTTCCCTGGCAGCACTAAAGCATCCACAGCAGCACAAGACAAGGGATCATGTGGGAGAGTGTGAGGTTATAAGGTCTTCATCTCCTCATGAGGCATCACTGTGCCACCTGTCTTTGTTGTGTTGCATCCAATTTCTGCCAGGGATCAGGGGCTTCTTCCATGGCTGCTTCCCAAACAACAGTGTTCTGCTCCAGCAGCAAGGTGGCATAACAAACAAGGTGCTGTAGCAAGCAACAAGGTATCTGTCTCCCAGGTAGCAGGTCTGTGAAAGCCCAGTAAAAACAACAGTCCTGGTGATGTTTGAATTCTCTTATTATCACAATGGTGGCTGTAGTAAAACTGATCCCCAGGCAGCACTCTGCAGGGAAGAAGTGAAGTTCTGATGTCTTTTTCCACCGCTTCTTCAACCATGCAGCTGAGTCAGAGGCCCACAGTAGAGGAGCTGCGTGAGAGGAAGATCCTCATCCGCTTCAGCGACTACGTGGAGGTGGCCGACGCACAGGACTATGACAGGAGGGCAGACAAACCCTGGACGCGACTCACGGCTGCCGACAAAGTAAGTGGAGTGACCTGGGGAGAGCCATGACCTGAACAGCTAGAGCATGTCATGGTCAGCAGCACCCCTCAGGTCCCACAGCCACCAGGGAGGAAACATCAGAGCTCTCTTCCCAGTTCACCAGGTTTGTTGGTTTGAGTTATACACCTTTGGCAAGAAGGCTCCTGTGTGTGTGGAAACACAGCAGCATTACATCATTTAAAAAGAGTAAGACCCTTGGAAGAGAAGCCTTGATGGTAGCCCTGTGTTATTTGTTCATTGATTTGGGGCTTGCTGCACAATTCTGCCAGCTGAGAATGCCCACAAGCATTTCACCACAAGACAGACCTAACAGAGCAGCACCTGCCAGAACTGAGCAGGCCTGGCTGTAAGAATGCCAGCAGGTCAAATTGGCAAAAGCACCTCCATCCCACCAAGGCCAGGTTACTTTTCTGTAGGGGTTGAGACAGGTGTGTTTCTTCAGGATACCTGCTCCCTCCCACACAGTAATGTAACCACTGAGCAGAGGCTTCATGAGCCCTGCAGATGAAAAACAGCTGTATATTTGGTAATAGGTGCACTGTCCTCTGAAATCCAGTTCTGGCTCCATGAAGCAGCGTCTCTGGTGTCAGCACTGGTGGCAGAGAGGTTAAATCGCTGTCAAATGGTCAAAGTCACATCCTGAGGGTCTTATGGTGAAGAAGAATTTAAATGCTTTATGGCAGTTGTAAGAAGAGAGGGCTCTGAGCCTGGTAGGTGGCTGCTGTGCCTTGAATTCACTCTGTGATGCCCTTGTAATTTTGAAGACATTCAGGTACCTGGATTTAAGCCCTGCATATGTCTTTGCTGACGGCCTGATGCAGTGATGGAGGCCACACCATGATATCCAGTGTTTAAAGGAGCTGGAATTCTGGCTGTGACAATCACCTGTGGTGCTCTTGGTTTGCTTCATAGAGGAAAGGACAGACAGTTTTACTTAGTTAATTTGTTTAATTGTGAAGTTTTATAACCACTACTTTTCTCCTCAGTAGAGGCCCTTTTCAGCTTAGCTTTCAGTAACTTTCATGTAGTATAAACTGATCTGATCAAAAAAAATCTTTTTCTGGACGGTCCCCAGACCATAATATAGGCATTAAATTTGCTTTTCCCATTTTACATCACCATATTGGCTAAATCAGTTGACTGAAGTCTTGTCCTATCTATCTATTGGGAGTTACATTCTCCCAATAAGTGAGGGAAGGAATAAATTTCTAATCAGTTCTTCTGTCTTTGAGAGACCTCTGCACTGAATGGAAGGTGTGGAAATACCTCATCAAGGAAGAGAAGATGAAGTGACCAGAGAGGTCTTTTCTCACCCCGTGTCTGTGGAAAGAACAATTATCAAATATCTCTGTGAAACGTAGCCTGTTAAAGAGTTCAGTATGAAAGAGAAGTACTTTGAGGTCACTTTTCCTTCTTTATAACACATGTGCGAGTCAGTACACAAATCAGAAGACTCGTTTTTCTCTAAACAAACCTTTTTTTTCAGCAAAGCGGGAGAGAAAAAATAATTGTCCTCCCAGTATCAATGCCCCTTCTGGCATATTATTCATGTTTGGGTCATCTGGGAAGTGTTCTAATTCCTGCCATTCAGATCACCTTCTTTTCCCTATCACTACCTTCTGTTGAGAAAAAAAAAAAAAGAAAAAGTCAAATTGGAACCCAATGCCACAGAACCTGACGAGCTACAGTATCCTATAACAGATTATTTTCTTCTAAAAGTTCTGATTCAATAACTGCCTTCATTGGTCAACACAGACTAAATTTATTGCAAAAGTAGAGTTTAGTAATGGGCTTTTCTGTTTCTCAGTAAATCTTTCTCTGTGTTCTGGACATGGGGAACTCTGTTCAGCGTGGCTTCATCTTTCCCAAATCTGACTGTTGGAGGAAGAAGGGCACTTCTGCATCTCCCCAGCAGCTGAGAGATGCAGGAGGTGATAGATTTCAAACCCAATGGGAGGTAGCAGGCCATTTGACCTCCTTCACAGTCACTTGAGCAGCAAATGGTCTGCTGAAGGTAGACCCTTGAGTTGGTGCATAATCATCTCTCTGCTCTGACAGACAGAGGCAGAGCAGTGTAAGAAGAACACGAGAGGCTCGTTCTGTAGAGCACACTCACAAGATCTGTCATGTAGGCCTTGTCCAGGCACAGGTCATTGGTGACCAGATCAGTGGTTGCTGTGGAAGCCCTGATGTGGGCTTGAGCTCTTTATCCTGGTTTAGACTCAGTCAAGAAAACGTTCTCGACAGCCACAAGTACCCATAATTGGAGTGGCCATTTCCA
Organism: Lagopus leucura; assembly: GCF_019238085.1. Lineage (NCBI taxonomy): Eukaryota > Metazoa > Chordata > Aves > Galliformes > Phasianidae > Lagopus > Lagopus leucura. Next base: position 7,159,092 of record NW_024962263.1, on the reverse strand, counting down.
GCCACTGAGGTTCCCAGCAGTGGCACACACCTCGGGCTCATGGGACCACTTGGCCACACTGGCACCTGGCATTTCTGTTCCGTATGCTCATGGGGAGGCCCACTTGTGTGCTACAAATATCACAGCACTGTCAGAAGCCTGCAGCATGGGGCGAGGGCCATTTTAGCTGAGAGCCATTTCCACAAAGAAGCTGAGTCACTCAAAGTCAACCTTTCTTCTTCTTCTTCAGTATTCCCCTTCTCATCATTTTCTTTTCCCATGTGGACAAACCACAGAAGCTGAAGGTAACAGGTTTTCCTACTGAAGTTGACCCAACCACTCACTTAGGGTGAATTTGGACGGTTTTGGCATGTGGAACAATTGAGTCAGAACAGAGGATGGGAGCAAAGGGGCATGGCCTGGGGCAGAGAGAAGAGCAGGGAGCCAGGCCAGCCCCTTTCCCTCTTGAGTAAGCTTAGCCCCAGATTAGGTGGCTTCACCAGAGGGAATTTAGGACTGCATAAAGGGGAGAGACGTTTCAGATGTAATTCTGGTGAGATCTACCAACGCTAAGTTTACTCATGGTCCAGCTCTGAAACAGAGCACAGGGTTTCAGAAGCTCTGGTGCATGATTTTTGTCTCATACTTATGGTAATTTGGATTTTGTGTATGAAAGTGTTTACATAATAAACCGAAATTGGCTTTTGTATCAGCACTGTCTGCATTTTCAAATTGATCCATCCCACTGAAGCATTTATTTCTTCCCTTTATGCAATTTAGAACATTTATCTCTTTTCCTTTTCACGTGTTGTTGTTTTTTCTCTCTAATAATGTTATTTATTTCACTTCTAATATATTGTTTTGAGAACAAAGTGAACTTATTTTGATTTCTGTCATTTATACATTTATGAGTTTATTTGTCCTTTGCAGGCAGCCATTCGTAAAGAGCTTAATGAATTTAAAAGCTCTGAAATGGAAGTTCATGAATTAAGTAGGCATCTAACAAGGTAAGTTCATTATTTTAAGGACAGCAATGAATACTGTTGTTTTCCACAAAATAGGAAACAGCAACCATTTCTCAAGCACCCTGTGAACTCACGACCCCACTTAGAATTACAGGCTGTCAAAGAAACACACTAATGAACGTGTGCTGCCCTATTACACGGCTGTATGCAGGCACACACCATTCACTGTGTAACCTTTTGTTTGAAATCATCGTGCTCTGGTGTCAGTTCTGCTGCTATCAAGGGTAAATAGCATTGAAGAGAAGGACAGGGAACTCTCACTGAGTAAGTACATAGAAAGGGATGAATGAGTGCAAATTCTCAGTACTGTCATCTGCATCTTGCATTGGCCATGCAGAAGGGGAATATTTACTCAGAACTGTACATAGTGCCAAAAAGCAATGACATGAATAAGGTCTGGTTGTGAAGCGAGGGCTATTTCTCCAGTAAGAGAGGGTTTGTAGAAGTCTGGTGAAGAGACATGATCAGATTTTCATTTGAGCTGAATGTGTGATTACAACTCTATACATTCCATTTGAAAATCTGCAGTTCTAATGTTGACTGAAAAGGGAGCTGCAAATATATGAAAAAAACCTGACGTTATTTTTTTTAATCTTGAAGCTTATTCTCAAGTTCCTTTATCAAAACAGAAAACACAGCTGAGTATTTTTTGCTGTTCACAGGACCATGGCTAAGCCAATGTATCTGAATGCACACAATTATTTGCCATCACTGGAGTCAGCACTGCACTGTGCCCTCCCTGTGTCCTGGTTTCAGCCCAGACAGAGCTGATAGCACACTGATGTATTCATCAGATGGGTGGTGGTCATAACAGTTGCAGTTAAGGTTTTGAAGAAAAATACAGAAAAGCTTAAGTGTATGGGAACTGCTGAATCACAGCCTGAACCTCTGATTGACCACCTGAGGCGAGCACTGAGTCAGCCACAGGAGCACAAGTGAAGGCAATTCAGCTGTGCTGCTGGAAGGGGGGCAGCCTGGCTGCACCCCTCCTAGACCTATTTAAGAGCTGGCTGCCAGTGGGGAAGGATCTCTGCTGGAGATCTGCTCTGCTGGAGTTTTGTGGGTGAGCCCAGGATAGGGGTAAGCCTTCTCTTTATTCTCTTTTGTTATCATAGTCTGCTTTGCCGAACTCTCTTGTTTATTTTGTGACTATAACATCCTACTATTCTTTGATGATACACTTAAGGAAAAATATTTTTTGCCCTAGGGGATTTTTTTAATGTATAAATTCTTTATTAAAATTCACCACATTTATAATGCATGTATCCCTTGCTGTAACAACAACCTTGCACTTCCTGTCATGTGCTGCGATGATGCACTGGGGTTTGTAATGATGAAGTGCTGCTAAAGACAAGCAAGCAGCTGCCTTTGAGCCATGAGAGCTGGCCAGATCTGTCAGCTCCAGTGACTGAGGCTTTCAGGAACACCTGGCTCACTGAGCACATCTAACTTACAAGGGATGAGGCTGTTTAAGAGCAGATGTTGCTACAAGCAGTTGAGCTCCAGTGACTTCCTTGAGGCATTTTAGCATCCCACAAAACTACAGGCTAGTTTAGTTTTTCCAGGAGGCCTCTTTACCTGCTTACCTTTTACAGGTTTCAGAGCAGTATTTTGCTTCTTTTCCATTGCTAGGGTGAGTGGTTACCCTTGGAGTTATGCTCATTTATGTTTGACAGCTACCACATGGCTTTGACCCATTCAGGCCTGGGTCAGGCAAACTCACAGCTCCAATAGAAATTGGCACAAGTGTTTGAAGTTCAGCAGGACTTGCTGGTTTGGCAAATGGCCTCAGGAAATACGCACTTGAAGGGAGCAGGCTGAAACAAAGGAGAGTAATTCCCTTAAATAAACTTAGATAAATCGCCATTATAAAATCATTAGCAAGGTAATGACCTATTCATGTCATTAAGCAGTGGCATAAGCTGGGCTGAGAGTGTCACTGCTGCTTTCCTAGTGGGACAGATTAATTAGTTCAAAAAAATCTCACATTCAAAAAGTCAAACCCTAAAAAAATGCATTTGCACAGCTGATGAAACAAGCCTCCTGCTGATGAGCTCTTGCAGAAATGGTGGCCTTTTCAGCCCTGTTCCTCTCTTCAGACCTACCTGAAACACAGAGAAGCTTCTGATAGATCTGAGTGCTAACTGCTAATGCCTGTGAGCTGCAAGTCTGGTGAGAACCAAGGAAGTTTCCATCTCTGTTCTAATTCTGCAGTGCCAACATGGTAATGTCAGTACTGCAGGAATCCAGCTGCATAATTTTGTAGCAATTAGATCTTTTTTTTTCCTTTTAATTTGTACCATATATGTGAAAATATTATCTTACTACTTCTCTCTTTCTTTTTCCCTCCCTTGCATTTTAGGTTTCACAGACCATAGCAGTTAAATTCTACCTGAACTACTATGCTGTCTTCAAAACATAAGAAAAAGGAACCATAAGTGCTGGTATTATTCACTTCCCTGTTATGTACAATGTAAATCTTACGAACTGCCTTTCTACAAAAAAAAAAAAGTAGATGAATATTTAAAAATATAAAATTGTATGTACATGTGATGGGTACTGCAGCATCATCAGACCTGTTGGCTCAAGCTTCAATTACAGAAAATACCCCTGGTGGGAATCGTGCCAAGACGCAGCATTTATGTGTAAGACTTTCCTGGCATGTGGATTTGCCATACATGTTCAAGCCCGGCTGGTGGGGCATCCATTAGTTCACCTTCAGGTACCCTTCACCCTGGCAAGCCTCTGTCGTCAACCTGAGAGAGCCCTGAGATGGTATCCAGGGAACCACGGGCCTGGGTGAAGTCTCCAGTAGACCTGCACCTATGGCACTAAAGCACTTCCTTATACCAAACGCTCCTTTCAGTCTGCAAGCACCTTATGAGGACAAAGAAGAAGCAAAACTACTCTGTGGGCCGTTTCATCTGCAACCATCATCTGACTTGAAGCTGCTTGCTTGCCTACCCTGGAAAAGCATATGGCAACAGTTGGCTCCCAAGAAGAAAAAAGGACTCCCTATGTGGTCACTGCATGGTATTCTTTCAGGCTGTAGCTTGTTTTTATGCTCAAGCCTCATGATTGTGTGAGGGCCAACGCACCTCCAGCAGCAAGAAGGGCTGGGATTGCCTCCTCTGCTGCAGAGGGCACACCATGGGAAAACTGGGGGCTGATGGGGGACAGTTATCCTCCCTATACCAGGTATAAAGAACTGATCCTAAATGTGTACTGAGAAAAGCATGACGGTGTGTCAACTAGCCTAACAAAGGAAGGCTGTTGCATTGGTATGGATGGTGGGACTCCTCACTGGTACGTGCAGCTGAAGCTTAAGGACAGAAATCCAGGGGCCTGTTGTTGTATTTTTGTTTTTACCGTAGAGGTTTAACATATGAACTGACCCAGTAGGGCACAGAGAGCTGGATGCTCTGGGCCTGGCTTACCTGCCTACTTGAGTGTGTGCTTAATGCTAAACAAGCATGCAGACAGTCTCACTGAAATCCAAACCAGGTCTCACAGGCTTCATTGAAGCTGAACACATTTAAGTGCTTTTCTGGATGTAGGCCAACACCTTTTAGATTCAAGTCCTTAACTAGTGCAATGCCAGTAAGCATGGGCAAACGTTGCCTATGAGTCCTTTCTAGCTCTCACAAGAAGCTATTACACTGTTTTGGGTCAGTGATCCAAAGCACAATAGCAACATTACTGTAAGTTCCAGATTATTACTTCAGGACACCTTTTTATTTCCATAATAGCTATTATACTTAGAAGATTTGAACAGAGAGGCCAGAGTTTAACTAAAGCACTGTTATTTCTGTTATTTTTTTCTTTTTCCCTTTCTGTCTTCCAGTATCTATCTATCCCTGTGTGCTCCCACTCTGCCTCCATGCTAACCTTGCCCTTCACTGATCGTGGGCCAAGAGGCCTCTCTCTTGCATGAGCATTTTCTGGTCAATAGTGCATAATGCCCAGCCCTCCTGCCTCATCTCAGGCCTCAGTTTCATTCCTCTGGTGCAAAAGAACCTGCATACAGCCCATGGAAATGCACTCAGCCTGCCCAAACAACGCTCAGGCTCCATTTGCACTTAGTGGTACTCAGTATCTCACAGATGTGCTCCACTGGAGACAAGAGGCAGCATCTGAGAGCACTGATAGCCAGACAAGCACTGCTTTGCAGTTATGTTCTTGAAAAGCTGGGGATCATGGTGGTTGAATTTATTCACACATATATGTAACAAGACTGCATCACAGGCTTTAAGAAAGGGGAAAAAAAGCCTCTAGGCTTTTAACCACGCAGCAGCAGGAAGGGGCTCTGCAGAATGGCTGAGGAGCCACCAGCCCTCCTCTTCTCTGCCTATGGTGCCTATAGGACCATTGCTTCATGAGCCTAGAGGTTCGGTATGAATGGGAAGGAGAGCAGTGACAGAGATTGCAGGATGGAATAGGCTAGTGGGAGGGAAAGGAGATTTTTATTTTATTTTTTTTATTTGATTATTAAAATGAAGAGAAAAGAGGTAGAAGTAGCAGGCTGTTGTCAGTGCTAACGTCTACAGGGGAATGGGTAGTCTGTGGGCAACATCTCATACTGCTACTGACCCTGACAGCACCCATCTCTGCCAGCTGGTAGCCTAAACAAGCCCTACAGCAGTGGTTGAGGGGCATAATAGCCAGGTGCCAATAAATGCTGCTCAGTCACCAGCCACCAGGCCTTTGGCCAATGGGCCCAAGGCAAGTTCCTGCTGACCTCTGGCTGCCTCAGGATTCATGTTGTCCCCAGGGCAATGCTTTTATTTTATTTTTTAATTATATTCACTTCTAACAGTCCAAGCAGACACAAGGAAACAGTGGAAGAACTGCTGGATTTCCCCCAGCTCATAAGTATAGCCTGTTACTGAAAAGGAGAAAGAAGAGGAAGAAACGGCAATATGAAGTGTTAAGACATCAGTAAGCACTGCAGAACTGGCACCTCACCTGGCTGTAGCTCCAGCAGTTTGGGGTATTTTGCAAAGTTATCCTATGACAAGGCATTCTTCAAGAACTTGTCAGTGCCTGAATATCACAGCATGTCCTCAACGGGCAGACCCAACTCTGTCATTCTTGGGAAGTTGCACGTAGGCTGGATTATGTAAAGACAGCATTCCTGCTGAAGACTCAGTTACCACCAGTCATTCTCATTCATATTAGGAAGAGATTAGCAGTAGCAATAAACTACATCACATTTAGAGAATGGAAAAAGTCAACACAGAACAAAAACTGGTATTCCAGGGCTGATAATGGATGTAATAATATACGAGAGTCAAGTTTTTTTTTATTATCTGCTGAATTGTGGGTTATTCACACTTAAAATATACAAGTAACAAGACCTATCCTAGAGCCTGTTGAAAGATGAGCTGGAAAATGAGCAGGAAGGAAGAAAGAATTGAAACAGCAACTGCAGAACTTCTAGATGAAAGTTCTATGATTTGGAAAAAAGCAATGGCAAGGAAGCACAACATTGGCATTGAGTTCCCACCCACACTCTTGCCAGGGCTGGACGACAGGGACCTGGCAAAGGACTCAGGATCAAGGGGAAGGTCGGTGTTGTGGCCTTTCTCCACCCTAGGCACCATTGGTTAAGTACTTGCATGCTGAAATAGTTTTAGGCTTGATGCTCCCTGGGATAAGGCTCAGACAATTGGTCTGGACAGTTCCAGGTGCACACTCTAGACGTTACTGAAAGAGGAAGAAGGAAAAAAATAATATAATAGATTTTTATTAACAATTTTATGTCAGCTGAAGCTTGGTAGTAAGCCCATTCCACAGATACATTTCAGCCTAAGGTTTACATGTAAAACCACAGCACTTCATCACCACTGCAACTGGCCACCAAACTCACCATCCACTATTTCTACTGTGCCATCTGTACAGTGGAAACACTGCAGACCAAGAGTGGGAGCACTTCCAGCCTGCCTAGTTACATTAACGCTTGCATTCACACAAAAAAGGGCAAGATGGAAAACCCGTAGTTATATGTGGACAGGGGCTCCCTAACGTGCCTGCAAATACCATCACTTTGAATAGCCATGGGAAATGACTACGCTGATAAAAAAAAAAAAATCAGGAAAGAAAAAAGGGGACAAATAATTTTTCCCAGGTGTTCAGCCTGCTTGAGCTTGGAACAACTTCTGTAAGCAAAGAGGAGGTGACGGGCACACTACCTGCTTTCCCATGTGTCCCAGTTACTCCTGCACCAGTTGCATTTGCCAGTTGATATCCAAGTGTATGTATATAGTTTGTCTTTGTATAGGAGTGAGTGTGGTGGCTGTCAATCATGTGCTCTTCCAGTATTGTAATTTAACAGATTATGGCTGTATGAAAACAATGTAAATAACTAGAAAAAAAATTAAGCTGGATCTCTATGTCCTAGGTTTTGTACATACTGAAACTGCATGCTATTTAAATTATTGTTTGTCCCTGATGTATGCAGTTTCTTAAAAAAAAATCATTTAAAAAAAAAAAAAGTTCAAGTATCTGTGTGCTTTCTTACACTGTCCCAGTGACTGGCACAGCTGAAGGCAGCAGTCCCCTGCTCCCTGCATGGCAGAGGCTGGCCTTACCAGGGCAGGTCTATGGGCCATTGCAATTGCACTGGCTGAGCCTCTCAGTTCAGTGAATGTGGACAAGGGACAATGATTCAGCTCTGCTCCAAAGCTGTACCAACACCAGGCTAACGAAGAAAGAACAAAATCGGCAGTCTGCAGTAGGCACACACATAGAGATCTAAAAACATCACAGTGTGATGAGAGGAAAATGCCTGTTAGTAGTACAAGCATTATTGCTGTTCAGCAAAGCAGCCATACCTGCCCACCCCACTACATTCATGTGGCCTTTCCATCCTCTGATTTCTCCGACCCAAATCCCAGTAGTTTCAATAGCTGGGAAGCATTACTTTAACTGACCAAATTCTGCTGATCTGTGTTGCTGGCACAGGTACATACCACGATCAAAAGGCTGGTACTGGGCTTCTCTGTTTGCTTCCATTCAGGTATGTTTTCACTCACCTCCTTCCAGTTGTTTGTGTGTATTTCCCATTCTAGAAGCCAACAAGTCCGTAGCTATCCTGGGAGATGTGGATGAGTAAGTGTTTTTTGTTTTTTGTTTTTTAAATCATCAGTTTTGACTAAAGAACCCCTTTCCCCCAACTACCTACTGATTCCAAAGCAGGATCAGATCGTGTTTTAGTTGCATACAGGAATTTCGGTGCATTAAATATATATATACATTGGTAGGGCTGCAATGTACAAGGAATGTGAGAAGCCAACCTCTTCCACAAGGATCCCTACACCAGGGCTGTGTTTTTACATTTTCACTTCAGCTTTTTGTAAAACTAGCCTCAGGAAAGAGAGACGTGTATTCAGTGAAGTCCTCTCATTACCTGCAATCAAATTGTTATCTAATGCCACCTGCAGGCAGGAAACCGAGAGAAGGGTTGAAAAAAAGTCAGCTCTCTCCATCAGACACAGCCTCCAGGATCCAGCTCACCTTTATCAGCTGCTTCAAACCACTTTGAGAGATGTGCCCTCTGATGGTAGGCCCACAGAAACACCCAACAGCAAGGTGCAGCTTGCAGTCTCTCTTCTGATATCTATTGTTACAGTGACATGAAATACAATAATTGCTTCTATTTGATGAGTGTCCAAGTTTCATCAAGGAGATTCATCAAGTGGATTCATCAAACCTGCCTGGTGGCAGCTAGAAGCTAGCTCCAAACACACACAGTTAATCTGCTGTTTTTGCAGCCCCAGGTGAGGAGCATTTCCACCTCTCCTAATGCGGACTACTGCAGTAGAGGCAGTAGACAGCACTGGACAGGACACCTACCCAGGCAGATTCCTTTCCCAGCGGTCTCCAGCAATAACCTGGATTAACGATTAGCATATGAAAGAGAAGCAACTCCATTCCCCCATACTCTCTTGTACCAAAAGCCTAACAGAGAGCATTCCACTGCGCTGCTCAGCTCGGAAAATACAGAGTTTTGGACTGGCTTTTGTGAAATCCATTATTGGATACCAACTTGTCCTGTCCAGTGCAAGGTGAGGCAGGATAGCACACAGAGCAGTAGGGCTCTTCTTCAGCACAGGGATTTCCAGCCATAACAACAAACTTAAGAACCACTAGGACACTCAGGCCTGAGTAACTGTCTTGTAAAGGTAACTACATTGTGAAAGCATCCCTCATGCAACACGAACCCAGTTTTTACCAGCTGATCTCCTACCCACAGACGCCTGAGGTATCACTGTTACTTCACCAACCTCTGAGTTATTATCTCAGACACTTAACTCCACACTCTCCTCCATTTCTTTTCATGTTTTCAAGCCCTTCACTGGAGTTCAAATTACTCATCATTTCAAGTACATATTAGAAATGAATTCTTTACTGTGAGGGTGGTGAGACACTGGAACTGGTTGCCCAGACACAACGTGGATGTTTCTTCCCTGGAAGCATTCAAGGCTGGGCTGGATGGGGCTGTGAGCAACCTGGTCCAGTGGGAGGTGTCCCTGCCTATATAGCAGGGGGTTGGAACCAGACGATCTTCCAGGTCCCTTCCAACCCAAACCATTCTGTGATCATTTTTAAAGCACCATCCTCTGACATCTGCCATTACTTTTCTTATCTGGAATTCCCATCAGTTATTTGGACTGTAACTGAACAAGAACTGGTGCATGCAACATGGGTGAGCACAGATGTGGCATTCCTCTCAACCTCTCTGGAGGGAAGGCACTGCTTGAGGGGAGAACTGGACCAAAGCAAAGTCCACAAAGATATTTGGCATGGGAAGAAGAGGGAGGGGCTTTCACTCTCCAAAACAGTGTTGTTTCTATTGTCTCTGGGGAAAGAAAAAGAAAAAAAAATACAACTAAGCTGCTAGTTCTGTATGGAGAAACAGGTGGGCAGTAAGCAGTTGCATGCTCAGTCAGTCAAGCAGAAACAACATAAATAAAGAAAAAAAATAAGTTTCAAAGTTCTCAGGAAAGAAGAAAAATGACTGTCAGATGACTCATCAGCACAATCCTGTAAAGACACTGGGTGAAAACAAATTTGAAAGCTAACCATTTTCCTTGAATTACTTAGCTAGGGATTTCAGTAGGGCGCACAACTATGTGAAACTGAAAGGAAACTAACAATAATAATCTGTAGTAGCTAAGTGACCAAATTGGGATTGTCCACTAAAAACGTACATCTAGAAACTGCATTTATAGCAGTGCTTTAGTGCAAAAGGACAAAGAGCAAATGTTAGCAGCATATCATAGAATGACAGAATGGTTTGGTTGGAAGGGACCTTAAAGACTGTTTAGTTCCAAGCCCTCTGCAGCGGGCAAGGACACCTCCCACTAGACTAACCTTTATCCAACGTGGTCACCATCCAGGAATTGGGCACCCAACAGCTTCTCTGGGCAGCCTGTGCCAGTGCCTCACCTCCCTGTGAGAGAAACTGTTCCCCACTTGCCAAAGGCAGACTCTGTTCTAAGCTGGGACTATAAAGACCCTTGCTTTGAACTCAAATCTGCTCATTACGATGGGAGCAGTGACAACTCACATTTCTCCCATTCTCTTAGAAAGCAGGCTTCAGAACTAAAGTATTACATTCAACTGAGCAGATGTTACTATAAACAAATTAGTAAGCCACATTCAAACTTTCAACCTTTTAAGAAGTCAGGAAGGTTTGGTGTTTTGTTTTTTTTTTTTGTGGATAAACCATATGCCTCATAAATCCAAAGTAAAAGCTGCAGATTAAGATACACACAAACATCTACTAAGATCAGTGAAAGCAGCATGGAGATGAGCCATTATTCATTCTCTGGAGAGCTTCCTTTCTTCAGCACAGTCCAGAATAAATAATGTATCTGGTTATAGAAATAATCCTGCTATTTCTTTGCATAGAATCATAGATTTGCTCAGGTTGGAAAAGATCTTAAAGATCAACAAGTCCAACCACAACCTACCCTAACTGTAACAACCCTCCGCTAAATCACGACCTGCTGCAGTCCTGTCCAACCTCAGCCAGTCTGTGATGCTGTGCCAATTCTGTGCCTGTCAGAGCAGCTCCAGGGTTACTCACTGATTGAGAAGGATTCTCCAAATTAAAAGCAGAAAGTTTAAAAATAAACTTTCAGCTTTCAGTCCAACGGTGATTGGAGGAATACGTTCTGACTAATCTGAAAGCAGTAACACTGAGTGGCACTTTTAATCTTGATTCAGGGCTTCTCTCTTCACAGAATATGAGTTATTGATTCCCTTTCAGCACTGAAACTGCTGAACACCTTCCGCATCATCAGTGCTTGGCTTTTGTTTTTTGTGTGAGTGGTTTTTTTTTTAGTAATCTGCACTGTAAAGGCTGGAATAATGCACACATAACTTACTTTGGGTAAGCTGTGCATCCTAAGGGAAAAATGTTCAAATAAGCACTCTCTGACTGCAGCACCGCTGCTTATTTGAAAAACTTGTGCACTGAATGGTACAGAAAGAAGTGCTGTTATTCACAGAACATATACACTCTTTCTTAACCACATTACTCAGCTTTCACACCTACTCTAGAAAAACAAGCTCCTTTTTGAAGTGAGCTGAATGGATTACACTACACTACAATGCAGACACAGCAGTGCTATCAAAGCAGACACAAACAAGCTTTTTCTGAATGGGGCAGACTCAGGCATTTCAGGAGCACTAAGGGCAGCATTCAAAATCTCACACAGATCATCTCACCGGATTCTTTCCTATAACCTGAGCTGAGCTCCACACTTCCCCAGCTAACCTGCTGGAAGGTAAACCTGACCTAGTTTGAAACAAATTTAAATGTCTAAAGCATCTGAAGTCTGCCCTGAGTACAAACTAAATACACTCTTTGAGGAGCAGCAAATGTACTTGGCATAGAAGCACCTCTGAGTCAAATAACTAAGTAAGGTATTCTTAATCTACATTGAATACTTAATCTCATAGAATACTTAATTCTAATCTACATGATTCTGTGGTCTGTATGAGGTGTGGAAATGTAATTTTACACTTCTACAGGATTAGTTCTCCAGCAACCTGCACGTGTGGCCAATCACTCTCTGCTTTTACTTGCATCATAAATTACATTTCTGCATCTAACTTATTCTGAAAACTAAACCAAACAAGCATAAAACAACAAGAAATTCAAGCCACAACAAATAAATGCAGTAAATATGAAATATCTATGTAGTCCCTGAGTCATGCCCAGTGGTATATTTTATTACTTGCCTGTAATTCTGAATTGTAATTACTCCTTTCACTGATTTCTTCCATACTTACCTAAAGTTACACTTCAGTATAGGACAGATCACAAGGTACATCAGGCTGGAAAGGACTCTGTGTGTCTCTCATCTAACCTGCTGCTCAAAGCAAGGCCTGCTAAGGGGTAAGACCAGACTGCTCAGGAACATGACCAGTTGGAACTTGGAAATCTCCAAGTACAGTGGAAACTGTACAATTTCTATGAGCTGTATCTACTGCTTGACTGTCCTCATGGGGGAAAAATTTTTCCCTATAGCCTGAAAGCCCTCATTTCAGCTTACACCTACAGTCCTGCCACTGCTGTATCACCTGATAATCAATGCTCAGTCTGGTTTCACCTGCAGATGTTAAATGGAATAAGCACTCCATCTCTTGTCCTACATCAATGATAAAGAAGCTGAACAGGACAGGTCCCGTCCCAGACACAACCTCCCTTAGAAACATTTCAAATCATAAACCTAAATGAAATGAGGACTTGCTGGCCACATTATTTTGCCATTATAAAATGAGGAAACCAGCAGGTGGCCAAAGCTCCTGCTTTACACATAGCAGTGTTTTCTTTTCAAATAATAATTCTTCAGTACATCTACTATCCAAATATCCAGACACTCCAAAGATGCCTCCTCCTTTGTCAAGATTTAAGATTGTTAAGATTGCAGTACTGACTACAAACTTAAGAGAAAGAAAAGCTCTTCATTATTTGCACAGTAAAATTTAATTTGGCCAAACCACTGAGCACAAACAAAATACAGCCATAACAGTTCACTGGCAGACAGGAAGAAAGCACTTCTAAGATATTTCAGAAAAATACGACTCACCTGCTCACTGTGATGTCTTTCTGTGTCTCAAATTCGTGATGCCTCTTTTGCATTTACCTGAAAATCTATGGTTTTGATAGAGTACTTTTAAATTTCCAGCAAAGGAACGTGCTTTGTTCACCACTGAGTTCCAGCAAAATAAGAGATACTACGCATTCACCTTAAAAGCCCCTCCAAGTAGTAACTAGTTCTATCAAGTATAAGCTGGCATACAGAAGTATTTTCTACAAGTCAGCCTACTTACCTTGCTCCAGGAGTTAGATTTACTTCTCAAAAAGCCATAGAACACACTGTGCAATCACAATAGTGTAGCTGGCTGGATTAAAATGCCCTAGGCATCATCATATCACCACTCAGTATTTTCACTCCATTCATATTTATTGAAAAACATTGAGCGCTATGCCGTGAAATGCTTTAATAGCATCTTCGAATTGGAGAGGAAAGGAAGAACATTACACCACAAAGAGGGAAGAACAGCAAGAGGAAACTTTTTAAATGCTTTTTTTTTCCAAGCTGTTGTAAGTGGGGAAAGTTGTCAGACAGAGTGTGCTGGAGTCCCACAGTGTGTGCGCCACAGATCTACAGCTTTGCTGACAATAGCATCAGTGTTATCTTGAGGAATCTACAAAAGATTGAGTTAAGATGCCTTGTCAATGCATTTTATGTGGACTGTTTCATTTTAAATACAGATTTTGAAGCTCCAATTCAAGTTTCATCTCTTTATACAAAGAGAAACTACAGCCCCACCTCCCTGCCCTAGCATCCCTCACATCCTACAAGCACCCCCAAGCTTTAGACACAAAACAGGAGAACCCAAGGTTCTCTTACTTTACACCCCTCATCTGTCATCAGACAGGACTTACACTGTCCCATCCACGACCATAAACACATCCAATCCAGCTACCCTAGGTCACGTGAGGCTCCTACAACCCTGCTGTCACACTCACGTCTTTCCACAAAGGGAAAGATCAGGGCTAGGTTTAAGATCCCAAGACCAAAACAACAAAAAGCATGCGCTGAGCCTACAGGTTCATGCCCAGAAAAGGAACAGAAGGGGTGCAAGACACCAGCCCTGGTAAGAGGTTCTGGAAAAATTAATCCAACTTCATCCATGCTTATTTTCACAAGAAAAAAAAAAAAACAACACGTTATTATCAGAAGGAATGGTGTCAAATCTGCACAAACATAAATAACATATTACCCAGAGCCTTCATTCTATGGAAGCCTCACCTCCTGACAGAAACTATTCCTCTCATCCCTTCTTCTGGTATGTTTAAAACAACAAATGACCGAGGCCAAAAGACATTTTTATGGGCCATGCGAGGTAATTGCACAGCACAGAGTGTAATGTTACATTTCACTTACATTTTCCAAAAACTGGGTGATCTTTTCTGCAGTGGTCAGCGCGATTATCTTCATTTTAAAGGTTAACAATATCTCCAAAGCAACAAACACGAGAATTTTGCAGGATCCACTAATAACTTTGTCCCAAACCCTGCAAAAAGAAATGATAAAGGAATCACTAAGCATTACTGTAGTCTTTATCTGCTTGTATATCTGCTAGAACAGTGTTTGTACAATTACCTTTTTCAGACTGTTTTCCTGACTAGCAGTAAGTATATTGAATTATTCAGGTCACAGTCAATGAAAGATATTTTATCAGTTCCTCAATCTGTACTGAGTGATGGCAAGCAACTGTATTAATATGGCATGTCCTTGTTTAGAAGTGGAACTGCTTACAAGCTCAAGTGCAAAAAGCAAATCATGTTTTAACAGCCTGAACTGTGACAACTATTCCATATGGTGTGGTGAGGGTGAGAATTTTTCCTAGTGCAAAAAAAGGAAACAATTTGCTAGCATGCTCAATAATGAGATTCTTCAAATAGTCAGGTAAATGAACACTCAGAAGAATGAAATCCTCAATCACTACATCTCAAGCAGCAAAATATTCCAAGTCATTTCTCTAGAAGATATAATTATCAGCAAGATCCAGGCCATAATGTTTAATAGTTGTTCCTTGTACCAAATTTAAGTGTTGCAACTCATTCTACTGTGCACAGACTCTCTCAGAACTACAAAGCACTCCTACCACCTGTAAGAGCCAGACCTGGACCTCACAGTTTCAAGGAAACCAGAAGACCAGGCCTTCACAGAATGCATATTCTTTAGCAACAGAACCTCTACAACTACTGGGAGAGATTCACAGTACTAAAACAGCCTGCAACAATTTGAAACCCTTCATCCAGCAGCTCTATTTCAGGCCCAACTCTACAGACACGGGATGAAAGATTATCCAAAACCGGTGTGAGACCATCTGTCAGATGGCAGCTTTAATGTTCCTGCATTATTTTCAGTTCTTCACATTGAAGAGCTGTGTCAGAAAGACCTTCTGAGGATTACTTTTCTTTAATCCATCCAGGTACTTGTGAAAAGTGTTTCTCCTTTCAAATAAAACCACGGGAGACAGAGATCACACACCATTCTCTATAATCTCTGAATACAGTAACTGGAAAACATCTCCTACAGCCCACCTATAGACTCGGATCTGCAGGTGTGTTTCTTCAAAAGACAATTCAATTTTGGCATGACCTCTTCTCTTGGAAGAACTTGCACTTCAGCCTGGAATGCCATGAGAACACAATGCAGGCAGAATGAGCTTCAAAGGCCAGATGAGAGTTCCCATCACCCCTTTAAGCAAAGTCTTTCTTAATTCATAATATGGAATGTTTGCTGCTGTCATACAGTGTCTACTTTTCAAACCTTTCAAGTCACATTTTTGTCAGTTTCATCAGGGCAAGCAGAGCAAAAACACTGCATAAGCTCAAAGGAAGTTTCTACATGAAAGCTCTCTACATTAGTTTTCCAAATCCACTTAAAATAAATTGATGTGCAATTTCTAGCTATGGTTAAGCATAGGAGTGCACTGTAAGAGTATGTACACCAAATGACAACCCCTGTCAGGAACACAGCTGGCCTTATGTACACTTCATCTCACCATTACTGGATAAAATTTCTGTACAGTGTACACAAATCTTGTGCATCTTAGGAAAAAAAAAGATGAAATTTCAGTTTTGCTGCCTGGCAGAGAGGGCTACAACTTAGACAAAGCAAGCAACCTCTCTAAGAAATACAGTACTAAATCAGAAGTTAAATTAAATCATAAAACACCACGCTCAAATCAGCTGTCACTTGAAAAATTAAGTAAAACTCACAGGAGAACCGGGGAGCTGCTTGCAGTTCTCAGCAGTTCTCATACTGCCATTTGGATGCATTTCAGATAAGCATTCGGGCTTTCAGATTCTAATCCAAACTGAATCTCCAAGCATTAATTAAGTTCATCTGTCACACGCTGCCCACAAAGTATGTTATTTCCTTAGCAAATATGGCCATTTTGATTACAACTGAATAATGTAGAAACCTAAACTGGCAAAGGCAAAGTGCACATCTATCATGTTGTCATACAAATTGTTGGTAAATAGAACTGTTGTGCCACCAGAAGTTCCAATGCTCTGATTCTGTAGCTAAAACAAGAGTAAAAGCTTTTAACTTCCGTGTTATAGAGCCACAACACAGAACAGACTGCTTACAGGTGCTTGGTGGGCAGAACCTGCCATATAACAACAAGCACGCCACACACAGGGCAATGCTGAAACTGCAAACTGCAGAATAAGGACTTCACTAACATAGTGATGCCCTAATATTGTTTTGTTCAAATAAACATTACCCAAATCTATTTCATCTGATAATGATACAGTATTACCATTGCTCCCTAAGCAAGGATTTCAGTTTAAAAGCCTGAGAACTGACTCCTTTCAGCTATCTATCACTAATAGGGGATTAGAAGTTCTAAATCCTAGGAGGTGACAAGTGCCTTAGGGAATAAATTGCTACATTAAGCTTCCTTGCTAGAAGAGACCACAAACAGCTTGTCTTGTATCAGTAACAAGTAGAACAAAGCAAAATTGTGTCATTTTCAAGTCAGCAATGAAGCTAACTCCATAACTACACAACAGGTAAAATGCATGTGGTAACAGCAATTTAAAATTACTGTGGAATTACAAATAGAAAGGAAAAAAAAAATCTTGCCTCTGTAAACTGGACTCAGGTAAACAGCCTGCAAAACACTTCTTAAACCAGAGATCATAAGGGAGCTTGCTCATCGCAGCACATGCCTTCAGATGCATCAGAAGCCTACTGTCTTCAATGTTTAAATACTGCTCCAGAATTTTTGGCTGAGAAAGGAAGGGCAAAAGTTAGGTTCCTTAAATTGCTGACCACCAGCAGGACTTCAAAAACATACATGCACTCTTCCCTAATGCAGGTGTTGGAGAGCTTAAGGCAATGCAGAGATTCACGCTGCACTAATTACTGTTGTCCTCACAAGTAACACTGAGTTTCATCCACCTTGAAGCTCAATGCCTTAGCACACAGCCTAACAACCTACACACAGTGCACCAAAGCCAAGAAAATCAATTCTCAGACTAAATCTCTGTGCAATAAATGAAAATCTGGGCATCTATTTCTTGTTTAAAAGCATAACATGTATATAAAAGGGCAACAGACAAACACACAAATAGGCTTAAAAATGTGAAAGGTTATCATTTTGCTCAAGCTCTAATGTAAGACAATGCATGTTTTCATAAATCCTGGAGTGTCTTTAGACTTTTTGTCATAGTAAGATAAGTAGTTAATATAGTTGTCAAAGACAAAAACACTTCCTTTATCCATCAGCCTTGGTACAATGTGTATATTACAATGACAACTTAGGGATACTCCTTATGTAATTGAGGCACGTAGCTTCTAGAAAATGTTGTGCTTTGCCTCATTATCACCCAGTACTGGGTGAGCAGTATTGGACTCTGAAGGACGAGCCAGAAAAGCAGCAGACATGAATCTAAATGTTCTTAAGCTTCTTACATCTTTGTTTTAAACAAAACTCCAAAGTGACTGCGAAATAACTCATCTAAATGCAATGTAAGCTTAAATGTAAGCTTAAAAAAAAAAAAAGTAATTGAGAACTACAATGTAGCAAACAAAACCAATTTTTTTCTAACGTTACTTTAGGCAAAGTGACCTATCAGATAACACAGCCACGATTCCAAAAGCTCTGCTCCTTCCACTTGGAACTGCTGCCAGAACAGAATCCACAGGTACTGGCCTGACACTCCAGCTGTCTCTATTCATTGTGCCTACCAGAATGCTCAGAAGGCATGCTTCCCAGGACTTGTTTACTTCTTTCCCTCTTACAGTTTTCTTCTTCCTCTCTCTCTTTCTCTAACACACACACACAAAAGTATTTTATCCTTACTAGTTGTTGTAATGAATCTTTGTGCTTGCTGTTAAGCTGATTCACAAAGCAACTGACAAGCCAATAGCATTCTATAGGATCCTCCACCATTTCCTCCATTGCCTTAGCAATTGCAAGAAACACTTCATCTTCTGGTTCCTGGAAAACAAAGTGAAAAACTAACTAAACACACAGTAGAATTAGACTGTACAACTCACATTATCTGTACATTCCTTTTCCCTGCTCTTGGCAAAAAGAGAATGGAATCTAAGTATATAAAGAGAGATGCCAGCTGTCCCTGACATATTTATAAATAAAGCACTGGGAAACAGCTGCATTATAGTGACAGATATCTAATAAAGAAGAACAAATAAGATTTGTCTTGTTTTTAAAACAAATCATTCAACAGGAGTTTGGATCAACTGCGATTCAAAGTTCCCAAATATTCTCAAATGAGAATTCATCTCCTGATAGCACTGCAATATTCCTATTTCTATAACCCACATTTTAAACCAGCAGAATTTTTTTCCTTTCCCTTGCCAAACAGGCCCCTCAAACACCATTGTCATTGATATTAATTACAGAAGAAAAGAAGGCAGCCATGAGCTGCCTTCATCTTATTTATTTGATTTGAGATAAAACACCTTCCCAGAGACAAATAAGCAACTTCTCCAGATGATGAGTCAGTTATTCCCCACAATACAAATCTAGAAGTGTGTGATGGTGTATAATCAAGATGTTATAATCTCAATATAATCAAGAGAATTAGGCAAAGTAAACAACAATCACAAAAGAGAATAAGTGGAAGAGCTTACCCTTCAGCTGAGCTCACCACAAAACACCAAGAGAGGTGATCTCCAGAAGAGATCCTTCCCCTCTGGTAGCCAGCTCTTAAATAGGTCCAGGAGGGCTGCAGCCTGGCTCCCCCCCTTCCGGCAGCACAGCTGAATTGCCTTCACCTGTGCTCCTCTGGCTGACTCAAGGCTCACCTCAGGTGATCAATCAGAGGTTCAGGCCGTGACTCAGCAGTTCCCATACAGATGGGCACACTATTTCATTTTCTCCAGAAGAAAAGATCCTCGGTACAAGAACTATGAGGATGCCTAAAACACAGTTCCAGGTGTGACTGCACACAGGATAGAGCTGAGCTAACTATTCTACAGATACACTCTATTCTATAAAGAGTAATAAAGCTGGGCTTGAGTGAGCATAAAAATAAGGCAATGTCTCCTTCAGAAAGTTCATGGTTCCTTTCATCACCTCTCCTTTTACAGAGGCTTATATATGAAGCCCACACACTTGTCATCACACTACAGACACAAAATACAAACCTGTTTACCCACGAGCGGGCATACTGTAAACCAGAGAGTACATGAGAGTACATGACAGACCCAGATCAGTTCAGACTAACAGAAAAAGGAAGGCAGAATATTAATATCTGGATTTAAAAGCAAATTACTCTAAAATTTTTAAATTATTTAAATGAGGTGCTGCAAGATATGTTTTAGTAGCTCAGAGGGAAGTAATGATGATAGGAGAACGGTTGGACTAGGTGATTTTCTAGATCCTTTCCAGCCTTGTGATTTTATGATTCTATGACTTAAATACTATTAGCATGGAAACTTACCAAAGGATAAGCCAAGTTTCGAGGCAATTTGCCTGATTCCAGTTGATGTATGCGGAGGAAAACATCTACCTGTGGGGTAGAGTCATTGATAAAACGAATTACATGAAGAGCATGGTGGATATCCCAGTACTGCTCCTTCCGGTAGTTCATCACCAGAGCATGAGATTTATGGTGAGGAGGAATAATTCCTAAAAATAATAATAATAATAATAATAATAAAGAAGAAAGAAAAGCATCCATAAAGAAAAAAACGTCAAAACTCTCTTTCCAGGAGCCTAACTTCAATTCCTACTAACACTCCAGCCTACAGAAATGTAGGACCTGACAGAGAATATACATACAATTAACTAATGCAAAGATGCTATACATAACAGTTTTATTACTTAGTTTAATGTTAGATCTCTGCTGGAAACACCTTTGCACACCGTATTATAGAAATTAATCCTCTCTAAAATCACACCTAGAAGCAAAATCAACCACGTGGTTGAACCAACTGCAGATCAGAATTTAAGAATACCATCCAAGCACCTTTTGATGCAGGGCTTTTGGCTTTCTCGACAGAGAAAACAGATACGCGTACATCCAAGTGGAGAGGCAGAGAAAACAAAATTGTTTCTGACATCCAGAAGAAATGCTCAGCATTTCTTTGTTTCCTTCTCTATCCCTGGAGGCATTCAAGGCCAGGCTGAATGTGGCCCTGGGCAGTCTGATCTGGTGGTTGGTAACCCTGCACAAAGCAGGAGGTTTGAAACTGGATGATCATTGTGGTCCTTCTCAACCCAGGCCATTCTGTGATTCTATGATTCTAACTCAAAGCTGAATCTTGCAGTGCTCACAACAAAGCTGTCACCGGCTACAGTAGAAAGAAGATCTTAGAAACATCAAAATGAAGAAACACCATTTTCATATCACCAATGGAGCAGAATTCTTCCTGTTGTAGAAACCCATGAGAACAAGACATTCTTCAAAACCCAGTCTTAAAGCAGGCTACCCGCTGCTTTCATATTTCATTTAAAGGGAAGGGGGGGTGAATTGCTGTCAAAGTGTTAAACCATGACATGCTTGAGGTCGAGTATCAAGCACAACAGACAGTAACTTATCTTTTATTTCCTAACTGCAAAGTTATTTGCACTGCAAAAGCTGGGATGGAGCAAGACATTTTTATGTGATCCAAAAGCAGTTAACATCTGTGTTATGTTACACACTGCCAACTCCTTTTCTTAAACAGAGAAGACTCCTATTGGCAAACAAAAGAATCTCAACACTGGCATGTCTAGAAACTATTTCAGCCTCAACACCATCCTGAGTCACACGTGAACGAGAGGTCAGAGACATCTCTGACATACCACTTCACCTGGGACAACATCGAGGTGTACGAAGTGAACCATTAATATGAAGGCATGATTCTTAAATTGCAGGAAATTGGAGAGGGCAGAGGAGAAAACCATTCTAAAAGATTGTTTAAAATTCAGATAAGGCTTTCTCATACATTATTTCCAGCTCCACGTGTAGTGGCATGTGGACACCAAGAACAAGAAGAAGACATACTCAAGCTTTTCAACAGTGGCGTGACGCTCAACCATCAATAGTGCAGTAGATCACCTTTCTCTTCCAAAGATTCAGTCATGCACCCTGTTTCACACTCAATTTGGCAGTGTTTCTTACATTCAGCCCTCTAAGAGAACCTCTCCTGATACCTCTTGTGAGTCAGAACTCCAGGACCCTCCACATTCTGCCCCATCTCCAAGTGTCATGGTCCCAAATCCAGTAAATCCAACACACTTGACCACTTAGTGAAAAGTCATTAGTGCCTTTCAATTGATCACATGATTATCAAACTCCAAGGAGAATAGAATCTCTGCATGCTTCGTGTTTTGTTTTTCATGGTTTCTGGGCTATATACTTTCTCCAGCCTCACATCTTCTTAAACAGCAAATATCATTTAAAGCCAGAAACAAAAAACAGAAGTAATCTTCAAACCAAGATCTTACAGAACACAACTTCTCCAAAACATAAACATACATTTGCATAGCTTGCCAAGATTTTTAAACTTAATCACTGTTTTATTCAGATATTGTTTCATACCTAAAAGAACCTTCCACACCAGTATACGATACATGGATGGGAGAGGGAACCTCTGACTGAAGGTGCAAAGCTTCTCAATATCTGTAGAGAAATAAAAATTTAAGATAAGTTTTAATAGAATAACAGTTTTGAGTCTCTGCTTACCTAAATATGACAAATACTAGGATCAAAATCCATGTTTACATGGCATATTATTAACAAATGCTTTCACTTGTTCAGTTGAGAATAGAATGTGTCTAATAAACTGCAACACCATTTCCTCTGAAAAAAAATCATAGAATCATAGAATGGCCTGGGTTGAAAAGGACCACAAAGATCATCTAGCTTCAACCCCTCCACTATGTGCAGGGTCACCAACCAGAAGACCAGGCTGCCCAGAGCCACATCCAGCCTGGCCTTGAATGCCTCCAGGGATGGGGCATCCACAGCCTCTTTGGGAAACCTGCATTGACTTGATTTGCAATACAACTAAAGCTACCCTATGTCTCACCAGGAAGAAACTACCATTTTTATAATCATTTTGTAAACTGTGTTGCTATCTCAAAGCAATTAGGGACACCTATCTTTCCATCCTATTAAAGATATGGCATTAATAAAAGACAAGCATCAATAACAAAACCATCACTGTTACAAGGTTAGATGGAATTAACAGCAGGAGACAACATATTTTCAGATGGAAACTGTTTTCATTAAAAAAAAAAAAAAAAATTAAGCTTACTGACCATAGAGAATGACAGAATAGAAAAAAACAACAATGCCAAACATGCAGATGTTTGATACTTTTTAAAAATCGGGTTCTCAAACCCTTGAAACTCAAGGGACTGCTTGTACTGAGAGATGAAATAGGAAAGATGGAAAAGGATAGAAAAGAAGAATCCTTGGTAAAGGATGTAAAACTTTAATGTGCTCTAAGCACAGCAGCAATACACCATGCATGACTCCCTCCCCATCCACATGCCAAATCACCAAAGCAATAGAGGAAACATTGACATCAACTTGCCCAATCGGTCATCTTTTAACAAAATTTCCAGTGACTTCTTTTCTTCAACTCCACGAAACCCCACTTTTTCATAATAGACGGAGCGGAAGTTTCTTTGAGAGTCTTCGGCCATGGCGGATTCCTTTTGGAGAAAAGCAGTCATTCAACTTACGAGTTGCAAAATCTAGGGTACAGAGACTCAAACTGCATACAGCTGCTAGGCAGAGAAGTTACCAAATCATCAGGTTCCAGACTCACCAGACGAGGCAAGCAGAGACAAGGGCCAACTGACGTTGGCCTCAGCAGCACAGAGGTGACAGGAAAGCACAAGGCAACGTACCGAGCTCTCTTCTTAAGTCGCAGATCTGGATTAAACGCTCACGTTGCTATCAGACACAGGCACAGTGCGGAGTTTATCCTTTCAGTAGTAGAGAGGCACAACCGTCTCATCCCTATGCTGGAAACAATAGTAAAATGCTGCAGTGAGTACCGTGTCTTTCCTTATGTTCCACCTTTTAAGCATCAATTCTCAGTTCTCCCTTGCAGGCTTGTGTACATAACAAAGCTCTAATTTTTAATCCAAAAGGTTACAGAGGACCTTAACCTTTAAGCACAGCGATGGCAGCAATGCTGGCAGGCTATCTGGCAGAGCAGACAAGTTATGATTCGAAGGGCTTCTCCAGTGAAACTAAGCTACTCCTCCATACACCAAAACGCACAGCAGCATCTGCAGACACCAACAAAGACCACGTTTTGGCAACAAGTCACCACATCCACTAGGCCTACTTGGTCGTGGTGTTGTTTTGGTGTTTTTTTTTTTTTTCTTTGTTTTTTTTTCTTTTTTTTTTTTTTTAATTAAGTACTTTTTCACTGCTTTGTAGGATCAAACCCAGACCGGCCAGAAACCATACAGCAGAACGCCTTTCGGCAGCGCAGAGCCGAAGCCAGCCGTCCCTCTGTGAGGCACGTGTAGGGACAGGGACACGCTGGGCAGCACGCGGCCTCAGCACAGGGGAGGCGCGGCTCACGGAAGCCGAGCTGAGGCCGAGAGCCCAGCGAACGGAACAGGGACGCAAGCAGGGCCGAACGCGGAACCCCCCCCACCGGCCCGCAGCACCTACTGTAGCAGGACGGGCTCCTCACATGCGCGCATGCGCAGGCACCGCCTGCTCAGAGGGGCGGGTTGGAGCTCACGGGGGTGGAGGCGGGGCTGCCGCTTCTGGCCTCTGCGTCCTCGTTTCTCAGTGCCCTGGGCAAGCCGTTGCTGCGCCTCACAGCTCTTTATGAGAAGAATTTTTTTCCTGATGCACATCCTGAGCCTCCCATGTCACAGCCTGAGGCCGTTCCTCTCGTCCCGTCGCTGTTAGCAAGGCAGTTGTGCTCAGTGAAGTGCTTCTTGCGCATCAGCAGGTGGCAGCCTGCTGCCATCGGTGCGGGCTTGCGATTTTCTTTTGGTCTCCCATCGCTAGATGGCTCTTCGGAGCTATTAGAGGCTGACTCGAGAATGCAGACGATCAGTCATAGAATCACCAAGGCTGGAAACGGACCTCCAAGATCATCCAGTCCAACCGGCCATCTGTCACCAATATTTCCCACTAAACCACAACCCAGCATCCCGGTCACTGTGTGTGCATTGCTACGAAATAAATCACTCTAGGCTTTTAGAACAAAAATGACATTAAAACCGCAGGCTTAGTTTGAATTACTAATGATTATTATTATGTGGATGATTATTATTTATCATTTAATGAAAAAAAAATGATGCCTAAGCTTCTATTATTATTATTTTTTTAAGACAGCTCTATAAAGAGTTGGACCTTCTTATTTTAACAGGCTTATTTTTTTGTATCTTCTACATACGCCTGCACTGAAAATGGCTACTTGGTTTCTATATGCTGTGAATCACTGTTGTCAAGCACACGGGTGATGACGTGACTTATGGAATCACAGAATGGCCTGGGTTGAAAAGGACCACAATGATCATCCAGTTCCAACCTCCTGCTATG
Source organism: Lagopus leucura (assembly GCF_019238085.1). NCBI lineage: Eukaryota > Metazoa > Chordata > Aves > Galliformes > Phasianidae > Lagopus > Lagopus leucura. The sequence continues at coordinate 7,134,000 of NW_024962263.1, read as the reverse complement.
TGCAGAGTTGCCAACCAGCAGACCAGGCTGCCCAGAGCCACATCCAGCCTGGCCTTGAATGCCTCCAGGGATGGGGCATCCACAACCTCCTTGGGCAACCTGTTCCAGTGCTTCACCACCCTCTGTGTGAAAAACTTCCTCCTAATATCCAACCTCCCCTGTCTCAGTTTAAAACCATTCCCCCTTGTCCTATCACTATCCAGCCTTGTAAACAGCCGTTCCCTCTCCTGTTTATATGCCCCCTTCAAGTACTAAAAGGCCACAATGAGGTCTCCCTGGAGCCTTCTCTTCTCTGAGCTCAAGAAGCCCAGTTCCCTCAACCTTTCTTCATGGGAGAGGTGCTCCAGCCCTCTGATCATCTCAGTGGCCCTCCTCTGGACCCGCTCTTTCATAACCCAAATAAATGATCTTTTTGCCCTTTGACTAGAGACATTAAATATCTTCATTCCTATCCACAGAATCTATTTGTTGCCATTGTAAATGAAAGCAGAATCTCATCACAAATAGCTGCAGGTGTCAACCAGATGAGTGGAAGAAAAATCAGTTGACTGATGTATCATACCTTCCTAGGCATCTCTCCAAACAGCGGTAGCATATATGCTGAATCTTTAGAGTACAATAACATAAGAAAAGGTAGCATACATGAAAGATAAAAGCAGTACAGTTTTGGAATTGGCTTAGAATTATTGCAGATAGCAAAACCAGAATAATTATTATCCTGCTAACGTACTGCGCGTCTCACTTTTATCTGTTACTTAGAGTGGTAATGTGTTTATTTTGTAGTGATGGGTCTGTATTGCACAAGTGAGTTAATCACTGGCATACAAAGTCACATCAGAGAGAAGACAAATGGGCATTGCTAATACTTTTATGGCTTTTTTTCATTCAAAATATGAACTGCATTGTGCTCACGGTTCTTGATAATCAGTGCTTTTACTGTTAAAGCTGGAATAATTACAAGGGAGTGGTATGCTGCTGAATATTGCAGCTCTTGGGAAGTGTACTGGGCTTTGTTCTCTCATATATGACTGATCTATCAGTGGAATTACAGATAATCACTGGGAGCATACCTTGCTATGTGAATTTATCAGAAGAAGATGAAAACGCAAAGCAATGGAACGTTGATTTTACTCAGCACAGAGGTCCACATTTGCATGGTGTCACAATGCATGTTGTTACCTACAAAAAGTAAAAAACTGCTTTTAGGTGAGCTTCGTTTGCTCTGAACCAATTGAAGATGCACTTCTTTTTTTTGTATTACACTTGCATGAGAATATCTTCACTAGGTAAGAAAAGCAGTGTATACTTTCAGCCTTCTGAAGCACCAAGTTGTGTTCCTATTGCAGTAGGAGGTGATTAGTGTTTTAGAAAGGAGTTATAAGTGTGTAGTCTCAGTTTTCCTAAGATACAATTTCTAAGATGCTCCTGTTTCTTGAGAAGCATGAACAGTTGGTGAGCAGAGCTGTGTTAATGGAGTAGAGCTGTGCTAATGGAAAGGACAATTTACTTATACATTCACATGACTTTTTCATCATGAACATCAACAGAGCAAGAAAAGTTTGGCTCCATTTCCTGGCCAAAACAACATCATTCTTGTGTTTACATTCTACCTGAGAGAAGAATGCATATCAGACCTATAAATGCTCCCAACTTAATCTCTTGTTGAAGTGAGACAGAAAAAAACAACAGCACTCCGGGGTAATAAAAATATCATAAACCTCTTTGGCAGCAAAAGGGAGCATAGCCTTTCATTTCAGCATGGCAGCACAATAACCAGGTCTGTCTCCAAGCAGATCAAACTCTGACTCTGTAATCACCATTTCATATCCTTGAATGGCAGCAAGGAAAAGGCCCACGGGGCTGAAAACACCATGATGAGCGGCTAAACTTGGGATGCTGAGTGCACGTGTGTCCTACTTCTCTGTTCTCCCATTTCTCATAGAGAATGAGAGCATTTCAGAGGTGACATGCTTTTGTCTGCAGACACGTAAGGAAAGTGCAAAACAATTACTGAGAAAGTAGTAACATGCAGTTGCTTGCTCCTTTAGTAAATGAATTTATTCAAGACTGTGTTAGTGATTTTTTAGGATGCCTTCTGGATTCCAGACATCACTTGGATTTGTTACTTAACATCAGATACACAGTTGTGCACACCCTGATTCTTCTTCTACCAGTCTGACTGGTAGCTGAGTTAAAAGGACGTAATTGTTGTTTTTGACTGAAAATGTTGTGTTTTTAAATAGTACCAAAAACATGCTTTGTAGTGTCAGCATGCATGGCACATTTGGGTCTCCGTGTGATAATAAATAGTCTCAAAGCATCTTTCTTCTGCTTTGTAGCTCTTTAATTGGGATGTGACAGTGAGATGACAGGGGAAAAGTGTTGGTCAGTTTAGACAGTTTGATTTTACTGTGTATGACTAGAGACGAAACAAATCCTGTTGCCATATTGCAAGTATCTGCCCGGGGCTCGACAGGGAGAACCGAAACCAGTGACTTCTCTGGATCACTAATGAGGGGCAAAAGGCTCAGATCTCACCAAAGCCATGCAGCACAGCCAGCAGTTGTACCCCCAAAGAATAATTTGTCACATAATCGCCTCCTTTCAAAAGGACTGCCTACAAGGGGGGGTGAGCCTTGTGCACAACCCGGCTTTTGATCTCGGTGGAGCTCAGGGGGCTTTGTAGCACATTCGTTTAAAAGACTGAGAAGCAACTAATTAATTACTCTAAATGATATCAGTCATGGTTTCCAGGCTTGTTTTAATGCACGAAGACAAGCTGTTGAACTGGAACGTCTGAGTGATGTTTGTTTTGTGATAGGACAAAGTAGTCTCCACCTCTCTCCTGATCATGGTTTTCTATACTGGCCATCTCGGTCCATGTTCCCATGGTCATTAAAAGTACTGCCAATGTCCCACTGCCTGGTTGTTGTCCTACAGAATAATGGAAAGCTGTAAAAACACAGAGCAATTCACCCCACAGATTCCCAAATTGCAGTAAGATGATCGCCATCGGCCTCTCCAGGTGATGATTTGCTGCTGTTAGCACTGAGAAGTTCCCATCGGGAAATAAAAGGAATTTTCTGTAAAGGTTCTTTTTTGTTACAAGAAATCTTTGCCAAACTAAGCAGTGTGAACTGCAGGGTGCAGGCAAACACACTCCTCTAACACCCTTCCTTGCAATGTACGAGAGAGCTGTGGAGTGACTTGGACTGTTCCAAGCCAATTGATTATTTTAGTGATTTCCTGGTGAGCACATGGATTGCTGCTAATTTTATAAGCTTGGTTTTAAAATCGATGCTTGGAGAGTGCAGCATCTCTCACTTTCCCCTCCATAGATAAGGTTAGATGAAATGTGTTCACTTAAATAAAGCTGTTGGCATTGGCTTTGGTGTTGCTAGCGCTTTCCTAAACTGATGAATTTGAACTTAGGCTGTGTTGACAACACTAGCTTATTTGGCATTCACAAACGGCAGCAGCTTATTAGACATTAATTATATATGACTAATTATATTAATTATAACGAATGAGATTGTATTAGGCTTAAGAACTATTTAAATTGAACTAAAAATTTAAGCAGCAGGATTTAATATCTGGATGTCATGAATGTGCTCTGTGTGGCCTTGAACAACGTGGCATGCCATTTTTTGGGGGGTTTTCCAAAAGACAAGGTGAAGATAATGAATGGTATGTGCCTCCTTTGTATAGCCACTGGGCTCCTGCCAGAAAAACAAAGATCACTGTATGTGTTTTAAAACTGCAATTTCAGTTCTTCCAGTTTTAAGATCTTTTTTTTGATGCTGTACAGTTCAGATCAGTCAGTCCGTAAAAGGAGAAAATTCTACCCAAACTGCCTTTTTAATGTGTTTTATAAATATTATTATTTGCAAGAGTATTTCAAAGCAGGCAGGAATTTCATAAAGACCTGAAGTTGTACCCTGTCTAGAATAAGAATTTCAATCTTGGGCATTTGGAGGGTCCCTCGGCAGTGATGTTTCAATAGATGGGTGCAGCTACTGGGGGAGGGAACTTCTAATTGAGAAGAAAACAACACCAGGTAATTCAGAGAAAAGCCACCTTCGTCAGAGAATGAGCTCACCAGCTTCTCCTCTGCCTCTGCCTTGCCAGCTGCCAAACTGAGATGATCACACAGCTCATTCTGTGGGGACTTGTTCGTGTTTACAAGGCACTTCAAAAACGTGAAGCAGTACAGACATTTGCCAAATGTGGGTGGATAGCTCTGTCTAATCAGCAAGTGACTCAGTCCTTTCTCCACGGAGGCCCTGTTCCTCCTGTAATGCTAACAGAAATTATTCCTAGCCAGAAGTTTCTGAAGCCAGAAGGGCAGGGTGTCCTGCTGCAACTTGATTCTGTTGTTTTGAAACTGCAAGCAAAAGGCTCAGAAAAGTGAGTGGTAAAATAGCCCGTTTCAATCAAAACGCATTGTGCTGAAGTGGCTCCGCACAGCTCATATCTGTATTGCCTCACTCTGTGTTTTTTTAACACAGTACCTTAGTAATATCAACATCCACCAATTCTACCAACTCTAAACTACATCTGCAGCTGCAGCTGAAGTGCCTGGGACCACCACTCTCTTGGCACCAACATCAATTGGACAGATTGTCCGTGACCGTGTTATTAACTTCATCACCTCCAAAAGGGGGTGGTTATAAGCAACTTGCTTAGGGGGAATAGTCTGTGCTGTGTGCTAACTTCAGACTGTGCCACAGGAGGGATGCAGAAGAATACAAGTTGATCTTAGCCAAAAATCATGCTTGGAATGTTTCTAAGAAATTCACAGAATAGAGAATGGGTCATTAGCACCCAGGAACATTCTTGTTCCCTGCATTTCTTGTGAATCTGCTTTTTGTCTTGGTTTGGTCTTCTGCTCTCTGCTTACCTTCCTTCACGGTCTGGAGAGCCTGGAACACTCTGAAGTGTAAGTCCTTTTTTACCATAGGCAGAAACAGCACCACTGCAATGTTAAAAAATAAAATCTAGTTGTGTGGAGACAGCAGTGGGGAAAAAGGCCACCAAACAAAATGTAGTGTGCTACAAGTCAAGCTCAATTTCCAGCTACCTCTGAATTCTTTAGGGCTGAAATGTAGGACTGAGCTTTTTCAGGTTTCACTGTGCGAAACGTATTTGTGCAGGTTGCATTGAGAGGCAGTCATCATTGCCTGGATGTGACACGGTAATTTCTGCAAAAGCCTTCAGTCTGCAAGATGTGATTAGCTGCAAAAGGCAGAGTTAATAAAACAGATTGGAGCAGACACTGAAAGGTTCTCTAACACCGTGCATACACCACTCCTGCAGCGCCAGTTACTGTGCATCGATGTCTGGAGGAGGGGGCCTCCACTCTCCTACAAAATGTTTGCTTACATGTACATCCTTTCTTGTGGAAATACAGAGCTTAAAACTGTTGTCCTTCATTCATTCTTTTTTTTTTTCTTTTCAACTTGTTTATTATTCTACAGTCAGCACACTCAATCTTTGATCCAATGGGGGGAAAAAAAAGCACATTTCTGGCAGTCAAGCAACCTGGTTTCTATTTGCATTCTGCTATTAAAGCGATCTGGCATAAATTGCTGTCGACAATGGATCAGATGAGGGAGCAGATCTGCCTAAAAACGAGTCCAGCAAAAAGCCGCATTTTTGGTTTCCAGCTAAATGAAGCCACATGAAGCATATGGCTGCACACACACTCCCTGCTGCCAGCGCCCGCGGATGACAGGAGCGGAGCTGGGGGCAGGAGTGAGGCTTGCTGCTCTCCATCTGCCAGCAGCCCAGCTTCATCCTACGGGCCCTGCTCACGGGGCTGTAGCTGCAAGGAAATGACCACAATCGTTCACTTGAAGGCAACGATGGGGTGCCGCACCAAGGTTTGTGCTGCTGAATTCACTGGACGGAGCATTCTCAAGGGGAAAACGTATTACAAGATGTGATGTATGCAGGAGACAAGCAATAGCTAGTACTAGTGAGCCTCCCAAGGGCATCTTCTAGAGGCTGTGTGTAGCTTCCATCCACACCGAGTGTGATGGTGGCAGCAGCAGCCAGCACAGGCACAGGTGCTTTGGGTGCTGCTGGGCTGTGGCAGCCATTCCCAGGCTGCAGGAGGCAGGGCTGTGCTATCAGGCCTGTAAGGCACTCTGGAGTATTACCTGAACAGAATATGCCCCGTTGTCCTGTCTGCTACGAATGCTGGCACAGCAATGCAGCTATTGCACCAGCACATTACAAAGCGCTCCACAGCTACCCGACAGGAATTAGCAATGAAGGCATTTGCTGCTCTTTGGCACAGCAGCACTTTTTAATAGCCCCTTCCCCGGCAAATTCTCCAGTCCCAAAGAGAACAATGCAGTGCATTTAACATACCTCTGTTTAATATTTATGGCTACGAGCCTTCCATTGTTTTTCCTGCATGGCTGTTAATCAGCAGGGGCTCCAGAGAACAGCAGAACAAGCCAGTGGGACCGCAGCAGCCTTGCATGTTCCAAAGCTATGGAAAATGGGCAGGGGTTCCCCCCTCTCCTCCATTTTCACGTTACCTGCATTTAATAGCAGAGCTCTTATTTTGCTTCATAGATCTACACCTTGGTGTCTCACTACACTGACCCACATTTGAAGAAGTTTACCTTAGCATTTCTATAGCCTCATTAACGTGATATTTTTATACCCACTGCTGCGTTTGCACTTAACTGTATAGTTCAGTACTGTGTGCTGGATTCCACTGTATCTCTGAAGCATCCTTTCGTAGGAATTGTTCCCATAGGTGCTGTTTTCCGAAGATTTCTACGTCTTAACCTTTGCAATGGAAGCGGTCTTGGTTTTACTGTTAAGAATATGTCATAAAGTTTGACCCTGTTTTATTTCAGCGGTTAATTGATCAGTTGGGGCGCTGGTCTGGAAGCCTGACTGAGCTGCATTTGCCTGGGCACCAATTCTCCCTCGCTTTGCGTACTTCCATTCAGTCTAAGAAAACAATGTGTATTAAAACAGATCAAAGTACATTTTATGTGCATATAAACATTGATACATCTTTGAAGTAGTATAGGTGCAATGGCAGTAGTGGAAATGAGTACTATACTGCAGTTCTGTGTTGAAGTAAAACATAACCACTGTGTAGATTTTTGTGTATTACAGAAACGTGCAGTTCACAGCACCATGTGATTTGAGGGAGGTGTGCACTGTCAGTGCCTGTGATTTCCCATTCATGCACAGCCTGCTGCCTCGGCCTCGCTGCACGTTCTTGGTGCCTGAGAAATGGGTGAGTACTGACATGAGCAGATCTACCATCTTCCTGAGTGCGCTGCTGCAAGATAGACAAAGCAGCACAGACAAGGCTCCCACCTTTTTGCAACATCTTAAAAGCAATATATCTTTCCTCAGAGCCCAGGATTTCCCACTGCTTGTTATTATCACAGAATCATAGAATGGCCTGGGTTGAAGAGGACCACAATGATCATCCAGTTCCAACCCCCTGCTATGTGCAGGGTCACCAACCAGCAGACCAGGCTGCCCAGAGCCACACCCAGCCTGGCCTTGAATGCCTGCAGGGATGGGGCATCCACAGCCTCCTTGGCAAACCTGTTCCAGTGCTTCACCACCCTGTTTGAAAAACTTCCTCCTAATATCCAACCTAAACCTCCCCTGTCTCAGTTTAAAACCATTCCCCCTTGTACTATCTCCTGTTTTGCACTTGATGAGGTGTAACAAAGGCGTTACAAGGATGAGATGAAGGCTGGGCAGATGTAGGTCACTGGAAGGAGCTGAGGATGAGGATGAGGAAGGAAAGGCATCCCAGGACAGCCATGGGGAAGTGGGAGGAGAGCCTGAAGGGTCTCCAGGCTGTGTCCAGGACAGGCATCCTATGTCCTCATTTTCTCTGCTGCCAGCCATGCTGCTTTTGGTGGCACCCTTTGGCAATAAAACCAGCTGTCACCCTGGGACACATGGCTTGGCAGGCATTAGCTCAGGCCTGGCAGCAGCACTAAAACCTCAGACAAGCCAGTGCTAAATCTTCCTTCCCTCTCTTCTTCCACCAGAATCCCCACCCCAAGCACAATGCCTGGGTGTTTCACTCACACATGTTGAACCTACAGGCTGACCAGGAAACACAGGCAAAGGTGAGGGCAATTACCCCACTCCCTGAGTATGTGGGAAAAAATGACAGACAGCTGGGATCACATCCTTTTATGTCTTTATTTGCCAGTTAAGATCCTTTTATTCCATCGATGCAAATATGCAGAACAACAGGAAACCATGATTTAAGCAGCACATACCAGTTGGCCGAGAATAAACTAACTACATTCCCCAAGCAATGTAAAAGTAACAATGCACATCATCTTCCAGAAGAAGAAACAAACAGATATTGCAGCCGAGAGGCACAGCAGGCAGCTTCCGTACAAAGTAGTTTGGCTGTTTTAAATGCTGGAACCCTCCCTCACCGTCCCTCCATCCCCACCCCCCACCCCAAAAAGTCCTACTATAATTTAAACACTTTTTTTGTTGCTTTTTTTTTTTTTTTTTTTTGCTATCTACATAATATATAAAATATAAACTCTGTTTACTTATAACACTTACTTTTCTTGATAAATAGCTCTTTAAAATATCTACTGTACATATGTCCATGCGTTGACATTTTATATATATATATAGCATTTATATATATGTATGTATGTCTGAAAAACAATAAATATATACTTAATATTGACACAGCAACAAACTGAACATATTCTCATTTTCAAAATCAAATAAAACCAGTACAGAGAGAAACAGTGAGTGTCATTTGTGAAGCACGGCACAGCAGGGAGCTTGGATTCCTGCCCTAGCGGGGGCATCAGGTATGCCATGTATTTGAGTGGTTGTGTTGTTAACACCTTCTTTAATGGATTTGTCTCCAAAGTTACTTCAAGTCATACATTAGCCACCCTGTATGCCACGTGTAACACAGACTGGGAGCAAACTCAGGGGGAAATGGGGAGACCCGCCTCTTGACTCGCAACGGAATGAAAGGAGGGGAGGTAAGCGAGTCTGACGGATGGTGTAAAAAGAAAAGAGAGTAATGGATGGCTGCAAGGTCATAAGTAACCACAGTAAACACGTCAGTAGATTTAAGTGCTTTTAGAGACGATGGCTGGCACTGCTGCAAACAGTATTTTGATTATCTACAGCCAACACCGTGCAATGAACCGATTTTCCCTTTGCCACAAGAAGATACAAATGAAACCCACGTGGCCAAATCCAAATGCTGGAAGGGGGTCACTGCATGACACTGCAAGGGTGCAGTTCAGAGCTGGACCTGCCCAAAGGCAGTGGTATCCACCAAACAGGCATGGGGGCTTTTTAAAGCGTGAACCTAAAACAAGAAAAAAACACAACTCCAAACTGTTAACTTCACAAATGCCAAAACATAATAGAAGGGATTTTTTAAAAACTTCATTTCAAAACAGCACTCTTTAGAAATGGAACTTAATCCCAAAAGCAAAATTAAAAAAAAAAAAAAGGAAGAAGAAGAGAAAAAAATGACCTTCTGCATGTGTTGTGTTCAGTTTTGGATTGACCACAGCTATTTTGTTTGTTCATTTCACAGAAAATGGTGAATAAAAGCTATTTCAGTTTGACCCACGCTGATACCCATCACTCTCCAACCCCACTGCTTTGATTTGGCAGCTTTGAAAAAGCCATTACTTGCCTGGGCTCTGGCTTCATACGCTCAGTTAAGTCCTGAGGTTATGACACTGGTTCATGAACGCAGATTATGTATAGTCCTGTCTACTGAAAATTTCTTCTTTTCAGGAGCAAATGGGAGTGGGCAGTTATTGTGAAGGGGAAGTTGTTTTTACTGGACATACTCCATCCAGCAGCTCAAGAGAGTGGAAATTTTAAAGCAGATACAACTGCCAATGATTATTCAGTCACACGTCATCTCTAAAACTTACAAGCTTTGCTCCCCACAAGTAACAACTTCAGTAACAAGAAGTTGCTCTCCTGAACAGTCCTGCCATTTCACAACCAGTCCTAAATACCCAGAGAGGGCTGCAAACAGCCCAGTGTTTCCTATGTACTTAAGGCTACATCACTGGGCCACTGGACCACCAAGCCAACGTGTGAAGTATCTGCACAAAGCCAAACATCTGCTGGGTGCACTCAGACCTTTGCAAATACACAACTGAACAGTGAAGAGACTTCACAATTTGTGATACTTTATACTGAAGGAAAGAGAACAAAGTCAAATTTAAACATTCCCAAAAACAAAAAATTGCCATCAGTAATTTCTGAATCTCTGCAAGGACACCATCAAGCTACTACATTTATCTTTACCCATGAAATAAAATCAGCTTTTTTTTTCTTTTTTTTTTTTGGGTAGAGAATCGTTTAATTTTTGTCTGGGTCTTTTCCACTTTTGTATGCACACAGAAATAAACAAGGTAACAGAAACTGAATTGTCTTTGTGCTGTGATCGCGCACAGCAGGAAAGCCTTCTTCTTTGAACGGCTGAACTCCCAGGACAGCTGCTCATCGTGATTCAAAAGCTACTGAAAAGAAGGAAACACGAAGTACAAAGTGGAGAGTGCCTCTGATTGCCCCGTGCTGGCTGGGCAGGAATTTCTCATGCTTTCAGCCCATGCTAATGATGAACTCTGCAAAAGTCCATCCTGAGCCTAAACTTGTCTATGCAAGCCCTGATTCTCTGCCTTGTTGGCTGCATGGGTAAGGACATACCATCTCTACTCAGTATTTTTTATCTACACAGCTAAAGTACTACTAATTTAACACATGCACAGTATTAGATATAGGAAAACCCAAAGCTCTTGCAGAGGTCTTACATCTCCATGCAGGACTTCACTGAGGTCAGCGCTGAGGCTGTGCACACATCTAGCAGGAGCACAGGGACACGGGGAAGGGTTACTCTACTACCCCTGGTGTGGAGCCCAATCTGATTCCCATTGAAAACAAAGCATCATCTTTCAGCTGACCATCCCAGCACTGGAAGAGGCTCCTACAAAGCGTAAGAGCACTTCACCCTGGATGCCCCCCTTTGGCTCTTTTCGTCTTTGGCAAGACCATCATGTTCAGTATCCTATGTGCACAGGTAGATGGCAACGGAAAGAGCCTCTCAACAACAGCTCTGGGAAAAAGGAATTAACATTTGTCATCTAGCGTATGAATCAGCCCATTTGGGGGCCACTGTAAATTCCAGCAGCAGCCTCAGTTTGGCCATTAGGCCTGCACCAATTCTAGCAGCGTTCGTCTCACACACTGTGGCACAGCATTAAAGAACAGCATTAAAAGTGCAATTCCAAATGTATGTTCCCTGGTGTGGTACCGCCTTTGAGTTCAAACAAGTACATCTCTTCTAACTGCTGCCCAAATTCTCAAAGCCAGCAGGAACTACAGAGGCTACTTAGGGCAACCCAATGTACTTTTCAGCTGTACCAAGAGAGCAGAGGGCTTCATACTGCCAAGGAAGATCCCAGACTGCAAAGTAACATTTATTTTTAGAATTGTAGTACATATTCTATAAATAAACCGATTCCTGGCTCCTCTAAGCCAGGTGGAAGTTAAGTATCTTTACATTTGGAACTACAGCATCTTCGCCTCCTAGAGAATGGAAAAACTGTAATACAATCCTGAACGTATGCAGTCACTGCTGCCGTCCCAGTTAGATAACAGTTCACCCCAATCGAGCCTAAGATCTGTGCTGCTGTCAGAAAAGGATGCCCCCTCTGCCCCTGCCCCTGCTCACCCTGGCTGCCTCTCTAGGAGCTGTGGTCACACAGTGAGCTGTACAGGATCCAACAATACAGGACTAACACAAGTGTCAGGTGGTTCTGTAACCAAAGCATTACGTTCTATTTCTGCTAAGCAGCAAGTTCTGCATTGCTAAGTCTGCACAGAGCGTGGATGATGACTGACACTGAAACCTCCGGATCCAAGATAGAACGGTTAAGGTCAGGACCTGTCCCTGTTCCTTGTGTTTCACCTGCTGACAGCTCACTGCAGGGAGGGTTGTCTAGGATTCCAGGGTATCTTCTTCCAACTGGAATCATAAAACCCAGAACGACACATGAAAAAAGTAAAATGCAGATAGGAAAAGCTGTCCACACTCATGAACCAAAACAAGGTGCAAAGACATGAGCAGCAATTCCAGCACAAACCACTAAGAAATAAGATTCACAAACATTTTGGTCCATGTTTAGTTCCAGTTTTGGATGATATGTAACTAGACACGGTTACTTATCTACTGTGCTTACATTCATGACTTGAACTTGCCAGTATTTTCAATAAAGGGCTTCTGCCTTATTATAATAAAAATCTCTCTTGATCCCTTTTAGGCTAATTCAATTTTTCAGAGGAGAGGGATGATTTCTTGATCAAATTTGGTCTTCTGTACTTTTCTGTGCATTTTAAAGGGCTGTAACTGTACATCATGGTATACCACGACAATTACAATAGGAAATTCCTGTTGGCAAGGACACTACTACAGAAATTCTAAGATAGGTCACTGTAGGAAAAACATTCAGATTTGTCAAAAGCTTCTTCCAAGAAGGAACGATGAAAGCTTGCCTGAGGCCTCTGCAAAAACTGACCGCCCCAGACACAACTCTAAAGCTGGCAGAACAATACGACAGGAACAGTTCTCTGTTTGGCTGCAGTTTTGTGGTATTACATTACTCCATCATCAGTCACGCTCTGACACTTAGGGGAATACCTCATGAAAGGTCACACATGCATACCCTTTAAAAATGAAGCATGCACTAGTAATTTTGGGGTGGGATTCAAGTTTCCTAATATTAGTGACCTAAAAATGTAGAAGTCAAGATTTTCTGCACAGACAAAAGAGGAGTTTCCAGTACGCACTGCTTCTATGTTAATCTGAGGAGGAACTGCATCACCCCACAGAGAGCTCTCTCTGTACTGACAACCACGTCCTTGCAGAGCTGATGGAGACAACATAGCTGACTTTTAGCTGGCTTTTGTGTCAGATGAGATGAATCACATTAATGATGCTCTCCTATTCAAAATTATGCAGCACTAAAACTGGGAACAGGACAGGCGGGAGCATACAGCAATCAGATGGACTCATTTGAAGGAGCTCTTCAGAAGCCCTTAGTGCTCCCAAAAGTAGCAAAACTGTAAGTGCTTTTTAAAAAAACCTGAATTATTCTGATTGCACTCTTTCTAACCCCAAATGGCAACACTAATCTAAAAGAGGGTCCTATTTTCTTATTTACTGTTTGTCCAAATGTCTTCCTCTTTCCCCTAGTCAAAATGAAGATAAAGAATCCTGAAACAGTTTTTATCAAGTTTAATATAATTTAGTGCTACATGCTTGTTTTCTACTTTTTTTTTCTCCTATCTGAAAACCTAGTGCTGTAAACACATAAGCGCAGGAGCAGCTTGATGCAGAAAAACAGCATGCCCATTTACTGGGATAATACATGTGCCTTTCACTATATTTTTTTAAGAACTGAAAGAATATATTCTTTCAAGACTGCAAACTACACCATTAAAAAAGACAGTACAAACTTATCAAGAAGGTTTGTCCACCCCTGCACTGATGACAGGGAACGATCACTACAGTACCAGCAGCTAGCCACTTGAAGCAGGTAAAGAGGTGAGATTCCTCTTCCCACCTCTGATAGGTGACAGTAATTTTTTCCCTGGAAATGACAGGAAATTTTCTCATCCCTTTCTATTTTTCAGTCACAAGCACCATTTGGTGGAGATGAAAGCTTTGGGGTTGAGCTACATGAAATTAATTGTTGGTGTGGATGTCTCAAGTGTGACTCCACAAAAGTTTAGAACTGTCTAAGCATCTCAGGGTTTGAGGGTTAGAGGGTTAGATTCTACCACTTTGTAATCTACCTAAAACCAAAATGTGAGATGAATTCACTCAAAAGTGAGTCTCACACACAGGAGATTGTGTGCAAACCTTTGTGAGGCTAGCTCGAGTTCAGCTGTGTAATAAAACCCACCAGCACTTTTTCATGCCACCTGCCATTCATCAAGGTTTTTCACAACCCATTTCAATCAGCAAATCTGTACAGTAAACACTGAAGCTTACCGTGAGCTCACAGAAGACCCTCCCTCCCACAATAAATGGGGCATATGCACTGCAGTTAAGGGCTACTTTTTTTGTAAAAGCTACACATCTTCCTACGTAATTGTGCTTTAAAAGAAAACGACAAACAATTAACCAAACCAACACATAGAAGCTCCTGAAAAGCTGTATGAAAAGTGAGCTGCCAAAATTTTCTGCGTCACGCAACACTCACACGAAGTCCCACTGTTCTGTGTGTTGGTTGGAGGTGTAGTAGTACAGCATGGTGGTGTCAGCTGTCATGGTAGGAACCATTCATGTCAGACACTACAGAAAAATTGATGACATGACAGTACCTTCACAGCCCTCTGGTAGGTAAGGAAAATCTAAAAGGATCTTCCCAACCTTTCACAGTAAACACAATTGGATAATCTAAAGCACCTGCAAGCAGGAGACGAGTCCATGATACATATTTCCAATCATCCAGATAATACTGTTACTAAAACAGGTAAGTCAGCTCTCAACTTTCCTATCCATTTTGGGCATTTCTAAGGACCTTTCCACTTTGGTATTTAGCCACCAACAGATTTAGTTGATCCAAACACCACATTTCCTTCTCCCCCATCCCCACAACTGTTTGCAAGATATTCAAGCCCTTCAAAAGGGCCGAATTACCATTTCCTTTAAGAGCTGTCTGGATCCTATTCTCTCCTAGAAGCTGAGTGGAGCTAGCAGTACAGAGACATCCTGCTCTTCCGCATGGCTTCACTGATTAAGTACGCTGGGCTCAGTTCTGGCTCCTCAGTCATGATGGAAATGTTCTGCCACTCCCCCAGCTGGTTTGACTTTTTAATGGTGTCCACCACACACAGGGCATACAGACAGTCGTCAAAAGTGGCAGCCATCGTGAGAGGCCTCCCGTCCCAGGTCCTCCTGTCGTCCTGGTCCTCAAAGGCCTGCCGGACAGCTTGGACCATCTTAATGGTGCCTCGGAGGTACGGGGAAGGGATGTCACTGAAGGCCTTCTCCGGAAGCAAGGAGTTGCTGACCGGTGTGGAGTCCTTCAGCAGGAGCTCCCGCTGAGGAGAGTTGTTGCTCTGCCCGTAGAGATCGGTGCCGATGACGATCAGCCGTCCCGCCGAGCCCACCACGATAATGTCTTGTTTGAACTCCCCTGGGACGTTGAAGTTGAGCGTCACCGTGCAGCACACGCCGCCTTCCAGAACCATCTGAAACGTACAGAAGTCATCACTGGTGATCTGCCGTATCCCCTTGATGTGGTCCGTCTGCTTCACGAAGGTCTTGAGCAAGCCGTGCACCTTCACAGCCTTCTGGCTGGTGAGGAACGTCAGCAGATCAATGATGTAGGTGCCAACCGAGTGCAAACCTCCGCCCCCCATCAGGTCGTCACAGCTCCAGTTGTACTTCTTCCCCAGCAGGCTTCCGCTGTGAACCTGCACCTCGCACACCAGCAGCTCCCCCACGTAGCCCTCCTGGATCAGCTGCTTCATCTTCACAAAGGCGGGCAGGAAGCGCAGTACGTTCCCCATGATGCTCATGAGTTTTGGGTAATAATGAGCCGCAGTCATCATCCTGAAGGCATCCAGCGGAGTCGCTGTTCGGTCACAGATGACATTTTTTCCAATGCCTGAAAAACATTCACCAAAAAAAATCAACAAAAATATACTGATGAGTAAACTCATCGCCCCAAACTAAGCCATGGAGAAAGACCCCTGAAAGAAAATATTTTGATATTGTGTTAAAGGCACAAAGATCCCCTCTGGCATTCATTTAATTCTTAAGCACCGCCATGAAAACGTACCCTGTTTGTTCTTAAAATGCAATCATGTCCCTGTGGTACAGTAGTGATAGATATATCTGGATGGATAAGTAAGCTAAGGTAAAGTGGACTACTACCCCACATTTGCTACCTGCAGCTCTGCCATCTCACTCGCATCTCTTCTCTGATGCCCTGCCTGTGTGTGGGCCTTCAGTAGCTGAAGCTGAGCTTCAGATTCAAATCCCCACAGCGCATGAGTCACACAGCCTGAGGTCCACAGAGACTTGAAGCAGGTGCACTCACAGGCCTGGGCTTGTCTTCTCAATGGCCTTGTTCCTTCATCCTTCCCATTCTGACTGTTCAAGGTGCCTTCACCAGAGACACGGAAAGTACTGGGCTTGTTGCATAATTTAGAATGCAAGAGTTGCTTCTCACAGAACACCACACTATTCTGAAAAAGGGAGGCATTTTTTTGAAGGAGCTCTTGAGAGATGTCAACAACACAACCACAGTGCCAAGGGAGAGTCACAATTGCTCTAAAACAGGTCAAACGTAACTGTGACAATCTGTTCCCTCCCAGAATTGCCCATATGTGCACAG
This sequence comes from Lagopus leucura, assembly GCF_019238085.1. Classification (NCBI taxonomy): domain Eukaryota; kingdom Metazoa; phylum Chordata; class Aves; order Galliformes; family Phasianidae; genus Lagopus; species Lagopus leucura. Next base: position 7,117,573 of record NW_024962263.1, on the reverse strand, counting down.
CTTACTGAAGCTTGCACAATGATCCTGTTTTATCTGGCCATCAAGGTACGCAGCTGAACGCAGCGTACCTGAGATGCCTAAATAATGGTTTTCATATTGATTTTCCCTTGTCAAATACATTCACTCAACATCCATACACACAAATAGGGACAGATGAACAAAGTAACAGGCAGAAGCCCACAGCAGAAACTCATCTGCAGAGAGCAACGTGAAGTGTGACCACGGGTAGATTACTTCCCACCTTCCCACGTTCAGCATGAGATGACTGGAGGCATATGTCACAGCAGAAAGGAGTAGTACGTTTACATAAGGCCTGCACCTAAGCTCTTGACATGGGATAAAAGAAAAAGAAAATTCTTTAGGGCTCCAGTCTCCTTTATAGTCACAAACTTGGATATTTTTTATGTTTAATGAGCAGTATTAGGTGAGCTACACATAAAAACACCCTATAGCACTAAATATGAACTTTGTCTTGGGAACCCAGGGCTATAGCTGGGTCTGGCATTTAGAAGAGCTGAGTTTGGATCCTGTCTGCTGGAATCCAGAAGAATAAATCCAGTAAATCATTCCATCTCTTTGTGCTTTGATTCCTTTTCCCTTAAGACAGGAGAAGAATTCCTTTTTCTTTAAAGAGATGTTGTGAGGATAAAATTTCACATGTTTTGGAGCTGTTTGGATGAAGTCATATAAATACAGACAGATGGCAAGGATCTGCCCGAGCCCGCTTACATGAATATTTAACAGTCTGACTGCAAGAAGAAGGGGGTCACAGTCCAAACATGCAATAACCAGTTTATCCACGCTGCCTATTCCCAGTCTTTGTCAGCTGCTATTTGAGTAGCTGAAACTGGAGGGAGGGCTGTCACCACTGAGGTGGCAGTCGCATCTAGTAACACCCAAAAAGGGAAAGATTCCTTCAACTTGACCTATTTACCTACTACACAGCCAGGTAAGCACAGAGGGACTCGTTTTCCTCTCATGCTAGCTAGGAATCCTCTATTCAGTGGCCACAGACTTCCTTTCTCACCTTTCTTCTCATCTTTACAGACTACTACTGGTGAATTAGTTGCCATTTTCAACTTCATAACATTCCTTTTCCTGCTTCTGAATGATATTTTTCTGCATGTGTTTCTGCATTCATCCACTTGCCCTTTATTCCTCTAACTAGTAGACCCATCTGTGCCACAATACTGATAACTAATGTAACAGCCCACTCTGAGTCACAGACTCTTTGCGGAGAGATCGTAGCCTGGCAAACTGATTACAAAATAAGGGAAGCCAGTCAAAACTTGCCTACAGTGGAATCTTCCCGAAAAAGCCATTTCTCCCCAAAGAACCCATTGATACTACCTCACGATCTGACCTCTTCACCACTATTTGACACGTGTGACTTTCTGCTCCAGTTCAGCCTGTGTCTTCCTGCCTCTCCGGTGTCAGTCTCATCTCATCCAGGGTTTGTGCAGGCACTCACCTCTCAAGATATGCAGCTCTACACGTGCGTGTGAGGAAAAGGGTTTGCTTTCATTAGGCACTGGAGCCTGGAGACAAACTTCTAGCCGTGTGCTCAATGGCCAGGCTCAGTGGGGGCTCAGTCATGACTGAATGGGGACAGGAAACAGGGCTGTCCTTATCTACGTATCAAGCGATGGTAATAAATAAAGTAAAATTTAAGAGTTTTCACATTCCTTATATTGATGAAAAATTGGTATTTAGATCATAAGTAAGGCACACATGTAACAAAAAGGGAAGAGCCCTAAATATTTGTATGGAGACAGGAAAAATGTGGACTCTTACATTCACTCCTTCTACCATTTCAACCTTTTTGGAAAGCTTGAAGCCTTTTAATTACAGCAAATCCAAAATGCAAATGTTCCTAGAGCCTGTGCATATGCTGATAATACATGCTGTGCTCTCATCCCTGTCAGGGATTTAAGCAGATTTCTGGTTGGCGCTCAGAAAGCTTTTGTACTCCATTAAGGCTCGCCCATGCTCTTCCAGCATGACACCACTCAGCACTTGAGCCTGTGCACACTGTGTGTCTTTGTCTTCTCTCTAGCTGCAAATCTGCAAGCAGCCACCTTAGCTATCTGGAAACAGGGAGAGAACATAAAAGGTTTGCTTAATTCAATTTCCAGGAATACTCTGGTGTGTTTATGCAGCTAGAATAAGAAGCTGGAGGATCAAAACACTCTCATTTTCTGCTCTTCTCCCTTTGTTTCCCTTACAAAGGAGAAGGAAAAAGGGCACTTTCCCTTTCAGCCATTCTCTAAAGCAGCAACATGCACACAGAGGGCAGTGTGGAAGGAAGACCATCCTTCTCAACACTGACAGTCCTGCGCTTCTGCCTGCAGACTCCAAAGGAGCACTCTTGGGGAACTGACCTACACACAATATCCACTCCCATTCTCCGTGCGTAGGCTCTGCAAACGTGCTTTGTCATTTCACACATCCTTGAAAATCACACCATGTACACCACTAGCTACGTGCCTTAGGCCCACTCCATCCCACGGTACTCCAGGCACAGGTGGCCAGAACTGCAAAGATTCTGCACGAGTAGCCACTGTCCTATGCTGACAAGGAGTCAGTGTGCCCACAGTGGAGGGGCCGTGAGGTGGGAACTAGGTTAAACCCAATAGTTCTGTTCCCCCAAGCCCCACCAGCAGGAAATAACAGTGGTGGAGATGGAAGGAGTCCATCCATTAGACAGACCAGATCCCCAGGCCAATGACTGAGGTATAATGTGCTTCCACTGTCCTCAAAACCATGTAAGGATGTGAGTGTGAGCAAAGTGACACAAGAGAACTTGACTTACAGGTTTCTTTGCTCAAGAGCAGAAGATGACAACATCTGATGACTGCTTGGTTCCTCTTTCAAATGAACATTATGAAACTACTACTAACATTAGCATATTCTCAGCGTTTTACAAGGAAAGATAAGGGCTGAACGGCCCTCCTGGGACTGTTCTGAATCTTCCAAGTAAAACCTCAAAAACTTAAGATACCAATCTGTGCTTATTTTAAGAAGGTTATTTAAGAGATCTCTGAAGGAGTGTGTGTCCAAACAGATCTCTAGAAACAGCTGAGGAAACAGAAGAAAATTGTTTATGCTATCATTCTTTTGAGTGTAGATTTCTCAAGCACCTTATGCAGAAAAGTCAAATTTTACCAATATGTTTACTAACAGTTTGTCAGTCACCTCACAGTAAGTTTTGTCTGGATGTCATGTGATATTGGCAAACTTCAGCCTTTGCTTTAGAAAGTCTTGGTGATACGGAGGTAATTCTGAAAGCCAAACAGCCCACAGCTGACAGCAGAATCCCAGAATCATAGAACATCCTGAACTGGGAGGGAGCCACAAGGATCGTCCAGTCCAACCCCTGGCTTCACACAGGATCACCCAAAATTCAAACCTGATGTCTGAGAGCAGTGTCCAAACACTCCCTCAACTCCAGCAGTTTGCTGCCCTGACCACTGCCCTGGGCAGCCTGTTCCAGGGCCAGATCACTGTCTGGTGAAGAACCTTTCCCTACCCTTCAATCTGACCCTCCCCTGCTGCAGCCCCATGCCGTTCCCTAGGGTCCTGTTGCTGTCACCAGGCAGAGAGACTGTATCTACAAGAAAAACAGATACAGTCCAGGTCAGCAGCATTTTTTTTTTTCTGTGTAGAGTAATAATAGTAAGGAGTAAGAATTAGTAAGAAATAGTAAGAAATCCAGATTTTGAACTAGCTGAGGTCTGCAGTTCTTCATTTACAAAAGGCCCTAACTCCTCAGTTACCAGTAGCCAAAGTGTCCCTGCAATGCCCCCGAGCTGCACAACCCACAGCAGCTTCCTGGGCCAGGCCTCAGGAACCGTAATAGGCACAGCCTTCACCAGCTCTGGACAATGCCATGTCAGCTTGTTCCCCTCTGCTCCAATTGCTTTAAATACGGACAAACACATTTTCACAGTAAAATAATAATTAAACAAGAGTATCCACCACTGAACTGTGGCGGGACTACTTCTGTATCTGTTCAACTCAGGACACGATGCCTCAGTGCAGTATTTTCTCCTCCTATTCACAAGAAAATAAAAAAGAGCTTTCTTTGGTGTCTGGGCACATAACCAAAACCCTCACTTACACTGACGAAAGGTTCGTTAGTTAGCAGTCACTACCTATTGGATAGGGCTGAAAGGGAAAGCAAGGCTTTGGTGGCCTAAGCTGAGTTGGTCAGCAGAAAAACACACTTCTAAACGTTATGGGGAGCTGCTAACACTCAAGGAACAGTTCTGAAATACAGGAGTTGTGGAAGAGCACGCTTACCAGCTTATTTCAAATTGATGATTTTCAACGTTTATATCAGAGGATAGCATCTGCTTTAAAACTGTTGTGTTTTTGTTTGTTTTTTTTAAGAAGCTAACTCAAAATTGCATTCCAAATGGTGGCAATCCACATTATTGTTATTAGAAACTATTAATATGACTCCAATAAATAAATGCAGACAAAAGGACAAAAGCTTCTGCTCAGACCTTGACCATTACGGTTGTTGCCTTTGGATCCCATGCAGAATCAGAGAAAAGCATCTTTGGCACTCAGCTCTGTTCTTGGCTCGTAACACATGTTGCAGTGACATGTGCTATGTTATTAGTATACATATTAAAATAGTTGCAATCAGATGATGGTTTCATTCCCCATGCACTTTGACATGGTTTGAAGATACACAGCAGTATCATCTAACATATGAGCGAGGAGTATCTATCTCATTTACATTCTTCCAGCATTATAACACTGATATACAGTGATATACAGCTGTACATATATATATATACATATATACAGGATATACAGCTGCTTTCCTAAACGTGCCCACCTTAACAACAACAAAAAAGTAGCAAATTTAGTTTAAAAGCTCTACTTTGCTGCAAACTGATGTTTTTGGCCATTTCAACCAGACCAGATATTGGCCAGACCTCACCCGGTCTGGTCTGGTCTGAAATATAAAAAATCATAGTCAAAACAGAATCAAAACAAAATGACATATCAGAAGTCACTACTTCTCATTCAGGTAGTTTACTTGCAGCAATTTCCTCTTGTGCACAAACATGCACATATTGCCAGCTCTGTGGTTTTGCACAGAAGCCATCTCAGAAATCATGTGAGGCGCCAGGAGCCGGTGCACAGTTCCCTGCAGTTAAATTGATGTTTGATATAAGCCAAGCATCAGCAGAGCTGTGTGTTTTGCATATTCCCACACTACACAGAGATCTGTTTGCAATATTAATCAAGCCAGGGTACTGTGATGATGCAGCCCCCTTAGGTATTCAAAAAACGCCTTTCCATTTTGATATTGCATAAAAATTTAAATGAATTCTGGTATATACCTACATGCAAAAACATACAGAATTGATTGAGGGTACTGACTTCAGAAATCCTCACACCTGTATGAACCATTGCCTTCTATCCTTTCCTTTCAGATCTGCAAACATAGCACTGGAACGCTGTCATTTAGCCAGGACCTCAAAAGTGTTCTCAGCTATCTACATTGACTCTTGCCTAAGAGACAACCCTAAATAAAACCAAGGGTTGGTAATCAAAAAGTTCTTTCCTTCCCAAATTCATCGTGTTTATGAAACCCCAAAGACAGGGGTAGTGATCTGAGCTGTAAGTGCCCTGAGCTGCTGCCTGCAGGGGACAGCCCTCAGAACTGAGAACAGATGATGCTGTTTTTTCTGTTTCACATCCCTCTTTAACATAACCCCAGAGCCATGCTCCCTTTCATCTGAAGCTGGAACAAACCTGTTCAGCACTGCTCTGCATTTCCAGCTCAGGTGTACCATAGAGACACATGATGTTCAGACTGCCTCTCAAAAACTCTATGCTAATACAGAATTTTGGAGCCATGGCTCTTAACAATGCTCAATTAAAGGTGAGTTCTGATAGTTGGGCCGGCTCTTCAGTCTCTCAGAGTTAGAATTTAGCATGCTACAAGCATCACAAGCCATAAACCATTAGCACTGGCCAACCACCATTTTCTGGTCTGCTCTTCATCTGCTGCAATGCTTCTTGCTGAGCACTCATCTTTCTTCATCATAACTCCACAAACTGCCTGGTGTCACTGCTCCTTCTGCATTAAGCTGCAGGGGATGACCACAGGGACACTTCGCTCCTCTGGGCAGATTCTGTAGTCCTAAGTGGGATGCAGCAAAGGAAAATGGAGAATGTGGCCGAGGGAAGGGAGAATAGGACAGGGAACAAAAGAAAGAATGCTACCTGAAGGAAAGAAGGACATGGAAGGGGATGGGAGTTTGCAGCCACCAGCTTAGAGAAACACAGCATACCCAAGTGGCATTGGCAACATGCCTGGGCCTCAGAAGCACATCCTCAAAGGGTCTCCTTCAGTGCAATGCTGGTGTGAGCCCTGCTAGCATCTTTTCTGCAGAAAAACTAACAGTGAAAGAGGAGGAAAGAGACTGTATCCTCCTGGGCAGGAGGAAGTAATAATGATTAAAGCTATCAACTTTAAAAAAGTGATGTGAGTGCTACTTAAGTATGGGAATACAAGAAAAACTGTTCAGAGCAGAAGCTGTGGAGCAAGATAAACAGCATGAGAACCAAGGACACCTCTAGAAGAAGAAAGAACATCTCAGGGCTCTGATTGGATAAGCGCCTGCATGAACAGTTGAAGAGTGTTTTGTAGAATGCTCTGTTGACATGTAAAGGTGGATGGGAAAGCTGTAGGGGTGGATGGGAAAGCCAGAAAAAGAAAACTTGTAAAGGTATATAAGTGATGTGAGAACTTGTAATAAACAATTTGAATCATTCACATCTGAATCCGTGCATCAGACACTGCACTTAAGCTACTGTCCAACTCTACATCGCTAGAGGAACGTAGTACCGGGGCAGGCTATGCAATGGGCTGATATTCTTTTCTGATGTACCAAATTTGGAGATGAATCACATACTGCAAAGCAACAAAAAGCTTCGGAATCTCTCAGAAAAACTGTCTGAATAAATATGGGTATGTACATTTCTAGCAGGAGCAGTGAAGAAACTACTGGACTGCTGATCTGCTCTTGGAGCGCATTCTGGGAGACCTCATGACAACAGGCAAGCTTAGTGTGAGGTGATTCAAGCGCATTTTCACACAAGACACTGATTTCTTCTTAGCACATACATGTGTCTCTGCTCTTACTAGAGGCTGCTGCTGTCAATATTGTGATACAGTAAAACTTCGAGTGACAATAACAACAATGGTTGTATTTTCATATTCAGCGCATGATCTGTCATTCAGTTCCTTAAATGGCTCAGAAAAAAAAGCATTTATCTCAATTAATGGATCTGGCAGGAGAAAATTGATGGCAAGACAATGTTTCTTCGAGGAAACCTTATTTAACAAAACTTTTGACAAGGAGATAAATCTGGGTGATGAATGCCTGCCTAAAAGATTGGCATTAGTCACAGCTCTAACACTGGCTAAGACAATCTCTGATAATCACAGATATATATAGCTGCTGCAAAAAAAATCAAGTTGCTATAGCATACTGAGTCATAGCTCACAAACTAATTCATTCTAATAGGGCATGTGTGTGTATTCCTTGTCTGCTCCAAGTGTGAGGTAAAATAACAGCGACGTAAGGAACAGATTTCCCTTTGCAACTGAAACAGACTGGGGAGGCACACAGAGGGCAATACACCTCGCTGCTAACTAGCAACAGCTTATTTGGCCATAGGAAATCAATTGCTTCTACAGATTTTGCAAACCCTGAATCTCTTCCTCTGCATCAAAATATTATGATGTAAATAAACACTTGTACTGTCATATTTCATAGTCAGTGGAATGAGATGCACATCACAAATATCAGATGAAGGACTAAATACAGTAAACACTCACATGCCCAAACAGTGTATGCCATACCATCCAACGAGGAGCTCAGCTCATCTATCTTAGAATCACAGAATGGTCTGAGTTGGAAGAGATCCCTAAAGGTCACCTAGTCCAACTTCCCTGCAATGAACACGGACACCTACAGTTCCATAAGGTTGCCCTGAGCCCCATCCAGCCTCACCTTGAATGTCTTCAAGGATGGAGCTTCCACCACCTCTCTGGGCAACCTGTGCCACTGCCTCATCACTGTAATGTACAAAAACTTCCTTATATCCAGTCTAAATCCCATCTCTTTCAGTTTGAAACAATTTCCCCTTGTCCTATCACAACAGACACTGCTAAAGAGTCTGTCCCCTTCTTTCTTGTAGCCCTCCTTGAAGGCCCCCTGAAAGGCCACTCTCAGGTCTCCCCAGAGCTTTCTCTTCTCCAGACTGAACAGCCTCAGCTCTCTCAGTCTTTGTAGGGAAGGTATTCCATTCCTTGGACCATTTTTATGGTCCTCCTTTGGCTCCAACAGGTCCATGTCTCTCTGGTACTGAGGACTGCACACCTGGACCCAGATCTCAACAGCACAGAGTAGAGTGGCAGGATCATCTCCCTCAACCTGCTGGCCGCACTTCTTTTGATGCAGCCCAAGGTACGGTTGGCTTTCTAGGCTGTGAGGGCACACTGCTGGCTCATGTCCAGTTTGCCATCCGCCAGTACCCTGAAATTCTTTTCAGCAGGGTTGTGCTCTTTCATTCTCCAGCTTGTATTGATTGTAGCTGTCACGACCCAGGTGCATGATCTTGTACTTGGCTTTGTTGAACCTCACAAGGTTCACCTGGGCCCACTTCTGGAACCTGTCTAGGTCTCTCTGAATGGCATCCTGTCCTTCAGGTGTATTGATAGCAACACAGCTTGGAGTCAGCACCATACAGTTTAGTGCCTTCTAGCCCTGGTGTACCACGCTGTGATTCCAGGTTTTAGGTTTATCTTTACTGCTGTAATCTCCTTTCCACAGACAAAAATCTAAACATTTGGATAAACAGAGGAAAACTGCAATTGCTTCTGCCTTGGCTGCTTTACAGCTGCAGATTAAGACCAAGCGTGCTTCAGTAGTGACAGGTACAATAATAGGAGCACCCTGCAGAGATGGAGCTGCCGCCACTGGAAGTGGCACACAGCTGCATCAGTTGGCACCCATGTGTCACCCAACTCAGGAGGAGTACAGGCCACATGAACAGTTCTGCAGCTGCAAGCCATCACAACAAGCAAGATTTGTGAGCTGTCAGTTCTGGGAAACGATCTCAGCTGGATCAGCAGTCTGCAAAACCAGCCTAGGAAATGGGAAGAGAGGCTGGAAACTTTTCTTTTTTGTTGTTTTTTTTTTGCTTGGAAAAGATACTGGGTTCTTAGTAGGTGGCTGAGGCAAGGTGTGGTGCTAAGCTGAGCAAGTGCACCTCCTGGCTCCAAGAGATTATAATGATGCCTGTAGGAAATAGAGTGGCATCTGAGCAGAACCAGGATGGCAATCAGGATGAGAGAAGACCGTAATGATGATATTAGTTTTCATGATCTATTAATATCAGTACTAACTTTGATTTGCACAGAGGTGGTAATTAGGTTTATGGACTGAGATCGTGTCTGTGCATATAATGCTGTAGGTACAAGTGCTGCTGTAGCAGTATCCAAAGCTCTTAGACACAGCTGCTGTTCATCTGGAGCTTGATACTGGATGAGCACAGCACAGATATATGACCTCTCGTCCACAGATTATGCATCTGTATTTGGACAATACCCTGTTGTGAATGTAAGTTTTCCAACAAGAACACATTAATTTTTGGTCTGTCAGCATGGTTAATCATGTCCATTTCAACAACAGCCTTTGATGTGGGATTATAAAGAATAAGCATTACCAAATCCTAGGCAATGTGCTTGAGAACAAGAAAAGCAACCAAGTCTTGCATTATGATGTATGCAAGCACAGTTTGCAAGTCAAAGCAAAAGTCTCCAGCTCTTCTCTAACACGGGTGAGTGCAATGCTTGGTTCCCATCCCACCTGGTGTGTCATCCTGATCACTTCTCTGAAGGCTCTTATGCAAATAACAACATAGGAAAATGAAATAAATGAAGGACTTGGTGAATTTTAATCTATGTACAAAAACTTTAACTGCTGAGAAATCAAAAGGTGCAGATCCACCCTGATAAACCAGCTGGATGCACGCCGCAAGGAAATGCTCCAGGGGTCCCATGCTGAGAATTACATTCCCTGAGCCCTATTTGGGTGCTTTCCATGCTCTCATATGCACTTAGGAAAATGTATATGGGACAAACTGTGCTGGTTTCCCAAATTCCTCTTCAATTTTTATCCAAATCGCCATCCAAACTACATCCCTGCTGAGCACTTCCCCGCACAAGAAGAAAAATGAAAGGCTCCCCTATGTACTGAGATAAACTGACAAAGGGAAATGATTCTGCTTCGCTCGACCAAATGCTCGTTAATTTCACTGGGATTTTAATTGTTTAAAGACCAAATAAAAAACTCAGTGAAAATCCCTGTATTTGGTCCTTCACTTGTTCCAATTACTCTCAGTTCCTCTATTCACATTCTTGTGCAAAATGCATGCCATCAGTCCGGCATACTGTAATACCTTCCCTTTCCATAGTGATAAAATCACAGCCTGTGGTCAATCACTACTCTCAGGAGGCATTGTTATCCCTCTTTAAATATGTTTCTTTCTGTGTTAGTTGACAACAGCTAAATGCCCAGCTGTTGTAAAGGCTTTGGTAGGATTAGGAAAACAGGCAGTTTCATTTTCTTTCAGCTTGCCTTTCCAAAAAGAATTGTTTACGCTTACTGAGTCAGATAAATTTATGGCTGATAATTAGAGTTAATTTTCTTATGTTTCTCTTGCCTACCCCTTCTACTCCCGTTAAAACTAGCAAGTCATAATCAGGTACTAAATAAGAAACTGACAAAAAAGAAACAACAGATTCATGCCTGCGGGTAATTAATGTAGCCATTATTTTGCATATTTTGCAGGATTCAAGAAGCTTTAAGAACCATGAAAAAATACATCTCGCCAGCCAAGTGATAGGGAAAGTGTCTGGAAAACTGAGTTTTAAAAAAACCACCCTAGATGTTGCAATGTCATATCAGTCTGTATCTCATGTGGCACCACAGCAAACCCTGTGCCCTCCTGCACTTTGTATTTCAGGGTTTTATTTAGTAAACATTCAGTGATCCTATCTGTATGAGATGCATTGCAGTTTCTAATACAATCCTTGCTACATGATTATAGGGAGCATCAGCCTCGCTACCTATGTGACCCAGAACATTTTTTCTAACCTTATCTCTCTCTGATATTTTTAGCTGGAGCATTTCTACTTCTTTCCCTGCACACTGGAGTTTGAAGAACCTCTGTGCTGAAGCAAATGTGAGTAAGCCCTGCAGTGCTGGGTGAATGGAGCATGCATTTGACCTAATTTTCTGATTTGAGTGGTTAAATTTAAAAATCATTACTTGCCTTCCCAAATATTGTGCTGACTACAAGCAAGACTATATAGAATGGGATGGGCTATCTTAACCAGACACATCTGAAAACTGTCCCACAAACACTTTTGACCTTGGTCTACATGCATGTACAAACATTCACATATAGAAAAAGCAATGGAGAGCACTGGGAGAGCTCCTTTCACGCACAGAGATAGAAGGGTGCTGGAGGTGGAGGTATACAGTGTCATTTCTTCTGCTCAGGAATGAGTATACGTAACACAGAACAACAGAAATGGAAAATGTCAGTTCATAAGTACTGGCCAACCCCCCCTAGAGCCCATCAGAATATAGAATACCAGCCATAATGGTAACTCTCTGTTGGGATACTGTCGATCCAAAACACGTGCTCAGAGAAGACCCCACCTCCTTCACATGATGCTGACAAACTTGGCTCTACTGCAGCCATTACTGGGTCTGATCCCTTCTGTCTACATCTTCCATCTTGAAGTTAGTGAGTGTTTTGGTAGCGGAGTTTTCAGTGGAGTAAGTACTGAGCCTTAGTAAGCTTCAGGACAAATTTACCTCAGCTTTAATCTCATTAATTAAAGCAGTCAAACTGGCCATTAGCTAGGCTCTTCCATCAACAAGATCAATGGAAACAACAATGCACAGATTAGAGCAACCTGTGGTTTAAACTAATTGCATTTTCAGAAACTTTCCAGCCAAAACTACTCCATACTTGAGTTATAAGGTTCTCCAAGAAACTCCAAAGTAAGTTAAAAGCCCCCTGCTCTATCAAAAGACAGTAGCCTTAGAACAGGGGCACTTTTTCAGTTAACATTTTATTCCTGCCAGAGGGAGCTAAGTGCTATTAAAGAGGGTCCATTCTGAAAAGCAGGAGCAAGGATGGATCAAAGTGAATCAGCAATTCTAAATATGTGAGACAGTGACATTGCGCTTCACTGGCTCCAACCCAGGATCCATAAGATGGATGCTTGACTAATTACTCCCTGGGCTGCAGAGCTTACACAGGAGCCAAGGACTGAGTGCAGCTCAACCAGCTGACTCAGATAGCAATAACTCACTGGGTTCAACCTGCCTGGACTCCAGATTGCCCTGTCTGCAGTCAATCTGTGGGCTAATTCTCCCAAAAGGGTTTCTTGGAAAATGCCATTCATGCTCACAATGGCCAGGCATGCACTGGACAAGACACAGCTATGCTACAGTAGCAGCTGAAACCATATTTCACTAGGCTTTTTCACAGCTTCTTGTAGTGGAGACTGGGAACTCTTTCCCACTGCTGTAAATCTGCTGGAAACAAGTCAACACTGGAAACACTTCCCCACTGAGTTCAGCAGGCTGGGTCCAGACAATTGTGGCAGCCCAGCTTAAGGTGTTCTTCGTCATCAATCTGATCATCATCCTTACTGTCTGCTGTTGATGTATCTGTGTTGTAATCCTGGGGCCCAAGATGCTCAACAAGCTCACTGTGGAAAATTAACTTGTATTCACAAATCCATCTTAGTGCTGGATACCCACACAAGAGAGGAAGGTCAGTATGGGCAGCTCCTCTTCGCTTCCTGCTATGGGAAAACTGTGGGCCAGGATGCAGGACTTCATGTAACCTTGCGAGGATGCATTCGTTCTGTCCTCAACCATCTGAAGCTCCAGGAGAATTTCATGCAATAGCCCAGGGGCAGAAACCTGTGGGGGAAGGCTCTCCTGTACTTCACCCATGCTGCTGTGGGTGAAAGAAGCAGCGATCTGTACCCATCTAAGGCAGGTATATGCCTGAGTCAATGAAGAATAAAATACCTGTAAAGTGGGTCAGTAAAGCTTAGAAAGCACTTGCACTGACATCTCCTTTCAGTAGCCTGCTTAACACACTGATCTTCAAGGAAAAAGAGGGCAGAAAGTACAATTCATTTTCAAGTGAGTAAAAATCCCTTCATTTTGCCAGTATGCAGTTAGAAGCCTTAATCCCTTCAAATACTGTAATGTTCAGCAACAGACCTTGTCAGTTTGGCTCAGGTTCCCATGCAAAAACAGCCCTAAAAATTATTTCAGCCTAATATCACAATTTTCCCCAAATACACATCATTTTCCAGTGGTAGCCTCTACAAAAGAAGAGCAAGAAGTCTCAGAGTTGACAGTTTCACTATTAGTCCCATCGAGATTTTAATTCTGACTGATCTGTTCACAGGGGCAATTCACTATGACCAGGAGGCCCAGTGTTGGAATGCTGGAAAGAAGCTTAGGCTAATTAATTGCATTTCTTTTTCTGACTGCAATGTTTTCCTGCTCTGCTGGGTACTCGGAGGCCAGCACTGGTTCCTCTGAATAGCAGTACCTCATCATGAAATCAAAAGAAAGGCTGCAGGCAAACAAAAAGTGTATTTTTGTTAGCACGGATTTGCTGTTGGCATATAATCATACTTCCCAGTGTTAAAAGGAGATTGTGAATTAACTACAAAAGACATAAAAAATAAATTTGAAAAAAAAAAAGTGTTCAACAGTTATAGTGCATATGTCAAATGGAAATGACTTCCATTTGCATAGCTCTGCAGTCACATTCAACAGTGTCTCAAATGGCTTCATAATAACATGCCTGTATCTTTAAGATCATTTAATATAGCCCAGGGTTTTAATAACTTAAAAGACACATCAGTCAGCACAGACTAAAAGCTAGCCAAGGTTTCTTAGCTTTTTTAGGCTGTGCCTACAAATAGTTTGTTATTATTCCATAATGATGCATGAAAAACATACCACCCCCAAGCATGGTTTTATTGATAAAAAAGTACTTTATAGTGATTTGGCTCACTGCTATAAGCCATTCTTATACCAGTAAAACCAGCCCTATTAGAAGCCATACCACTGCAACTTTGTATATAAAACACCACATCCCACATCCTACACCAGGACTAGTTTACATGTAGGTCAGGCAGTTCCTTGGAGGTTTTATAGAACCACTGAAAAGAAAGGACCTCTAAGATGATCCAGTCCAACCATCCACTTACTACTAATATTTCCCCACCAAAATATGTCCCTTAACACCACATGTATGCATTCACTGAACATCTCCAGGGATGGTGACTGCACCATCTCACTGGGCAGCTTGTTCCAATGCATTACCACTCTTTCAGAGAAGTTTTTCCTAACATCCAATCTGAACCTCCTTTGGCACAAATTGAAGCCTTTTGCTCTTATCCCATCTCTGTTATGTGGGAGAAAAGGTCAATTCCCAACCCACCAGCACCTCCTTTAATGGTGTTGCAGAGAGCAGTGAGGTCTCCCCTGAGCCTCCCTCAGCCTCTCCTCACTAAGACCTGTGCTTCAGACTCTTCACAGCTTTGTTGCCCTTCTCTAGGCACACTCCAGAGCCTCAGTGTCTTTCTTGTAGTGAGGGGCCCACAGCTGAACAAAGTACCTGAGGTGCAGCCTTACCAGCACTGTGTACAGGGGACAACCACCTTTGTGCTCCTGCTAGCTACGCTACTTCTGATACAAATTTGTATTACTTGGGATGTGCTTCCATCTGCATGATGCTTCCATTCAGAAAGCAAAATGTGACAGTGCAAGAGTGGATTCATACAAGAGCTTTGCTCCAAACTCCAGCTGAGAAGCACAAGGTCAGAGGCCATCACAGAAGACTCCTCTTTGGCCAACAACACAAGTGTCTCACTCACTTACCCTCTGTGTGTCAAGAGTTGATTCCAAATCAATATAATTTTTGTTGCTTAGAAGTTTTAATAAAACCATCCTCTTATTTTTCCCTTCTGTTTACAAGTCCAGCCTATTGAACTGGGAATCCCCAGATCAGATAGAAACAACCTAGGACACATCAGAGCGGAGCTTTTTGACCTTTCAGTGCCATCACCAATTTCTATCTCAACTGCAAGTTGGTATCTCACCTGCTGCTGAAAAATTTGGAGTCAGATTATTCCTTTCCAGGAACAGAAATAACCAGCAAACAAGTGGAGTATTACTGAAATTACTCCCTTGCTAGTTATGTATCACAGTTCACTTGTAGGTCTCCACAAAGCTGAGCAGGCACCATCCTACGTTATAATTTGCACAGATCTCAAATTTGTTAAAATTTGTTAAAAGCCTGCTTAAAACCAAACCCTGTGACTGCAGAGAAAAAATGTTAAGATGCAATGCTGAATGTACCAGAGGAAAAAAAAAAAACAACAAAAAACCATCTTTCAAGGGAGCTTTGTAATCATTTTGATTCATTCTTTAACATCTGGGAGTCAGACTACTGAAGATGGAGGGCACAGAGTAAACATGTCATTAAAAAGTGTGCTGAGCAAAAAAAAAATAGGTCCACCCCACTCATTCCTTATACAGAAAATAAAAATAAAAATAAATTAAAAAACACTTATTATTACAGCATATTTTCCTTCCTCCTTCTGCAAAGCTCTTCCATATGCAGGAGAATATGGCAATGTACAGGAAGATACTACAGAAGGCACCAGAACATGAGTTGCAACGAATTACAACAACAAAATCCAAAATTCTCAGTTATGTCACTGTTGGAAGTGCCTCTCAGTGAAATGACAACAACACCTTCAAAACTAAATAGAAACACCAGCTGGTCATGGTTATACCAGCTGAGCCTGGCAGCCTCAGCCTTCAGTGCCACAGGCTCTGCAGGGCCCAGCTGAGGTAGATGTCACCAGCGTGTACACTGGAGAGTTAGGATCAGGGTGCAAGAGATTTATTTGCAACATACCTTCTATTCTTCCCACTAAGAGTTAATATTTACCTCACCTAACCAGAAGCAGAGTGCCAAACCCAGGGGAGGCTGATTTGTCTGTGGGCAACTGGTTGCAGGCAAAAGTTCAGCCCAGTGACTCGGTGCACCAAGAGGTGGGTGCCTAAACAACTTTTTGTGCTTTCTCATGAGGCAAGACTTATTCAAAAGCAGCACTGTGGGAAGCTAGGTTCAAGCAGCAGCATGTACCAAAGGGGTGTTTCTGTTGCTGCAGTCAGCATCTCCTATCAAACGCTGCACTGCCCATGCAAATGTATGCACTTCTGCCAGGGATGTTACAAGCCCTGGCTTTGCCCCCCAGGCTATATGCGTTGGCAGAAGTTAAAGTAAGCAAGCAACCAAGTCCAAATCAGTCTTCCAGGACAGAGGCCACCTGGGC
Source organism: Lagopus leucura (assembly GCF_019238085.1). Lineage (NCBI taxonomy): Eukaryota > Metazoa > Chordata > Aves > Galliformes > Phasianidae > Lagopus > Lagopus leucura. The sequence goes on along the minus strand of NW_024962263.1, from coordinate 7,101,075 downwards.
ATTTTTACTGAAGGTGTCCTTAGCTTGCAAGGGCATCTTAACACTGAACAATATGTATGTGCTCCCTCCCCTTCTATTCTTTGGAGAAATGTCTGCTGATAGGTCTTCATCTTCCTGAAGATGAAGGGAAACTGTATCAGACAACATAAGGTCAGGGACAGTAGATGGATGATCATTTCCCACAGGAAAATACAGCCAGTGTACCTTTATACCACGTTATCTGTGTACTCAGTGCTGCCTGCTCTGTTTGCACTGCTACCTTAAGAGAGATTTGGCCCTGTGGGTCTGATCAGAGCCACACATTATCCCACCGCAGGGGCTTGGTGCAGAGCAGGGTGTCACGGAGCTGACTAGATCAATCTATGCCCGTGACGGGGGCAGTAGGGCCCTGCCCTCCCCCCCCACCCCAGCCCCATAAAATGGGAAGGGAATAAGGGAGAAAAAAACAGCGGCAACAATCTATGGAGGAAAACTTATTTTACTAACTATGATATCAGAATGCAAGGTAGCACAATATAATACAATCTAATTGAAATTGAGACTAATAAATCAAATAAGATGGGAGAGAGAGTTCCTGAGACCGAGTCAAACCTGAAAAGCTTGGAACAGCTAGGAAAGCACCCTCCAGCACCCACTGCAGGGAGTAAGAGACCACCCCACCCAGAAGGGTCAGATCCCATGACTTCCATAATGAATAGGGATAGGTACCTGGAATTGGAGCATTAACACTTCAATGCCCAGTACACTACATGATGTTTTGATGTGGAATACTGAAACCCAAAAAGAAAACCCCATAAAACCATGACACAGGGGCTGGAGCTCATCAGGAGATAACAGGCTGCTTGACCTTCAGGGATTTCACATACGTACTGCCAAACAACTGCATGCATTTTGCGTGCTGACTGGATATACAGATTCCTTCAGTAAGTTTTTGTCCACTGTACATGTATTTAGTTTCAGAAATGCTTTTCTCAAACTATGCCATTAGTGCTTGTCCTGGAGACATGGCAGGACATACATATGGCAACATTCTGGAACAGCCTTTCTGTTGCATTTTGCACCAAAGCAGCCCTGTTAGCAGAGGAGTTTTCCATTTCTGTACCATTATCCATGGGATGTCATCACACCAATGCAAGTTTCTCTAGCTTGGACAAGCCTTATCTTTACTGTTACAAGCGTGGCTTCCCTTAATAAAATTACTTTTGATGTTACAATACTTGTGGGTGAACAAGGCACATGTCTCTGCTGATGCCAACGATTTTTCAACACAGCAGATTTCAGTTGGCTCTCTGACGCTGAGAAGAAGCTGGGCTTCATAGAAAATTGGATGGTTCCCTTCTGACTCACATCCAGTTGGGCTATCCTTTGGAAAAAAATTGCATTGTTTGTTCTCAACAAAACCAGCCCTCTTCAGTCTACAGAGAATATTTTGTTCTCCAACCATATGGTCGAGGGCTTCTCTTGCTGCCGTTGTTGTTTTAACTCATCTAAAATCATCTCTTCCAAAGTGAGAATCAACAAAATAGGAATCTGGTCACCTGGTCACAAAATCCTGAGAATGGAAAGTGATGCCAACGTTTGCTCAACTCTTATTCTTCTACTTCCATTTCAGAAAAGGCTCTGATGCTTCCTTTAGAGAAAGCAAATGTTCCCAGCTTGTACATTCACTGCAGTATTGAAGAATTTTGCTGCCATGCAAATTACCCTCCAAAGCATCAAGCAATGAGCTCGTCCACACAAAATATCAGCTGTGACATGCACACCTGTTTTAAGAAGTGAGTCAGTTGCCTAAGAAAATTTGAGGATAAGTAACAAAACATCCATTTCAGAGAAGGGTGGAAGGCAAAAAAGTAGCTAATTCATTGGCTTCTAGCATTACTGTACAAAGCCTGGAAAAAAGGTATTAGATATTAGATATTATACAGAACATAGAAAATGAAAAAAGGATAGACTGAGTGGGGAAGGAAAAGTTTTATAGTCCATAATTTAAGCAAAATTTTTTCATCTAAAAATACTCTAACAGTTTTGGTAATTACTGAAAAAGGCTAGAAGGAAGAAACGCATCAAGAAAGAGCTCTCATTCACACCAATGACCTAGCAGAGGTTTAGCAATCCTGCACCACCTATCCCAGTGCTGGAAGCACCTCCAGCTGCCAAATGGAAGCAATTAGTAGTGGAGGAAACAAATGAGCCTCAGGCACGTTTGATTAATGACTGCTCTCATGCAAATATGCAGACAGCCACATCAGTGCTATCTTACTTTAGGAAAATGTTCGTGTTACATGATTTTTATTCACTTGTTTATGCTTTCTGTCAAGCACTGGAATTACAGAGGGGATCCAGCCTCCCACTGAGAGAATAGAGGATGGCTACAGAAGGGTGCAGAGCTCTGCTGTCCAGTTTTCCTCACCTAAGTGCACTAAAATGCTGTATCTTTCAGGTCTCTTTTCTTCTTGCTAGATGTAAGTGGTTTACTCCCTTCAGCACAAATTGTACCTAAAAAGAACATTACTGCCTTCTATACAATTAGCATACCAGGCAGTATTGGCAGCTTCTTCCTCAAAGTATTCCAAATGCACTTCCAAAAATAATTTTTATTGATTATAGTTACAGGAGAGATCTCTGCAAGGATCTTTGTTGGCTTTACTTGTGCCACAGACCAAGGAACTGTAATCTGGGCTCCCCAGAAAAGGACCTAGACAAACCTCTATTAAGGTGAGAGCTGAACATGCTTCTCCAGGAGAGTATCAAAGTTTCAAGGCATGGAGCATCCTTTGGTTGTCCAAACGGGTATCTGTAAGTACTTTCACAGCATATCATTGGGAATTTTAATCTCAGGCTTCTCCATAAAGAAAGCCTGTAGAAACTCTAGTGTTAGCTGTGAAACACCACCACAGCCAGTCTTCAGACACAGGAATCGTGGAATCACCCAGGCTGGGGAAGACCCCTAAGATCATCCAGTCCAACTGTCAACCTACCACCAAGATTTCCTCAGTAAACAGTCCCTCAGTACAACATCTAAACGTTTCTTGAACACCTCCAGGGATGGTGACGCCACCACTTCCCTGGGCAGCTCGTTCCAGTGCCTCACCTCTCTTCCAGAGTTTTTCCTAACATCCAACCTGAACCTCCCTTGGTACTATTTGAGGACATTTCCTCTCATCCTATTTCTAGTTAAGCATGAGAAGATGTCAACCCCCACCTTGCCACAACCTCTTTTAAGGCAGTTTTAGAGAGCTGTAAGCTCTCCCCTGAGCCTTCTCTTCTCTGGATTAAACAATCCCAGTTACCTCAGCTCCAACCCAGTGTCTCAGAGCAGTGTCCAAACACTTCTTGAGCTCTGGCAGCCTGGTGCCGTAACTACTGCCCTGGGCAGCCTATGCCAGTGCCTGACCACTCTGACCGTGAAGAACCTTCCACTAATGCCCAGGCCAAATCTCCACATCATTCCCTCAGGTCCAGTCCCTGCCACCAGAGAGCAGAGCTCAGCGCTGCTCCTCCACTCCCCTCGTGAGGAGCTGCAGCTGCCATGAGGCCTCCCCTCAGCTCCTCTGCTCTGGGCTGAACAAACCAGGAGATCTCAGCTGCTCCTCATGTGTCTCGCCCTCCTGATCCTTCATCATCTTTATTGCTCCAGCTTTCCTCAGGCTGAAAATGACACCAAAGGAACAGGAGGAGCCTGCTCTCTGTTCCATGGGCAAAATCCTGCTCCAGTTGCATTGCTAATGCTTAATTTGATTTCCCACAAAATCACTTCTCTTCACTCCCTTCCAGAAGAGCTGCTTGTTCCCACTTGCCCTACCACTATCACTCCAAAGTGTAATCAAAATCAGTGGCAAGGAGAAACTTGAAGCAAACAAATGTGAATCTGGTTGAAGTCTTCACTCCCCTCCACAGCACACATAGATGTATGTTGAGGTATAAAGGGACAGTTTCGCCCCAGAGCGAGTGAGCAGAGCACAGAAAGGCTGCAGCAGTCCCCTAGTACTCAAATGCCTCTGAAGGGCAGCAAAGGGACCTCTGAGGACATACTGTGAGAAGGTGATACGTCAAACACTTGTTTATCTTGGCAGCCAGCTCCTAGCAATGCTTCATCCCTACCATATGGCCAAGTATCACTGATACAGCGATGGGCTTCTGGGCACATTTTAACCACATAAAAACTAGATCTCTTGCAATCATTACATTAGGCCATTTTATCATGCTGAAGCATTGGAAAGAATGCAACTGGTCAGCCCCACTGAGGAAGTCATACTCCTCATTATATGGTTCCATCTGGAGACAGTACATAGCATTTTATGCCTGCCTGCTTCAGCAACTGCAATGCTTCATCCTAGGATTGGTTTCAACTCACAGTGAACTTTACAGCATCTGGCATAGCAGCCTTTTTCACACTTACCAATCCTTCTGGGGAACATTTGGGATAAAACATTTATATGTCTATTACTGAGCTATATGCCAGATTTTAATAGAGTTTCATTCATTCAAACCCTTAAAGTTTAGACAGTGAAGATAAGAATTGAAGACTAAAGAAATGAACAGAGCAGTGTGAAAGAGGAGATAAAGCACCCACTCCTTAACAGATAGCAAACAATTTGCAAATCATCTATTTCAGAGAGAATTTCAGAGATTCAATTCTCTGCATTTCTTTATGACAGAATGAGATGGGATTGGCCACGGAATCATTTGTAGGTGACCTTCACAAAAAAATAAAAGTTAGTGGGATCAGGCTTTGGGTATTATGTGACTTTTTAACATGCTCAGTAATCCTATGTTCAACAAAAACCAAAAAACAAAAAAAAAAAAGGGGGGGGGAGAATCAGGTTTCATTAGTTCTGCTGTTTACAGAACTGTCTGACTCCAGCTCAACAATGTACCGTGACTCATGAGTAATGGCTATGGCTCTTTAGTAAAGCATGCCTTTACCTTTGCAGGCACAGTGTATTGCAAACAACATACCACAATGACAAGGGAGATATCTCAGAAGAAGAATGAAAGAAACATTTTTTAAAATAAAGCAAAGAAAGAGGAAGAGGAGGAAGGGCTGATGTTCCATTCTCTTCTACTAAATGTTGTTGTTCTGACTTAGGAGAGGTTTAGGTTGAGCTTTCAGATATGCTAGTCAACACACAAGGTGCCAGGCAGAGAAGAGGTAAGCTGTATAAGCAGTAAACAAAAAACTATGCTAACATGTGGCCTCTGCCTGATCCATCTTGAGTAATCCAAGAAAGGCTGAATAGTATCGCAGACAGTAAAGAAGCTTGTTAGAGGAAGTTAGTGAGCAGTGTCTAGCTGCAGGGAGCTGGACCATCATCTAGATACTATACTTAAACACTGCTTCCAGACATGGTGGAAAGCCAAACCTGGTAAGACGAAAAGAAAACAACTGGCAACCTCAGTATGCTGGCCGATGATCTCACACAATCAGCCAATACAAGATACTAATCTTTGAGTTACAGAGGAAAATGTGTCACCAAATATTTAAAGGCTGTCTTTAAAAAATAGTCCTAGTTATATAAAACAAAATCAATCACATTTAATAGCTATTTCTTTCAGCTTGACCTAAATGCTCTTTCAGAAAGGATTTTCAATCATTGCATTAGGAATACAATAGACAATAAAACAAAAAGGATGATCATAAGCCAAACTCTGGAGCTGACTTATTCAGACACAGAGGTCTCAAAATGTTTCAAACTATGGCCAAACTCTAAGCAGCAAGATCCCATGAGCATTCAGTCCAGTTAAGACAGAGAAATGGGAGGAAATCTCAGTTCAAAGTTCACATTCCTCAGCTCTCCACCCCAGATAAAGACACGTGGAGTAACAAAATGTGTAACAGGAAAACAGGTAAGTGCAATTATTGTACAGGTATGCTGTGCAAGACTAGGAAATAATCTACAATTTTGATTTTAAAAGGAATCTAAGGTGTTTCTTTGTAATGTACGTTAACATGTATACATGAGTGAGATGGAAAGATGAACAGTTTAAAATCAGAGGGCTTCCTTCTTTCAACACACTCCAGGTTGTCTGCCTGTTATGTGATGGGGTTTTCTTCTGCAAAGTAGAGTTTCCAGAGGAAGGTGAGAAACATCTAACAGTGATACACTTGGAAAAGGTACCACATGTACTGCATGCAGCTTCAGAGCAACCCCAGCTGTGCCAGCATAAGAAAACCTGACAGCCTCTTTGAAGGCAGCTGTTGGTAGCGCAAGTGTGACGTGCACCTATGAGTGAAAACATGCTTCCATTCTCATTATGTAGCACATAGTGGAGATGTCCCACCAGAAACTTACTGAGGAGTAAATGAGAACTGTCACATCACTCATTCATGGAGGCAGAACCGCTTGAGGGATAAAGCATGCAAACTGCCTGCAGGGACGTAACGTGTTTGTATCACAACTGAGCCAGCGTACCACATTCTTACAGAAAAGCACTTAAGAGTCTTAATGTTATTCCCCGGTTCTCTTCATAAGCACAGATACAAAGGAGTGGGAAAACATTTTCAGCAGTTCATAGTAACTGTGAGTCATGCCCTGCTGGGAGTAGAGCTGTGCAAATACACAAGTTTGAGGCCATGGGTGTCTTTTGTAACCTGTCAGGAAATTAACAATATTCCTGATGAAAACTGAGCAGGATAGAATGGGTAAAACCAAAGCAAACAAACATACAAAATAAAAAAAAAATTACCATTACACACCGAATCTCACACTAAAACAAAGAATTTTTCTCCAGACCAGTGAAGTTGAGTTCAAATAGAGCCTTGGAGATGGCCAGTGCATCTGGCTGTGGTTGACGAGATTCACAGAATCATAAAAGCATACAATGGCTTGGGTTGGGTTGGGTTGGGTTGGGTTGGAAGGGACCTCACAGATCACGAAGTTCCAACCTCTCTGCCACAAGCAGGTTGCCAGTTGCTAGATCAAATACTAGATCAGACTGCCCAGGGCCCCATCCAACCTGGCATTAAACACCTCCAGGGAGCGTATCCAACAGCCTCTTTGGGCACCCTGTTTTAGCACCTCATCAGTCTCTCACTAAAGGATCTCCCCGACTCTACTAAACCAACACAAACCTGATCTTGAAGAAAAATCAAGTAATTCTGACTAAGAAGGTCTTATCTGGCATACCAGGCATCTCACTGCGCAACCTTTTTGAAGTCTTTCCAAATTGTCAGGTGGTATGAAACAGATCACCAAAACGCTTTAGATAATACTGCAATGACTTCATACTCCTTTCAGTGGGAGGGGTACTGAGCTAAACCAGATGGTGGTACGTCTTCCTCACTACCTCACTGGGCTGAATGATCCACAAGGAGAAACTCAAGCACCTTCTAACTCCCATCTCCGCACAATGCACCAAGCACTGAGGATCCTTCATGGTGATTCTCCCTCAGCTCACATGGTCAGCTCTGGTCAAGGAGAAACCCAGCTCCCCAGCAGCTGGGCCACAAGAATCTAGCCATATCTCCTGCAGAGAGAAAGCATCACTGTGTGTTTTTCACAGACTCACAGAACACAGGGGTGTGAGACCCAGTCACAAGGAGGTTCTTAAAAGAGCAGGAAGCAAGTGGCACTTCTGCCTAACGATCTGTTTATTACATGTACAGTTACTGCTCTAACCACATAAGCTGTCTGTGCTTTTGACTTCATAAATTTTATAACCCTAGTTGTTTGGGAGAAGGACAAAACTTTTTTCCCACTCGAAGCCACTGTCACTTTATTTGGTGCAGGTTTCCCTTTTGCAAAGCTCACTTAGTCGTTTATAAAATCTCTGAGTACTTTCATTATTACCAGCCACCACATCCTGCAAAGCAGCAGATAATCACTGAAGATCTGTATGATCAGTGAAAAGAGGCTACAAACCCTGGATTCATTTCGCTGCTTTCTGTCACCAAAAATTAAAGTATCCAGTCTAAACCACACATCTGGGATTGCTTTGGACTCAACTGATATAAATACACACCTCTGGAAGGCTATTCACCTTATCTAATTTAGACACATACTTCAGAATGGTGCCTGTCTTTCTACTGTCTACAAAGACAGCGTTGCTATCCAGCCATGACCAGATGCCTAAGCAGAGTCTAAAGAATTGAGACAGGCCTCCACTCTAAAGCACACAGATAGCAGCAGCAGGAGAGAAAAGTTAATTTGCATCTCTCAAATCTCAGGCTAACGGGCAAAAAATTAGAATGATCCTTCCTGAGCTGCACTGTTTTATAATGCCTATTTGGCACATTTGTGCCTGGTCACAGAAGACATCTGTAAAGAGAACAAGTGCAAGTCACTCACAAAGGGTCTGATCATAAACTGCAGGCTTTTCTTCTGGGCTATGCTTACAGAATGTCTACTTCCTAAAACACACAGCCTTTGTGCCAGTTCTTCTTGCCCTTCAAGAGTCACTGTGAGTCTCAATCTTTCAGGGGTGCTATGAACTTGACAGCTCAGACCTGCAGTAGACCAGCAGGTATACTCACTAGAACAACCGAAAGACAGGTGTCTGGCAAGTTCCAATACTGAACAGAGAGTATGAGCTCAAAATCAAGCCTAAAAAGAGAATTCAGAATTGCTAATCCACGTTTAAGTGGGAAATTCCTACATCTTTGCCAATGTTTTCAACTGAGTTAGCCAAGTCAATCTAAAAACACATTGTAACAGGAATGGAAAGATGCTCACTGTAGGTGGAAGCCATGAAAAAGGCATCTGGTCTGAGCTGTTGTATGACTCGTCCTCCTAGCTGGAGACATTTCAAGAGATCTGAAGGGTGGATCAGGCAGAGATTATACAATGCCCATTTCCTCAGCTGGGGAGATGCTGTACGGTCAGAGTGAGCTGAAGTTAAGTTAACAACAGCACTACAGTCAGGCTCTGCTGCTCTTCTCTGCAACATCTCTGCATCTGACTTATGATCAACGGGCAGCTGCTGCAGAAATTGAAGCTATGCTGAAATGACAACTCTATTAAAGGGGCAGATGGTCCTACAAGCAAATGTTTCACTAAGGACTGGGTAGATATCATCAAACTCGATTCTCAATGACTCAGAGATGACAGCTGATATCCCAGGAGATGAAATTTCAGTGTTGCTGTACTATGAATACAGGGGGGCTGGAAAATTCCTGATCATGACTTGACTTAAAAATATAACGAAAATGTCTGAAGCACAAGTCTGTTGGTACGGTTAGCAGCTTTTATGACAGTCATGGATGAAATGTGCCACTTCTGGAATGCAGACAAACTTCATATTGCAAGGGAGTGCAGCTGCACCATAAAGCATAAAATCATGTAGCTTTTTGGATGGATTATCATTCATAATGAAGTAAGAAAATGGAGAAAAATGAAATGAAGAAGATGCCAAAGTGGTCCGTATTTACCCCAGAAAAAGTGCTGCTGTTTTTGAGACACTGGAAATCTGATTCACAGGACAATTTTGACTGCATATTAATTCTCCTATTATCTTGATAGAAAATTTTGAAATTCAAACCAATATTGATTTGTATTGTCATTTTCCCCGCACACAAAGGATTCAGAAATGCCAACTTGTAATGCAATGCCTCTCACAGGTAATGTTTTTTTTTCAGTTTTCTCCTTGCAAATTAGAAGATCAAATTTGATATCCTCCACTATTTATACCCTCCAATCAAAAAACATGGAGATTCTCTGAACACAGTTCAAGAGGGTAAAATATCATGGCTGATCTCTGCCATGAGCTGTGGTCTCCAAGTTTTTCAACTAATCACTTACTGAAACCAGCACAGAACTACCCTGGTTCAAATTCATTCAGAGGACACAGGGGTTGAAATTCACATAAAGATGCTCACTCAGCAAGAACATGGGATGTTTCTTCATCGTTCCTGAGGGAAGATGGCCATGACATTGCTTATTATGCAAAGTTAACCCTCCAGGGCTAGCCCTCCATCTGCAGGAAGCAATGACAAAGAAACTTGGAAAACGTCATTCTCGCTACAAGACTGATCTGTACCCATCTGGCCAAGCTTAGACACCTTCAGATTCATTTCTAATCTTAACCTGTGTAAAATATTCTCTCAGTCTAGCTACGAATTCTGAATCACAGAGGTAAGCCCTCCTCCTTTTTAAGGCACTGACAATTACATTGGCAAAAGATAAGGGTTATCAAAAAACAAAACAAAACAAAACAGCTCTTATGCCTATATGCACATATAGGCACGAACACATATAAGCAGATACAACAATGCTGCTTACTATCATGAATAGTCCCTGCAAATCCATGTGACTGTTCTTGGCAACACAACAGCTGGAAACGTTTGTAGGGTTGGGACCATGTGTTAAGCCATTTTGTTCAGAAACTGTGAGGTAGTGCTATGTTGTTTTGACCCATCCTATCTTTGTACCTTCTGTAACACGTCATTCACTTACCATACAAAATAGCAAAACACATTACAAAATGCTATTATCTTAGTGTTTTAAAATGTATCTGGCACGTCAATGCCCAGTGAGTACTCAAACTGGAAGCTCTGGTGGCTCTTCTATGTGAACAGCATAGCATTTTAGTTCCACTTACAAGCTCCATCTTTATGAAATCTATAGGCCTACCAAGTACTGTGCATGCTTCTGCTTTCTGCATCTAAAGGAGGATGAAACAAAAAGGTACACAAATGGGCAATTACAATGATTAAGAGGACAAAGGAACTGCTCTACAAAGAGACTGAAAGGTCTTTAGCTTAAAAGGAAAAGCATGACAGGGGATATGATCAAAGTTTACAAAGCTATGTAGGCACTGAAAAAAAGTATTAATGGAATTGTTCTTCACTTAATTCAGTGATGCAGGAAATTCACTTAGCAGGAAATCATTCAAAATTAATAAAAGAAGGTGCATTTCTACTCAGATGGTAGTGAACTTCTGGAACGTGTTGCCACAGCAATGACCAGTAACACCTGCCACAGCACCAGCAGGTTCAGAAAGGGATTAAACAAATCCAGGTACAAACAGGGTCCATAAACAGGGAACAGGTAAGAACGTTCCTACTGACATCTCAAATACAAGAACTGCGTCTGCAGGGGACTGCAACACAGCAGCCAGGTACTTGCACTCTCTCTGGACAAGAATAAGGGCTTATAAAATTAAAGCAATAAAGGGCTAGAGAAGAAACCAGGTGTAACCCATTTGGGTGTTTCTTAATATTTATATGACTGACAGCTAGGTGGCTGCTAGTTTGCGGCACATAATTTGGGATTGATTTCCATTAGCATCCATTAACTTCCTTGCAGACCAAAATTCATGAAGCCTACCAAAAAGCGTTTTCTCCATTTACCCTGTCTCCGGGGAATGAACTCCACAGCAGATAAGCACTCTCTTATATATCCCCATATTTGCAGTTATTTCATTTTCACATCATTGAGGATCCTGGTAAACTCCCTTTATGGCATCCCCTTGGCAAACTGATGCTCCTTCCTCTTCAAACCTGTTTTAATACTAAATATCCCAAATCACAGCATCACAGAATTGCAGGGGTTGGAAGGGACCTCTGGAGATCACCTAACCCAGGAAAATGTTCTCGCAGGTTTTAATATCTCCAGACAAGGAGTCTCCACAACCTCTGTGAGCATCTTGTTCCAGTGTTCACCCCCTTCTCCCGTGAGAATTGCTTTTATCATTCTACTAGGAGCCAGGCATATAACAGAGTAGCCCGATGAAAGTTCAGAGCTGCCCTTAAGCAGTTCATGACAGCCTGGCTTTGCAGGAACACATTCTCCATGGCGCAGCAAGCAGCATCAGGATGACACTGGGAACAGCAATTACTAACATGCCTGCAAGGCCTGGAGCTCACATGCTCTGAACAATAAGCACAGGAGGACACTGAGAAAGGACTTCAGCAGATGCCAGATGACACGGAGGAGTGGTTGCCTTGCTGACACCATCACTGTTGTTTTTCTACTGCAATAATTACCTGACACATAAAGTCTTCATACGCACACTGTATAAATCAACATCCTCCAAATAAACTGTTTTATGTTTAGTGGCCTGCTATAGCGATGACTGACAACAGCAACGGGAAGAATGATTCTGTCAGGCCCTGCTCACTCTTATTTTAGCTTTCTTTCACCTGCATCTAATCTCCAGGCATAATGCTAAAGGCAAGAATAGACCAGCAAGAGACTGACTGTAACAATAAAGGGCTTTAGCAAACTTGAGCTTAAATTTTAGAAAAAAAACACCTTCAAGTTATACCTCTTGTTTTCTGTCTACATATTAAATAGATCTTAACATTTTGGCTCATGCAAAGCCAATTTATTCATGCTGAGGAACTTGACTGTCAAATCCAGTAAGACCCCAAGCCTCGACAAAAGACTGTTTGTGAGTCATCTGTGAAAAGAGTGTGACCCACGTAACTTGAAAATTCATCCTCTCTTGGATCATCTTAATCCTATGCAGTTTACTGGCTTGTACTTGTTTTCATGTGTTACAATAGGAAGAACGATTAAAGAAACACCTCATCTCTTTTGGATATAAAGGTTATTTGAAATGGAATGAGTAGTCTTGTCCTAGTGTGGGAATATTGCCCAAAACAGGGTAAAAACTTAGACTGAAGTCAAGCAAGTTTATGACTTAGCATGTCACTAAAACACTTCTTAACCAGCCCAAATACTCTTGCAAACTTAGTAAGATTGTTAATAAAGTGACTGACGTTTCAAGAATTTTAGTACTTGAAGTATCCAAATCAAGGTTAAGTTTCTCATTTATTTCGTCCCTTGGTTACGCCACTGCCTCTTCACTGGTGTCACAGTGGCAAAAGTGCAAGAATGAAGCCAATCCCTTTAAGGGCTAGTTAAAACATGCAACCCCTTCTGCAAAATAGGGCAGCGGCTGAGGTTGGGATTGTTCAGCTTCCAGGAGGCTGAGGGGAGGCCTCATGGCAGCCTGCAGCTCTTCACTAGGGCAGCACTGAGCTCTGCTCTCTGGTGATGGCAGCAGAGCCAGAGGGAACGGCATGGGGCTGCATCAGGGAAGGGTTAGGATAAGGTTCTTCACCAGAGGGTGGTCGGGCCCTGGAACAGGCTCCCCAGGGCAGTGTTCACGGCCCCAGGCAGCGGGAGTTCAGGGAGTGTTTGGACTCTGCTCTCAGACATCCGCTTTGAGTTTGGATTGGTGCTGTGTGGAGCCAGGGGTTGGATTCAATGACCCCTGTGGGCACTTTCCAACTCTGGGTATTTTGTGAATTTGATGAGTCCCTCAGGACCTCTCAGCAGCTTGGACACCAGAGAAAAATCTGACTTTCTTGGGATTATTCTTGATTTCCTCTAAAGAACCCAGTCTTACTGTATCTTCTTGATACAGCCCACTACTACCAAGGAATAAGAGAGGGGACACACAGTCGTGGGATCATAGAATTGTTTGAATTGGAAGGGACCTTTGAAGGTCATCTAGTTCAACTCCACTGCAGTAAACAGGGACATGCCGATGTTTACACTGTAAAGCTTTTATGATTTGCTGTAGGCAGAAAAAAAAAAAATTCAAGTTCAACCATATGTCTATGAGATGTCCTTTTGTACTAATCTTAGCCATTCTTAAGACAGTTTTATCCTACTTATTAAGTGAGGCAGACTACAGGAGATATTTACCATTGCCTCTCCAATCACTGCTGCTGCTGCTCTCTCTACCACCCCATCCTTACCTTCCTGTGCAGGCCCCATCCACTTGGTGTGTCTACACAGCGTGCAAAAGAATAAATGGGTTTCATGCAGCCACCTCCATGCAGGCTTTGAGGAAATCATAGCAGCTTTTATCCTGAGTAGCAACAAGGTATGAACCTACTAAGTTTGTAGGTCAGACATCCACTACCTGTTATCTTCTACTGAATGAAGCCCACAATACTACACCTTTAATGATGTCATCACCTGTACTATCATACTGCTAGCACAGATACACCCAACAGTAACGTAGTAACATCATACTCTGGAGCCAGTACCACATATGCTTGGGCTTGCCTACCCAAATCCTGTCCTGACTGGCAGAGGATCCTGGCCAAGACTGCTGCAGGAGGCCACAGTTTTAGAAATTTGTCATACAGAAAGTTATAGTTCTTCTTGCAGAACTAGTGACCATATGCTGTTATTATCATCAATAGTTCGCATTCTCTGTGCTATAGATGGAAAATAAAGTGAAAAAAAAAATAAAAATTATTTTTCTCTTTTTTTTTTTCTTCCCATGTGGAGTTTCTGAATTTAAGACCACTGCATGCATTACCAGCCTATCCCCAAAAAAACCTGTGCAGGGCTATTGTGTACAGCAACATTGGCAAGAAAGATATCTTATAAATAGAAAAATGTGACAAATCATGTGAGCTGTGAAAGGAGTTATTTTTCTTGTTCCATCTTTATGGTGATACACAGTGTTCACAATGGGCTCCCGTGTGACAAGACAGTGAAAATGCAATATTTGACAAACCAAAATTATCTGCCACGGGCAAAACTTTTAGCTTCTTTTTCTCAAATTGACTCAATTCTCAGCAGATTGTGTCTGTCAGTACCAGTTTGAGACCTTCCTCCTGTCCTCCAGATCGCTACCAGGGTGTAAAAAAGAGCCACCATCCTCCCACACCATGCTACACTTGTCACCACCCACTCTTCCCATCTCTCTGCTCCTTAAGACACTTATTTCTGTTCCCAGAATGTATCTTCCAGACAGAATCAAAAGTGATTTCATCTCAGCTGGAAGCCTAAGTCCTTCCACCCACTACTGGCTTGGTTCCCTTTGTTTAAACCAAAGGTTTTCTCCAAAAGCTGCATGGAGAAAGGGGCTCTTGAGTTTTTTGTTCTGTTATTTGCTTGCAAAGATTTCTTGCTGAAGCGTGCAGGGCTCACACTGAGAATGCTCTAGTCAGAAAAACAGACAAAAGTAACCTCCTGATGACTGAGCATGTATTGTTTGACAGTTGAACCAGATGATCTTAGAGGTCTTTGCTAACCTACATAATTCTATGAATTGATATGAGGTGCTTTGCTTCACGGACTTTTCTGAACTCACTGACCCCAAAATGCTCTAATGATAAAAAAATATGCCACCTAGAATAGCTGGAAAGTTTCCTGCTAATTCTTTCTTCTAGCATCAGAACATGCTTCTGCACAAAGATTCGATTTGTTTAACTGCATTTGTTTAACTGTTTTTGTTACAACTTCCTCCTGGTCTGTCTTTGTGCTCAATAAGGTCATAAGCTCTCAGAGAAAGGAATGTGTATATTTACAGACTTCAAATACAGTTTTTTTGGCCCTGAAGGGAGCCTACAGATGCCACAGGAAAATAAATAATGAACTTGTTTAAGTTACTGACCTACTGAGTCTGGCCTGCAGCAAATGTCCCTTCTCCTCGTACAACCAGAAAAGGCAAAAGGATGAATACTGCTCAAGGCTAAAATGCTTTACAAATCTACCATAATCCAGGGGTGACCAGATCATATGCTTCTACATCCTGTCAGCCCCTGCATCACATGGACATTTCTAAAGAGCAAACAAACATCAAAAGAAACATGGTTCACCATCAGAGTCCCAAATATTTGTGTTCCCTGAGCTCCTGCCAGGCAATGCCTCCTTCCACAAGTGATGGCCTGGAGACGGAGAAAGTATGTACCAAAGAGGAATGCCATGTGGAGGCTGCAAGTGCAGCCTGATGAAGCTTAACAAGACAGAAGAAATAAATGCCAAATCCCCTGAGACTGTTCTGGATGCAGACCAGGTCTGAGGGCATCAGTGTGCAAGTGGGGGTGCCTCCCAGGCACCCACATACTGCATGACCAGGGCCAGAAGGCAGAGCACTGGGGAGGAAGCTGAATAAAAACATCTTCGCTGTGAGACTGAGCAGGGCTTGCCAGCTGAACACAGCAGTGCCGCATTTGCACTGACATTAATTTCTCTGTTTAGTTACTATAAGGAAAGTATTTCTTGGCAATTCACAAGGAGCCTTTGTTGTCCAGTTCCCAGTCTCTCTGCGTCTGAAGCGCTAAGCTGCTTCCCATGCACAGTAAACCTTTTCATGCTGTGCACAGGCTGATTTAGACAAGAGACACGGCAACCTGAAAGCTGAAGAGAAAAACAATTTTCATTTCGGCACCGAGATAACACACAGATATTGGTAAGCATCTTGGAGCAAAAAGTGGGAACGGCAGGCAAAGCCACTGCTGTGTTTTGTTTTTCCCAATTTGTATCCTGCTGGGTCTCACAGACATCAAATCACTATGCCCGATCAGAACTCTGTAGTGTTTTTGTTCAAGAGGAAGAATAAATTAGTTCTGCTGTGCCAAATTCTGGTTTGGAAAATTACCATTTACCTACCCATGAATTTCCCCATAATAACAGCATGAGTACTTCTCCCTGCCTTAATGCTGCGGGCATGGGCAGGGCTCCTTTGTGCCTTCTGACAAGTGGCACCTCTCAGCTCTGCAAAGCAGCATTTCAGAAATTGGTGAATGAGCTCCCACTGTTTGTGGGGAAAAAAAAAAAAATCAAAGATCAGAAATGTCCTCAATAAATCCAAACATGCTTTATAGATATGTGTTTGCCAAATCCAAATGAATTATGAGAAGGGTTTACACTGAATGTAATGCACGGAAGCCTGAACTGTAACTGCAGGATGTATCTGATTCTTTCTCTAAAGATTGAAGTGCCACCTGACAGCTGCTTTTCCCAAAAAAATGTGCTCTTACATCTGCAAGCTATGGTGTAGAACTACAGAAGCAGCCTCCCATTTTGGTATATACAAAATATTCAATCACATAACTAAAAGAGAACAATTATCTAGTACAGAATCTCAGGTAAACGGACTTCAGAAAGCCCAGCACGGAGCAAGGCTGCTCACCCTCGGTTACAGTGGTGCTTCCTATATTTCCATGTCCAAAAATTGGAAGGGAACCATCCCCTCATTTTGAAATGCTGCCTGTGTGCTTATTATTTGCTTTCTGAGACTGAACTGCACTGTAAGAACAGCTAGCAAGATTCTGCAATGGTTAGTAATTATAGTATCATTAAGGTAGGGGAATGAGCAGCTATCCCTGCAACATATGAGGTGTTAGGGCAGTTGCTCATTGAGATGGCCCCTCCATTAGTTCTTTCAATCTCACAGATACTACTGACCTTTGTACAGGGCTTAAACACTTGACTGCATTTTATTCCATCTGCAATATCTCTTGTTCCAACTCGCTGCCTTTTCTTAATGAATGGTTACAATCAACACTTTCAGGAGCAGCCACTGATTCTGGATGATTCTGAATTTGACAGCCCACTACATGACCCAACAATGCTGATATTTCAGGTGTTCTGAGTGAAACAGTGAAGGCATGTGTTCAGTAGTAATCAAAATCAGGTGCAAGAGATCCCTCTGCTTCCTTACTATTCCATTGAAATGGAACTCCCCTGGGAAGTGGAGCATGGCTTCTAGAAATGAAGTGACCAGGGGTGCCAACATAGCTGCCACAACCTCCTCTACACAGAAAGTAGCCGGATGTCTTGGTCGTGGGCTGTGCTTTGTCACTTTAGTATCAACAGACAAACAAATGCACAGTCATCTCCACAAGGCTAGTGCATATGCAACAGAATTACTGACCTCCAAGCCCACACTTCAGCTAGAAGACCATATACATCCTTGTTACTACTAATGGTTCCCCCTTGCGTCTGTTAGCAATGGATGATACAGCATATTCTCAACGACTCCCCAAGGTCTTAAATGACTCAACTGCTTTAGTTTACATGTGCAGGGACACTTTCTATGACTATATTTAGTTTTAGAAAGGGTCTGGAAAAGTGATATAACCACTGGAATGAGGAAGTATTTATCCCCCGACTGGAAACACATGATGATGATGTAAAGCTACTATTTGGAGAGCTCTATTTATACTGTTGTTTCCTGAATCTAACATGACTCAGAGAACCTCAGGACATGCTGTGGTGTCACTGCTGTATTCTGCCACAACTGCTGTCACAGTTTTGCAAAAGTCTGACCAACAGCAAGTCACCACTGAGCTGTGAGCAAGGCTGAGCAACAGATGTTGAAATTTAGAGGAAGATTCACCCATCTAGAGAAACTGGGTCCTGGGGGATAAATAGCATTTTAACTGATTTGGTTGGTTGGGCTTTTCTTCCCATGACTTCAGGTCTCCTGACATATGAGTCAAATAGCCTCTATGGAAAAAAAATGATGTAAAGTCCATACATAGAAATGTACAGGGGAAAAAAAAACACACAACCCAAACTTTTGACAAATTCCCTCCTGCAATGAACCCGCCATTAATAATTTGACCAGTTTGTTATCAGTACCTTTAAACTCTGTATGAATAATGGTAGGCCAGTAACATAATTATATGGGAAATAGCTAACAACTACCATATAGTAAAAACACAAGGACAGTCAGTGTACAGTGAAGCTTTATTTCACTAACTGTTGCTTGTTGTGATTTTTTCTTTTTATTTTTACAAATCAATAACTGCCTTCCCAAAGCCAATTCCTTCTGCTGCTTGACACGTCTGGCATTTCTGTGACCGCCACTTGTTTAGAAGTATTCACTGTAAGGTTTACAGAGGCAGAGGAGATCCAGCTGTAAAACAAGTTCCCAGGAGCAAATCTTGTGAATTCAGCCTGAATGCTTCCACTGTCATTTTGTTCAGACAAGAACAAGAGTCCAGTAAAGGGAATGGCATCCATCTATTTCCCCTTTCTTTTTACCTTTAAAAAAATGAAACTATAGCACAACTCTCGGCATTCTGAGAGCAACAGCCAGATGTCCCATGGCTGAGACCAGTCTGTCTGATGTAGCAGACTGAGAAAGAACAGGGTAAAAGTTGTTAAAAAAAAGAAAGTAAGCAAAATTTCACATTTACAAGTGCCAGTGGATTACGTAAAGCTAGTGAGAAATGAAATAAACTGGCATTAGCATTCCTAACGATATTAATACTTCCCAACACTAATTGTATACACTGATCACTCTTGCAAAGTCAAGGTGTGTGAACAAAGGATCATTCAAGATGAGGGGTTCCTTAAGCAAATCACAATCTAATGGCTCTAACACACCAAGCAGATCTCTAAATATGATCCTGTATTTCTAGGCCAGTGTTGTTTCTGGAACTCACCCATACCAGTCAGTCACAATGGTACAGTTATGCTGTATACAGTACTGGCCTCTCTACCATCACTTGGTTCAAGCAGAGTATAATTGATACCTTGTCAAAGATGCAGCAGTTTTACACCTGCTTTGCACAAAGCAGCCAAACAGAATAGCTAATTGAGCTATATTTATAGCTTAGATTTCACCAGTAGTTTATTCAGCTCTTTGACAGTTTAATATTTAATGGAATCACAAGGTGACTAAATGATGCTACACCGTTCCATTCTAAAGGGCAGAAATCCCCATTTATTACAGCAGCAGGCAGGATGCCTAAGCAGTTAAATCATAGGGGAAAAAGAACAGCTCAGGAAAGAGAGAATCACAGGCAATTATCTTCCTTGAGATACCTCATGCCTCAGCCATGTCAGAAGCAGGTAGACTCATTTCCAACAAGGGAAAAAGAGCTGGATAAAAGTTCCACAAGACAGCCTCACAAAATTGTTTAAACTTTGGGACAAACGGGAAATAGGCTAACTAAAAATCCTCATGTTGCCATATCAATGAGTAGTACTCAGTCATTACAAACATCCAAGGGAACCACGCAGCCCTTGGCTCTCCAGAGACACCCTGGACATAAGGCGTCCCCTGCCATCACCCTGAATAGCCTAACAGTTCTGCTCTCACAACATCTCCAACACCAGTCTCCCAGACCTCTGCTGGGCCACCTGTGTTCTGTGATAATCCCCACAGTCCTCGTCCTCCAAAAAAAACACCAGGATACATCTTGTTGTTGCACCATGTTCAGTGTCCAACGAAGTCACATATGAAGATACAAGCCCCAGCCACGGGTAGGATCACAGCCAGCACCTGGCTGGGAAAGCAGCTTGTATAGAGAAACAAAGCACAGCTGGGTACATAATGATTGAAAATCAGTTATTTACTTCTTCACCATGAAATACTGCTTTTACAGTAAAAATCACATTTCTTCAACAAAAGCATGCAGTAAAAGTGTTTGAGGGTTACATAATGAAAAAACATCCATATGTTTTGGGCTTTAGCAAATTGTTTCCCTTGCTCCTACCACGCTTATCCTGCCATTTTAAGTTTTAGCAATGGAAAACTTAAGGGAGCTGCAAGATGCTTGTAATATAATCAAAAGCAGAAGTTCCCCATTGGCCACAGCTTGCTTGCTGAACAACCCTATCTCCAAAAATACTTAGTTGAGGAAGGTAGAAAAAAATTTACATTATCAAATCCACCTTTGTTATTGCTGATATCTTTCACAGAAAGAAAAAATAAACACTGCACCAAGTGGGAGCATTGGCAGTCAGTGATTAATCACCATATAACTTTCTTGTCTCGTTATTGTTGCACACAATATTAATTCAATTGTTTGCCACGGTGAGAATGCTAATATAACCATTGATTGAATATATTCTGCATTACTGAATCGTTGTAACAGCATTAATCATCCAGCATCCAGAATCACTAATGGAACCTGACAACACCACAACGGCATTAATGCAGTAGTTGACTCTTCAGGCATGCAAAAAGAAAAAAATTTTATGACTATCTAAACTTGATTTCTCCTGCTTTCCTCATGCCCTCCTTAGCATTCCCTCTAATATTCTATGGTCCCGTTATCTATGATACTCTGAGCAGCTTTTCTTCTTCCTCTGCAGCTTACCTCTGAATTACTTTAGCAAATGGTTTCAGCTGTAGCTGAACTGATGACGCACAGAGGTACAATTATTTCCAGACTTCCACTTCCAGCGCTCGGTGAATTCGTAATCTGTCTTTAGGATGGTTTACCAAGAAAATCCACCTTTCAGCTCAAGCACAACAATGCAGAAGCAACGTTTTACTTTCCATCAGATTTCACCACCTGTTGTTTTTCATCCCAGAGACAACACAGGCCAACCCTGTATTGCCAGCTGTTACCTTAGACATGCACTTTTTAGGTCTGCATATCTGGATTACGCTGAACATCTTCCTGAGACAGCTTCTCCTGACATCTGCTCCTGGTGTTCCTCAGCTTAACAGGATGCTTTTCTGATGCTTCATTTAAGAAAAGGTTAAGCTGAACACAAATTGGACTGTCATTCAGAAACACAGGTATTACAAGTGCAGTAGCTAGTAGAAAACACACTTTAAAATTATTCTAGCATATTTTGCAAGACAGAGTAGACAGGACATCCTGCAGGTACTTTTTATACAGTGTCTGCACAGTTCTTCCTTTCCTGGGCTTCCAAAACCTGACATATCAGTTACTCTGACAAAGTTTCCTCAAGTCCTGGTCAAGAGAAACTTGCTTTCCTCCATTCAGAACACTTCAGCAGAGATTGCTTTCCCAGCCCATCACTATCCCCTCGCTGCTGTCTCCACACACTCTTGCATCAAACATAAGCTTCTTTATCTTATCTTTGGCTTCAAGGCTTTCCATCACTTATCTTCACCCTATCTATTATTTCTCACTTGGCATGGAGGTATCGATTCCTGCTGCTGCCAGTGAAGTCTTTCATTATTACCCAACAATCAGACTTTCCAACAAGCACTTCCATATTTTCCTATCCCCACGCTCACCTCCTCCACCTTTATCAGATCTGACACCTGGAATGTAAAACAGTGCTTGTCTTCTCTTCACTCTCCCACACATTACTTATAGACACCTGTTATATATTGATTTCTATTAAGATGAGAACCTCAGGAAAAGGAATCAGATTTCTCTTTTGTGCTGATACAGTACCTAGCATGGTGGAATCCTGCCCCTGTGGCAGGTAGAGCCAAGAGGATGGTGATGTGTAACCCAGAAACAGTAACTAATGCGTGGTAATGTATGGTAACACGGTGCAGATCTCATGTATGGCCATAGGCATATTGGCTTGTTCTGGATGTAAGTAGTCTGTGTACCAAAATGACTGAGAGGTAGAAGTCAGAAAACAAAATATATCACTGCGTTTGCTATTCTTGGCTACATGGGTGTAAACCTGCAATTCTGTAACAAAATATTTCAGAATATACACATCCTGATTCAGTTATATAGCTTATTAGTAAACACCCACAGAAAAGGAAACAATCATGGTCAAAAGTCGAGAGTCATTCTTAAAATCTTTCTTAAGCACTCACAGACTCCTCAGTTCATCTGTTGCAAAAAGTTACGCGGATACCATGGCTTATTATAGCACAGCTTGCTCCATTTTTTCTTACTGAAAGAAACCGAACTGGTACAAACCATCTTTATAGCCATACAGCTGCATCAGCATTAGTGTTTCTGTTGTGCAACCAGCACGAGTTTCATAATAGCTCAATGAGGAAAGCGAAGCCGAGTTGTAGCTCATTGAGTCATATGCACACGTGTAATAGCATCATGTGGAAGAACCGCTCTGAACAAGAATCATCCAGAAATCTTACATGGGAGTTTCCACCTTTAACACGCATTATTTTAAGCTTTGTGCCATTTTCAAAAGTAAGCAATTATAACACATCTTCTGAAGGCTTGCTTGGTGCTTCCATGTAGAGAAAGGTCCAAGGCCGTGTCTACACTGCAAGCAGAACATGACCACTGTGTTTGACAACACACTTGAGTTCTATTCTAGCATTAAGAGTGATGAAAGCACAGTATGGACATTTATGAATTGAAACATACCTAGTGACTTTACACAGGGCGTGCTGATATTTGTGCTACTCCAGCTCCACTGATGCTGATTTCCACCTAGCTATGTTAAAGTACATAAGGCACCAGCCACACATTTTTGTATTTGGGGACAGCTTTAGGGCACCAGGGTAAAAAACTGAGACTTTCACTCTGCTTTTGTTCCTGTTGGTGTGCTCTTGTTCTGGGGAGACTGGGTCCTCAATATCAGTGGTCCTGAAGCTTGAGATGCAGGAGATGCTCCTCCTGAATGAAATACAGAGCAGATCCTTCTCATTTTCTGCATGTTGAAAAGATTAAAGCGTATACCATACTATTGTACCATATATATGGTACAATGTCAAAGGCCTAACCAATCATAGAAAAAAAATTTTTGCTTCTCCAGACATACAAACCAAGCATAGATTCACCATCTCTGACTGTGCAAGATATTTTTAATCCAAGCTTTTGGGTGACTTAGCAGCATTGGCAAAGGCCTGAATGGCATAAAGCATCAGTAGGGAATTTTACTGCAGAGTCTGCTCAAACTACATGTACTCACAGTTACACTATTCCTGCATGCATCAGTGAAGTGGAAAGAGCTTTAGCTATGCTTGTTACTCAAAATGCAAAATAAAAATAAAGAACAGAAAGTCTGTTGAAGTTTCACTATGTTTATCTAACCCACAAAAGCTTCTATAACTTCTTTTTTTTTTTTTTTTTATTAAAGTCAAACCTGAAGAAAGTCCTGTGTGCTTGAAAGTTTTTTTTTTTCCCAATTTCATCAAATGTAAGATGCCATAGTTTCCATACAGCTTGGGTCACCATGACTGTACCCTACCAAAAAGGAAAAGAATTTGCAGTAGAAGTTTAAACTCTATTCGAAAAGGGTATGAAGGTCTTAAAAGGTTCCCCACTTCTGTATCACATATACACACACACAAACACACCCAACTGATTTTTCCCAGTTCTTTTTTCTCCATTGAGTATTCCTCTATTAGGTTCACGTGCAGCTTTCAGCAATTGTTTCCCTGCAGCCATCATGAAGGGCAGCAAGACCTTATCATGCAACATCTCTGCCATGCACATTCTGCACAGCTGAGAATGCTGAGAGGCCAAACACTTCACCTGTGCTTCCACTGGTACTTATTCCCATTCTTGAAGGCAGGAGCAATTCTCAGACTACAGTCTGAAAAATAAGCCCATATAAATGCCAAAAACTGCTCAAAATGGAGTAGTTACTGTCAGCCCAGGCTGAAGATACAGTACAGGTCTTAGCTCTTACAAGCACATGGGTTGGAAGGAGCATCAAAAGATCTGAGAAAGGAATAGGAATAGTTCTACCCTCCCACCACCACCTCCAGTTTATAATTCAATCCAGCTAGCACAGCAAGCCAAACCATATTCCCTGTATTTTAAGAATATGCTAATCAGTACATAACACCCTATTATCCACGCCTTCACAGGCCCCAACACATTTTAACTGAGATGGTAATTACACTGTAACCTACATGGACATGTCGAAACAGGGGAGCTATTTTCCACATATTAACTAATTTGTGGCAAAATCCTACCGCAGTCAGAGAAAAGCCGTACTTTTGGCACATGCAAGGTGATTACAGCAAGTTGTCTTATAAGCCTGAGAATTTGGAATCATTATGAAGTTATGGTTTTTTTAATCATTATTATGTGATCATTGCTTTAAATATCTCTGCATAGTTTTCTAACCTGGTGCACTTCCATGATTTGGGCTGCGTCAATCTCAAGAGCAAACCACTGACACAAGGTCACTTTCTACCACCTCACGAAGATAATGCACTTATTTCTATTCCAAACCAAGACAGTTTGCTCCAAAGCAAACGTGCTTCTGAAAATTAGGTCATTTTTTGTGGTTCATCAAGTCCATTGTTTCCAAAAGTAAATAGCCATTATCCTTACTGATTGCGTAATTGTTCTCCTTCCTTCAACCAAGGGCTTTGAAGATGAGAGGGGAAAGGCTGCCTGGCTCAGATAGCCTCAGTGGGAAAGAACAGCCTGCTCTTGTACTTGCAGGAAGACTCGCTCTTGTTTTCACTGCATTTAGGTTGTGTTTTGTTTCCCAGTTAGAATTACCAGAATTCAGAAGACTGAAGAACCATCCTGCAACCCTCCAGCAGGATCTGGAAGCTGCCATACTAATCTTGCTATCTGTTCAAGTGTAGTTAAGGGAAGCAGAAGCCAGAGAGTTCAGGAAAAGGAGTACAGGTTAAGGAGACAGGCACCATAGGAGGGCATGTGGGTGTTGAAACCTATTCTCTAATTTCCTTCTCATAGACAGTCATCAAATTTCCCCACAAAAGCACACAGATCCAGTCAAAAAGCTGCACTAAGCTATGCAGATATCTTTCACGGCATGGCACATCTGGGCAGAGGAATACATTTCACATTGGCAGTGTGGTAAAAGGAGCTTCCCAGCTGAGTTTAAGGCACTTACAAAACCAGCTCTTGGGAGAACATACTGCATCTAACTTGGTAAGGCAGTTCTGGCCCCTCCCCTCCATGCTTTCAAACCATTCAAGTTAATTTCAGCAGCCCAGGAAGGCTCAGTGTTTGCTTCCCTGCTCCCACTGCATATAGAAGCAGTGAGGCTGAGCATTTCTGGAAAATTCATCTGAGGATCCAGGCCAAAGCTGGCTGCAAGCACTGGGAACTCTTGTTGTCTCCTATGGACCTTGGTTCCATTCTAGGCTACCTCATCATCCCACAGACCAGTGTCCTTCAGTTATTTACTGCTCAAAGTTTTCAGTGTCAGAGTAGAGTAGAATGTATCATTATTTAAGATCATTTTCATAATGCCTGCAGTACCTTTGGGAATTCATTTTTTTTCTCCTCCAAATAGCAATGACTGAATTAAGCTGCTGCTTTCCATGGGCTATTTAAAAGATCAGTGGTCTCACTAAGAGTGCTAGAAAGCACCAGCCACACTGAATCATGCACTCTCACAAGTTTCACACTGAGCCCAGCTTAATTTGTCCAAAGAATCTGGGCAATTCAGTTAATGAGAAGTAGACACGCAACACTCCAGTTATTCAGAGCCTTGTGGAACAGCAGGTATCTGTGCCTTGTGCTCTATCACATATCAGCAAGTGACTCAGAAACTGCAGTCCAAATGAGGATTTCGTATGTATTAACTGAACTACAAAGAAACATCTCAAGGAACAATGAGATGGCTAATAACTTCGAACCACCAAATCTGCAGAATGCCATGAGACACACTGCAGGGAAGGATATCCAAAGATTGGTGCTAGTGTACATACCAGATGTAATTCTTTAAAGGGGTTTCTCCCTTAAACAAGGATGAAGATTTATAATGGTACTGGAGAGATAGAGAAGAATTAAAAAAAAAAAAAAAAAAAAAAAAAAAACACACAAAAAAACCAACTTCTGATTGTAAGAATTTATTTTCCTGAAATCAAAACTGACCATTATTCACTCCTGTTCAGAGTTCATCGCTGCTTGTCATACAATTCAGGGTCGAGTTTCAGAAGCTGTCAAGTCTGACTAATGCAAATAGAGACAGAGCATTGCTGATAGGTACCAGAAAGGCATTAAGATGACATATTTACAAAGACTGTAAACTAGATGCATGTTTCTGTATGAACCAGATATAATGTGCCACATGTTCTTCATGCATTACATTTGGGTCTTGTAATACAACAACTGCAGTTTATTGTTCTTGAATTTAAGGCTGGTGGGAGCATGAGACTGACATCCCCAGGGACCTGCATGTTGTTCTTGCACAGAACAGCAGCTGTGATTTTTTTCCGCAGAACTCCAGTCTAGAAAAGGACAAATACCTGAAAGTACAGGGGATTTGATTTCCTTGTTCATTCAGTCCTCAGCAATCCTTCCAGAGGAAAACAGCTGCCAGGTTATTTCCAAGGGTCCACACAATTTATATTGTATTGGTACAACTTAGGGAGCCCAACTAAATGTCCCCAGCATCTAACATGGCTAGGGTAACACTTAGCAGAATCCCACTTAATCTAGCTCTCTTTAACACCCTCAAAGTGTTCATCAATATCTGTATATTTGAAATATCATGCCCAGCCACAGATTTCCTTACATAGCAAAATATGCAAGTTTCCTTGTACAGATCTTACCTTGCTCAAATACTTAAGCACACCTCCCAAAAAGGCCACAATGACCTCACAACAGAGTTCTGCCTTGATGCTGTAAAATTACAGCTTCAGTTCAGGACACAGAATGGCAAATGGTTTCCACAGAGCACACGTTAGTTTTAAGCAGCTACTCACCACCTCTTTCCATCCGCTCTCAAATACCACTAGAACATCATCCAGTTGAATGGCAAGAGCTGTTAGACCAAGCTGGTCGCTGAAGAGGTGAAAAATCACAGGTACTGTCTATCTGCTCAATATGGCTGTGATCAATGGGCCTAATGGGTTCCAGCAGCATCCCATAGACCAGCTTCACACAGCAGTGTGAAAACACATCACGACCTGTTCAATGCATACAGTGGTAAAGAATTAAGTTGTAAAGAGTGAAAACACAACCCCTCAGCAGTGCAGTTCCAGAAGCTCTGAGAAAACACATGGCAATTTTTTTGCATGTGCTTCTTTCACAATCCATCCAGCTTTACATATTCAGTGTTATCTATGGAGGCTTTAAACAGTTCAAAACCTCTGATGTGTCACCAATATCACATCAGAAGATGGACTGCAACCACACGCATCATGGAGGCAGCTTCTCTGCTTTTTACCACACCATTTGAGTAAGACTCCTACTGGAACCCAAGTGTGAGGGATTGTCCACTTCCAAGCCTTTCCACCACAATGGTTTGACTCTCCAACCATTCCAAATGACTGTCAGTTGCACACAGTTCAAAAGATGATACACATCATTAATAAACGTCTTTCAATGCTGTTGCTGAAATTACACGTATGACACACAAGTGCAGAAATCTCTAACAGAGGTGGATGTGAACCTGAAGAAGGGAAAATAAAGAACTGAAGAGAACTCACTGAGGTGTTAGAAATTGAAGTTACATTGGAATAATAGAGTTGAATGAAGAAGATAGCCTGACTGCAAAGGTCAGAGAGTCCTCCAGCAGAAAGACTCACTTGAACTACAACCTTCTGAGGAAAAAAAAAAAGCAGAATCTCCAAACGGGAAGAAAACATTTAAAATGAGATGCAACTCTGCTCTATGCAGGACATTGCTAGGTGACCTCAACAGTTCTCACTACTCAAGTGGTTGGAAATGCATGATGCAGCAGGAGTCTGACTGTTTGAGACAAACCCAAACCTAAATAGCTGTTTCCATCATAAATCCATTGCAGCTAATTCCAAAGATACAATATGACTGGTTTTTCCAGCGTGCCACAATTATGCCAGTTTTCTACCTGAACTTTTTTTGTTGTTTCTGTTTTGTTGTTAATTGTGACTGTTAAAAGAAAGGGCAGTTATGGGACTAAGAACATCACGGCATGTCTGTGCAAGCTAAAATATCTACTGCTACACATAGAACAATAAATAAAGCTTAGCACAATGCAATCAAATGACGACGTTAATCTGCTCTGTCTGATCATAGTATTTTCAGTGGGTTTTGTTCCTAGTACATTAAAGGTACAACAGCAGTAATCTCATGGCTTAGATGGTAAAGTAAGCAGTGGAGGATGGAAAAGGAAGAAATTGCAATTTTAGCACTGTTGCTGGATTAAAATCAGAGAGAAGGATAACTACCAAAGAAGTCGTCAAAATCTGAGCCTCCAGGAATGACAAATACAGCGTGAGGAAAACGGTAGTGGCCACTGACTAGTTTTGGTTGATTTTTTTGGGCTTGGTTTTTCTTTGGCTACTCTAACCTATGCAACTCCATGTTTCCGCATCTACTTTGCTCCTCTGTAAAAACATGCTTCATGAAGAAACTGCACGCAATACCAAGCTCCTACAACTTCTACACTAATGCCTCAGCAACCAATATGAACAAGACCAGGCTATGCCAGGTTACAATCAGCTGGGCTGCAACACCTCAGACTCAGCACCATAAGCCTGTTAAATGGATTTGCTGAATTCCTGCTGGGTGAGGTATGCTTTTTGCAAGGTTATGATTCAGAAATACACTGAAGCAGCTGATGAACGTGACAGTTATTTTTGTTTTTCACTGCAAAGACAGAGGAGGTACAAGGATGAGAAGCGTTAGGAGAACATGGGGTTACTGCACAGGCACACTTGTGCCTAAGCAACCTTTCCCTTCTGCATTGCTTTTGTGTGCTTTAACACATTTGGTCACACTGACTATCGTCTTCCAAACACAGCACTAACAAATCTTAAGTGAATTCATGTGGGTTTCCTGAAAGTACTCCGAAATCACTATGCAAACAAGAGGTAATCAATCTAATTATATCAGCAGTCTCTTCTCTCCACTCCACAAACAGCAGACCCTTCCCAAAGGGCCAGTCAACCAGGTGAAGCAAGCAATCACAATCCTGCACATCCCAGCCCAATGGAGGAGGGTGAGTGCTTGCCAAGTTCGTGCATAACATATGATTTGTCTGTGCAGCTCCAGGGACACGGTTCAAATCAGCTTGTGGGCTCTGAAATTATTTTCAGTACACTTGGCCAGTCTCTTTAGTAGGCAAATCAAATTTTGAAATTCTCTGTGCTCAGTTGAGGCTTTCACTACACGAGCTAGAAAAAAAAGGAGACGTGATTTTCTGGCCACTTCAGTTTCATGCTGGTGTTACTTGACCGACTACAGCAGATTTATTCTTCGCATACACTGCTGTGACACAGCAAGGTTCAAAGATGGCTTAACAGTATACAGGGATGTACCAGCATTCAGAAATGAGTCACCAGAAGATCAAACTGTACATAATGTCATCAACGCCTCCCAAGCAGATGGCTACACATAAAGATCACAGAAAAGGCTAAACAAGCCTTTTCTTCCATTTTCTATGGGTGGAGTGTGAAATAATGAAGGACCAGCACAAGAGGGAGAGGGTGAAATCACAAAATACTCCTCCACCCTACAGAAAAATCTTCTTAAATTCTGGCTCTTAGGCCAGAGGTTTGACCCTGGGGGATAGGGAATCACTACGTCAATGCAATAGTAGAAGCAAACCTTGAAATGTAATGTGCACTCTTTCTTGTAAATCCTATCTAATCCAAAATAACTTGCATGAGAACAACTTGGATAAAAAGAAACCAAGAGAAGAAAAACATACTTTAACTATACAGAGTCATGCAAACTCAAGAAATAGCCATGTTAGGAAGAATCTAAGCTGCTCCCTTGGGCCAAGCCAAGCAAGCCAGTGACAGGTCCCTTAGCTCTCTACTTCAAACCTAGGGTTCAGAAATGTGGCAGC
Source organism: Lagopus leucura (assembly GCF_019238085.1). Lineage (NCBI taxonomy): Eukaryota > Metazoa > Chordata > Aves > Galliformes > Phasianidae > Lagopus > Lagopus leucura. The sequence continues at coordinate 7,071,016 of NW_024962263.1, read as the reverse complement.
ACATGCACAGAACTGAGTGAGAGATGGACAACCCTCAACTAGCTGTAACTGACAAGCTTCTCAGCAATTTTTAGTTCAAGGACCACCAGGCTGTTCTGAAAATAAATCAATAAAATTGTTTCGCTCTCAGTTCCCCATTTGTGTCTTCTGCAACTGTTTAAGTATTAAGTTAAAATAATCATCGTATTTTTCCCTCTTGGGAATTTAAGAGAAAGTAGGTGTCTGAGGACAATGTGATGGCACCTCACTTGAGCAACATCACAGGATTTTATTTTTCTTCATGTAAAACATCATCCACATCCTCACAGCTGTGTTTGTTTTCTTTGTTCAAGTTATACTCTTTAATTCACAAAGTGGAAAGCCTGCCCCAAGAAAAGAGTTCTGCCATGCATTCACTCTCCAGAGACTAATAGCACATAAAAGCTTCAGAAAGGATTCATGAGGACCTAAACACCTTTCTTCCATTCATCTCATTCCCCTCCAGACACAAAGCCCTTTGCATGTAGCTAAGGCACGACCTTAAGCCTTGTCTGACCAAAGCAGAAGTACTGAGCAAATAAAGCCCCACGTTGCTTGCTGCCCTTCTGCACTGGGGCCTAACTGAGCCACAGGTAATTCTAACAACTCAACTCAACTCCTACAAAAAATTTGTTGCCTACCAACCACTTGAAGGGAACTCCCAAAGCTCTGGAAATACACTCAACTATTGGTGTGGAATAGGAAATTCCAGCTTGGGTCTCCAAAAATGATGTCATGGAGATGCTCTTAGCAGCACTATTTATTTATAAATCATTGGAGCATTTAACTCCAATTAAATGCGACAACAAGTAAGTTTGTGCACTGCTGCTGGAGCATCTCTCCTGTGAAGGGAAGCTGAGGGAGCCAGGGTTGATCAGCCTGGAGTAGAGAGGGTTCTAAGGAGACTTCACTGAGGCCTTCCAGCACCTAAGGGGACCTACAAGAAACCCAGGGAGGGACTGTCAGGGATCAGAGTGACAGGACAAGGATAATGGCTTTAAACTAAAAGAGGTTAAATTTGAAAGAATTTGTTCAGAATATTCAGTCTAGAGGGTGATGAGGTGATGGTAAAGGTTGCCCAGAGAAGCTGTGGATGCCCCATCACTGGAAGGTTCAGTGCTGGTTGGATGGGGCCCATAACCCTGCCCACAGCAGAGAGGTTGGAACTGGGTGGTCTTTAAGATCCCTTCTAACCCAAACCATTCTGTGATTCTACAGTAATGCCTGCTGCACAGCTGAAACACACAGTAGGCAAACCACTGCCAGAACCAGACAGCATAACACAAGTCTGGCTAACAGACAGAGCCCTGCAGTGCCTCACAGGAGCTGGGTGACAGCTGAATGAGGCAGATGGCAGGGCTGTGACACAGAGCTGAGGGCAGCAAGTGTGACCAAGTCTCAACAGAGCTCTGCTCAATGCTGCTCCCCTTCCCAGAGAATAGAAGCAAAGATTTGCCCTGGAGCCCGAAATCCATGTCTGAGGTTTCAAACTATGTTTACCCACTCTCTTATAGGCTGAATTGTTACCAGCTAGGCCACGTTGGCTAGTGCACTTCAGCAACTGAGGCAAGAAGCAGACAGCTTACATAATTGAAAGGACTTGAGTCTGGGCAACTTCTGATGCATCTCCACGTCACATCAAGCCAAACAGATCTCACTGGCTTTGGCAAAATCTGAAGTTATTCAGCAAGGTTCTTATTAAACATCTGGTGGCTTAGTGATGCTAAAGCAGATATTCACTGCCACTGCTTAATAAATAACATCCTGTAACTATGCTCAACTTCTCTTTGCCCTCTTTCTCTTCTAAGAAATGCTAACTTTTCATGTGTCACTGCTACAGAGATATCTTCAGTAAGCTGCCACATTTGGTGCCTAAATTGATTTCTGCCAAAGCAGGACACTGCTTGTCATGCATGCCCTGCACATGGAAATTCAAATTGGAGCCAGTAGTGCCAGGCAAGTCCCTTTATTTCTCAGTCAAATCCATGAAGTTCATTTCCACAGGGAGAGAGCTTACATGTAGAACACCTTCCTCAGTTAAGCTCTAGCTAGTTTGCAGAAAGAACATTAGAAGATGCACACCACTTTAATTATTTTTTAAAGCACTTTTACTTCCAAGGAAGGTTCATTAATTTACTGTATATCAGTTCTGGAGATGCTATAGCTCCCACTGAATTCTTTCCCATCAAATTCAGTTATGTCTTCCTCCACTCCAGAATCCCTTCAGGTTCTCCCTTCCCCAGCACAATGTAGGCCCTGCCCCAGGACCAGCCTCAGCCACCTCCTCCCGGTTGCATCCCATCACCCACTCCTAGAGACACTTCTGGGGCAACTTCTGCTCAGTCTTCTGAGGATGAGCAAATACAAGAGGGTAAGGAAGCAGGAACGCAGCTCACAGCCATCTAGGAAGCGAGCAAAGAAGTGCTCTGAACTGCTGACACAGCCACCAGCTACACCCTCCTTCTGTTTGCTGCAAGTCCTGCTGCAGCAGCACTGCGCTACACCTCTCCTACTCCCTCAGCACACTCACTCCTCACAGACCTTTCTTCAGCTGGTTTCCTCTGGCCATGTTTGTCAGCATCACAGGTCTCCATTTCAACTTTCCATAGGCATCTTTCTTTCTGTTCCTAACCAGGCAGGTGCCTCATACTCAGGCCCCGAGGACAGCCCCTGAAACACATCCTCCTTTTCCAGTCAGATGTTGTCTGATGGTTCCTAGCTCTGGGTAAGTGCGTATTTTCAAAGATGAGAAATGCCAAAGCACATTACCCCCTTTCAGTGTGAGGTTTTACAAAGAGATGGGTACAGCCTCCCACATTCAAGAAACCTGCAGCAAGCATGTGGCTCCTGCAAAAGGAGACAAAGAAAAGATGTGAGCCTGCATGGCTTCTATGCCTTGTACAGGGATGTAAGGACAGCTTGGGCTGTCAGTGATCAAAGCCCTAGACATGTTCTGTCTTTAGTACTGCTTTCAAATGAAGGTAACAAGTCAAATGGCAGATGCTGAATAAGAAAACCAGCCATGCAAAAACAATACTGTATTTTCTGTTCTGGCAAAAGCTTGCTGCTGCTTAAGCTCTACAACAGTTCAGTACTCACAGGTTTCACTACACATTTCCATCATGAATGGCACTCTCCTTATCCCAATTCCAGCATTTACAGATTAACCACGTGCTCCAATACGAAACTTGGCAATTAAGGTATCAGCCATAAAGCAAACATTACACACAAAAAAAGTATCTGTTTAAAAAAACCACTTTATTTAGTCCTCCTTTTCTAATATCACAGAAATCCCAGGACAATGCAACTGATTGGGTTTGGCTTCTCATTTTGTCTAATGCTATGTTTGGTAGCATACTAGTTTCTTTGGAGGTCTGTAACAAAACAGTCACGGCTGGAAAGCAAGCAACTTCAAAGACACAACTTTCTGCCAGTAACAAATGAGAAGCTTTCAAAGTCTTCTTATTTCAAGCACACAAAAGTTCTTTTGGAGTCCTCAGTACTACCCAAACTCCAGGTGGGCCAATTTGAAAGGTCTGCAAAGTCTAAGTTCAACAGAAACACAGAACAACTTAAGTTGGAGGGGACCTTACAGACCACCTAGTTTCAAGCCTCCAGCCATGGGCAGGGCTGCATCCATACTGCCCTTGAATGCTTTCAGGAATGGGGCCATCCACAGCTTCCCTGGGCAGCCTGTGCCAGTGCCCCACCAGACCTTTCAGGAACTGACTTTTAAAGCATGATGCAGTAGAGTCTCCCTGGTTGCCTCTCACCAAATAATAGTCATCTCAGCACTGACAACTTAGTATACTGACTGCCAATTGGACAACTGCATGTATCCCCCTGCTTTTCAGCAAAAGAGACACAGGGCAAGCTGTCTAAGGGTCAAGGCACCTTCCAGTCACAGTAAAATCTCTTGTCAGAGCTATGAAAAAAGAACAGAAGAAAAGTATCTTCACAGTTCTACACTAAGGGCTATAGGTCCTGTGAAATTAGGAACCAGATGCATACAGATTCCTGACCCCAGCTGTCCAAGTTCTTCACTCTGCCTCTTCATAATTCGATTCAAAACATGGGAAGAATAAACTGCATCCATACATTCATGGGGAAAAGCCTGAATTGCATTAGCTTGCAGGTAGATAGAAGTATGAACACCAAAGATTAAATTCTTTAAGGAAATCTAGAGGTAAATCTCAGCTATTGTTACTCACATGAGCCACGGTATTTTAATTAATATCCTAACCACTGCCCACATCAATCCATCTCTCATACTCTTGTAATTACAGGTTTAGAGGCTGGAACAGCACAGCTATATCAAAACTCAGGCTCACAGTATGGTTTTCCAATCTGAGGTGCAAAGGAGTTTGTCTTAGTCTCATTTTCTGTTCTATATAGTTGCAGTCATATCACAAGCCTCATACTCCAGCACACAGCTATCCAAAGTGTGTTCTAAGTAGAGATTTTGGTACACATAAGAATATGCACGTATATTCACACTCATTAGAACCATAAGACAATAATTGACATGATGTGACCAATTCCACCACGCAGTTGCCAGCTTTATGCACCACCCAGCCCATGCATAACTTAGGCTAGCATCACAAGATCAGGAAGAAAGTTTTAAATATTGAAAGTATTGGTCATTATTACCTTGGTGGCATTGGTAGAGGTGCAAGCACCCAATAATGCCAAGCAGGAAACTTTATCAGCGTGTGTGAATTCTGAAAATATGCAATTGTCTTGAATATAGAGTGAAAGCCATGTCCTGCCTTGATAAAATACATTCTTGGTAGCCAAACAACAGTTTCTTATTCTTCTATGCTATCAAATTAACCTCACATCTTAGTCACTTCCCGAACAGCTAACTTTTATTCATCCTTTTCAGCAAAAGGATATATGAGAGTAAGCAGTAAGCAAGCAAAAACCTCAAAATCCTCTCCCTTCCTTCCCCCACCCATTACTGCAGAGCTCACAAGGTCACTTAATACTGCACTTGTTGCAGTGTATTTCAGATGCTTCAGGAGAAGTTTTAATGCCTCGCCAAAAGGTAGATTTGATGGATCGTCCCAGTTTTCCTTTGGGCACCAAGTGATGGGAATGTTTTTAACAGCTCTGCCTCCCTACTAATCTGGGGAAAAGCAGATGCAGACAGAAGGAAAGGTCTTGCATGTGGTTGTTGGCAGCTCAATTCTATTTGGTGCAAACTCCTTTTAAGTACAGTTACAGAACACCAGCACTGTGCTGATTTTCACCCAGCATCCTCAGGTTATTCTGTCCGAATGAGAAGGCCATGAGCAAACAGTCTTAAAAGACAGAACAGGACTGAAAAATACCCTTCAGGTAGTTGTAGAGAGCAATAAGGTAACTCTTCAGGCCTACTTCTCTCCAGAGTGAACAATCCCAGCTCCCTCAGCCACTCCCCATAAGACTTGTGCTCCAGACCCCCTCACAGTTTCATTGCCTTCTGCAGACATGCTCGAGGGTCTGTGTCTTTCCTATAGTGAGGGGCCCAAAACTGAGGACAGTACTCGAGGTTGAGGGCTGAGTACAGGGGGATGATCACTTCTCTGCTCCTGCTGGTAACACAATTTCAAGCCAGGATACTACTGACCTTCTTGGCGACCTGAGCATCGACAATCCCAGGTCCATTTCTACCACACAATCTCCCAGCCACTCTCCCCCAAGCCCATAGTGATACCTGGGGTTGTTAAGGCCAAATTGCAGGACCCAGTACTTGGTCCTGTTGAACTTCATCCCACTGGCCTCAGCCCAGCCAACCAGCCAGTCCAGATCTCCCTGCAGGGCCACCTTAATCCCCACACAGATTGACCCTTCCTGCCAACCTGGTGTCATCTGCACATTCACCGAATGTGCACTCAGTGCTCTCATCCAGGTCATTAACAAAGATAAATATCTTTGTACACTTAAACTCTACTCAACAGCAGCTGCAAATCTGAACTTCCATCACAACCTTAAGCAACGGCTTAAACTGATGTATTTGCAAACAGCATTGCATACGTTCATGCTACTGTTGATCACTCAAAAGTTAAAAAAAAGAAAAGCAACTCCTCCCTCCAGCCCTGCCAAACCCTCCTTGTTTGCTGAAGAAAAGGTTTTCCTGGTCTGCAATATACCACAGAGAAACTCCCATTAAAAACAAATACACAAACCTCCCAGCTGCTGATCTATCACTGCTCACAGAAAACTGAATTCATAATATTTTTTATAGCATCTGTTAAATACAGGACGGATACTGAGATGATTACTTGCAACAGCAACCTCCAGAATATTCAGTGCCAAATACAGTTCTACAGCTCAACACTGCCACTGATCACTGCCAACTGTGAATATTCCCCAAAGAAGAAAGTCCCTCCAAATTCCTGCATTTCCTTCAGAAGCTGCTTTGCTCCCTCTGCACAGTGGGAAATATCTGGGGGAAGCAGCCCTCAGAAGGGATCACTCGATCTATGTGAGCAGATCTGCAGTTTCTGACAGCAGCACTCACAGTATCAATGCAGATTCACATGAAGAGTAGCAAGGGCTAATGGCATTATGATCAAAGACAGATAAATCTACTAACCTACACCAAGTCAAACCACATGGGCACACAGATGAGTACTTACAAGATGCATTCATCAGACAGATGACTCGCAAGCATAAGACCTTGCTCAGTTCAGGCACACAAAGTATCAGAATGCTTTTTCCTAAAGGTTAGATGATGGAGTCCAGCAAACAAAATGACTAGCAGTATTAACATTCCAGGTACTTGGCTCTCAGAAACTATGCTAGCAGTCACAAACCACATCCAAACACATTTTGGCTATTTTAGCAAAGTAGGATGTCACAATTTGAGCATCTCATCACAGTAATTTTTAAGCAGAATTCTTTAGCAACATCAGCAATGAGTTCTACCTGCAAGTCAAGGATACGAAGCACAGGTCACCTTCATATGTGTTTGGAAAATGCTGTATTTTGCATTCACAAGCTAATTTCAGGGACTACAGTTACTGCTCTGCCTTAGAAATGAGTCTTTATCAAAGCATCTCATCTTCTCTAATCATAAAGCATTTTGCCCAACAAGTTCCTTCAAAGAAATTAACAAGTCACAAAAGAATTCAGGAAGTACCATTACACTCATTGGCCAATTGACTTTCACAGGCTGGGGCTCATGTTTCTATTCAGCTCTGCTCCAAACACTTTCACTCCTACAGTCATGCCACCATAACATGTACCACAAGCACAACCATACCAAGTTGTGGAATTACACAGATGTAGCTTAGTTTCATTTAACTGTTTTTTTGTTGTTGTTGTTGCTGAACCAGTGCAAGTGCAGTTTGCATGCCAATTCCTACTTACATGAATTATTACACCCAACAAATATTCCCTGTAAGCAATCAGGGACTTTCTCTTCAAGAAGACAACCAAAGTCAGCGAAGATTTGCACAACGGTGTCCCAAGACTCTTCTCAATCAGTTCCTACATGGACACAATGCATCTTTGTTCGGAGGACACATTTCTGCAAGGCCAACCTGCTCTCCCTGCTATGTGGCTGATTTTCCTCCAGACCACCACAGATTCTCAGTAACATCAACTATTTCCTCTGATTCAGCAGAGCTTTACTGGCATTCACAGTGGAGTAAGCAACATCAAAATCCGAGCTATTAAATGCCTCTTTCAGAGATACATTTCTGACATTTATTTTAATGTACGTGAGCTTGACTAGCATTATGGACAGCAAAGCACTTTCCAGATGTTCTCTAAGCAATTATCTCACCCCTTTCCTACTCTCACATAAACCAGTAGCAACTGCATTGTCTTTTATGGATGGAGGAAGTAAAGGAAGGGGAGGAACTTCCAGGAATTTTTTAATTTAAATATTTTTCATCAGAACACTACTCAACTTTTATGCACATAAATGTACATACATGTGTATATTTATACGTACAAATGTAAGTGCATAATGCACATGAATAAATACCTAGAGAAAGAACTGTGAGTGCTCAATTTAGTCGTTTCACATTTTTAAGCAACATCAATTCAGCAGTAAGGATAACTACTATTTTATGGTTCTGTCCTTGCTTGACTCTTTGGATTTTGAAAAGCTCTCTATATTAAGGCCTCTCATTAGTTATGTGAAGCCCAGTACCCTAGAGACAATATTTAATTCAACCATGACCTCTCTTCTGGGCATTTCCTGGCAAATAATGACCAGATGGAAGAGCTAGAGCTGCCAAACATTCACTGCAAGGAAGTGCCAAAACAAGGGTCTTTATTGCTGATAAAAGCCATGGAAACATCAGAATGCAAAACAAAGCTGTTACCTTTTCTTCCACCCCCATCTGCTTCACTAAAGCTGTAACTGCTGTTGCAATGGAACTGAAGGCATCGCTTTATACCCTGAAGTTAAAATCAGAAAACAGATGAAAATGACCAAAATTATTTTGAACCCTGTGTTAAATCTTTATCTTACATCACTGACGATCATCAGACCCACTTATGTACCTCATCTGCCAGTTTCTCTCACCATGTTCTCATTTTCTGTGTTCATCACCACACTGAGACCTAGGAGTTACGTCTCATGAATAACTTTCACCAGTAGCTCCGGCTGGGCTATAATGAAGGCTGCTATGATCTCTTCACAAAAGAAAAGAGGGGATACACCCAATGTGATCCCGTCCTCAGCAACACCATAAGACTCCTGTTAGTCTGTGAGTCAGACTGCTGACTTGCACATTACTAAAATCTGTACTTATGCCACCTTGGATGCCATTCCATTGCAGCTACAGGAGACACCTATAGCACTCAAGGTTAGAGGGCAACTTTTTAAGCTTTGTTATGGGTACAATAACAAGGAAGGTTGATTCTGTGCAATGCTGGAGTAACGAGGGCAATCGGTGCCAGTTCTACTATGCAGTGAGGCTCAGTCTCCCCTGCTCTTCACCCCATTTTTAGAGTAGCCACCTTCTGACCAAATACAGAAAAAATCTTTAAACCCTTTGGGGCTTTTGCTCAAAGGCCTTCAAGCTCATACTGACCTGAAAGCCAAACTGCATTTCTCCCAACATCTGCAAAAATAAATCACTTGAACTGATGCATCACCAGCCTTCACAGAGAGTACAGCTATTCAGTGTCACTGAATAGCCCAAGCTGAAAGGGACCCATACGGACCTTCCAGCCCAACTCCTGCCCTCTTATATCGTGATTCCAGACCTGCCCCCAGTGCTGGAGGTGCAGCCACACAGCACAGAACAGAGGGGACAGCCACTCCCCTCACCCAGCAGCAGTGCTGTGCCTGATGCATCCTTGTCACCTACCAGAACCCCTTGATCCCTTTCTGCAGGGCTTCACTCCAGCCTCTCATCCCCCACTGCACGTGGTCAATGACTGCCCAGTCATCCCTAGATGGTCAAGATCTCTATGCAAAGCCTCTCTACCCTTGAAGGAGTCAGCGTCACCTCCTTGATTCAGTATCATTTGCAAATGATGCTAAATAGAACTGGCTCTATAATGTACCAGTACAGTCAGAGCTGGACCACACTTGTAGTAAAGACAAATTCATACCAGCTAAATGCTCTGCATGTACATGCAAGTGGCCATTTGCACCTCCACAGGAGAAAGAAATTATTAAGGGTGAAGAATGGCACACACACCAGCTGGACTTCTAATGGCCATGGAACTTTTATTACATTCAAGAAATCATAACCCTAGCAGTCATAATTATACCACTACAAAATCTATGTGCAGACCAGACCTTAAATCAATTTAGGGAACATAACAAGGGATTGTTCCTTACATAGCTATTTAAATAAATTTGTTTAAATCAAGTCTTATGACCCGAGATCATTTTTCTGTGAGGACTGTGGTTTTGTTGCACGTATGCATGCTGACCTTGTAAATTAGGTCTCTGACTTTGACAGCTCACTCATGTGAGCGGCAGGGTTATTAAACAAGTAACAAAAAAATACACAGCAGGGTAAAGGCTTCTGCTTTGGTGGTTTGAGGAAATCAGTACAATTCTTAGCAACTCCGGATAACGCTGTGGCAAGCTGATATTAACAGTGAAGGGTGTTGTTGCACTGCAGCAGCTTGTGGAAAACACCAGCTCTGGCTGCCTGGAATTTAACTCCATTTTACTCCTTGGTGCTTTGCTATCACTACTGCTAAATGGACAAAAATCTATTGTACATACAGAGAAGAGGGCAATAAGCTGCAGTATGCCTCAGCATGATTTAGGTCTCAAACAAGCAGACAGTTCAGTGTGTTCAGGCTCAGCTACCCACCTCTGGAGTCACATGGCAAATCTCTGTTATGTGGTGTCAGACTTGAGCATTAAGAGGTCTTTAGAGGAGGGTAGAAGCAACACTGGGAAGCCTGAAAACTGTTCTTTTATTTGTCCAGGAGATTCTCCTTTCTCTGCATTTATCTACGCATTCTTTGTAAACTCCTTTAATGAAACACCTCCCCAAAGCTGGAAACTCCAGGAGCAGGACCCAATTCCTTCACCTGCTGACAGAGTGCCGAGCTCACTCTGACAGTCCTTTATGCTGACAGGTTGTATAGGTAAAGGACAAGTCCCAAACCCAGTAGTGTGGAAGAAAGTCATTGCAGTAAGGGTGTGAGCAAGGACCAGTCAACCCAGCACTGCAGCACATGGAACAGTGGCCACCACAATTAAGAACAAAGTTACAGGGTCAAGAAAAACAATGACAAAATATCTATCCTCTGCCTTATAGGGCTCAGTCTGTCACGGATGCTGTAATTTACTCCTGAAGTTAAATAACCACAATACTCTATATACAGCTAGAGCTAGAAACACACCTTTTCTCAGAACTTCTCTAGTCTTAGAAAGGAGGGTGCCCATGCCCTGGTACCCCACGCTGCTGTTCTAAGTGTAGTGACTGAGGACTTGGGCAGGCTTTTTTTTTAGCCAAGGCAACCATAGGCAAAGTAACCTCTGACACAGCCTCACCTGGTGCAGCACAAGGATTTTGACCCCTGCTAGCTGCTCCTCAGCCTCAGCAAACCTGGGTGTGTCATGGCAATGAGAATTCAGTGCCCCAGCACCCCCAGTGCTCCATACTGGGCATCTAAATTACATTACCACCACAGAACCTGAACTGGCATTTACTTTCACCAGGAAAAAGTAGGAAAGTGTATTTGACCTAAAAGCCAGGAAGGAAACAAGGTTTTTTTTGTTTGTTTATTTTGTTCATTTTACAATGGTACCTGAACAGTCATTTCTACCTTAACCGTCTTGTGCACTCAGTCCCAGGAGTTTCACAGGAACCAGACTGGAATTAAAGGTCTGCAGTACTGAAAAAAAGGCAATGGGAAAGCTGTGTGCTATGTTCTGCTTCTTCTAAAATATACACAGCCATCATTCTACCAAGATGAAGGCTTGCAGCTGCCTGCCAGCACACTCTTTGGACTCACTTTCTCATGTCTATCATGGGAGAAAACAGCAACACTGCCGTTCCTTCCCAGCTCTGCAAACTGAAGATAGACAGCACTGCATCTGACTTTTTCTTTTGCAGTAAGATGCCCATAATTCACTTTTAATACGTTGCAAAGTCGCTTGCCTTCCAAGCACAAGTGCTTGCTCTGTTCAATGTCACTGCTTGTCAGGCAGTTTTAAATTCAATATTGCGGGACAAATATTACATTGATATTCATAATTGTGATAGTATCTTACCTTAATAGAGGATCTTAGCACATTATAAAACGTGGATCACAGAAGCTGTTCCACAGCTAGAACCCGGTAACGTCTTAATAATTTGTATGAGTGAGTGCAAAGGAATGTGTACATGAATTACAGATTACATCAGATCTGTGAATTACTCCAGCACAGGTGATGTTTCTTTGATCTCAGGGGTAGGCCCAGCAATACTCTGCCAGCATTTCATCACCTCCAGGCTCCCACAAACACCTTCCAAACGACAGGCCTGTACCACCTGTCTGCACAAAGGGAAGGCAGGAGCCCAGCAGCACAATTTATGCCTCTTTATTCATGAAGATGCTCCCTCATGACCATGATCAAGTACAGAAGCACTGGTCAGCAAACAAATTTAAGTGCTCTTAAGAGGAACAAGCTGCACAGGGCTGGGAAAGTTGTACTCTGCCTGCACAGTCCCCAGGCAGAACAGACTCCTACCAGGTACTACTGCAACATAAACATTTCAAAAATAATGCTGTGCAGACATGGCTGCAAGTATGCAGCGGACACTTAGCATGTAGCTTAGTGCTTCTGTCCATGGCTGAACACGAGAGGAAGCAAAAACAAGCAGTAGGTTCCCATCTCCAGAAACGCGCTTGAAGAACATCTGGCATTTAGTGCCAGTGCAAAGCATAAGCGTTCACAAGAACCTTCACAATAAATTCTCTTCAGTTAAACTGACTTGACTCAAGTACCAAAGCAACAGAAACACAGAAATGGCTGCAGCTTTCCCTAAAACAGACATGAAATGCCATCAAGGGCTTCTCAGCTCCACCTGCAGCAATCACTTCAAGTGATGCAGCAGCTACTCAGTCACATGGTGCAAATTCCAGTGAGCATCTGAAGAAAGTCATATTTAATTGACTCAGTTAAATATGGTAGAGGGATTACGCTGACAATTTCTAATGAGGTGGAGGCTTGCACTGTACCAGGATCTCTTCTGATGCTAAACACAAGAGTTCTGGTGACACACTGTGTGTCTGCATGTGAACCCATCCCCTTTCCTGGCCAGGCCTGAGACACAACTGCATTGCTGGTGCACACAGGCAGGGTGAAAGCAGAACGATGCTAGCAGACATGCTGAACATTTCTGCTCAGTGAGAAGGGAAAACATCCTTACTCAACACTCAGACCGGTTTCTAGGCTCACCCAAATATTTAAGTGCAGATCCTTCCTGATTACCAAGCAGTAAGTCAGCTGAGAACTGCAGAACAGGCTCCTGAACTGGATCTGGCTCTGTTTCTAACAGAGATAAGCAGAAGACACCAGTGGAAAAGTTATCAGGAGGGAAATAGAGCTTTTAAGCTTGCTATTTTCTCCCTCCCTGCTTCCAGGAAGCTACAGTTTGGGGGACTTCCTGAACCAAGGCTGAATTCACACTTTTGCATTGTAGTAGTGGTTGAAGGGCTGGGCCACCGTGCCCAGATTAAGCATAAAGCAGCAATACGTGCCTGTATGTCACAGCACTAGCAACAACAACACAACCACACGCTTCCTGTGGCACTGTTTGAGCACACAGCTGTGAGGACACCTGCCTGGCCCCACACCACCTCCAGTGCCCACACCAGGAAGAAGGCAGTGGGCTGAAGGCACTGAGAACTCACAGTGCAAACACAGGCACACGATGCAAACCCACTGGCTGCTGCCCCAGGCTCTTGCTTTTTGATAACGAAACCTCTTTGCCTGAAAACAGCACTTCTAGCAACAAGGGACTTCAAAAAGCAAAATATAGGTTAGGAAAAAAAAATGGAGCCCGCAGCTTTCCAGGACATATATGCCTCTCCCCACATGGAAACCAGATCAGGGTGTATCAATGAACAACACTGGCTTTCTTCAATCTCCTGCAATGCAGGACATCACTTTCAGCCCTCTTGAAGACGAGGTTCTATGAGTAGAACCTCTGGTACAGCTGCCCATGTCCTACCACTGGTTGCCACACAGTGCTTCGTGCACGAAGCCCCAGGAGGAAAACAAACATACCAAAAAAAGAAAGATGTGGTATTGTTTTTTTTTTTTGTTTTTTTTTTTTTAAAAGACCCACATCCTTTCCTTATCATAAGAAGGAACTGTTCACGCTGGTCAGAGGACCCTGAAGCCCCACCTGATAAACGCCAAGCCCAGCAGCAGGCAGAAGGCAGCTCCGGGGCGAGCAGGCACAGAGTGGGGAGGAAGTGAAGGGAGAGCGGCTGCTCGGGAAGCACAGCTCCCATCCCTCACTGCCACCTGCTTCGACACACCACAACTTCCATTTCCACGAAATTCAAATTAAAATCGAGCGGCAGACATTTCTCTCCGAAACAACAGGGAGACAGGGGCCGGTTAGTAGGTGTTACTACCTCTACAGCAGGCAAACAGGCGGCACCGGAGTAGCCGGAGGAAAGCAAACTGAAGAGGAGGCTGAAAGAGAGAACCGGGCACGGCTGATCTCCCAGCGAACACCTTTTTGTTTCAATTCTTTCGCTCCGTTGCTAGCAGATTGCATCAGCGAGCTACGGGCTCAGCCACACCGCTTCCCAGCATCATTCGCAAGCCCAGCACGCGACGGGGAGCGGCTACAGACGCTCGGAGAGGGATGAGGCGCAGCGTCACCTCGGGTCCTCCGCCCGCCCGCCCTACCCCGAGCCGGGCGCTCCCCCGGGCACCGCCCGCAGCACCGCGGCCGCGGGGCCCCGCACTCACCCAGCGTCTTCACGGCGACCTGACGGGTGAGCGGCGGCGGCAGGTTGACGCACACCAGGTCAACGTCCTGGTGCAGCAGCACCTCGTCGATGCGGCTGGTGTGGAAGGGCACGCTCATCTCCTTGGCCAGCTCCTCCGCCTCCTCGGCCGTGCGGCCCCACAGCGCCTTCACCGCGAAGCCCTCCGCCTGCAGCAGCGGCACGATCACCCGCGCCGTCAGCCCGGTGCCGAACACCCCCACGCCGGGCAGCATGGCGGCGGCGCGGGCGCACGGCCGCCCCCCGCTCGCCCTCAGCGCCGCCCGCACCCGAGGGCGGCCGCCGCGCGGCCGGGAAGGGGATGCGGCTCCCGCTGCTCCCCGCTGTCAGCGGGCCCCGCCGCCGCCCCGCGCCGCCTCAGCAGCGCCGCCATGCCCCCGCCATCCCGCTTCAGACTGCGGGCGGCAGCGCCGCTCCCCCGCCATGTCGGCCGCGGCCGCCCGCCGGCCGCCTCCCCGGGCGGCTCGCCCCGCCCCCACCGCACCATTGGTGGCTGCCGCCCGCCAGGCCCCACCCCTCCTGCTTTGGCTCCGCCCATCGGCCCGAGCCGCGAGTGTGGGGCTGGGGGCGCGGCAGGCGGGAGGAGCCGAAAATGGCGGCGGTGGGCGGCCTGCTGCCACCGGGGGGCAGGGGACGTGTTCCATTCGTGCTTCCTTCCTTTCAGGTAGGAAGGAAGAATAGAATGAAGAAGGGCGGAAAGACAAAAGCAGTTGAAATAACACCGCTGTGTGGCAAAAAGAAGCTGACCATGCTGTGCTTTCCATGCACTGGTAGCACCGACTTAGAGGAGACGGGTGCTATGTGGCTCCCTACAGCTGGAATGCGAACTGCAGCCATTTGTCCAGTAACCACAGTTGTGTGGCGTTTCCTTGATTCACTGAACCATAGAATATCTGGAATTGGAAGGAACCCTCCAATCAATGAGCCTCCTGGCTCCATGCGGCACCACTCAAAATTCAAAGCCAATGTCTGATGGTGTTGTCCAAACGCTTCTGGAATTCTGGCAGCTTGCAGCTCTGACCGCTGCTCTGGGCAGCCTGTTCCATGCCCACCACTCTCTGGTGCAGAACCTTTCCCCAACTACCACCTGACCGTCCCCTGACACAGCCCCGTGCCGTTCCCTCAGGCTTTGTCCCTGCCACCAGAGAGCAGAGCTCAGCCCTGACTCTTTCCACTCGTGAGGAGCTGCAGGCTGATAGGAGGTCTCCCTCAGCTCCTCTGCTCTGTGCTGAACCAACCAAGGCACCTCAGCTGCTCCTTGTGTGTCTCCCCCTCCAGACCATTCACCAATTTTGTGACAGGGTGCTTAAAGGGCAATAAGTCCAGCAGAAGCCCATCATGATGGTCAGGGTGCTGGGCATGGGAACGCACAGCAACACCATTTGTGAATGACTGACCTGCCCTGGGCTGTGTGCCCCATCAGTTGCAGTGGACCCGTACCAGTCTGCACTAAAGCAAGGTGCTATTCTTCCTCAGTTAACTGTGAAATAGGATGACCGTGCTGTGCTTGCCTGTCCTCATGAGCACTCAAAAGGGCTGAGGGAAGCCAAAGCAGGACAATAAGCTTCTGAGTGATGTAGAGTATGGTCTCACTGCAATGTAGGCAACTGCGATTATCACTGCCAGCAGAATCCATGGTAAAATCCACATCACTACTTGTACTGGCTACGTACTGACTTTACGTACTATCAAATCCAGTCGATATTTTTGTGCAGTACAAGAAAGGTTAAGGCAGCACTGAAGTGCTCTGCTTTGAAAACACGTCTAGCTGGAACTGAGGCTCCTTGGGCTGTGTGTACTCCAGGAACTTTGAGGCCTCCTGTGTTCCATTTATCTTTGATGTCTTCCCATTCCTAAGTCTGCCGGTCTTGTCAAGAGAGACAACATTTTGTTCTTACAGTTGCTGCAGCTTCCTTCAAGGAATACATGCACATGTGGATTTCTCTGATAGAAAACAATTTTGTCCTTAAACAGCGAAGAACATAGTTGTTTGGACTATTTCTCATTCTGAAATAATTGATTACCATAAAGCATAAATGCATTTCTGCATTTCTGAATTCTGTAAATGAAAGCAATCAGCAATAAAGTAATGAAAGCATTACAATCACCATTTTGGTCCTATTACGTATTTCAGTTGAGTTTTGCAGCACCATGTCATTTTACTATGCAGTGTATATCCTGGTACATCACCAACTTTACATGAGAAATCCCTACTTAATATCTCCTCTACAGAAGTCTGATAAAGTTGTTTGCAAAGATTTGAAACTGTCTTCTCAGTTGAATTTCATATTTCAGGTAATTTCTGTAGAACAGTACTGGTTTCTTCTTTATTAAATATTGATATTATTATAAAAATCAGAAATTCTTAATTTTTTTTTTTTTACTTTTCATTTAATTATTTTTATTCAACCATTATTTAGCTTTGTGCTTCATTTTAATATTACCAATCTAGTTAGTAAGTTGTAGGTACTAGATGTTAAAAGATGCAAGAGGGTATGAAAGGATCAGTCAAGCACACGTGATGTGCGAATGCTTGTTATTAGTTGGCTTAAGGAAAATGCAGAATGTTGGTGGTTTTCCAAATGTAGTCATCTCTTAGCAGATAAAAGTCCTCAATCTACTTGTCAAAATGTGTGAAGGTCTTCCCACGTATTGCACAGGTTTCTGTTCTTTGCCCACTGAACTTGCCAGAAAAAATGCAGATCTGTTTGATAGAACGTTGGGAACTCAAACTCTTTCTTTCTTACTTCTCTGTTCTTGAAATCTGGTCTTTCTCATTTTTCCTGTCAGACTGCACAGCTGCATTTCTCATACATCAGTCTGAACAATGGAAAGAGCTAAATAATACATGGCTTCTGTGAAATCATGAAATGGAGCTCACTGTCTCTCCAAATACTTCTCAAGTTCCAGAATTGTAAGATTAATTAACTAATTTCCTTCTACATACATCAGTGTCTTCAAATACGAAGCAGCTGTGAATTTTCATTAACCAGTTGGCTCCTTCTGGGACGTGAGGTTTGTGGTTGCCTCTACTGAACTGCCGCGTCTGTGAGACTGGAAATTATTTGCTTGGAGATAATACTGTTTCAGAGAGGAGGAAAAAGTGGTGATTCAGACCTGTCTGGTTCTCCCACTCAGCCTTACTGAGTCATGTACCACACTAGAAACGATGTGTGAACTGTGTTGCTCAAGTCCTTTTTTACATCTAATATGATGCAGCTTGCAATTTCTCAGACAAACAGAAGTCTGATCGGCCATACATTTTGTTTTAATGTCTCTTTGAATACATTTCCACTGAGAAAAACTTATTTACTGTGAGGATGACAGAGCACTGGAGCAGGCTGCCCATGGAGTTTGTGGAGTCTCCTCTGGACAGACTTTCCTGTGCAATCTTCTCCAGGGACCCCACTTTAGCAGGATTTGAACTAGACGACCTCCAGAGCTCCCTTCCAACCCCTATGATTCAGTGATGCTGTGATCATGTGAAATTCATTCCTGAGAAGTGCAACCCACAGTGGGTCTTGTTGTGGGACAGAAGGATGGGAACTGCTTTAACATTTGTGGCATTGGTCCAAAGTGCAATGGAGAGCACTAGAAAAAAAGTGGAGTGTGTGCCATTTGTCGTTCTTTTCAGTGGGAGTTTTATCCAAACCCAGTCTCTCTTAGCCTGCTCTGTATATTTTCAGTTTATTCTTTTCCTGTTTCCAAAACCATTCTTTACAAGATATCTATGCCAAGCGTGAATGGGCTTTAAGGAAAATAGCAAGGCTTTAAGAAACTACATTGCTAACAAAATACTTCAGAAGTTGTTAGCACTCTGTTCAAGACACACAGAAGGATTTAAGTATGTACAATTTCCACTCTATTTATGTAAACATCTAGTGAAGGAAGACAAACAAGTATGAGCATTCCCACTTTACATGAGTAGTAACTGATGCTCAAGTACAATGTTTTTTGTTGGGTCTTGAGAACTTGCTATTTTGTGGGTATTGAGAGCAACTGAGCACCCAAAATGGTGTACTGAACTTGTAGACCCTTGCAGTTTTGGCCTAGCTGACTTTCATGAGCTCCTGTCAGGCACAGGTCAGTAACAGCCCATTTTCCTGGAGAGCTCTGGCTGCTGCAAGTGTTCCTGCCAGGCATCCCGAGACCCTGGATGAATGCAAGAGACTGGACAGCAGTGGCTAAATCTTACTAAGCTGCCTAGCAAATCCATGGCTGCTGTCAGGCATAAGTAGACACGTGGAGAAGGGGATTCTCATATAAGTACCATGCAGAAAAAGATTATAACAGAGTGAGTAAGCGTAATGAAAAGCACCAGCACTTCTGCATGAGGTTTACTGACCCACAAGAAAGTACACGAAGTTCATCAGTTTAATGAAGAGGTGCTCATGTTACCTGGGGTGGCCAATAGAGTGCCTGCCCTGGGACTACCCCCACCAGGCCCCAGTGGCAGCCAGCAAGAGGTCTGCTACCCCCCCCTAGTACCATGACCATATATATAACAGCGGGAGACAGTAAAGCACACATATCAGTATAAGCAAGGTCATTCACAGAAAGCAAGGATGATTGGTTACATCTACACAGTAGTTTCTCAAAACAAGTTTCTTCTAGCTGCATGCAGAAGCTAGTGGCAGTTTACTTGTGTTCCAAGTTAACTCAAGCCCTTTCTCACGGGCTACTCGCTTGTTCAGGCCATGATCTGTATTTTTCCACTCAATGAGTCATATTGAAATTCTTAATTCTGAAAAATAGTTTTGAGCCTAAGCAGTAGTTAGTGCCACATCACACTTGTTAAGCACTGTGCAAATAGCTGTAATGTGCTGCGGAAGTGATTATTACTAAAGCAATAGAATTCCACACCATTCACAGGGCAGCTGAGATGTTTCTACTGGATGAAGGCAGCAGAGCACCATCGATTTATTAGTCACAGGGGACTGCATGACAGCAAGCATGTGCAGTGTCAAGGTTTTTGAGTCTTTCCATGCAACACGTGTTGTGAAGGAGTTCAGTCGGGTAAAAAATGCACTTTGACAGGAGATGGATGCAAGGTTGTTCTGCTCTGCAGTCAGGCAGCTGTCCCCTTATCTGTGTCCTGTCTCTGGAAGTGGGTAGGACTACAATGGGGCTTGCAAGAAGCCTTGAAGGAGTCAGGTGTGGGATGAGTTTTAAAGGAAAATAGATCTGCGTGAATAACACATGTTAAGTACTGCAGATTTGGAGAGCCCTCCAGCATACTGCACATCAGCTCCATTTCACAATGGAAAACCTGCTCCTGTTGGACAAACGCTCAGTGATTCAGTCAGGGTAGGCAAGAAATTTTCTGTGCTTGTTACAACAAGCACAGGCACTGTGAGAGCTGGGAAGATGTTGAATCTCTGCAGTATCATTTCCTGGGAGAAGCTGAACCCATCTAACTGTCCCCAAAGCCCCCTCAAACCTGAAGTACGATCCTGTCATCCTACACAGTCTTCCTACTTCAATTTTAACTTCAAACTTATGGCTCATAAATTGGTTTGTGACAATTTTTATCCCGAACAGAAAAAAAAAACAACAAAAGCTACTCAAAAAGTCCTTCCTTTTTATGCACTGAGAAAACAAATGTGAAGAAAAATAATTGGTTTGGTCTAATCCAGTACCACGGTATGAACAGATATGCCTCCAGATATTTGCAAATACTCTGCACAGCTATTTCTCCCTTAAAATCATGCTCCTTAGGATCTTAATATTTAAATAGGAGGCTTTAGATTCACCACTTGTACTGATTAGATCGTGTTAATGTTCATCCTGCGTTACCTGGCCTGTGACTTTTCTTCGTTAAATCGATAATGCTCAGTCATGTGCTCTTTATTTGTTCAAAGGGTAAAATTAATCCCGTGCAGTTTCTAGGCTTCTGGTTCTTTGCAAATTCTCCTTTAGCTAAAATAGCAAAACCATTATTGGGAGTTCTTTGGTCCACCTTTGGAAGGTTCTTGTCTCTCTGGATGGAGCACCCCTATCCAGGGGGTACGGAGGTTACACTGTGCAGTGCGTGAGGGCATCATGCATTCACACACACTGATCATAGCTCACAGGGGTGTTTTGAAGTAGATGTTATGTGCCTTCTTTACCTGTGCACCATAGAAGACTTCTCCTTTCCCCATAAGGGCAGTACCCATTTGCCACAGCTATTGTTATGTGCTGTACAGAAGTGGTAGCCTGCCTCGGTGCTTCATTCCCGTGTAATCACACATGGAACGCACAGAAAGAAACAGCAAACTTTAATTCTTTCCCTCCTAGTCAACTAGGTATTTCTTAGGTTTTTCAGAGCTGAAGACTTCCTTCTTGAAATTAATCATTTCCCTTTCCTCCTTCACCTTGCCCAGCATGTGCCATCATTCAGCATCAGCTGAGTTGAGTGTGAGTGTTGTTCCTTCCTCTCTCAAGGAGGTCTGGGAGTCTCTGGTACCCAGTTGCCACCCATAGGACGACCAGGGCAGAGCTGCCCTCTCAGACAGTCTGCAAAGCAAGACAGGCAATAAGGCACCAGATTTAATGAGGTTATGTTTCTTCAGTTCTTTGAAATCAGATCAGCTCAATGCTGACACCCTGTTGAAAATAAACAATTTCCACACCAGAAATTCCTGTTAATGTTTAAACAAGGCTTAATCTTCCTCCTGGAATGAAAACGCACATTTTCAAAGGAACTTTATTTCAGAGGCGAATGTTTCTTCAGAAGTATTTTAACAGCTCAGAGAACTACATACCATCAGAAATCAGATATTAATCATCAGGAGTAACACAGCTACTATTTTAGGAACCAGTGCAGCATCTGTGCTTGATCAAATACATCTTCATGAAGAACTTGATGACATTTTATTGCAGGGAGGGCTAGCTAATCCTCTAGCACACATGGTAATGTAAACTGCAGCTGCATGTGTGCCTATCAGAAACACACTTTTTAATACAGGGTAAATGACCAGAAGTGGATGGCTGAGGACTGCTTAGTAATAGCAGAATATTTCTTTGAATATGGATAAGTCTGTGATACAGGGCTAAGCACTTTTAATATTAGAAAAGCATCTCAACAATGAAAGTAGGGCAGATTTATTAAGGACATTACGGAATCAGAAGTCTAATACAGTACACATCAGCCTGTGTCCCACATACTTAATGTGGGACACTGTAAGACGTATCAGTGTGCTCTTGTTGTTCCAGTAAGAAGCAGGACAAAGGAGGATATTAAGACAGCACTGCGCTCACTGTAGCATTCAGCTACATATCTCTACCAGACACATAACTTTTATCATTTACCACGAAAAGCTAGACTGGTTTCAATCACATTTGTAAGGCGTTTTACAAATCCAGGTCAGTGCATTTACTTTTAGAGTTTGGACTTAACTGGATTTGATTCTGCAGAGAAATGAAATACAGTAAATATTGTGAGTGGAAGACTCCAAGGCAAGTCAAAAAAAAAGCACATGGCACTTGTCCTGAAATCATGGACATCTCAAAAGGCGAGCTGCTTGGGTTTTGTTTTATTCATTTCAGACCTGAAAAAAAATGGAGAACACAATGAAGGGAAGGAAGAGCATTGTGATTAGAGTGCTGGAATGTGACATTTTTGTCTCTGCATTGTTTTTTATCATGTCAGATACCAAGGTATCTTTCATCTGGCATAGAAAATGGCCCTTAATTAAATTATGACTCATTTTCACGACAGCTAGGGAGGAGAAAATATTAACTCTTTTCCTGCAGTAAATGCTCTCAGATTAGATTCACAGTAGCCTCGTGTGATGCAAATCCTGCTCTTCTCCGTGTTAAACTCCCCCAGTAAATCCAATATGGACACATCTGCCTTGAGTCAGTTCCCCCCCCCCAGCACATTTGCAGTAGCATTAACCAGCAGCCAACATGTTTCAGTGGCCCAGGTGTTGTCTCCCATTAACCTCTTTCTCCTAGGCAGTGCTTCCCTCAGCACCACCAAGCCAGAGCCATTCCAGCTGCTGGAGATGTGGCTTCAGCAGGTAACATGGCATCAATTGGGAACTCTGCCACAGGATTGCCAGGCTGCACGTGGGCTGGGGCAGTTTGTATGAAATATGCGCAGGATGCATAATGCCAGAATGACACCAACCACACACATGGTTTCAAAGTTGCTTGCTGGCACCTGAGAGCTACAGGGAACATGAATGGGATGAACAAAGGTGAAGAGGTGGGTGTTGGGGAGAGGAAAGCCAAGCAGCAGTCAGAGGTGCCTCTCTTCTCACAAGTACAGGAGAGAGAAACTGGAGGCAAAATGGGCATTTGATGGAAGCCCTTAGCGAGAAAGGGCTGGGAATGGATGAAGGAGAACTGAAGCTGCAGCCTGCAGTGACAACGCTAGCAGGTTACCCTCCTCCTCTTTTGTGGCCACAGGGACACTTCAACTCCCTGCCTTCTGCTGTGCAAAATGAGCTGGGTGGAGTGATTTATGCACAAGGGATTTAAGCAGTCATTTAATTGACACTTAAAGGAGGAAGTGAGTGACCTTGGTTAAAGCGATCTGCTTTATTCCCACTTTGCATTTGTGCTTAATCATTTTCTCAGAGAGCGGTTGACTCCTCTAGTTGGCAACTGCTGAGATTTCTTCCACAGCACCCAAAGCCTTTTGCTATATTTCATACTCTCTTGTATTTGCTAACTTACTCTGTGATGCATTTAAATACTTAAACAACTACAGTTTTTACTCTAACACTTCATGTTTACTTCGTATTATATCAGAAATTGGCAAATGATATTTTGTATTTACTAGCTAATTCAATTCCTTCCCCAGGAGTTTTGCTGAATTGCTTTTGGATAGAAATTAGGTTATAATAACGTGCAAAAAGGCAGCATTGTTTTCTGTTATTAAATAAAGTCATATTAAATGCTTTGGATGTGGAAGAAGAAGGTATGAAAATACATTCTGTATTTAGAGTCAGATGAATTATTAAACAAAGGAAATTGTCATTTGTGAAATAATCTGTTAACCAGACAGGTAGGAAAAATATGTTTTCTGCTTCTTAAACCTCTTATTTAATTTCTTATTTCTAATGAACAAGTCATTGACCAAGGTAAAACAAAGACACTGAAATGAAGCAAAATGATTTCCTCACTTGCAGGGAAGGCTCCAAGTGAAAAGGCCTCGTTCATCACTTCAGTAAATGGCTGCTCCAGAAGTTTGCTTACTGACTTGTCTCCCCATGTCAGTACTCTGCTCTTCTTTAAAGCCATGCTAGCAAATGTGTTGCTAAAACACTGAGCTTTTATTTTGAGCAAGGGCTGGAGCTCAGGTTTTCCCTCTTCCTCACAAGCAAGTGCCTTGTCTTGTAAAAACCTTAGCAAAACCTAGCAAAACCTTCATTAAGACCCAGAGTTAAGAAGCTTCCAAGGCATCCTCGATATTGATGACCACCTCAAAGCTTACTCCTCTCAAATTAGACTTGCTGCACAGCTGGTTTATGTTGATAGCTGCAGGGAAGAGCTTTCTCTTTTCTTGTAATGCATGGATTACAACCACCCCATCACCAGGATACATCGGTGATGCATGCCATGGGACCTTCTTCTCCATGAAGTTCAGAGGTACTGGCCCTCCACTGGAGGGAATTCAGATTAATTCTGGACAGACAGCACAATATATGGGGAGATCCATATAAGGCCAAGAAGAATTGCAGAGGTGCTAGTCAGGCCATGCTCAGTACCTGATGCTACAGAGAGATCTCAGTTAGACCTCAGCACTGAACAAAGCAAGGTACACAGCTGAGGATGAGGAGTATGAAAACCAAAATGCTGAATTTCTGGTCCAGTATCACATGATGATAACAAAGTCCTGATCATTTGCTTACATTCAGATCATCTTCAAGGCCAGGAGGGCTTCACTATGCCCAATATATGTACAAAGAAAAGTCTTTCCAGTAGACAAAGAAACATATAGTCTGTACAGTCCTTACCTTTAAATTACCTGAGACTGCTGGGTGGCCTGAGAGAAAACAAATTAGTTGGGCAGGAATGGCTGATCAATATGTGGAGGCAGTTTCAGCACTCTTTACAGGAGGCACAAGAGAGAGGAAAAGAAAAAGGAGAACCAAAATTTGCTGCCTTAGAGAAGATGAAGATGTTCAAAGGAAGTGTCAGGAAAGGCTGGGGAAGTCAGGACCTGGAATAAACCTCAGTTCTTAGAAAATGCTCCAAAGAGAGATGGCATAAAACAACCACCAAGCAATAGAGTTACCTGGATGACTGCTCTGGCATTTGCTCCCTTTTTGTTACGCAGGAAGCAAAACCCAGAACAGTTTTTTTCCTGGAACAAAGTGTTTGGGGCACCTCATCTCTCTCCAGGAATTCAATATTGCATTAGAGAATCACAAGCATTTACCACAACGGCCACTGAAATCTGGGGCTCCCATGTGGAGCAGAAGCCAATCAGAAACTCAGTCCCAGCCCAGTGTTTTATATGAACTGTAAGGGGTTTGAAGCTCCTATTTACCACATATTTTCATATATATGGTACATCAGCATGTCAGTACACCCTTTTCCCTCCCCAGCCGTTGCACCTCACTCTTCCCTCTGTGGCACAGCAGACTGGCACCAGCTGACAGCAGCCCACATCTTCCTAGCACACGTGATTTCTGATCAAAAGCCAGCAGCTCGGCTGGCAGGAAAAGACTGAAAAACATCATTGCAATTAATATGGAGAAACTCGAAGCCGTAACACTATCAGCAATTCTGCGGGATGAAACGTGGCAGTGCAAAAAGACTAAGCGACATTTTGCAAGCCATCTGTTTTGTTTTGCTTTGTTTTGTTTTCCGAGGAACGCTGGACAATTTTTAATGGACTGGTTGGATGGGCAGATTGCTGTGATTGTAGATCAGGGTGTGGAAGAGCAGTAATTCCGTGAGATTGATAGAGCAAGTGGGTATCAGAACTGCAGAGCATCCAGTGCTGCTGGGTAAAAGCAGACAAAACTCTTTCATGGCAATCTGCCTGTGGCAGAGTTGCAGAGCCCATGCCAAATTTGAAAGCAGAAAGCAAGATCAATACGGAGCAGAGCACAAATTAACATAGCTGGGTTTCAAGCGCATCCTTCATTTGTCCTCTAAAATTTCCTTTGTCTCTGCTACAGTTCAATAGAGAGCACCGAAATCTCCCTCTAAGCTATGATTCAGGCTGCAAGGAGAAGGAGAATCTACAACATAGACATTAGTTTTGTCTCAATGATGTGTGGGAAAATAAAATTTAATTATGTGGAGTTTCTTGCCTCAGATCAGAGATTTACTTGAGAAACAGATGTGATTTCTTATCAAAGGCTTTTTTCGTTCTCCTCAGAGATATCTTTCCTTAAAGCTCTTTATCCTTGTATGTATGACATGGTCACATTAGGGCAACATGAATGTCAGGGAAAACAGGGTCTTCTTCTAGGGGCCAGAAGCTGCAGCTGTTTGTCAAAATGACTCCTGGGGAGACTCACCACAGCTTTCTGGTGGGAAGAAGCTATTCCCTTGTATAAGCAGGGCATGGGCTTATGCACTGATATCAGTGTATATGCTGCAGTTCAGCTAGAAATCCAAAATTTGATCAAACTTGATAAAAGCAAGCTTTCTGCTGTTCATTTTTCATTAGGTGCATGACTTGAACAAAGCCACCTTCCCTTTCTTTTCCCACATCTTCTGTTGTTAAGATTTATAGTGAGTTGTGGCGGTTTCACCATGCTGCACCTGCCATAATGCTGAAGAAAGAAATTGCATTTGATTTTGTCATCTGAATTTCATGTATTGCCTGAGACAGGTTGCTGGCATTTGCACACTTTCCTGTAGGTTTATAAGAATGCCTGAGAAATTCAGCTGAAGGTGGCAGGAAGTTCAAATCTTCTGCCAGAAAGGACAGCAGGGTGGATGCGGCCAGACTGCATGAATTATGACGTAATAAGGAGCACCTTATTACATGCCTACCCCCAAGCCTGCATGGCTGAAAAGGCATAAGCAATGTGAGATGGAGCTTGGGTTATTTCCAGCTGAGCCTCACACCCTGAAAGCTACATCCGCTGCTGTGCCTTAAAGCATCTCTGTGACTTCTTCAGTTGTGTGGGAGCAAATAGCAGTGTTCCACCTCTCCTGGCTGGGTACCACGCAGATGGGCACAAACAATGGAGCACAGCTGGGAACCTTAGCCTAAAATTAACCTGTTTTGCCCCACACTTTGTCTCAAGCCAAAGCCGTGCTGACCATCATTTCCCATACAGAGGGAACTGCTGGGGCTTAGGGAAGTTTCCTGACCAAGAAGGAAAGAAACACTGCATGCTCAAGATGTCAGGCTGCTCTGATTTGCACCTTCACAGGGTAGAGGTGCCTCAGACTCCCTTGTCTGCAGACAGAGGGTTCCATAAGTGCAGACTTACTGCACAGCACTTTGAGGTGTGTTGTTGAGTATTAGTTTACCCAGGCACGGTGATTAAGCTGAGCCTGAATCAGTCTTGTCCCCAGAGTACCTACAGGAAAGCTCAATGCCTTGCTTTTCTCCTCCTCCATAAATTTCAGAATGACCTCCAGAGAAATTAACACAAAAATACCTTCTCCTTATGTTTTCTGCTGAGAATTTTTTTGGCAAGATCTGCAAATAGATTTTACTCCAATCATAGTCCTCAAAACTCATCTCATTAACAGATCTCCCTGCAGAAAATCTCAGGACGGGAGGACAGGTGCTTGGAGGGGGCAGCTAACACAGGACAGCACAGATAAGTGAAGAACCTTCTCAGAAACCTTCATTCAGGGCAAAATCTTCACATCACTCCAGATAGTCCACTCTTCCCTTTTTTTTTTTTAAGTGTAATCATCTGGCGTTCATTTCTTTCTCTTCCTCCCAGAGATGCTGCACAAACTTATTTCCCCTTATGGTCAATGGAAACAAAGTGAAAAACCCTCTCCTCAATTTCTGATGCATGTTTGATAAAGAAAAAAAGGATGATGAATGCAGTGGAACTCAAAGCAGGCCCAGAGCTTTCACAGTGTTATCATCCCGGGTTTTAAACCAAGATGGCAATTAAAGATTGGAATGAGGTCAGCTGCAGTAACCCAGCTAAACGAGATGCAATTAATAGGAGGCTGACCTCCCTCACCCTTCTTCCTCCAAATCTCTTCTTTGTCTGTCTGCACTTACTGCTCCTGTGGAAAGAAAAAAAAAAAGGAAAGAAAGAAAAAATAAATAAATAGCACTAATAAGACGTGACTTAACACGGCCATTTAAATATCTAACTCTCCTTCTTCCTGCTGTATTGCTAATACACACATCGCACCCTGTTTAAGGCTGACAAGGAAGGATCTGAGTGTTTGTAACATCTTCTTTTAGCAGATCTGTTGCTCTGTCCTTACAGAGAATGCTATCTAAGGAATTCTGAGTGTCTGTAGGTGACAACAGTGGGTGTCACACTCATCTGTGAGGAGCACTTCTGCGATAAGCTTAGATCCCACAGGGAGTCCTGTGGGTTTCATTCTGTGACTCAAACATATCTAACACAGTCTATGGCTGTTTTCTGTCTTCTTGTAATGCACAGCTCCCAGCACTCCCAAGCTAACAGCTAATCAAAAAATGAATAATTGCAGGCTGCTGCCTTCTCTGCCTCAGAAAAGCCTGTAGCCTTTTACCATCCACTATAGGGAATATTTGCTGGCTCCTAAGGCGGAGTGACTGATGCACTGCTAAACACTGGGGATGTGTAAGTAGCTGGAGAACGTGGAAGATCATATTCACAGATGATGGGTTATGATACATTTAGAGGATTTTAGGGTTGCCACTGTGCCCTCTGTCATGGCCCTTGGGTTCTTGCACCCATCACAAAATATTTCCCTTACCTCCCAGTATAGGCTTTCTTTCTTAGGTAAGTGGACCAGTCTTACCTTGGAGTATTTCAGGTCTCTTCATAATCCCACAGACTAATGAGAACCTCCACAAAAGGAAATGTCCATCCAGAATTCAAAAGCATTTACTCTAATCCTGCTGCTTTCCATCCATTTTCTCTCCTGCTGTTGTGTGTTTCCTTCCCCTGCTGGCAGTGGTGCCGCATGCTGATGGAACACACCTGGCCCATCCCGGGAGGAAGCTCTGGATGGGTTTATTGGGGAGCAGAGCAGCAGGGGGAATTTCAGTGCATCCAATGACTCTCCTACCTATGGGATGCCTGCAGGTAGCAGCAGATGCTGCCATTTCCTATGGCCACAGCAGTGCTGCAAGCGTGTGACCTTCAGAGAAACATATCCAGCATCCTCTCCCTGGTTACATACTGTAAAGCTGTAATGTTTGTCTATTTAAGAGAGAAAAATCCCTATAAGTGCTCGAAAAAGGAGATTTGCAGTGCTAAACTCCTCAGGCTGGCTGAACCTGCAGATTTTGTTTCTTGATGCAAAAGTGCGTGTGGGAGAAGCTGGGCTTCAGATACACTTGGGAAGTGATTTCCTTCCGAGGGCACAGGAGGAGAGGATGGGGGCCTTTATTTGTTCTTTGTGCGGCTCTGCACTCCTTAGCAGCACTGGCGGGATGCTGTAACACTCCTGGTGGGCCCCGTAGTCACGATGGAGAAGCGGCCGAGCTTTCGGATTGGCCTGAGCGAGGCCTTGGCAATCCAAATCTGACAGCTGAGGGGGGAACCCCGTTTTAGAGGCAGGGGAGCTCGGTTCAGGGCTGCTCATCCCGGCCTGCCCCTCGCCCAGCAGAACGTCGGATGGGCACTGCCGCCCTCTGCCGGCCCCCCAGCGCGCATAAACGAAAAACCGAACCCTAACCGAACTAAAAATGAATAATAATAACAAAGAAAAAAACGAAACCCACGGAACCGACGAAAGA
Organism: Lagopus leucura; assembly: GCF_019238085.1. Taxonomy (NCBI): domain Eukaryota; kingdom Metazoa; phylum Chordata; class Aves; order Galliformes; family Phasianidae; genus Lagopus; species Lagopus leucura. Next base: position 7,041,735 of record NW_024962263.1, on the reverse strand, counting down.
AACAAAAAAATCAGCACGAATTTGCAAGACCAGATCACAGAGGAGCGCAGGGAACACGCTGCTTGCTTTTGGATTTTGCTCAGCACGTCATAGCGCTGTTCATACCTCAGTGCCCCTGAAGCAGGGGGCTGTTCCTGCCAGCAGGCTGCTTGGAGAGATAGGGAGGGACCAGCACAGAGCTCTCCCGGACACTGGGAAAAGAATGGAAGAATCTCCACGTACTGAGGCAATGGGGAAGTGGTGCTTTCAGCAAGCACTGTTCCCTTCTGTGTCACTGGGCTCGCAGAAGGAACCATCCTCCTCCTAATCTCACTCCCAAAATCTGGAATCCTTGCTTCATCTTTGAAAATGAAATATGTTAAGTATTAATACTAAAACTCAACTCTACTTATAGTACTTACAGGAAGGGATTTTAATGTACTATGCAAGGAGTTGGGCTTGATCTCTTCCAACTCAGAATATTCTATGATTCTATGAAATGCTAACATTTAAGGTAATGATAGAAGGAAAATAACTCTACTGTATTTTTTCTTGCTATTTTTTAAAAGAGGATCAAATTAAAAGAAGGACAGGCTGTGTTAGTTACTAGCAATAAGCAGGCATCAAACTTACTGCTCCTTGCTCCTGGGGCAGGGAACGTGAAATGCCATGCGCTGTTACCATCAGGGATGTAGAAAACAGTGTGCAGGAGAGGAGAGAGAAAACACTGTCTCCAATTCACATGCTGAGAAGAAAGGCACAGGAATACAAAAACCATCCAAAGTCACCTGTGAACTGAGCTGGGGATACAGCACAAAAGCCTGAGCACTTCGATCTGCTCCATTGTGGCACTTCAAGGAAGCAGGAGAGGAGAAGTATCAGGATGTCTCTGTGCCACTATTGATGCAGAGCTTTGCCATTTTTTTCTTGTAGGGATTCTGGGGGAACAAAGACTTTCCTCCTGCTGCTGTCACTGCCTGGAGGTTCTCTTGACCTTTTTTTCCCCTCTCATTTTTCCAGGTGATTGAATTGTTCAGTCAGAAAGCATGAATGCATTGCCAAGACGCTAGGAATTTTACCACCACAGCAATGATAATTGCCGAATACTTCAGGCCATATTAGTTTCAGCACAGACTGCCCCTCAGCCAGGGATGACAGAGTGCCAGCAGCTCCAGCACAGTGACTGACAGAACTGGGACGTGGCAAATAGCATTTCCAAAGCCTGCAGCAGAAGGAGAGCTAGAGGATATGCTTTGCATTACAAACAGTCATTGACTATATTCTTAGAACGAGGGATAAAGTAGAATGGGCCATGACTACTTCCCCTCTAAACCATTTCACTCGAAACATTCCCATCCTCTCATTCTCCTTTGCTACACTGAAAGACTGGCACGTGTTCTACCAGCATAACCTTACCTGTGTTCCTAAACTACATTATGTGTTTGTACTAAATGAAAGGGATTTTGCTAGCCATGAAAGTCATATGAATTGAAAGAACAGTTTAGGGTGTGACATCCACTGATAGGTGAGTAAAAGGACTTCTTGCTCCCCTCAACTCAATGCTGCCATTGAACTCAGTACTTCACTACTGTATTCCAGGTCTCTATCCTATATAAGTAAAGAGTAAAGCACAGTTGAGACACTGAAGATTTTGACCCCCACACAACCTCCATTCCAGCCAGCTGTGTGGTTTGTAACATTCCCAGCACATCCATGCCTGGCACTGCTCAGGTGTGAGCAACTCACCTCAGCCAGAAGAGATCCCTCAATGGGACACCAGCCCATTGGGCTTTCAGTCTGCAGAATAAAGATTTGCCTACCTAAATTCTCTTTTCCTTCATTACTATGATGTATTCATTGAGTTCTGGAGGCACAACTAAACTCTGATTTGTTTAAGTCTGATAACTCAGTCTATGTAGTTTTCCTTTTCCAGGTCTAAAAAAGCAGCACTCTTTCCATGCTTTTTTCATGCTATCCACTATTGGCAATATTTAACTTCTTTCTAATTTCAGAGTCTGCTTTGAAAAGGCTAGCCATAGCTTAATTATTTTAACATAACTTTAATTATTTTAACAATTCATTTCCTGCAAATAATTAAATTTTAATAAGTTAAATCACTCCTTAAAAATGTTACATTCAGAAACAACCTGAGCAACAGCATGGAACTTCTCTGAAGCCACGGCATGGTCTCAGGATGAACTCAATGCGAAAGGAATAATCTCAGTTTATATAGATCCCACCCTCGGTGGAATAAAAATACAACACCAAAACCAAAACCTACACAATTAAATAGGAAGTGGAATGTGTAGAACTGCCTAAATACTCAGCTTTTAAGAGTATTAATGTATTTTATTCTTGAATGGCTAAAGAAAATTTCATAGCAGGGATGGAATTTTCAATTCAGTTTCATACAGTGGATTAAAAATATTCTAGGGCCATTACAAAAATGCCATTAGGTTTTACTTACAGCACAGTCAAAAGAGAACTGTGATTTAACTGAGACTAGAATTCGGACATAATTTTACATGCTTTCAGCATTGCTCCCTGCAGATTGGGTTATTTATGGGTTAAGTGCCCAGAAACAAGGGAGGTCACAGTGTGAAATATGTTTGAAAACCTGGAATTAATTTGATAACTTTTGTTAAGAGAATTAATAAAACACTGCACGATTGGCCCAGCATCTACAGATCCACCTTCATTCTTACTTTCTACTGTAACAACGCTCAATCTACTACATGTGGGTTTCCATTGATGCAAAACATTGCAATTGTCACTCAGGCTCAACACTGTTCAATGAAATGTTCAGAACAAGAAATACATCTTGGGCAGTGGCCAAAGAAAGAGTGTAATTAAGCAGTTTAAAATCAGCTTGCTGTACTTCCCCAGAGAATTGTTATATACTCCTTTCAGCACTACAGAATGAGACGCAGTTGCGTAACGTTTAAGTTGTATATCCTCTGTATGTCATGCTGTTGACAAAGTTTGGTATCCTTCATGGCACAGAGGTCCCTAAGTCAAGTCTCAAGTAGTCACTACACAAAATATCACTTTAGATTATGAGTTACAATGTGGAAGTACTCAGCACATCAATGGCTGTAGATCAATAAAAGATAGTGTGTTAACAAAGGCCCCTAGCTTAATCTTCTGCTCTTCCACTTAAAAAGTGATTTTTGAATACCATCAGAAGACAACACTCATAGAGGGGTTCACTACAGAGACTGAGGTAAGGACAAGAAGGTAAAAATAAAATATACCCCATACACACAGAAAGGATCACAAAAACATATGAATGTTTGTAACAGGTTTTACTTGTAGAAAAGCAACATTTCAGCATCATTTCACAATAAAAAGATTTGTTTGGTGTTACACAGACATGATATATCAACTCAGAATACATCAGGTAAAGCATACTGTAGTACTTGGTATAAAAGTTATGAGATACAGTGCTGTATTCAGCCAGTTGTTTCTGGTGACACTGCATGGTTGCTTGCCTAATTACAGATCCACTCTACTTCATATATGTCATCAGTATATTTTGGGATATAAAAATCAAAAGTATCAAAATACATTGAAATGTGTTTCAAAAAAACAACCAGGACCAAATTCTCACTGCACAGTAAGAGCTCTACCAGATTCTTGAAATAAATGGCACTTCATATGTAACTATCCATCCTCATTTTCTTGCTTCTGTGTTCACAGTGTCATTATCAGGTTTTTTCATGCAGATGATAAGCAGTAAAATGAGCAATTACTTTTCATGGGGCTTCTCCACCATCTTCAGTGCTAATCTTCCAACCATCAGCAAACTGTATAAGGTGAAAAAGACCCAGCAAATTCACAGAATGAAACAACAAGTTATAACTTAGCAACTCATTTTCAAATATTTCTCATGTAACAGGTGCAGAGAAACAAAAAAGATGCAGAAAATAAGATTTACTCCATCTCGGTTGAATTAAGGAAGTAAAAAAGCCCCAACAAAACCAAAACAGTACAGTGTGTTGTACCTGACACCAGCAATCAGCCCTGCAGGCATGAACTTTCCAGAGTTGTAAAACCTTGTTCCCATTACGGCAGTCAGTGTTCCAGATGTAACTGAAATGAAAGATTAAAGAGTTCGGTCAGAGGAGATGTACACGTGTAAGAGAGATGCTGCAGTTCAGAACAGAAATAAGTAAAAACCAAGTGAAAAGTGGAAAGGGTTATTTCACATGATGGACCTTAAAAAAAAGGAAAATAAACTGCAAATTTTGGAGTGCCTCAGTGCATGAAGAGCGCATATTCTAAACCAGCTTCTGGCAGATGCTGCACCCTGTGCTTCTGCACACACACTGCAAGTTTGTTTGTCAAAGTGAGCTTCTTTAGAGACTGGAAATAACCTACAGCATGTTACCCTGGAACTCGACTCTTTCCCAGCAAAACGCTAAGCCTGCACATGTAATTTCCCCACTTCTTGTAAGAGGGAGATAGCATTTTCTTATCTGTTACCAACCCTTTACAGCCCCGCTTCACCTACTGCTAAGGTCAGAGATAGCTATCCACCCTGACCACCTGACACTGAGAAAAGTGACGGAGTTTCACCCAGATAGTAAAATAGAAAGGGCAATCTCTAGAACACCGGATCTTGAAGAAATTCCAAAGAAAACTACATGGAAATGGTGCCGATGAAATGCTTAGCATGGAGCTGCTATCCAGGGGTAACAGCTGCATGTAACAATGCGCTTGGAACAACATGTTATCTGGTTGCACTGCTTCTGTGTGATAGCTGGGCTGGCAAAGCCCCGCTCATTTCAGCCCTAGTCATGGCATTCTTCCTCCCTAACGCTACTCTAAAAATTGTCACTGACATCTAACAGTCTTGTTTAATTACACACGTAAAAGATTGGGACCACAATCCAACAAGAAGAAAAGTATTTCAATATTCAAATGCCTCCAGCTCTGATCAATAGCCAGTATTCAGAATGTGCACACCAAACGAAATGCATTTTCGTCCAAAACATAGCTTCTCCAAAAACCTCAAAGCGTGAAAGGGAGAATAAAAAAGCCTCTGTGTGTTACTGAACTATCAAAAAAGTATCTGACTGTCACTGACATTTGGGAAAATACTTGGTCTCAGTCCAGTTCATCTGGCTGTGCTCACAGCTGATGCCACTCGATGAGGCGTGACTGTGCACAGCCTCTGACCTGTCTAGTAGCTGGGGAAATGGAAGTGAGCTGCACTGCAGACAACGCTAAAACAGAGAAATGCTGAGCCCTCTCCTTTCACTTCCAACTTTCATATGTATGAAAAAGAGTGAGGTGCTATGGCACAGCCTCAGCAAATGAATGCTCTGTCAGTGGCACCCCTTTAAGCATGAAGTAAGCAGTGATCCTCGGCTTGTTGGCTTCTCAAAGGGGAGCCCCAGTTCTGAGAAGGAGAAGAAGAAGTAGAACTCCTGAACCTTGCTTCTGTTAAACCTCCAGAACCGTGCACACATCCGTCAAACATAAAAATAAGCCAATTACAATCTCTGCTATTTTCAGCAATAAGAAAATAACCTGCTGGGGGCACAGGCAGCCTGCAGGGAAATCTCTCCTCCTGTAGCTCCAGACTCATGCTGGCTGCTGAACATTGGATCCAGGCAAAAAGAGGACGCGCAGAGGTTATACATCAATTTACTAGAATTTTCCTTTCACTGTGATCTTCCAAATACCCCAGTGTCAGACAGGTGCATGGTGGCATCACCAGTTCAGCCAGTCCAGGGGAACTGCACCATGGCTAGCACCAGAGAACAGTCACATGCTGTGGGAACAGTGTCTTCTGCAGATCAGGAACGGAGAGAAAATACAGCTAACACAAAAACTGGCAAGAGAATTACACCAACAGTGCACTCCCACAAGCATCTGAGATGTAGCAGCCTAAAATCTAAGCAGTGCAGACAGCTCGTGTTCCAGAGAGAACAGTGCAGATTGGCCGCTATTAGAGATTTTCACTGAACGTAAGTTTAAAGTTCTGTTTTAAACTAAATTTATAGTACTATCAGTTTAGTTCCTCAGCAAAAACCTGTAGGTGTTCATCTTTAGTATCCAGATGTTTTAGGGTAAATCTACTCCTTTGTAAATAAAATGCTAAAAGACTTACTCAGAGAAATCCAAACATTGCTTGGATTCTGGGAGAGCTGATAGGCACCCAGTCCAGCCAGACTTCCAAAGAGCAGCCCAGCAGCCAGCGATGGAACACTGCCTGAATCAAGAAAAGACAACACATTTATTGGAAGCTCAAGAACAAACTCATTACTTGTTTTGTAAAACACTATAAATAACAAAAAACGTGGACATTCATTGTTGTGAAACAGAGAAATGAGGGAGGGGAAGGGGGGTGTCTTATAAGATTTTAAGGCCATGCTGACCTGAACCAAGAATCATATCAGATACTCTTGCACGTGATACGAACAGCATCAGTATTTAAATCCTTAAGTCATGAATGTATTTATGGCAGAAAGACCAATGAGAAAAGTGAAAGAACTGATGTTTTCTTTTTGCAGACAAAAGTACTTTGTTTCAGTGCAACGATTCCAGAATTTCTTGAAAAGCAGTGCATGTTTAAGATCAGAAAAAAGTGGTGAGAACTGAACGAGGTGGGAGGGATTTACACAAACAAGAAGTTTCCAAAGTAGAAAGGAGTCAAACACCCTGGGCTCACCTCGATCAAGGGATCAAGTTCTCAGCACAAGTGATAATCCTGAACTACACAACACAGGTAATTTGTTCATTGAGCAGTGAAGTGACAAGACCACTGGGGGGTGAATGCTTTCAGTCAGGCAAATGGAGAATTCAGGACTTACTGTTCATGATCTGAATTCCCACAGCCACGTCCTCCCTGCCCAGTCAGACGTCTCCCACACCATCATGGCCTCAGAGTAATGCTGAAGAAATTAGTTACTGAAGTTCTCAGTATTTGCGCCAGGGGAAGTTTAGGTTGGGTGTCAGGAAACACTTCTTTACAGCAAGGGCTGTTAAGCACTGGAAGAGGCTCCCCAGGGAGGTGCTTGAGTCACCATTCCTGGGTGTGTTTAAAAACCATTTGGATGTGGTGCTCAGGGAGGTGATTTAGCAGAGGGTTGTTAGGATAGTATGGATAGGTTGTGGTTGGACTCAAGGATCTCTAAGGTCTTTTCCAACCTGAGCAATTCTATCATTCTGTTGTCTCTCCTGCTCTGAACTCCACTTGCAGCCCAAAGGAAAAAGCAAGCCAGCAGAAAGCAGGCTGGAGTGGGCACGAACACCTGTGTAGTTGTATCTACTGGGATGCTTCCTGGTGTCTTCCATAATGAACTCATACACCTTCGTATTGCAAATATTATGTAAAAGCACTTTCCAAATAGAAAATTTCAGGAGAGATGAATCCACACCTATGCCCAGAGTAGGGCAAAGTGGGAAAGCGAAAGCAACAGGGTGGCAACTCAGCACGTGACGGGGAGTCCGGGAAAGGACCGAGCTTAACAACAGAAGAGCATTTCTGAAGCGATCCACGCCAGTGCAGCCGCACCGCCCAACGCCGAACCGGGCTATCGGCGCTCCGCAGGAGGCGGACTGCGGCTTATCGGGCCCAGCAGCAGCTCTTCCTATGGCACCGCACCCCGAGCCCCGCTATCAGCGCCCGGCACAGCCTCTCGCTTCTCCCCCTCGGGACCGCGAGGTGGGGGGCTGTCGGAACAAGCAGGGAAGAGGGTCGGAAGGCGCTTCCAGCACCGTACCTGCTTTAGCGTAGCCAATGAGCCCTCCCGATGTCACCAGAGCGGCGTAGCCGAACCCGATCCAATCCACGGCCATGCTGAAAACCGGAAAATAAACCGGGGGGAGGGGGAGTCGTTCTAAACGCGGTTGGGGAGGGAGGCAGATAATAACAAGGATATTTGTTTGCCGCGGGAGGACCTGCCCGAACCCCAAGCCAAGAAGTGACACGCAGGATGAGCTGGGAAAGCAGCCGTGGGGCCGGCTATGGGGCTGGCTATAGGGCTGGCCGTAGGCAGGAGCGGAACCCGGCGGTGCCCACCTACCGGCCTGCAGCGGGGCGGAGCGGGGCGCCTTGCGGAAGGGGAGGCGGAAGGGAGTCGCAGCGCGGAGACGCCCCGTTCCGTCCGATTCGAGGGAGAAGCGACAAAAGAGCCCGCCCGTGCTGATGGGTGGGAATGGGTGTCTTCTCATTCGGCTAGAGTTGCGAGTAAAGCGCCTGGGGTGCTGAGGAGGCCCCCAGGCTGCGGCTTCTGGTTTGCTTCGAAGTTCTTGTGGCGTTTTACCACTGCCACCCATCTCGCTGTTCGTAAGGCAGGATGAGCTTTTTCATTTCTGGTACCTCTTTGGGTCGGCCTCTCCCAGGTGACACCGATAGGGCGAGAGGGAACGGCCTCAAGTTGCACCAAGGCAGGTTCAGGTTGGGTGTCAGGAAAGATTTCTTCTCCTCTGAGTGGTGAGGCACTGGAATGGGCTGAGGTGGTCAAGAGTTGTGTGGATGTGGCACTGAAGGACGTGGTTACTGGGCATGGTGGGGATGGGTTGGCAGTTGGACTTAATGATCTCAGTTGTCTTTTCCAACCTTACCCATTCTGTGATTCTTTTTCTCTGCTGCTGCCTTCTGTTGTTCTAGCTAGTTCTCTGAAAACCAGAATGGAAAACATTCTGAAAGGGACAGCGTGCACCAGAGAACAAACTGCAGCGCTGCCAAGCACTGGTTGGTGGCCAAGCATGCACTCAAGGTATATGAAACAAGTTTTGCTTCCAAGACTTTCTGCATTTCATCTTAGAAGCTGTTTGCACTGGATTTCTCAGTCTCCTGTTCACAAATTGTTCTGAATCTGATGAGATGATATGTTAGTACCAAGGGAGTTTGGATTTTTACAAATGTGCAATTTGATTCGTAAGCCTAAAGCTCCAAACCAAAGATCCATGGAATTTTTGCTTTTTCATTCTTAAAATGATGTGCAGACTGGGTTTTTGCTGGTGCTCGTGACACCTGGCTTCAATAGCAATGATGCTCATGGCCATGGGCTCATGTATTTGAAATTTCAGTGGAAATTGCTCTACTAGTGACAGCCATTTTGCTAAGCACAGACATAAGACAAAAAATTTTAAATCTCTTGTACTTCATGAAGTATAAACTTCAATGAGAGGAAAATGTAAGTTCTACGTTAGCTGTAGGAGCCTATTGAAGTTAAAAACAACCCTTTATTGCTGGGCTCATTTAAACGGAGTACACTGCCTATTCAGACGTGGTGTTCTCATAACTCATCTAAATAAAGGGAACAGTTGCAAAGGAGAAACAGACATCTGCCTTCAAGAGAAGATTGCTATTGGCACATGAGCAATCTCATAACAGCTCAGATGCTCTGTTTCAATATCTGAGCATTCTCAGAGCCAGGCTGGAGTTGTACCTTATTTTACAAGCCTAAGGCAGGAGGCTGCATTTCTGGTTCCAGATTGGGCTCACTCTTCTTCCTGTTTTTTTCCCTGTACCTTTTCTCTGGTGACACTGATATGGAAGAGCATATTGTTATTAAACTGAGTAAGGATAAAGCCTAATTCCAGTTACCTTATGAAAACAGAATAAATAATGACTATAGTATAGGAAAACAAAACATTAGAATCCCTTCATTTAAAAGAACAAAGAGAACTTTGAGGTGGACAAGGTCAAATACTACACTTTGTTTTTCCCACTGTGTAACTGAAATAAGACTTAGGACAAAATTCTGTTCTTGCTGACTGAGAATGCTGAGAATGCACTTTCTGTTTGAGTGCAAAACAGATGGCTGACATTTTATCAAGGTGACAAATGTTTCAAATGTTAGATATTTTTTTTTTAAACACCATGATTCAGATCAAGGACATGAAAAAATATGGTATGGAGAAGAGACAGTACAACCCTATTAACTCTTCCATTTAAACATACATGCTGTATTCTGAACAAAGGATTTCAATCATGTGAACCCCCAAAGCCAATCTATCTGTATTTCATTCACACTGGAATTTTGGAAGTTCTTGAAAGTATACAATGTAAACTTTTAATAAACACTCTTAAAGTGTTTCATTGAGTCAGGAAACTCCCATAAAAAGGGGGGACCTAGACCTTATATAGGGTGCTCATAGGGGGACTTAAAGAAAAAATTAAACGCATAGAGTAAAAAACCAAATATTCTGTTCACAAAATCTCTGAATAACTCTGGGTTAAGAACTAAAAAGCAGTTTTTTGTGAATGTATGAATGAAAAGTGATAATATTGTAAGTAATTTGAATATATTCCTTCTTAAAGTAGAAGTCATGAGAAACAAAGGCAGATTATAATTTCAGTGGTCTGAACAGAGAATTTTCAATGTAAGAATGACTTATGAGTAAAGAGTATAACTTTAATAGGTATTTAGCTGAGACAAAAATTTAACTGAGACAGATGTAGCTGTTTTTATCATTTTAGCTGCCTATTTCAGAATCTGTTAAAAAGTGTATGCTGCTGTAAATATAAAAATATAAGCATTACGTACTGTGAGTTTATTTCAGCCTCATTCTCTCAGGTAAAGTTGCCATCCCTTTTACTATTTCTCAGAATGATCAGCCAATTCATCTGGGTAAAAAATAATGACTCTTGAAAACCATATCAGTTCAGAGGTGTTTGTCCCGTCAAGAAGTTTTAAAACATCCTTGTAAAAACTACAGCAACACCAGCATTTACTTCTTATTCAGGAGAAAAAGCATTCGCCTTCATTCTGAGCTATTCGGCTTCTTTTTCTTCTTTTGCAGTGGAGCTTCCAATTTTCGCTTAGCTGGAGCAATTTGTCTGTGTTGTTTTGTCAGTTTACCACTTTTATTCGTCCCACAGACTTTCTTCTTCTTGTCTGCTGATGGCTTCTCATCTTCATTTGCTGAAAAAAGCAAGAAATTATTCACTCTGACATTTATTTCCAGTCTGTAGTCTAAAACATTACAGAGGCTTATTTGTATCTCCCATTAAAAAAGGAGGAATTTAAGCCATAACTGATTTACAGCAGTGTGTGTCACCTATGCTACTTTTTGTTAAGAAAATCCCTAAAGATCAAACATGGAAGTAACTCAGTATACAGGAAAACAACAGCAGCAAAAAAAATCAGCAACTCCTGCCACCAACCAACCAACCAACCAACCAACCCCTGGGCCAGACTTTGCCCAACTGCACTGGCATCAGCTCTAAGTTCATAGCAGTACAGGAACGTTCCGTTCTATCAGACTGTTCATTCCTTTGTTATCTGTCCTGAAAGCTTCAGAGTTCAGAGTTATTCCACTAAAGAGAAACAAAGCTTTCGTATCATAGAAGTGAAAAGATGTCCTCTCATTACAATGCAATGTATCACAAATTAAGTTTCCACAAACAGAAGAACCATTTCCCTCAATTCCAAATCATCATTCAGTTCCTGTGTGTGTCTGCTCACAAATAGTTTCCACAGTTGTGGCTTTATTAAGTGCAGGCCTGAGACTATTAAGTAGATGTAGATATCTATGCAACTTGCCACATCCCCAGTTCCTTAAACTACAAAAGCATACAGTAAAAACGTCCCATTCACTATCTTACATTTCACAGTCACGTTAACAACTGAAAATACAGATAATTTTATTACCTTGAGTTGATGTTGCAGTTTTTTCACAATTTTCTTTCATTTCTGAAGCTTGGTCAAGCCACACTGCAAGGCATGTCAGCCTAGCTTTGGTGCTGACTTCACATAATAAAGATGGCACGTTTTTAATCTGAATATGGAAAATTAATTAAACATCACTTCTATTTAAAAATGTACTAAATTATCTAAACTGAGGAAGAATTGTATGGCCCAGTTCCCACTTCTTTTCTGGAGAATCACAGAATCACAGAATGGCCTGGGTTGAAAAGCACCACAATGATCATACAGTTCCAACCCTCTGCTGTGTGCAGGGTCACCAATCACCAGACCAGGCTGCCCAGAGCCACATCCAGCCTGGCCTTGAATGCCTCCAGGGATGGGGCATCCACAGCCTCCTTGGGCAACCTGTTCCAGTGCTTCACCACCCTCTGAGTGAAAAACCTGCTCCTAAAAATGGTAGGGTGCCTAACAATGTTAAGAAGCAGAGGCTGCACGCAGGTTAATGGGCACAGTTACAGCCCTGTTTCTGCTACCACTTCTCAGTGGTGCTTTTTATAAAAAAAACTCCCAAGAGCTGCCAGTGCACATCTTGCTAAGTGACATCAGCATGCTTTACCATGCAGAGGTGGTCCGACACGATGAATGAGCAGACGAGTCACAGGCCCACAAAAAAAAGTGAATGTTTTCAGAAGTTTATCCAGATTACAAGGCGTTTTCAGTAGAGTTAAAATACTTTGAATTAAGTTACTGCACCAGGTTCTTTTTGTCCCTCACAAAAACATGGCTGCTGATTGAAAATAATCCTTACGTGGTGTGCTTCAAATTGCTTAACTGCATCTGTATGTGCAGCTCTGCAACTGTTGAGCAAAATCCTACTGCAGGTATCAAGGGTAATGTGTCACAAACACACGTGCAAAACAGCAGCACTGATCCTCTAGAAACTACTTCTAGTAGATGTATTGTGCCTCTCAGAGCAGGGCAGAGCAAGCCACACAGTTATGCAGGGGTTTACAAAGATTTGTGCAGTAAGAAGAAAGAAAATAAATCACACACTTGGTTAAAGTAAAGACAACGTTACAGAGGAAGTTAAAGAGTTCCTCGATCGCTATTTCAATCATGCAAAAGCAGACCTGGGATTTCAGACAAAGGGGAAAAAAGGATTCTCACTACTGTGCTTAAAAGAATATAAAAACCGTCACGAGGGCTGAAATTAAAAATGTATGAATTCAGAATAGAAATACAAAGTGAGATTTATTTCAATGTTAAGATATTTATAGCAGAATACAGTAGAGCCCTTATTATTGGGCACTAAATAAAAAATCTAATTCTGATTTTACAAGGCAAGTCCCAGAACAAAACAGTAAAGAAGGGGAACTTGAAAGATAAGGCACAATTCCTTGTTAAATTGTTGGAAAATACATGAAATAAATGTACACAGAATAGTAATGGACTTGGTGATTTAAGGTCTTTTCCGACCTGAGCAATTCTATGATTCTGTGATCTGAGTTTTTCTGCACAACAGTTTTTTGCACCTTTAAATGGTTAGCAACAGCCAACAGCACTACACAACTTCACTGCAGTCATTGTAACATACCTAACTGTTTGGACAGTGGTAAATTTTGCCAGCTATATTTGAAGAGAAGCATGATTTCATGTATAAAAGAGAGCTTCATAATCTGATTTTATAGCTTGTTAAAAGAAAAGATGTCAAAATATACAGGTGCATAAGCTATGCACATATATATGTGCACTGAATGTAATGGGGAGAAGGATCAAGACATGCAGATTACAAATAAAATTCCACCAGTGCTGTAAAATTGATTATTACAACAAAACACTCCACAATTCTGATTGATGCTTTTCCATAAGTTGAGCAGTTCAACAGACCCACCTTATTAAGATCCAGATTCCACACTTTAATGTAACCATCACTGGATGCAGTAACAATAACATGTTGTCCTTCCCTTTCAAAACTATAGATATCTTTTATTCTGTGAAAAAAATGTTATACTTGGTTACTGCGTAACACGGCAGATCCCTCAGAACAGTAAGCTGACAGCAATTAGAGCTGCACAGGCAACAGTACAGGAGTCAGTTTGAACAGTAAAAAAACCCACAAAGGACAGGCAGTAACTTGGAAAGATGACCCATTTTGAGTGCTGCCATTTACAGTAGGAATACATGTCCTTGCTAGGCAGATAGGATTCAGTTCAGAACGTGTCAGTACCTTTAAGTACACACTATTGTCTGCATCAGGGGCACAGTAGTTAAAGTTTTCCTGTTTTGATTAATTAAAATAATTAAAATCAGAACTGGGAAAAATACATAAATAAATACACGACATCTCACACATACATAAATAAATGTGTGCAACAACAGAGAATATCCTACTGTCTGGAATGAATACAACTGGTATGTTTTATGTAAGTATCCTAAACAATTAGAAACTGTAAAGGCTGAACATTCTTTAGACAGCCTTGCCTTCTTGCCAAATACCAGTGCCCACTTTCAGAAATACATGAAATACACTGAGAAAAACTGTACACATATATATGTAAGCACGTTTCATATCCATATATAAAAATGTTACATATATATGGCATGCATTTGATATCAAATCCACTAATTTGGTAGAACCTTTTGTGGTTTGATCTCCCCACTTAGCAGCTTTCCACTGCAAAGTCACCAGGGTGACCAGACATTCAGAGGAACCAGCCACCCTTGAGCAGCTCCCCACCAACCTGCTGGGTAATTCACAACTGCCAATGGTGCAGCTGTCATGAGGACAGACCCAACTACGAGAGTCAGACATCACAAGATGTCTCCTTTCAAATGTGCCTGTCCAGTACAATCCAGTTTGGCAGTGGAAACCCTGTTGAGCAATTTTCATCTCATTGGCTGAGAAGAACTACAGAACTCAGTGGCCCCATGAAGGTTTTTGGTATTACAACTTGTAGAGATGTATCAGTTCAGACACAAGAAAGCTTTGAGGAGGGAAAAGAGAGGAAGACCTTCCTTGTGAAAAAAAGTATTAACACACAGGCACACCAGTAAATGTAGGTCTTATATTTAAGACATATATTTAGACATGATCTGTACTGATCTGGAACTTAAGACCTTAATATTTTACACAGTACTTAAATTGCTAAGGTTAGAACTGTAATATTCCTAATTCTAAACCCAGCTGTTTTTGTAGCATGCAAGGATAGCACAGTACTTCTGCTCATGCCAAAAGCAAACAAGTCTGTTCCAAACTTGGAATTTAGCACATTGAGTAAATTTACTTTCTACACAAATACAAGAACAGTAGTAAAATGTGTGAACGCTGCAACTTTGTATACTGAGTACTCAGCACTGCCATAAATATTGAAGTAGTACACAAATATAAAATACCTGTTTTCATGAGCTTTAAATTCACACAGACATTTTTGAGAGTCACAGCTGTAGAACCTGATAATTTCATCATCTCCAGCTATGGCAAGGACAGAATCCTTGAAATGGGAAAAAAGAAATGCAAGTGTGATTAAATTCATATGTTTCAAAGCAGTTAGCTTCCCAGCTTTTCTTTTGTACTTACTGTAATAAATCTAATGGAAGAAATTCTTTTCTCTATTGTGATAGTGCCAGTGATTGAAGCTGTATCGAGTTTGTAGATATCCACTTTATTTGTTATCACAGTCACATATTTCTCTCCATCAGGGGACCACTTAATTATGTGGGCATCTGTAGACAGAGGAACATTCTTAGATACATATACACAGTTTTTTTGTATTCTGTAACACATGAGACACTAAAAGTAAACATCCTTCTAGTGGCTACCTCCTATGTTCTAGGTGAAGCAGAGAAAAATTCAGAGGAAAAATAATCTAGTCAATGTATGCTCTTAAATGTTCATTTCTGATTGACAGAAGTGAATAAAGGAAGGAAAAAAAAACATACTTGTTTAAATGTCCTGATATCAAACTTCAGGGGAGGAAAAAAGGATTTTTACTGTCACTGTGTTTTCCTTTTGGTAAATGACTACAATTCAAGGACACGTACTTTCCAGCATGTGTAAAATACATTGTGAAAATAGCTCACAATTAACTGACTTGTTGATTTAACAGAGTCTGCCTTTCCTTCTAGAAAAAGAAAACAAAAAAACCCCAACTGTCTAATTCCACTTATTAATGGATTTAGACTGATAAACTCACTTTGCTTCAGGTTTTTGATAAAGGCTGATCGTCCTTCTACAAGATTCCAAGTTCTGAAAGACAACAACAGATAATGTGCATTCTGGTTAAACGGCACAGTGAAACCGAAGCCCTGTCAGCTCACATCTGAAGGAAGCTTTTAAGCATCTCTCTATCTTTCAGTGCTTTCCTTAATGCAGGAGAAATTGATGACTTAAATGTATTGCTTGTACACTGCAAGGCTGAATCTGTGATATTTA
Source organism: Lagopus leucura (assembly GCF_019238085.1). Lineage (NCBI taxonomy): Eukaryota > Metazoa > Chordata > Aves > Galliformes > Phasianidae > Lagopus > Lagopus leucura. The sequence continues at coordinate 7,025,712 of NW_024962263.1, read as the reverse complement.
TTTTTCTAAATCAGTTTGCAATGCAGAGCACAAAAGGTAGCCAAATACCAATTTGTCTTGATAACACAGCATGCTTAAAATACTTGTACATATCTGTAGCAACTCATATACACTCCAAGTGTAAATTTACTTTTCTAACACGGAATAAAACTCGACGGCTTTAATTTTTATTCCAGAATGCAAATGCACACATCTACAAATGACTAAAAAGAGTTAGAATTCAGCAAGAAGAATCATAGAATCATAGAATGGCCTGGGCTGAAAAGGACCACAGTGCTCATCGAGTTCCAACCCCTTGCTATGTGCAGGGTCACCAACCACCAGACCAGGCTGCCCAGAGCCACATCCAGCCTGGCCTTGAATGCCTCCAGGGATGAAGCTAGAAATAGAAAAGACTATTTTAAAAAGACTTGATAATATTACTTGTACTTAGAACTTTAAAAGACAAACAAATGATTTCATGTGAAGATATGCTTCATCAGTCTCACACAGTCTAGTCACAACAAGGAATTGTTGCTTATAGCAGAATTTACTAAATTACTGAACTATAATTCGGAGCCCTTCTTCATTAGTTTGGACTCACCTTAATGTTTTATCTGTTCCTACTGACAAAGCTAATTTCCCAGATGGATGAATAGAAAGAGATGTCACATGCCCTCTGATAAAAACAAAACAAAGTGTTAGCCACACATATTATTTACAAGGAAAATAATTATGAAAACTCATCTGAATATGCAGATTTAAGAAACTCACTTATGCGCCTTAATGGATTTCAGGCATTCCCATCTCTTTGTGTTCCAGATACAAATTAGTCCATCCTCAGCCCCACTCAGTAGATGTGCAGTACCATAGAACTCCAGACAAGTTATTGTGCCTAGAAATTCAAGCCAGAGCTATCAACAATCTTGTACGTACTAACAGTTACCACACAGAGAACATATTAGCTAACAGAGGTGCTTCTAGCATTGAAACTAGCTACAGACATTCCTGTTACATTTGTTGATGTGCTCTATTAGTTCCTCTACAGTCCTACATGTCTGAAATGTCTGATCTGCTCTCTGCCATAGCAGTACTTGGCCAGCATGGTGCAGGTGACACACAGGTTCTACCAGTGATATGCAGTGTTCTTACATCAAAGCCTTGCTCTTGGCACACAGCTGAATTTACCACTGTCCTGGTTTCAGGTGGGACAGAGTTCATTTTCATTATAGAGCCCGATATGATGCTGTGTTCTGGCTCTAGGAGAAAAGCAACACTGATAACACAGACGTTTCAGTTGTTGCTGAGCAGTGCTGCACAGAGACAAGGACATTTCAGTTTATCAGCTTCTCATACTGCCCTGCAAGTGATGGGCTGGGGGGGACAAGGAACTAGGAGTGGACAGAACCAGGACAGCTGACCTAAACTGGCCAAAGGGATATCCCACACCATATGTCATCATGTGAACAAACTATAAAACTGGGGGAAATTGGCTGGGGGGTGCAGCTGCTACTCAGGGACTGGCTGGGAACTAGTGGTGAGCAACTGCACTGTGCATCACTTGTTCTGTACAAACATAATTATCATCATCACTATTTCCTTTTTCTCTGTCTTAGCAAATAGTTTTTGGGTTCTTTTTTTCCTTTTTTCTCTCCTCCATTCCACTGGTGGGGATGGTGAGCAAATGGCTGTGTGGTGCTGAGCTCCCAGCCAGCTTCAACTGTAACAGAAGCACCCTGTTTACTGTACATAAGTTGAACACAGGTACCACGGTGAATTTAGCTCCATTATACTTCTAGACTATCAGGAGAAAAAGGACAACTGGGATTGAGTCCCAGGTGACCTGAACACATTTATATGGACTAATATCAACTTTGTCTTTTTGACAACTGTGATTTAGGAAGCACACAAATCAGGCAAGGTGATAAGGAGGATGTGACGAGGCCTCTTCTCCCGGGCAACAAACAGAACCCGAGGAAATGGCCACAAGTTATACCAGAGGAGGTTTATGTTAGACATAAGGAAAAACTTTTTCTCTCAGAGTGGTCAGGCACTGGAATTGCGGCCCAGGGAGGTGGTGGAGTCGCTGTCCTTGGCAGTGTTCAAGAGGTGTGTGGATGAGGAGCTACGAGATACGGTTTAGTGCTTGTGGTAGCGGTGGTGATGGGAGGACGGTTGTACTACATGATCTTGTAGGTCCTTTCCAACCTTGTGATTCTATGATTTTAAGGTACAAGGCAATCTTCCTGGCAGCAGTAGCCTGTCCTTACATACAAACCATCTCTTTTGGGTGGATGATGGAACAAGTACACGGAGAAAGATGGCTGTTAGGAGCAGGCATGGTCTGGAGAAACTGTCCTGGTAGAACAAAAATCATTCTTAACGTCATTTCTGGGCCATAAATTCTGAAATGGGTAAAACTGAAAACATTTGGAAGCAGCAGATGTATTTGTGGTCTGACACCTAAAACAATTTTTGGATTTTCACGCTCAAAAGCTTGCCTTGTTTGTATCATCAGACCACGGTGGCTGAAACACCACCACTATTAAAGACTACAGCAGAACAATCTGAATTTTCTTCTTCTGGTAACGAACAAATATTCAGAAACTGAGCTCTGAGTTTCTATCCCTGATGCTTACCATTGTGCTGCAGCAGTGCCCCATGCTCCACCTTCTTCCTCATGTCATAGATCTGGATCGACTCATCCCTGCTCCCCGTGACCACATACTTGCTGTTCACTGCTACGGCCGACAGAGAAGCAGTGTGGGCATGGTGGGTAAAATCGGGGGTAACCGTCCAGGGCTGTGAAGGAAACAAAACGAAGGGGTCTGTCTGAAGAGAAGATCCTCACGGCTTCATCAGCCAAGAAGTGACCAAGATCAGAGTTCACAAAATCTGAAAAAGCCGACGTGTAAAACGCAAAGAAATCACACTTAGCTACAAGGATGATGGAGCAGCATCGAGTTAACGTGCTGTTACAAGACCAGACAGGGCGATCTCAGCGCCCAGACCACCTGTTATAATCAGCTCCACTTTCAGACGCGGCTGTGCGCACGCAGGACCCGCACGCAGTTATCAGCAGAGGACTTTGGCGGCCCGACTGCCCGTTCTCCCCCGCTGACACCCGCACGCCTCCCGCCTGGCACCGGTCCTCGGGGATCACGTGGCGGCTCCCGGTGCGACGAGGCCGACAGGAAGGCAGCAGGGCAACGAGCCGCGAAGGACCCGCCGCTCCCACGCGCCGTGGGCCGAGCCCGTGCTTTCGGGCGGCCGCCCCGCCCCCGCCGAGCTTTAAAAGCCCACCCCGAGGCAGCCCCGCGGCCACGGCCCGAGCGACAGCGGCAGCGACGACGAGGAGCAGCAGGGCTGCCTCAGGTGGGTGGCGGCCGCTGGGCCTCCGCGCGTGCTTCGCCTCCCCTTCCTTCCTTGTGCCGCGTTACCTGTCCGGGCCGCGCAGCGAAGCCGAAGAGGACCTGCTCGTAGCAGCCGGCCACCAGCTCCATCGGCGTGGTCGCCCCGCTGCGCCCCGTCGCCGGCTCTCGGCCCGTCCTCGGCGGTGCCTGCCGGGGGGCGGCGGCGCTTTGAGGGGCGGCGGGGGAAGGCGCAGCGCCGCGGAGTCAGGCGCGCTGCGGGGCAGCCCAGCTCAGGGGTCCTCGCCGGGCAGCCCGGCTCAGGGGTCCTCGCGGGGCGGAAGCGCGGGGCGCGCGGCTCCCGATGGCGGCGCGGACGGCGAGAGGCGTTAGTGCGGGCCGGGGGCGGGAGGGCCGGGCTCGGGAGGCGGGAGGCGAGCGGTCGAGCGACGCCAAGCAGGGAGAAGCGGCGCCTCCCGTAGCTCGGCGTATCGGGGCCGCCCCTACAGGGCCTGCGGGGCGTGGAGGCCGCGGCCGTTAGGCCGCGTCACCCCCGTGGCGGCAGGGGGAACCGAGCGGTACAGCCGTGGCCGCCCTGCCCCCCTCCGCTTCCTCCCCACTCTTGGCTTCCTCGTGATGTGGCTATTTTTTGGCGCTTTTTATTGCCGTGGGGCGCAGCAGGAAACGGGCAGCGCGGCCCCGGCGCCAGGCTGCTGCGGAGGAGGACTTTGGCCGGGCGGGGCGCTGTTGTCGCCCGCGGGGCGGCACGGCGGCGAACAACCCACCCGTGTCCCTCTCTATGGTAGGCCGGGAGGGGCGGCCCGGCCCGGCCCAGCGCTGCCGAGACGGCGGTGCGGCGTATTAACAGCTAATGTGCAGCCAAGGCGTGGGCGCGAAAAGCCCGGTGGCGAGCCTATGTAAGCAAGAGAAGGAACTGCTTGAGTTCCGGAGGTTATACCTGCCCCACCGAAGGGATAAAGGTGCCGTGAGCGTAGCTGGGCTTGAAGGTGTACATGCCACGTCACACGCGTGCTCTCTCAATTGGTTTTTAAATGTGTTTTTGACTTGCAGTGAAAAGAGGCACCACTGAAGAGCGGATGGGAGAAGAGTACGAGAGCAGTTGTGCATGAGTCTGCAGTAACTGTGGTCACAGAGCTATTGCATCGTTTGCCCTCTCATACTTTTTTTTTTGGTGTAAAGTTGTGTTGTAGTGTTTGGCATCTCCTGGTAAATCTGCACGAGTGAAGAGTGGTAAGTTTTCTGAAAATAAATAAAATAAAGCATTATGCACTGGGGAATACAAAGATGAGTATTCCAATATTGAAGGCATTGAGCGTTTGAGCTTTTTAATAAAAGTAAGGTTTAAGTTAAGGAACTGAAGTTAAGAAACTTAAATTAAGGAACTAAAGGCTATTCTTATTAATACAACCTCCTTAATTGGAAAAAACATGCTGATGATCATCCCTCAGCACAGTTATGTTTAGTGGCAGGTTATACGCTGACCTTACTGGTGTGTCCCTGTATTTAAGGACTTGTGTGTACTTAATTAGGTGTGAAATGGCTATGGAGATGAAGTGCACATAGCTACTTTGTGTGACACCATGCCTGTCCTGTGTCAGGATAGCGTAACCCATTTTCAGAAGCACCGTGCTGAACTGTTCACCTCCATGGCCACACCTCTAAGGCATTACAAATACTTTGTAATTATGTGAACGTGACTCCAACCAATCAGTTTGTAGAGTGTTACATAACTCGTTATGTGGAAATGGGAGTTAAATTCCAGCAATCAAGCGTTTGCTTAGAAGAGTTACCTTGGATATAAAGACAAAAAGTAGTGGTGAATTGGAAATGTATTATCCCCTTGCACACAATCCATAGGTTGCTCTGATAGTGATGCCTCCCATTTATTTCCACGAAAGCTACAACAGATAGAAAAAGCCTAATAGCACTGTTTTTCAACATAGTCACCAACATTAGCTGTGTGCTTTTGGTAGCCATGAACAAGAGCCTGCAAGTCTGTACCAGCAGAGGTGACCCACTGTTGCTACTGTTGAAATACATCATTTACTGTGCTCACATCTACCTTTTGGTTTCCTTAAATGTTCAGCAACTGTTGATGAATGTCAGTGGGTGCTGTTTTTTCTCCATGGAGGAATTAAATTCCATCCCTTTGCTTCATCCACACTTCCATGTCAGGTGCCATTTTGTCAGGCTGCCCCTCTGCTGCTGTCTGTCCCATGGCAACAACGTGGAATGGGCTATTGGTGGGAAGGTTCAGCCTTTACTGCCACACAACAACATCCACCTCTGGCATCGTGGGTCAACATAATAACATAGGGGGCATTACTTTTAGAGCAGCCCTTGTATTCTGTAAATGAAAATGTTTTCTGGGGGACAGGAAAGGTTATCAATTGGAAATAGCTGTATGCTTCTTAAGGGTATCCAGGATTTTAATAGTAGGAAAAGGTCCCTCTTTGTTGCTAATTCATTTGTAGGGAAGTCTGAGAAGAGACAAAAGACAAGATATAACTAAGAAAAGATTTGGAGAAGGAACAGTTGGATCAATTTTACCTTTACTATTCTTTCTTTATTTACTCTCTTATTCATCAGTGCTTAGGAGGTATCACTGCTCCTTTTCAGCTGTGTAACTCTGTGCAATAGGAAGTTACAAATCCTTATTTGGCTCAAAAGGGGGTGGAGAATGGGGTAAAGCAAGCCTTGAGATATTGTAGAAAACAGCTTGCGTTTTGTTGCGTTGTTTTTAATTATTTTAGAGCTTGTAAATTATGATCTGGTATGTTTTCTAGACAGGAGTAAACTGTAGGTAACTAAAAAGCTGTTTATAAAATGTTGTAGTGCTTTGGACAGCAGGAAAAATCTGTGACCTGCTACAACTTCTAATTGTAATGCCCTTAGTCATACATCATTTTTATTTCCATTGCTTTAGCAATGACAAGTCAGAACTTACATTCCCTAGCTGTGAATTAATAATGTTAAAACTGTTAGAGTGAACATCTTTGAAATTAATTGATTTCAGAATTAAGATTCTTGGTCCTCCCTCACACTTTCTTTCAGCTGAAGGATTGCAATAAACTGAACTGTTGCATCTGCGTCCCTTGAAAGAAGGCAGAAGACAGATTTTTTTTTTCAACCATGACGAGCCAGGTAAGATCATTTGGTGAGAAATTCAGGTTTGTAGCATCTAAATGGGTTCCAGAACATTCAGAATCCCCGGTGAATGTAAAGCTGAAATAGCTAGCTCACTCTGAGTGGGGTATTCTTCTAGTCCCATGATTTCCTCTGGTAACTGGTGGTTGTCCTGTGTATGCTTAATTGTAACAACCGAAACAGGTTGGGAGCATGGCATTAAACTTTGCAGTTTGGATTATTTGAGCATGAGTTCTTCTGAAGGATCTTGCAAATAACACTCTCTATGTAAGTTATGTAGAGGTGTTCTAGAGGAAGAACGTTAAACGCTGCGTAAGTAAAGTTAAAAATGATACTGAAAAATACCATTCTTGTTTTTGGAAATCGTTCTTCAGAAGATTGAATGAGGGAGGCAACCTGTTAATATGGCTTTTTTTTTTTTTTTTTTTTGTTACCCCACATTTTTTAAACTGTGGCTTTTGGGGTTTGCAGTTTGTTTTTTTTTGTTTTTTTTTTTTGAGGTGCTTTTTATGCCTCTTTCTTCCTGGCCTTGCATCTGGGTTTAGCGCTTTCCCTCAGCCAAGTTGGTTTGTGGTCTTCTTTCTTCTTACATTCCATTAATGGGCCTCCTGTTGTTGTTCCTGGCCTGGGAGAGTAGCCCACTGCTAGCTAGTGAGGAGAGGCATCTCATAGAAGCAAAGAAGACCTCCTAGGAGAGGAGAAGTAGGGACAGCTGAGATCCCTTTCTGAGCAAGAATGATAGTTTGATATATAAATTTTTTTGGCTCGCTGTGCCACTGAAGGCTTTTTATTTTTTTTGAGAGTCTTAGAGCTCAGGTGGAGCACAGTCCAGTCCTGGAGCTACTTAACATTTAGGATTGACCAGCATCGAAGGACTAACTGCTTTCTTCCGAATTCCAAGAGGAAGCTGTCAATCCATTAGCCAGCTTGACAAGTCAGGGGAATGTGGCTGTTCATACAATCCTTTGGCTCTGTTATTTTTGCCAGGCGTTTTCCCCAGAGGCTGCTTTCCCTCATGGGAGGCGGAGGGAGAAATGGGACCCCAGGCTTCTTTCAAGGGCAAGGTGAATATGGGGAAATCACCTGTGGTGATGGGGAGTGGGAGGGAGGAATGTAAATGAGGCTAAATACTATAGAGGTGTTTTTTATCCCAACAGGATTTACTTGGGAAAAAGCGCGAATGTCTCCAGGCCTACAGCTGGTGGAGAACACCGCAGAAGAAGCGGAAGAAAAAGAACAAAATAAAACCAGGAAGAATAGAGTTTGTTAGTGCTACTACTACTACCAGCAGTACAGTCAGGTAAAGCCCTTGGAACATGAAAAGCTCTGGCTCTCTTTATCTGCTGAGGTTGATGGTGACCACTGAATGTCATCACTCACTTGAAAAACTCTGTGGTCACTGGCAAGTGGTGGCAAAACAGTCACAGCCATGACTGAAGTATGAGCTAATTTGTCAGGGTATTTCTGTGCCTCTTGTTTAGGCAATCATAGAATGCTTTGGGTTGGAAGGGACCTTTAAGATCAGCTAGTTCCATCCCCCTGATATATATATTATATATAACCAAGTAAATATGTTGATTTTTGAAACAAATTTCTGAAAGAAAATGGATCCTTGTTGCTAAAGCAGTAGAGTTAGACCTACAGTACCAGAGAACTGTATGCTGGTGTGATGGCATTGCAGTTCTGTACATTTCAGTGTCTTTTGCACTGAAGTACTCTAGACTAATTTGTCTGGTTCTAACAAGCTGTAATATAATAATTGTTTTAATACTGGAATCACTATTTTGGTCTGAAAGTTTTAAAACTGTTCTTTATCTTCTTAAAGACCGGATTATTCAATATTTGTTGGGGAGCTTACTCCAGAAGTGGATGATTTCCAGCTCTATGACTATTTCCTAAAGAGGTATCCCTCATGTCTTGACTGCAAAATAGCAACGGACCTGCTGGGATATTCCAGGTAATTCAGTGTAAATTTGTAATGCAGTTGGTTGTGCCTGCTTCTGTAGTGATATGTAAGAACTCGTGGCAGAACTTCCCTGCTTTTTTTCTGAAGCAAGAGGAATGAGATTAGTTTTAAGCACTGCTTTTCTTAGCAGCACAGGTCCTTGAGTTTCTGAAACGCTGGTTTAAGCAGTTAGTTAACTTTGAAAACCTTTGATTTAGTTATGTAGATTTACATTAAAAAAAAAAATAATCAGATGCTGGGAGAAGGGAGAGCTGTGCACTGAAATCGGTGCCGCTTTGTATCTGTCATTTGCAATACTGAGGTCAGAATTCCCATTCTTTGTGTGGGAGAAAAGCACGAGGCCTGGCAAATCTGAGGGGTTTGGGAGATTGAATGCAATTTCACTGATAGTAACTAAAGCCTAGCTGAAACTGTTGGCCATGCAGTCATTCAAGCAGGAATGCAGGAGTTTATGTTCAGGCGGTGCTGCCTGTAACAGACTAATTCAAGAAGCTTAAGAGAAGGCAGTTAAAAAGAATACTAGTGTTCTACAGTAGAAGGAGTGTGTTAATAACTGATAAATGAACTCTGTCTATGCAGAAATATAGAATCTGATTACTTATGCAGATAGCAGTTAAAATGTATTATTCTGCTGGCTCTCAGCAAGTTGCTAGCAAAGAGCAGGCTTTTTACTTCTGGCCCAAGTTTTTGATTTGGTGAAAGCCTCTTCCGTGCATGTGCGTATGCCAGAGAGGTTGCTTAAGTAATAGAAGCGATAGTAGCTGCTACCTTCTGTTTTTGTAGAAGACAAACTGAATTCATTAGTCTTGTAACTGTTATGCATACTAGAATTTGTTTTCTCCCTTTTGAAAATTGTAGAGGGTATGCCTATGTCAGATTTGGTGAGCAAGGTGATCAGATGAGGGCACTGCAAGACTGCCAGAATGCACCAGGTCTGGGGGGAAAACGAATCCGGCTGAGCATAGGAATTTCTAAAAGGTAACCAATGAGTTGTGCATTGATACAGTTATTCTAAATAATCAGATTCTCGTAGCTCTGCCTTTGTAAAGTCTGTGGCCCTTGCTGTAACAGCTGTAACACTGGCTGTAGGATGCAGTCTACAAAATCAAAAATGCAGAGAGATTGTTTTGACTCCCTGGATTTATCAGCCTGTTTCAGGATTGCTGGGGGAATCCAACTGCAGTCTAACCACACAGTGTAGCTTGGGCTTATCTGCTCTTGCAGCCAGCTTTATTTCATTTCTTAGCAAAGCTGAATGCATTTGTAAATATTTTTCAGGTTTGGGCTTGAATAAAGTAGAAGGGACAGGGAGCTTTTGTTCTTAGACCTTTCTCTCTAGTTAGAGGAAAGAAGCACATCCCTGGTTTTACAGTAGGCTGGTGGGGAAAGGAATTCTTAAGTGGGGAGAAAACGTAGGAATATAGGGAGAAAGTCAAGGGGAGTTTTGCTAGAACTGTTTTCAAAGTACTGTTCTCTGCTTTCCAGTAGCTTAGGCAGTGGGGAGTGTAGCACTTTCTGAGAGGGATTTCACTCTTTTCATCTCAGGTCTGTCAGTTACTTAAGGCAATTCAATTCCGAACATTTAAAAGAATTAATACTAAATATGATAAATTTTGATCCAGGATACTGGGAAAAAACCCTTCATATGAACAATTTCAGTATGTATGTGAGGTTAGCTTGTGTATTCTGTTCAACAGAAAGAAATGTTACTTTTGTTTCTGTTTACCTGGCATAATTCTGCACATGTTGCCTCTTTTTGCTTTAGAATGGAAATGCTGTTGCCTGAGAGAGCACTATCTAAAATTGCTGTGACCATAATTATTTTAGAAACAAAACAGGTCACACAAACATGTTTCCCTGCTTCTGCTGTCCAGAAGGATGTTAACAGTACTCGTAAGGAGGAATGCAGTTGGAAGCAGAAGTCTCAAGATAATTGCTCCCTACAGGAGCAGGACAATAGGATATCTATATTAAGACCTATGTACTTTACAGTGATGAAACAAATACAACGTAGGTATTAAAATTTACATCATTAGTATGTTTCTGAAGGGCTCAGTATCTGTCTTGGCATCAAAATACCCAGTTGTCAAATTAAACAGTTTGACATGAATTTTTACTCATTTTGGTGATTGTTTCTGAACTCCTTCAGTTTCTATTCAGCGCACACAAAAATGTATATGACTGATTTTTCTGCTTCCCCACTTTAAGAGGAGGTCTGCCTGTATAGAATTAGTGAAAACATGTCTAAAAAGGATTTTCTGCAGTATGTAGCATGGTTATCTGAATGTCCTTTATGCAGTGTGCATTAGTTTTAGTTAAGATAACCCTTGTCTTGATTCTCGCCACTTGTGTGAGGCTGCCCCAGAGAAAATCTCAGGCAAGGGGGAGTAATGAAAATTAATCACATGGCCCCTTTTTCATTTAAAAAAAAAAAAGTGTATTTCATAGTTTCCCCACTGATTTGGTTGTCTTGCTGAACAATTAGAAGTATGGTGTTAAGCAAGACTGGCTTCACCTGACAGCTGTTCTTGGCCACTATTGAATGCTTGATAAAATAAACTGTGCAGGTAGAGGCAAACTAGCAGGCAGTGTAAGATGCTTCTCTGCAATGGATAATGTGACTTCATTCACATCTTTCTGGAAGAAATATCTTGTAATTAACCAAACAAAATATGAAAGGGTTAAGACTGCATCTTTAAAGCAGCTGTGCTTGATAAATGTCTCTGGTCTTAAATTAATCTTTGCAGAGCACAAAGGCTTATGAGCAGCTTGCTTATGCCAACACTAAGAATACTCTGTATGATAATAGTGTCAAAGCTCTGGATTTAATGCAAAGCAATTGCTTTTGATATTGGCAAAGGTGAGGACATCTGCTTCTGTTTAAATACAAGATCTTGTGCCGTGCCTTAAGCTGTCACTTAATGCAGCTGTTTAGGAAAGCTTCCTTTTAAGCTTTGAAATGTGTAAGCTGGCACGTTGTGTAACTGGAAAACTGGGTTTACAGTTTGTGGTTCTCAAACTCTCAACTTTTCGTGTTTCAGACTGAAAGCAGAATTCCAGCGGTACCAGTCGTACAACTACAATGATTATTACCAGGATTATCAGAACTACTACTCACAGTGGAATTATGATGCATATGCTGAGTATAACTACAACTCCTATGCTGCCTATGATAGCATGCAAGCTATTGGGGACTGCTCTTTAGGAGATGCTGTTATGGCCCCAGCTGTGTTTGAGGTAAAACACATTACGCACTTGTCTTAAATAAGGAAACTTTATGGATAGCTGTACAAATTGTGTGAATTGGAGCAAATATGTTCTGAAACTGAAACTATGCTTTCTGCTTAGCATGGAGATTAGAACAGCAGACTGCCTTCAGAGGTATCTGTGCTTATAGTGCTTATAGTTTCTGCACAGAATTAGTGGTTGATACGTTATTTGTTTATGTATAACAAATAACAGTTTTGACAGCACAACTATGTATGCTTCTCCTGTTCTTTCTTCCCCAGTATGCTTTGCTCAGAGCAGATAGCTGTTGTAAATGAGCTTATCTTGGTCAGTTAGTCAGTTATGACCTGCAGAAGTCCCTTCCAACCTCTACTCTAATGCTTGCTTTCATTTAAAAGTAACTGCAAGGGTAAATGGCATTTTGTATGTCTGTGGAAAGAGAGGATGTCTCAGGGTAACAGCATTATTTTGAATTTATAAAGCTTTGTAAAATGATTACATTCTGTCTTGCAGGAATCTTCGGCTATGGCTGAAATCAGTGATGACCTGCTTACTGAAGGTAATGATGATTCTGTCATTGTGTCTTCTGTCTTTAGCCATACTTGTGCCCTTAAACAATACAAGGCTGGATGAACTGGAAGAGGATCTTGGAAATGGAGCTGATACAAGAGTCAGCCCTCTGTGGTTCATCTGAGATCACTTAGGGGTTTTAAAGCTAATATGACATATGCTATATGAAATGAAATGAGGCATCTACAGTAGGGTTCCTGTAATTGTGCCTTCAGTCTGTTTTGAAAAGTTCTGATGTGGGATTTATTTTCCTTGTATTGATCCACTGAGCAGATTCTACATGAGGAAACTCATTCATAAGCATGAGCTTTGTTTTCCATACCGTGAGGTAAAAGCTTTACATTGCAGGTTCTAAAGGGGGGGGGTTCAGCTTGCACTTCCAGATTTGGTACAAAATGTAATTCTTGGTCTTGGGAAGCTTGCAGGCAGTTCCTCGTACGGAGGCATCTTGCTCTTGTGTTCAAAGCTTTATTACATGGAGTACCTAGTATAGCAGAAATGAATACATGATTTTTGTGAAGGTTTTGTCGTTGATTATTTCTAAACCTGATTTTATCTTGAATGACAAATAGAGTCCTAGCCTTCTAATACACAAATCCCCAGAAGAAAATTGGAGTTGTCAGGTTTGTTTAAAGTTTTAGGGGAATAAACGCCTTATTAAAATTATTACTAAATCTATTTACTTTGGTTAGCAAAAATGTTGTACTAGGTGTATCTCTTGAGACTTTGGTGTGCATACCTCAGTGCTGATGCTTTACTTACTGGGCTTTTATTTTCAGATCCACAGTTGTATTTGGATGTTGATGAAATGAACAGACAATTTATGGAGACAAGTGAAGAACTCTATGATTCGCTTATGAATTGTCACTGGCAACCTCTGGATACGGTCACTTCTGAAATCCCCTCTGCTATTTAAGTGTCTTATATAGCATGGCCGTTATGACCAAGGTGCTAAAACTACACTTCTACATTATTCTAGATCATAAGTTTTAAAGCACAACGATAGGTTGGATTTTTTTTTGCTATGCTTTTGACAGTTTCTGTAATCTTTTTTTTTTGTTGTTGTTCATCACTCTATTCTTGGAGCATCATGAAATCATGTAAATATTCTAGAAATGTAAAGAGTTAATTGAGGTCTAAAGATAGACTTGCCTGTGTAAATAAAATTTTGTTTCTGCAAACCTGCCAGCAAGGGACTTCACTCTTACATGTGTGTAGGACATTCTCTTCTGGCTTACAGAATTTAATTGGGGGTAGTAAGGGCATCTCATTCATCTTTATTTTTGTATGGGTGTTAGGACACTAGCAAAATCTAGCACTCACTTTGTAGACTACTTGTTTAGTTCAAAAGTACAGGGTGGGAAATGTTCCTAGGTTTTGCTATGAAATTTCTTGTGCTCCCTTCCTCCTGCAGACATCTGGCACTGTTGTTAATCTGCGTCAGTTAAAATTGGTTTATAAATATGGTACTTTAAGCATACAGAAGTTCAGACTTCAGCTGCCATAGCTGCCAAAGTTCCATGGACTAAGGATGATCCCTGCTGTCAATTTCAGCCTCAGCATTCAGCTCTTGCTTACCTTTTTAAGTGTTATACTTCTCAGCTCACACTTCATACATTTACAGTATGCATGTTGTATACACATGTATACAATGCACTTTTCAACCTGAAAATTATTGGAGATAACTTGCTGGCTCAAAGGAGGGAATAACACATTGGGAACAACAAAAAGCAACCAAAAACACAAATATCCTAGTAACAACTCTCCAATTTCCTCCCTGTCGTTGACAATTTCTGTGATATTCCTGGTGATTTAAATGTTTTTATAGTTATGAGGTTACAGATGAAGTGATGACTATTCAAAGAAAGGAAGGCAGGAAAATTAGTTTTAAGCTAGCAATGTGGTTCTAAACTACTCTCATATGAAAGCTATAAATTATTTTCCAGACATAGGGTTTAGTTAACCCTCTGTGTATTGGATTACTTGTTACTTAATGTATGTAATGATAAATAGGTCAGGTTAGAGACAGTAGAATATTCTAGGAAAAAAGAGAGCAGAAATTGCTGTAACAATAGCTGTGGAAGCTGCTAAAGCCAGGTGAGGTGGTTTGATACTACTGTGTGTGTTGTAGGGGAGATCTAACTGTTGTGATGGCAGGCAAGAATTAAGTTCTTTGGCCTTTTTTTTATGGCGTGGTGTAGGTTATGGCTTGATGCAGGTAATGAAAGTAGTGGTTATAAGCTATGTGCTATTCCTGAATGAGCTGATGACCAGAAATTCCCTCTGTTTTCTTCACTGTTTAAGTTGTGGTGGTAATATTGTCATAATGTTGCCATGAAGCCAGGTCGTTCTGAAATAGAAGAGGCCTTTGGACTACTAGAAATGCGTTCTTCCTGCTTTTAGTGCAGGCATATGTGTAGGAAGGCAGGGGTAATGGCATCACTTTGAGCGGCTGCAGCTAGCTCTCCCCAAAGCAGAGACACACTGGAGCTCAGTACAGGGATTTGTTGTGCCATTCCCCTGTGTGAGGTGAGCCTTTGGAGCATTAGTGTGAGGGGATTTAGTAACAAGAACATGATGTTAGGTAGAGGTGAAGGATGAAGCAGAGAGAATTTAGAGGGAAATAACTTGCTTGTGTGCATATATGGAATTGTTTCAGGGGACTAAGCAGGGGAGAAACTCGAGATGATAAGCATAGGCTTCTTGAGTTTGGATGGTGGTGTTAAAGCTTCAAAAGCTTACAAGGTTTGCCACTTCAGTTGTACATAGCTGTGGTGCTTGAGCTTAAAAGTACAAATTGGTCAGCTAAGCAAAGGACTTTATATCTAGCATCCTGATTAGCAGCAAGACTGCTTCCAGGTCTGTGCCTGCATAATAACTGCTTTGACAAAGTTTGCATAGCATCACTGAACCCTGTGTTTAGGTTGCCTTCATTACGTTATGGAAATATTTGTTGTTATCCACCAAAAATGTGATATTAGGGATATCTGTTGCCATATCAAATACTGTGAAGTACCTGTGCTAATTTTTTTTGTATTAGCAAAGTTGGTCTATAATATGTGAATTGTGTAATGAGGGGCCCGTGTAGGTATGTGATTTCACTTAGTCTGATACAGTGATGGTGTATGACCAAAGTATGCCAACCTCAGAAAAACAAGTCTGTGGCCGCCCCATTTTGTGCAGTCTTAATGCTCTATGACTGTTGTCAGATACATGCTCCTTCTGTTCTGGACTATGAAGTGCCTAGGTAGTGAAAGTACTATTTTCTTGTAGCTCAGTGAATGAGAATTGCTTGGGCCATTAGTTCTCCAGATCTGAGAAATGTTGGAAGCATATTCTCTTGCAGTCAACACTAACAGAAATGAGGTGAGGAAAAGGGTGTTGGTTGCAGCTGGCGTGCAACAGTTCTACAACAGTTTTCTGACCTCTTTTTCTGTCTCCTGAGACTTACTGGTGTATTCCTCTTTCCCGCTAGGAGTGTGTACATGGGATTAGGATAGTGTGTGCAGTACAATTCTTTGCCATCAGAGCACAGAGGATGGCAGGTTTCTTCCTGTGCTGTTACTAGTGGATGGCCAGTACAGGAAGATGGAATTGCACCAAAACTGCTAGAGTGCTTCTCTGAGTCTTTTTACTAAGTAAACTCACAGCTGTTTGACAACTGCCAGCCTTTTTAGCTGAACACATCATGTGGGTGTCTGCTGTCAGTTTATCAGATCTGCAAAGATGGGATGGCAATGGGAGCTTGATTTGCTTCAGACTTGTTAATTTAAAAATATATACATACTACTTCAACCCCACTATAGCTTGCTTCTAGTTCTGTTTTGTTTCACCCAGCTGAACTGGTGTTTACTTTTGTTTTAAGTTTTCTACAAGAATACCCAGTAATGAGTAATTTCATAAACTCTTTCATTTGGGTACAGCTGCAATAGAGGGTACCTTTACACAGAACCTGCTAGATTGTTCAAGAATAGTAGTGTTTCATTTCCTATCTCTTCTGTGATCAGGAAGGTTTGAGGGGCTACTACTAATCTCGTGGTCAGTGAGCAAGGAAAAAGCAACTGTCAAGAAAGGTTAAAGAGTTCTTAAAAGAATGCATGAAGAGTAAATGGTACTTAAGCCATGAATGTTTCTTTTTGCAGGGATGCTCTGGACCAACCGCTTCTTTCTAGCGCTACCTCAAAGTAACGTGCAGATATAACTCACAGGGAAGATTGATCAAATGGTGATGATCATTATCATACTGCTGGATGCATATATATTTGCCTTTTTGTTTTGGCTCACTTTTAGCAACAATTAACCTAAGTGACACATGTTAATGGACACTGACTACATTTGCAAACATTTCTGAGTCATGAGTGTCATTAAAGGCCTGTCACTGTTTAGAAATTGTTCTAAATAAGAAAAATGGAAGCAAAATAAATAAAGCAGCATTTGAATTTACGGAGAAAACAGCGTAGCTGCCTTTGATGCTGAGCTTGAAAAGAAAATCATGTTACCATAATATGGTTACCTTAATGTAATTAGTGTGCATGAGAAAAAGGGAATTGTATTCTACCTCTGCCTAGCTATTAGATAGCCAATGCAGATGTGATTTTAGTCAGATCCCCAAGGAGATGCCATTCCAGAAGTCAGCATTTTCTCTGCTCAGTGTGTTTTCAAAAGGCAGTTTATCTCTCTTTGTGAATCTTGCTCCTCCCAGATTGGAAATGCATTGTGAAACCCTTCTGTTAAGTTAGAATTTAGTATGATAATCATGTTCTAGACTAAAGATGAGGGTTTTTCATGTTGTGGAAGGACGGTGTTGATGCAAACCATCCTGCTGCAAATGAAGGTGTACTGACAGCAGGTGGGAGAAGAAAGCTCTGAAAGTGCAGAGTGTGGTATGAACTACCTGGCAAGTAATTCTGCTTGGGGGGGAGGAGGGTTCAGAAGTCACTTGTACGGCAGTGGAGGCAGGACTGAGGAAAAGAAAGCTAGCAAGTTCTGGAAGACAGCTGGGAAAAAAACAGAGGGGGGGGTTAAAAAAAAAAAAAAAAAAACCAAGGCTGAAACAAGCAGCAGAGATTTAGTGCAAAACTCCTGACTGAGACTCCTGTGGCAGTTCCTTTGCTCACTGATCAGCATTTCCCTCAGGTGTGGACTTTGGGCAGACACAGGTGAGAGGGATGCGGGCATCTGTGCCACTGAGATGATGCGATGGCCTCGGTCACCTTCTGGGTCCTCTCCACCTGAAAGCATTCTGTGATTGCCACCTCCTACACTATTTTTAGCACATTCTGTACCTGAGGATGCACATTCGTGCTGAATTCTGTGCAGTGAAGGTGCTGCGCCTCCCTGCTCTGCTCACCCCCACACAAATCACTGCGCTAAACGTACCACAGAGCCACAGCTGTACCCTTTCAGTACCACGCTACAAAAGGACAATTATTTTACGTGTTTCCAATTCACAACAGAAAGGCGTATTTCCTTTCGAGGAAGCGCAGGCCGCGCTGCACTCCGTCCTTCTCCCCGCCCGCCCAGTGAGGCCGTGCCCCGCCCGCTTTGATCGCCCTTCCCGCTCCGCTCGCCACCAGCCCACGCGCCCCGCGCTCGCGCCGGGGTTTCCCGCGCAGCCCCGCCCACCCCGCGGCGCGGTGCACGCCGGTCCGTCGCGGCCGGATGACGCGACGGCGCGTCCGGTTGACGAGAGGCGCAGTGTGGTTGGTCGGAGCCGAAGCCGGAGCCCGAAGGGGGGTGGGGGCGGGGCGCAGCGGCTCGGCCGCGAGCGAGCGGGCGGGCAGGACGGGGCCGGCCGGCGCCGAGCGCGCGAGGCGGGAGCGGGCAAAGGGCGCGCGGCAGCGGGGCGAGGGGGGGCGCGCGCACGGCCGAGGAGAAGGGGTGCGCGCGCGCGCGCGGAGGAAGGCCGGCGGAGCGGAGCTTTGCCGAGCGGGGCGGAGGGGAGAGGAGGGGAGGGGCAGGCCGCGCGGGGCCCCCGCTCCTTCCAGGCCGCGCGGCGCGTGGAGGGCGGGGGACGGGCGGTGACAGCGCGGAGCGAGGGAGCGGCCCGGCGGGGCGGCGGGCGGCCGAGGGGCCGCGTCCCACCATGGCCTCGGGCGGCGGCGGAGGAGCGGGAGGAGGAGCCGGCGGCGGCGGCGGCGGCAAGATCCGGACCCGGCGGTACCACCTGGGAGCCGCGAAGCCTCCGTACGGCAGGAGCAGGCAGGTGAGGCGCGGCGGGGGACGGCGGTGCGGGGCCGGCCCTTTCTCGGTCCCCACGTGCGAGGCGCCGGGCGGGGGCGGGCCCGGGGCGGCCCCTTTTGTTCCCCTCGGTGCCGGCGGTGGGACCGGCGGGAGAGCGGAGCGCTGCGGGAGAGGCCTCGCCGCCCGGCGGCACGGCGCGGGGAGGGCAGCGGCCTTCGGCTGCCTCAAGCCGCACGCTCCTCGCTCCGCGTGCGGCACGGGGCGAGGAGGGGGCGAGTAACAAAGGCCGGGAGCTCGGGGCCCCTCGGAGCGGGCGGGGAGTCTGCCGGTGCCCGCCGCACTGGGGGCTCCGGGGCGCCTTCATCGCGCGCCTGGAGTTGGCCGTGCGGGTGGACCTCGCGTCTGTTCCAATAGGAACGCGAGCGACGGCGCTGCGTGCCGGGCGCGGAAGTCGGGGCGCGTCCCGCGTGTGCTGCTGCCTGAGCCGCGTCCGGAGCTTTGGGGGAGCGCTGAGTCTCGCACGTTCCGTTGACTGAGCGACGCTGTCCACGTGAGGCTATCTGCACTTCGTGGGGAGCGTCGCCGCGCTGACAGAGTGCTGAAAGCCCTTGGTGAACGAGCGTTCAAGTTGCCGTGAATTTCCTGCGCTGATACAGCGTCGATAACTGATAAGCCTCACGCTTGTGTTTAAAGTAATCAGCAGAGATGGCTTTCTAGCCCTGCTATTGTCTGATATCTCGAAGCGTTTCTCAGCAGGTTTGTTTAGGCAGCGCAGTGTGCTGGGGGATGGATGTTTCACGGCTGTTTTCGAGGCTGGATGGTGATAGGACAAGGGAGATTAGTTTTAAACTGAGACCGGGGAGGTTTAGGTTAGATATTAGGAGGAAGTTTTTCGCACAGAGGGTGGTGACGCACTGAAACAGGTTGCTCAAGGAGGTTGTGGATGCCCCATTCCTAGGGGCATTCAAGGCCAGGCTGGGTGTGACTCTGGGCAGCCTGGTCTGGTGGTTGGTGACCCTGCACACAGCAGGGGGTTCAAACTGGATGAGCATTGTGGTCCTGGAAATGGTTTTAAGTTGAAGGAGGGAAGATTTAGATTGGACGGCAGGGGGGAAATTCTTTCTCTCTTACAGAGAGAGTGGTGAGGTGCTGGAACAGCTGCCCAGAGAGGTTGTGGATGCCCCGTCCCTGGAGGTGTTCAAGGGCAGGTTGGATGGGGCCCTGGGCAGCCTGGTTTGGTATTAAATGAGGAGGTTGGTGGCCCTGCATATGGCAGGGGGGTTGGAGCTTGATGATCCTTGAGGTCCCTTCCAACCCTGGCCATTCTGTGATTCTGCCCTTTTCAATTCAGGTCATTCTGTGATTCTGTGATTCTTTGATCCTGTGTTTGTGGGTTTTGCCTGGTAGTGGGTACTGCAGAGCCAGTGTGTAAACAGAACAACAGCAGCTTGTCGGAGGGGAAAAATGTAGTCAGTTAGTAAATGGGAGACTGAGAGGTGTGCTTATCATAGTGAATGGCTTTTTAACTGTATGAATTGTATAAACTTCTGTTACATAAAAGAATGAGCTCTGGGTAGGTAGCTAACTGAAAACTGAGTTGAAATTGAAATTAATGAACATGTGTTCCTGTTTTCAATATAACATTCACTTTCCAGATTTATTGGTCTCAGTGCTGAGTTTAGGAGGACCTGGGAGCAATTGGTGCGATTTTATCTTGAAGTTACACCTTTGATTCTGATCTTCTCCCCTCCAACTTTTATCATTGAGTAGATTCACTGAGAGTGAACCTGGTTGAGATGCTCTTGGTCAAAATTGTGGCCCTGAAAACCCTGTCTCATACCATCAAGCTCTGAGGGTGCCTGGGCACTGTGGGCAGCATAGCTGACAGCTTTGATTTTCTGGGAAATGGAATTGATGTTTGTTTCCCCCTTGTATGAGGGATGATTAGCGGGATGCCCAGTTCATCGCCGCCTGCTTTCTGGATGTTGTTCTTTAACTGTAGTTCCTGGGGATTTTTGTCAGGTGGGAATTCTCCGATCATCTCCAATATATGCTGCAGTCGCTCTTCTACAAAATACAGTGACAGCTTTGGAAGGCATTTGCAAGAGGACGCGCTGATGCTTTTTAAAAACTATTAGTTAAAGCATTTGTTCAGAATGTGGTAGACCCTGCTTCAGTTTCCTTTTTTGCCTGGAGCCATCAACCTACATCTTCCACTTTCCAGGCAGATATCCCAGTCGTCAAGCTGAGTGTTATCCTCAGTTCTCTTGGTTGAAGCTGTGCTGCTATCCAGAAAAAGAAAGCATGATTCACTGAGCCAGAAAGAGGATATATAAGAAAATGCTGCCCTCCAAGAATGGAGGTGTTCAGGCTCTGGTCCATGGTTTCAAAACTTGTTACTTGTTTTACATTAGATGTTCCTGCAGCAAGCGTCCGAAGCCTGTTATTTCCTGCCTGTATGCTTGATGATTAATCATTAGAGCCATGCTTCATTATGTTTTTATTTGCTTGTTTGTTTTTAAGTCTTTGCCTTTTTAAAACCAGCCATGATAGGAGAGGTGAACAGACGCTGCCTGGAGAAGAACATTTGGAGACTTGCAGTTTGTGTGCTGTCCTGGGAGATGGAGATACGGATGCTGATGGCCCCACTAGTGAAGGAACTTAAGCCATGGTGCTTTCCCTCCAGGACTGCCATCCTGCCTTACAACAAAAGGCACCCTCAGTGGCTGTGTTATCAAACAAACAAGCGAAAAGTAGCAGCACTGCTAAGTAAAGGTGGGACAGTCGCCCACTGTGATGGATTCTAGGTTGGCAATCCTCAGAGACAAAAAGGCCCTTCTGTATTCCTGGAGGTAGAATTTAGAAGTCCCTCCCAGCGACTGGGTTTCCTGATGGCTGAATGATGACAGCTCCATGCTGATTGTGTTGACTTTAGGTAATGCCACACTTGGCATGCTACCTGTTCGCTCAGCTGCCTCGTGCTGAGACTTCCATTCTGTGCTCCACATAAAGAGTTTGGACACTTGGCTTAAAGTCATGAATGTGCTCTGAGGGCTAAGTATGGTTGGACAAGGGAGCTGTTGTGCCTGGCATGTGGGTTTCATCTTCCGGACGTGGCCGCAAGTGCTTTAAATGCTGGGTTGTCCTGGTCATTCAGGTAGGCTGATGACTGCAATTTCTAGGGTGGGTGTGTTAAATGGGATGACTGTTGACATTATTAAGTTATTAAACAGCTTCATTATGATATCTCCGTGTTTTTATTGTTGGCTTTAGGTTTAGCTTTGCTTTTTTGTGTCTGTGTACCGATGAGCCTGGAATGGTGGCATTCTGTTCCAGGTAGAATATAGGTAAGCTTCAGAGATTCAAAGTTCTCATTGTAGGAAGAGACTAAAATAACCTTTGGGATTATTATTTATTTGCTAATTAATCCTTCAAATGAAAATGTCAGAGAACTTGGATTCTCCTGTACTCTTAAACTCCTACAAGAAGATTCAGGCATGAGAAAAAGATAATCAGTTATACTTGAGAAGCCTTTTTAACCTTCCCATAAACCTGTTTGCTTATGTTAAGCTTCAAGTTAGAGGTTTTTGGTAACTGGCCTTCATATTTGTAGGCTGAAACTTCAGGTGGTTTTTACTTTTTGTCAAACATATACATATGTTCTCATGTGTACTGGTAGCGATGCCACCCTGGTATAAAGCAAAACAATCTAGGTGCTTTCATTGAAGAAACCAGCAGAAGTTGCTACATGTTTGTGATTAATGTGATTCTGAATCCTTGGGATGATATCAGGAAGAGGAGAGGTGCATTTTCTGTGGGTCCCAGTCGTACAGCACCTCTGCTTGGATGGGTGAAGTTTAGAATCACGTGCGATGTCACGTAAGGACAGAGTAGTTATGGGATCAGGAATCTAAACTGTGTGCAGCAGTGCCTGAATCATTACATTATCACCTGATTGTGTAATGAAGACGGGCCAGTTATAAACTCATACTTGATTTATGCCTGGGATTTTCTTGGTCTGCAGCGCCTGCAGGCTGTGGGCTGGAATTTTATAAACTGTTGGGTTGGTTTGGGGGTGAAATCTTGAAATTCATGCAAAGAGTTCCTAGAATATCCTGTTGAGTAATGTAAATTAGTTCTTGTGTCATGAATCTTTGGAAGCAAAGTATTAATCTATAAAAATCTTTATTAAGAATGTCCATATGGAACTCAGCACGTATGACTATTGGTTTAATTGTTAGCAATAGGATCATACCTCAAAGCGTGCTTAGGTGCTTGTGTTTATACTTGATGTCTCTCTCTGCTAGTTTTGATTTAGTAGCAGGTTAGCACCTTGGGCTAAATGTTTGTAAACTTTAAGAAATGTTTAGAGTGTCATCCTTAAATGATGTTTTGTCTCTGTTCCAGCAATATCAAATTGTATTAGCAAAATGGATGTGAAAATATATTACTTGGCTTTGGACTGGCATCACAAGCAAATTATGTATCCTGGTTGGGAAGACCTTAGCTGAGATGCTGAGTTTCCCCTCGCTTAAGCTGTCAGTGGTACAGCACACAGTAGAATCTGATTGCTGTCCCATTTTATGAATATTTTGGTTTCTGTCTTGCAAAGTGTTTTCATGACAGCCTTGGGGAAGAGCAATATTAGTGAGCGGTGTCTTCAGATAGAGGATTTTAAAGTAGATGAAAGAATTGTCCCTTAGCTGGGGCGCTGACATTGCCTTCATTTGCTAGCAGCTCGTCATTTCCTCTGCGTTATTTATTCCTCCAGTCAGTAATTAGCATTGGTTCCTGCTTCCCTGCTGTGCAGGAACTGAGCTGCTGATTCAGAAGACTGAGGATAGAGTACCAAATTTCTTCTGCTTACCTGAAAAAGTTTGAGCAGAGCTATTTTGGATCGGCGTGAATGCTACCGCAGCATTGTGTAACAAATTTAACACAAGCAGGATGGATGTCTGGCTCAATCAGCGCGGCTCACCTGGAGATCAGCAAGGCACTCAGCATGGTCTTCTGTATTATTCTTGCAGACAAATTGGGGAAATATGTGCTCATCAAGTAGGCTGCCAAGTGGCTGGAAGACTAGCTGGACACTGACTTAAAGGATTGTGATCGGTGGTACTGAGAGACACTGACAGCCAATTGTTAAGAGTCTCCTGGGGAGATATTTGGACTAATTCTGTTATATGTCTTTAGTAAGCAACAGGGATGAGAGAAGTGCAGCACCCCCACTGGGTTCCTGGATGATAGCAAACTTAGGGAACCTCCAGATGCTGAAGGACAAGGCTGCTGTTGAGGTTTCTTGACAGTAATGGGCTGGCAGGAACCTCGTGTTGTTGGGGCATAACAGCTCCATGCAGCAGTACAGGCTGGGGAAGTGTGGCTGTAAAGCTGTCCAGCAGAAAAATAGCTGGAGGTGTTAGTCAACAGCCAGCTGAACGTGAGCCATCAGTGTGCCCAAGTGGCCAAGGACACCAGTGGCATCCTGCTCTGTGTCAGAAATAGTGTGGCCAGCAGGACTGGGGAAGGGATTGTGCCTCTGTATGCAATGTAACTGATGCACATCTCAAATCATACAGTCACAGAATCGTTTGAGTTGGAAAGGACCTTTAAGGGTCACCTGGTTCCTCTCCCCTGCAGTGAACAGGGACACCTACAGCTGCATCAGGTTGCCCAGAGCCCGGCCAGCCTGACTTTGGGTGTCTCCAGGGATGGGTCATTGATCACCTCCATGGGCAGCCTGTTCCAGTGCTTCATTACCTTTACTGAGAAAAATATCTTCCTTATATCCAATCAGAATCTTCCCTCTTTTAGTTTGAAACCATTTCCCCATATGCTATCACAACAGTCCCTGCTAAAGAGTCCTTTTTTCTTACAGCCCTCCTGAAAGGCTGCTATCATGTCCCTCTGAAGAGAGGCTGAATATCCCTGACTCTCAGCCTGTCCTCAGATTTTTGTGGCCATTCTCTGGATGTGTTTGAACAGGCTCTTGTCTTCACATCTGGATGCAGTTCAGTTTTGGGCCTCTCACTATGAAAAGGAAACAAAGTTGCTCTAGTGCATCCAGGAATGAGTAGTGAAGCTTGGGAAGAGACTAGAAAATATGTCTTTTTGAGGGAATTGGGGCTGTTTAGTGTTGAGAAGAGGAGGCTGAGGGGAGATGTCATTGCTCTCTACAACTATATGGCAGGAGGCTGCAGCAAGGAGGCTTCCAGCATCTTTTCTCAGGTGACAAGTGGTAGGATGTAAGTGATAGCATGGGGGAGGCCTAGGTTGGGTATTGTGAAGAATTTCTTCATGAGGAAGTGATCAAACACTGAAATGGGCTGTCCAGGAAAGTGTTGGATTCGTTGTCCCTGGAGGTATTTAAGAGATGTGCGAGCGTTGCACTAAGGACGTTTCAGTGATGAGTCTTGGTAGGTCAGGTTGATGTTTTGATTTAAAGCATGTTATTGAGAACACTATCCAAATTCTTCTTGAACACTGACAGTTGTGGGACATCAACCACCAATGTAGGAAGCCTGTTTTCACTTTGTTTTCCTCCTCTGGATGCATTCAGGTATTTAAATATATTTTTAAATTGTGGAGCTTAGAACTGCACATAGTATTCGAGGTGAGGCTGCAGCAACACTAAGTGCAGCAGGAGATGTACCTGTTTTGACCAGCTGGCTGTGCTGTGCTCAATGCACCCCAAAATGCTCTTTGCCCCCTGGCTACCAGACGCTGCAGCTCATGCTAAACCTTCTGTCACCTGCACTTCCAGAATTCTCTGCTGAGCTGCTCTCCAGCCACTTCTCTTCCAGTCTTTGCTTGTGTCTGGCATTGCTCTGTCCTGGGTGCAGCACTTGCATTTGTTGGACTTCATGCCATTGCTGATGACTGAGTGTCCTGTCCATCATGATCCCGCTTCAAGGCTTCTCACCCCTCTAGGGGTGGTTCCTCTAGGGAACCAGCGGCACCTCCAAGCTTACTGTCATTGGTAGTCTTGCTAAGGATGCAATCCAGTCCCTCATCCAGGTAGCTGATGTAAATGTTGAACAGGACTGACCCTAGAATTGAGC
Source organism: Lagopus leucura (assembly GCF_019238085.1). Lineage (NCBI taxonomy): Eukaryota > Metazoa > Chordata > Aves > Galliformes > Phasianidae > Lagopus > Lagopus leucura. The sequence goes on along the minus strand of NW_024962263.1, from coordinate 7,000,210 downwards.
CCTGGGGAACACTACTGGTAACCACCTGCCAGCCAGGTGTAACCCCACTCACTACAACCCTTTGAACTCTGCTGTTCTGCCAGTTCATCCTCCAGTGCACTGTGAACCTGTTCACCTCGCTATTGGACAGTCTGTCCAGAAGGGTGATGTGAAGGATGCTATCAAAGGCCTTACTGAAGTCCAGAAAGACTGCATCTACAGCCTTCCCTGCATCCACCGAGAGGGTGACCTTATCCCAGAAGGAGGTTGGATTTCTAAAGCAGGACGTTTCCTTGATGAACCCACACTAACTACACCTGATCTTTAAATGCCTTCTGTATTCCCTAGGATAATCTCTCTAATTTTTCCAGGCACTTATGTCAGATTAACAAGTCTATAGTTTCTTGGGTCTTGGCTCACTCCCTTTTTGTAGCTGGGTATGAGGTTGGCTAGCACTCCCCAGATCCTGTGACGTGGGTAAATTGTTGAGCCAACTCCCTCAGTACTCAGGTGAGGCCAGTCAGTCCCAACAGACGTATGTATATTCAGCTTGATGATATATTGAAGATGTTTTCCAACCTGAATGATTTTATGATTCTATGACGAAAGCAAAAAAGTCCTTCATCTGGAACAAAACAACTCCCCAAAGCTGCTGGACTACAAGTTGAACCCGTGTCAGCAGCATGCACTTGGGGCAGAGGAGGCCAACTGTGTGCTGGGCAGTATTAGTAAGTTTGTGGGCAGGAGGCTGGGGGAGGTGGTTGTTCCCCTCTGTACTGTACATCCAGGAGTGTTGTGTACTGGAGTTGCCAAAGCTGGACACACACACGTACAAAAAAAAGACATTGACATCCTGGAGTGAATCTAGCTGAGAGCCAGCGAGATGGCTAAGGTTGGGACACAGAACAAGGAGGGACTGAGAGAGCTGGATGTGTTCACCTTAAGTAGGGGAGGTGAAGGGGAGACCTGCTGTCAAAAAATGCCTATCGAGAGTATAGGAAGGGTGGAACAACGTTCCTTTTGCTATTTCTGGGTGGTCAGAGCAATGGGTAAAGAGGCAATGAATTTAAGTTTCAAAATGGGACATTCTTTTTCATTGCAGCATAGTCTTTTATCTGCCAGAGAAGACCTGTCAGAAGAGCTTCTCAGAGAGGTTTCCATCCTTGGAGATGCTTGAAGCACTGCTGGACACAGCCCTTGGCTTGGCAACCTGCTCTTCCTGTCCTTTCTCTGAGTTGGACAAGATAACCTGTGGTGCTGTGCAGCCTCTGGCATTGCTGCTGTTGGACCATGATGTGGTTTCAGCATAAATGCCAATTCAGGTGCACAGTCCTCTTTGTTGAGGGAAGTGTCTTAAGAGCAGTGCTGCTTTTTGAGGAAAGAAATAACACTTCCATGATGCTGCTGCATGTTATCTAGAGTAAATTGCAGGGTTGCCCTCAAGAAGAACCCCACTAAAGAGACTTCTGTAGGGTTGCAATTTCCAACTCATTTTTTTAAAGTATCTATTGTATTTTTAATTATAGGTCGTGCAATATAGCTTGCCGTGGTTTTTTTCCAGTATTAATCGAGTAGTGATTGTACAACAACAGTTCAGAAGTTCTAACATATAGTCCTAACATCAGTTAGGAACTGTTGAACAGTGGTGTTTATAGAAGCATGATTGAAGGTGTTCCCCAATATACACCGTTGGTGTTTTCTACAAAGACAACGTGATGAAAACTCTCCTTTGTGCTTTTTGTAACATAATATACACATCTGAGGCTGAAGAATTATTCAATGTCTGTAATGATTTTCTAATGAAAAATTTTAGCTGTTAGGTAGATTTTCTTATTACTGTTAAGATATTCAGTAATTCATCTATTCAGTTTCATGAGCAACTCTCCTGAATTTGGATTTTTATTACTTTCCCTTGTACCGATGTCTTGTGCCGTGGATCTCCCATTCATGCCACTATGTTCTGTTTGCTTTTTTTCCAAATAGTTTTGCATTAAAGCCTGGACTTGCTTTCTCCTTTTGCCCAGGTCTTCTCTACCCATTTCGATGTTGAATCAAAGGCATGGTTTATGTTCATTTTTTAAGCTAAAGAGATGTTAATATAGCTAACAGTTGAGGCACTTGAAGCTGGTGTTACTCACAGCTATGCATCACCACTTCAGCTTGTTACTCCCTCACCTCTGTTAGTGAAAGGGACTGGAAGATTACTCGGAGCCCTTTCAAGCCAAGGCAGATGGGTCATCAGAAAATGGGGCCAAGGCGAGTAGGAACTAGCTTGTCTGACTGCCTGAAGCATAAGGCATTTTGCAACTTGCTGATACAGTATTTGTCATTGTGGTGTTCCAGATTACTTTACGAAAATGCTTATTAATAAAAAGATCCTCTCAACTGTGCTGTTTGCTTTTCTTTGTTGTTATTGGAGAGATTGCAGATATGTCCCCCTTCTTTTGACAAGAGAGGCCTTGAAGTTATTTTTCCGCTGTCTAGGAAATAGCACAGCAATGGAGCTGTTGTGTTGGGGCAGCACTGCTGACGTTCTCAGGGCAGCAGTTCCTTTTGAGATTCTGTAACTCATCTTATAATTGCACTTTGCATTTAATTATAGTGTCTGTATGTGTGCTTGGCATGGTTGTGATCGCCATCTTTTTTTCAAGTAAGCGTAAGCTCATGATAATCTCTATTGCTGTGGAAAAAATGTGTGCATTAACATTTATACCTCTAACACTAAGCTTAAAGCTACAGTTCTAACACACGTGCTTGCTTTGCAAATACCTGTGCCAGCAGAAAATTTTCTTTCTCCTTGGTAAGGTTGTTTATTCCTGTCTCCATAGCTCTGCTTGTTGGGAGGAGTTGTGCAAGTGTGTCCTGAAAAAATAGCTGACTTTGCTTTGAAGCTGTAGTTTCTTTTGAGTCTGACTCTTTTCTGCATGAGCTGGGTCTCGTGGCTCCTTCCCCTCTTAGTGCTCTACCTCTGGTTGCCTCCAAGACCAACCAAAGATTTGAACTGTTCATCTGTACCAGGGACGTGGTAATTCTAACGTCACAACTGCCATAATGTCAGCCTTAAGGATTTGTTAACAAACTTAATATGCAGAGCTGTGGAATGTATACAGATTTATAGAACTGTATACTACTGTTTAGAGCCACTGAATAGATCTCTGTGCAGTGACAGTCTTTTTTTTTTGTATTAGTGATAAGAGAATGGTATTTACAGATCCGTTGTGAGTTGCTCTTGATTCTGTCAGATGAACTGTGGAGAAAACACATGGCCAGAAATATGTTGCTGCCCCTATTTGTTGGAGAATGCTGCCCTGCAGCAGAGGTGAACCTGTGTTGGCTTTGCCGTTTCAGAATATTAGCTTAAAATGTCAAAGAATATAACCATAACTGCTGCTAAAGTAGCTGTGTCTGAGTCAGCATTTGAGTTTGTCTTAAATCTGGTCAGAAATGTGTGCAGCAGGATCAAATGTAGTTCAATTTTTAAAACTCCTGCCCTGTTTAATTGCAGGTTCTGCTGACTTAGTTGTATTGTGAGATCTGACTTGCACATACTGAACAGCACTGATGTGTGATGCTTCAAAAGTAAGAAAGCTTAGAGCTTTGCTCACTTCCAGGTGAGCGCAGAGAATAACTAAAGGTGATTCTTTGATTACTTACTTTTAATTTGCAAGGTCAAGTTGGTGTATAAAAACAAAAAAGATTCCGTGTTTAACAGGATTGACATGATAGATTTTGTGTGCCCACCAGTGTGTGCTGTGATCAGCTCAGTTTGTAGCTCACTAGTTGTTCAGAGGGAGCATAAGAGCAGTTGGCCATCTTTTATTAACACCACATATAATGAAAAAATGTAGTTCCAGTCTTCTTGTTACGAGTTTATGATTTACTCTGGAGTGCTGCTCCAAAGTGACAGAAAGCACTTCGAGTTATCTGTAAGGTCTGCACTAGAAGACATTGGACATGGAGATGAGCATCAGCAAGCTGTGACTTGCCCTTGAATGGCATTTAACCGTTGCTTGAGAAGCTGCTGTGGGATTTGGCCTGCTCTTGCTTGTAGTTTACCCACAGAACGTGTCCTCTCTGCTCAGAGCTGTAGCTCGTGGGTGCGTTTAGGCAAAGTGGCAGTGAAAATATTGTTTAATTAATTGCTGGGAGTCAAATATATTATCAGAGGTAGCAGATGCATAGCACGAGATGTGATAAGTGGAAAGCATACATTTGTATGCATAGACTTATTTCCTGTGAAGGGGGGGAACAGAAAGGTTGCCATTTCTTTTGGCAGATAGAAATGAATGTAATGAATCGTGCCTTATTGTACAGAGAATATCTACAAATAAGATTTTATGCCTAAACTATTTAAATCCGAAATATAAATGTTTGTTATCATGCTTCTTGCTAACTCTCATAGCTTGTTCTAATGGCCTTGCAAAGACCATCTGGTGCTTTGGGAAGTGTATTTTTTGATCATTTTAACTTTGGACCAATTAGGCTGTGTGTCTGTGTGGTTGTGAGAGTTTGCTACCCTGGTACCATGCGTTGTTTTAGATGTTGAATAAAGATAGTTTAGACTGTAGGGTACCCTTACAGGAAAAAAATAAATTGAGCTGAGTTTTGGTTGGTAGAATTATGGCCCTTGCAGCTGTGCTGCAGACACTGCATTGTGCAGCAGTCTTTCAATAAAAAATATGTTGATAGCCCCTTCTTAGATTAAGAATGAATTCGGTCAAAACAGCTCATGAAGTTGTAAGTGCAGGTTGTCTCCTTAGTCCTAATTTTTGTTTTTGATGCTGATAGGTCTCAGTGTCTACCACTCCATATGCACTTTATAATTTGCAGCACCGTCTCTTGATTTCTGCTGAGGATTGGCTGGAGCCTTGCACAGTGCTGGTACCAAAAAGGGAGGCATCCTGTACATTGCTCCATCTTTTGAAAATATAAAATATTAATAATTAAAATAAAAAATATAATAAAATAATAATAAAAAATAAAAATAATTAAATATAAGATAAAACTGTTTGGTGTAACCAGGATTTAACCTGGGTGTTAAGTGGGTTAGATGCTGGTTTACTTACAGGAGCACACGCTGGTTTTTTGCACTTGGATGGAAGGGATAATGATGGGCTGTTGTCTTCCTTGTGGAAATGTACAGGCAGTGCCAGAATGCAGAACAGCACTAGTGTCCCTGGATGTCCATCCTAGAGCTAGGCTGAGAAAGGCTCATTTCACACAATAAGAAGGAAGTACTTACATCTGGAAGCATAAACCCTTCTTCATGGTCTTTGGAAATAAATTTGTACTAGTCCAGTTGCCTTAAATAAAACAGTTGTTTTTTTCCACTGTCACATAATTGATGACATTCCTGTAACATATTGTTCTTATTAAGTCATAAGTTTTATTGTCTGTTTTCTAAATGAAATATCAAACTGCTGTCCTACATCCAGACTGAAACCACTCCCTAAAGGAAAAGAGCAGAGCTAGTTCAGAGCTGGTCTCCGTCTGTGCTGCTGCAGGAGACAGCCATGTCACGTTTCCATTTCTAACCTTGCTTTTGCACTAGCACCACTGTAACCAGATGGTGAGCTGTTGCAAGCCGTAGGTGAAATTTTGGCTGAGTCAGTTCGATAAAGCCCTGATATGGATGTTACATGACTGAGTATCAGTGCATATTTGGTCAGAGGAAGGGAGAAGTCTTGCTGCTTCTTTCTCTTGTCCCGCTGCCTGATCTTTCTCCTGAGCCATTTTTGTTGCACTGCGCCAGCTGAACTCATTAGTCCAGCAGAGAAACATGTGCTTTTTGCCAGATTAACAAATTCAGCTAGTAAGGAGAACAGCCTGCTGTGCCAGAGCTGGCACTGGGTAATGTGGGGGATGGAGGGAGCCCGAGTTCTGTCAGTGGTGGGAAGTGCTGCTTCTCGCTGAACTTTGCCCTCAGGTGCAGGCTTTCTTTTTGAAGACTTACTGATTTGTATATTTCAAGAGCTTGAGCTTTGAAATGGGAAGCAAAATAACAAAAAATCTGAGTTGGCCTTGATGCTCTTAGAGGTGTGCATATAGGGAAGTAGAAATTGGCTCTCCTGAAAGGTTGTGCTTTTTGCATCTCTGAAGGGTTCATGTCAGTGTGTAGCCCTTCTGTGGTTTTTTTTCTTCTTTTTTTAATACATCCCTTGTTGTACAGTGGGATTTACTTAAGCCTCTTGGATTGAAATCAACTCAATTACAGAAACCAGAATTACCAGAACCGTTTTCTGGTAACGCATTGTTTCTGAGTATTTCTGCCATCACTCTGTCCCCACTGCTATGTGAGAGACCCCTGAGGAGCTAGACAAACTGTCCAGTTCATAAATAATTATTGCCAGGAGACGGCCTGCTTTTAAGGTTTAAAGTCAAACTGCAACTGAAACCTATTGGTTTTTATTTCTCGATATAAACCCTTTCAGAAAACGTCATTTTAAAGTAGTGAATTAGGATCCCTGCTTGTTTACTCTCGGGTGCCTACAGCTCATCATTTGTTTGGAGTCTCATCCCAAGGCAGCGTGCCTGTGAGCTGCAGCTGTAGTTACTGTTGCTGTGGTGGTGCATGTATGTGTTGGTGGAGACATACCCAGCAGTGCTGCAGGCGCTTGGGATGCACGGCGTTTGAAGCACTGTTGTAAATACCTATTCATAAGCTATTGGATCTCTTCTCCGTGTTCTGTGCTTTGTTCCGCTTTCCTACTGCTATTTTTGGATGAATGTAGCGTGTGAGTGCATTTAACATCAGCAGACAACCGTTGGAACTGAGAGCAGTTCTCAAACTGCTGAAATCAGTGAGTTAATTCTGAATCTGCTGAAGGACCAAAACGTATTCACTGATTGAATTGCTGCAACTACAACTGGGATTCTGCCTGTCACCGTATCACGTTGCTGAGTCTCCTGGTCCGGTAGCAATGAGGAACAACAGAGCTGCCCCTCCTCTGAGCACAGGGCTGGCACCAGAGAAGTTGCTGTGCAGCAGCATGCTGGGCATATGCAGTGAGTTTAGGTGATGAGGGAGGGCCTGGTAAGTAACTGTGGTGTGAAGGGTTGAGCATTACACAGGCATGTCTTGTTACAAAAGGAGGCACGTCTGATTCTTGGGTTGTTTCCTTTTTTTCTGCATTGCATACATTGTCCAGTATGTTCCAGGAATTGCAAGATTCATTAAACTTTTTTTTTATTTAAATGAAATTAACTTGGAAGTTGTAAGTGAAATATAGGTGGCTTTTTACTTGTGTTTAATTTGCTTCACCATATGCATCGATGGATTGATGGGCTCAGGCCAGTTGTATGAGGTTCATTGAGACCAAGTGCCAGCTCCTGCATTTTGCTCACAACAACCCCATGCAATGCTACAGGTTTGGGGCAATGTGGCTGGCAAGCTGTGCGGAAGAAAATGATCGGGAAGTGCTAGTCAGCAGCTGGCTGAACATGAGCCAGTAGTGTCTCCAGGTGGCCAAGAAGGCAGCCTGGCTTGTATCGGAAATAGTATTGCCAGCGGAGTGAGGAAGTGATCATCTCTCTGTTTTCTGTGCTGATGAGGCTGCATCTCAAGTACTGTGTTCTGTACAAGAAAGATGTTGAGGCCCTGGAGCACATACAGAGAAGGGCAACAAAGCTGTGAAGGATCTGGAGCACAAGTCTAACAGAGAATGTCTGAGGGAACTGGGATTGTTCAGACTGGAGGAGACCCAGGAGAGACCTCATTTCTCTCCACAGTGACCTGAGAGGAGGTTGTAGCCAGGCGGGGACTAGCCTCTTCTCCTGGCTAACTGGTGACAGAATGAGAGGTAATGGTCTAAAGTTGCACCTGGGGAAGTTCAGGTTGGATATTAGGAAAAATTTCTCGTCTAAAACAGTGATGAGGCATTGGAACAGGCTGCTCATGGAGGTGGTGGAGTCACTATCCCTGGAGGTGTTCAGGAAACACGTAGATTTGGCACCAAGGGACATAGATTAGTGGGCATGGTGGGGATGGTTTGGCAGGCGGTCTAGATGAGCCCAACCTTAATGATCCTATGCATACTACTGAAAGCATCAGATTTGATCTCTGGAGAGCTGCTGCTATGAGATGAGATATACAGCATCCTTGTCAGCCTGTGTCATTCGGCTCGGTGGGTTGTGAGGAAGTAGGACAGTCCCTGGTCTGCAGGGGTTGTGGAGGTGACAGAGTCAGACAACAACTCAGAGCAGCAATACAAAACAATTTGAGTTTTCCAACTACAATTAGTCAACTACCTTGAGGCAAAATGAGGCAGCTTTCTACCAAGAGTAAACATTATGGATAAAAGATACTCTGACACAGGTGTTATTTCCTAGTCAGCTACTCTGAGGCACATTTAGGCAATGGCTGTTAGAGAAAACAAATGAAAAGAGATCGAGGGGAGAAACAGGAAGACAGTGAAAGATAGACAAAACAAAAGTGAAAGAGATTTTTCACCATATTCTTGGACCCAGTGTTGTCTTGAGTTGGAGCCTTGATCTGTGATTCAGCCAACAACAAAACGTGCATGCTCACTTTCACGTAGTCCAGTTGGTTACAGACTGCCCTGGACGTGGCAGGTCCTTCGTGTCTGCTCAGCTGGGGGGTTCCAGAAGATTGGGGAGTTTCGGCAACGGCCTCTGGTGCTTGTGCACCCTCTCCTCAGTAAGTTGCCATAAGAGGAAGTGGGTAAAACTGCTGGCTGCTCTGCCTCTGCAAGACTCAGACCTCCTCTCTTGAACTCAAGTCGCTGAGTCAGTTTCCCACTGGTCCCTTACACCGCCTCTGGAGGGACTGCTGATGCCCATGCAGGGAACCTGGAATGTACCGGCAGCACTCTGCAGTATGGCTGGGTGGAGGCTCCCAGCTTCTGAATTAAGGAGTTATCCTGGGTTCAGAAAGGTGGTAGCGTGGACAACGGTGGCAAGGCTGCCATGTGCAAGAAAGGGTCAGACCATCTTGGCTTTAGATGTGGATGATAAAACGTCATCTCTAACTGCTTGTCTAGCTAGACTGCAATTGTTCATTTGGATTACTGCAGATTGACAGGGTGATTGCTCTTCTGGGCCTATTGCAATAGCCGTGCTCTGTGTGAGCAACTCTCCAGCAATACTAAGTGAAGCAGTGCCTTTAGTGAAAGAACGCTGCCTTGGGTGCCTGAGCGTTTGCTCTTTCTTGCAAACGCTATCCTGTATGATGCTTTGTCCCGATGCTCTTTCATTCTTAGGGCTGGTAAAAAGTGGAATGTGTCAGAGGAAAAGGTGTCAACGAGGGGCTGGGGGATTAGAAAGAGCCGCTCTGCTGACACCGTGGGTTGAACTGCTTGTGAACTCTGGCATCAGCTGCATTTGTGGTTTCTGCAGGAAAGCTGAGACTTAGTGTTTAAGAGAAGAATAGCAACGTTCTGAGCACTTTGTACTCATTTTAATGAGTGCATTTTAATGTAGTAATTGTGATGGATGTGTTTATTCCGTGGTATCCTGCGCGGCTGAAACTATCCCGGGTATTTATTCTGTCCTTGTGCAAGTAAACAACAGAATAACAGATCATTAGGAAAAATGTCTAATTGTGAATTAGAATGGCTTTCTTCCTGTGAAAAGGCTTTTTGTTTTCTACTCTTTCCTCTTCCCTTACCTCCCTCCTAGTTCTGGGTTCTAGGGTGTATCAGTGTTTATAATTCTTGTATCTCAGTGTTTGCGCTGTCGTCTATGGAATACTTCAATGATACAGGCTTCTATTTTGGTTATGTGGGGTTTTGTTGTTTTTGTGTGTATGCATGGTTGTTATCTCAGAATTTTGTTAGTCTGTAAGTAACTTCAGCATGTTCAAAGCATATTGTCAATATTTTACACCCAAATAATAATTTCAGCTGGAAAGTTCTATTTCCCAAAGCCAGAAAAGTGGTAGAGCAGGACTGTTGCTACAAAACCAGGTGCACACATCAGCAACCGCTGAACAGATTTTTTGCTGTATTCCATTCACATTTTGTCACTTCTTGGTTTTCAGTGTTGGAGTTGCTGAGTCAGCCTTCATGTTTGCTTGTAGCATAAGGAGCCAAGCAGCTCCGTGGCTGTCAGCAGTGTGAGAGGGAGTGCTGCAAGCCATTGGACAGAAAGGGATGCTAAAGTTTTGAGGGAACGATGGGGAAAAAGTGAACATCTGTAACATGGTAAATTAACATTCTTTTAACGAGGAATGTAAGAATTGCCAAGGATTTGTAAATGGCAAAATGGAAACGGCTGTTAAGCATATAGTAGTTGTGGAGTGATAAGTGTTTGGAGGTCCGAAACTTTAATGTCCATAAAGTGAAATTTGATCAGAAGGGGTCTATTTAACATATCTGCTGTGATGCAGCTGATACTGCAGCTGTAGCTGTGTTTCTTCCTGGATTTTGATCAGGTTACACTGACTGTTCAGAGTGTAGCAATGTTTTTTTTTGATGCATGTTATTACTGTGATTCAGCATGAGAAGAAACAGCAATATTTAGACTCCCTGCTCTTAGTGGATAGAATGATCATCACTGTCGCTGCAGGTAACTGCTGGGTTTCTGTTTTAGGCGGTTTCCAATTGAGTACGTGGAGGAGGAGTTGTGGAACAAGTATGTAGATCAGGATTATGTAGAAATAGTTTCCTGATGGCCTTGTGAATTGACAAGCTGCTGGAGAACTTCGATGGAAGCTTCAGAACTTTGAATATCAATAGATAGTCAGGAATCAATCTTAGGGGAATTTTAGGCGTCCCCAAGCCCCGCAGTCCTATACTAAGGATCAGCCTCCTGCATCTTACTGTTGGTCTCAGTGTTTGCTGTATAACCTCTGTCTTTGAGGTCTGTGGAAGATTGTATCCAGCACATCCTGTTGGCTGAATTTCTGTAATTAAAGAAGTATTTCTTCTTTCAAGCAGGGAATTATTAGCAGAATGACAGAATCAGTGAAAAACATCGTACCAGGATGGCTACAGAAGTATTTTAATAAAAGTGAAGATGAATGTGTAGATACAAATGAATCTACAAATCAGGAAGAGAATCCAGTAAATTATCATCATAATTATAGAGATGAAGATACCATAATGACCGATGGGAGAGTCACACCTGAACCAGCAGGAATTAACCTGGAAGGTATGTGAAAAATCATTGAGTGTTCTGGGTATCTCTATTTCTTCACAGATTTCTGGTTTTGAGTTTGAATTTCCAAAGGAATCTGCTAAGAGGGTTTTGATGTAATTAAAACCAGCCCCTGCCCCGCAAGTTAACAAAAAAACCAAGCCTCAAAACAACAACAGTTTGTGAAACTGTCTCTTAGCTTTAAACTGTAATATGGTTATAAAGCATAGAACTTAGAACTCTTGGAAGCCATCCATTAACTTCATGTACTCTGTTAGTCAGGTAGCAAATGCTGAAAATACTCATTTACAAGTGTGCTAAGTTGTATTTTCTTCTTTCTTTGTTAGAAGACCTGGAATGAAACTTTGTCTAACTGCCTAAGGCAATTAAAAACATTAATTTGTTTTGAAGTCCTGAAAACAAAAAGTAGATTCAGAGGAAAAAAATTCTTCTCATGTCTTGATTTTTTTAATGGTATTTGTTTACCTTTTGGACTTAAATCAATTTAGTAAAGCTCCTTGTTAGCTTAATGGCGAACTGGGGAACTCGTGCATGTGATTTATGTCAGTATTGTTAGAATATTCAATAAAATTAAGATGTGTGTTAGTGTCTGGGCTGTTGTCTTTGAAAAGATATTTGGACTCTTGTCAGAGACTTGCAGCCTCTATACCATGTTAAAAATTCATCTTTGTTTTAAATCAGGTTCCTCCCACTTATTCTGTAGTCCTGCTGTGTAAATTTGCTTGTGCTTTCAGTTGGGTCCCTCTTTGATAGCTGTTGGGGGAATTTATCTTTTAATAAGGAGAGTGGTTTTGTCTGAGCATGTAAAGGTAATCATAGATAATATGGAAAGTCAGTTGCTTCTGTTGTCAGAGTCAAAAATAATGAGGAAGTATCTTTTCCACCAGTGTCATCTAATTGTAAACAAGGAGTTTATTGCTTTCTGTATTGCTGTAGCTCGGGAGTAAGCTTGAATAAAGCAATAGATAATGTCTTCATGACTGGGGAACACATGCTGGCTTTTCTGTAGAACTGTGTGAAAGAACCTTTTAGTAAGAACAGCTGCACAGCAAGCTTGCTAACTCCAGAAGATCAGGAGCAGGTGGGCCATGTAGAACCTTGGCTAACTTATGTTGCTGTCTGCATTTGTTACTTGCTATGTTTAAGATTTGATTTTTTTTTTTCTTAAGATTAGTTATTACTACAATTGTAGATAAATGTGTTTCTTCAGCTGTGAGACACCTATGTGCTAGAGCCTGTATTCCTTGCTTGGCTGTTCAAGTATCTCAAGCAGTGCTGTCCTAAAAATCTGCTCATGTTTTGGAGAACTGATTAGTGGTACTGCAGTGGCTATGAGAATTGAACTAGCTAGTTTGAGCTTCAGTGCAAGTATCAAGGGGAGAGCTGCTCAAAATCGTTTGAATTCCCAGGATTCCTGAGCGAGTGAACTTTCATCAGGCAAGATATTTATTAGTAGTCCTGTTCATTTAGCAAGTTGGAGCTGTGAGGCCACCCCTTCCAGGCCACTGGCAGTGTTTGTAGACCCTTTGGTTCCAGAGGAAAAAATGCTTGTTTGGTTACTTGGGCCAACATGCTTACTTGTCTCTTGGCTTACAATCTCAGCAGTTAGTGGATAGGAGATAACGTTTACATGTGGTATGACCTGATTTGTACGTTTGTTTGGGAGGAAAAAAAAAGTGCTGAAGTACTGCAAATATTCATTTTCATGTTGTATTCAAACTAATGGGATCTTTGTGCCAAGATTATATAAACTGCAGTGTTGTCTGCAACTTGCCACATGATCTCAAATTTTGGAAGTTTATTGCAGGCTTTTCAAGCAAGAGGAAGGAGTCTATGTGCTTGATTAGTAGAAGATCCAGCACTTGAGCATGATGTCAGAACCTGGTGTTGTAAAGCCCCATACTTAACTTTTTCTTGATGTGATATTAATACTTAGAATTGCAAGTAGTGTTGCTGTTGTAGTCACACAGATGAAACCCTATCTGGATGAGGAAGAAGTTAAATTTGGCTTCTCTATTTTTGTGCTTAGATCTTGGCAGTAGCATGACTGTTGATAGAAAACAGGTTTTGGCTTCTATGAGCTTGTCTATAGGAAAGCTGATCATCTCCCTGTTTGTATTTAGAACCATCCACGAGTAGATCAGCACTGAACTTTTCGGTTGTGTTAACAAGGCCGTCTCTGCATCGGAGCCATTTGAACTGTACCGTGTTAGATTCTGCTGTACCACCTTGTCAGCCCTCTACATCTTCTACACTTGGCATTGGCAATCCTGGACTGTCTCTTGTAAAAGAAATAAAAGATTCTACCTCTCAGCACGATGATGATAACATCTCAACAACCAGTGGCTTCTCCTCTAGAGCATCTGATAAAGGTAATTTTCATACTTTCTTTTAATTTTTAGTTTTGTTTTTACATAACGTGAAGTACTTTGCATTCGTTCAGATTCCTCATCAACTTAGTAAAATAAGTGAATGTCAGCTTTGGAAGTGAGAATTGAATTGAATTTTTAGTGTTTTAGAAGTATTTGTTTCAGTCAACATTTTAATAGAATTGTGCTCGGAAGTACATTTATGAGACCTTGATGTTACAAAAAAATCACTGCTGATTACCTACTTTCAGCTAGTTGTATGTAGATTTTGAACAGTGGTTCAAAATGAGGTGGTAGCAAATGAAAGTGACTTGTTCTGGCTTGACAGCTGGGTTGATCACTTGCAAGAGGGACTCAGTGTCCAACAGACAGCTAGTTAAAAGTGAGGAACTGCAGGTGACAAATGGAAATGCAGGTTGTTTTCTTGTATTTCACAAAGAGCAGATAAAGGAACCATTCTGACTGTGTTTGAGCTGCTTTTCTGGCCTTTCTTGAAAGAAGGCTTCTGCTGTCGATGCTGCCATGTTTTATGCTGAGCTCACTAAGGAATGCACAGTATTTTAAAATAAAAAATGAATGTTGTATTGATGTAGATGGGTACCTGGGTCACCTCACTGTGAAAGGGCAAACAGCAGGTTTGCAGCTTTTTCTAGTACAGACAGGGATTGAGGCATTCTCAGCAAGTTTTGTGGAGTACATATTTTTGAAGTTCAGAGTAGATGTTGCCAGGATTTAGCAATATAACCTTTGCCTACTAGAGCATTCTGATGTGTCTTCATAAAAAAGTACATGGGAAACAAATTAACTCTGTTAGATCAGCCTCTGGGGAATCTTTCAGGTTTAAAACCTTGTGCAGTTTTGACCTATCTGGCCTCCAGCCTTTCACCAACACAAGAAAAACTGTGTGTCCTCACAGATGCACTGGTGTTATGCAGTTCCCTTTAATCTTGATATGAAAGAAAAAAAAAAAAAAAGACTTTGCATTGGAAACATAGAATTGGCTTCCTAAGATTGCTGAAAAGTAACTGTATTTGTGTTGAACAGTTTTCAAGTTCAGAATTGGTACTTGATTTTCAGACTGTATGTGAAATGGATCTGTTTAAAGAATGCTGAAGTCAAGGTTATTTTTTTGTATTAAAGAACTGAAGTCAGTGTGACCCTTAATCACAGGAGTTCTTTTTGTACTCAAGGCATTTACATCCAGTGTGTTTCTTTTTGGCAGATATCGCAGTTTCAAAAACCAATTCAGCACCACTGCTCTGGTCCACAGAAGCTGAAAGATCTCATTCCCTCTCCCAGCATTCTGCATCTAGTTCAAAGAAACCTGCATTCAATTTATCTGCTTTTGGAGCTCTCTCTCCTGTAAGTACCGCACAGTATTTATTTGAATCATTTTAAATGTGTGCCCATTTTACTAACCAGTTACCACACTGTGTTTCTGTAGTCGCTTGGAAACACTTCTGTCTTTAAGACAAGCCAGCTTGGAGATTCTCCATTTTACCCTGGAAAGACCACTTATGGTGGAGCAGCTGCAGCAGCAAGGCAGACAAAAGTGCGAATTGCTCCTTATCAGGTATGGGAAAAACAGCGTGGTAAGAAACAGTGGTTGAAATGCTAAAGTCGTGTACTGTAGCTTTCAGAGGAGAGCTGAGAATGTGGCAACAGCTCCTGTTCTCTCTCTGTCTGCAAGAGTAGAAATTTAAATGGCAATTGCTATTTAAATTATTTTCAGTAGGTATTATGTAAAGATTTGTTGTAATGAACAAGAATGACTGTTAAAGCTAGATGTTTGTAGTTGGGATTTCCTCTATTGTTAAGTCTTTAAAAATATTCCATTTGAGTGCCATTGTGTACCTCTAACTGTATCATGGTTAAATGACATCACGCAATTAAAACAGTGACAGCATAACATCAAAAACCTGTGTTTATAGTAGCAAAAGCTACAGTAGTCAGACCTGTCTGATATTTATCTGTAGAACTTACACAGTCATATCTACACTCATGCTATGAATAAATTGTATAAGGCTGTTCATTCTAAAATAGCATTGCAAATCTTTCATTCTACTACTGCCCAGAGAGGGGCATGCAGGACTAAATGCAATCTCAAGGTGAGCAGTAGCATTCTTTTTTATTTTGTTTCATATTGTTCTTGAAAAGAGTTATTTGCCCCAAAGAGTTCTGGGTGCTCTGAAATGAAGCTGTAAGTAAATGCTGATGGCTCTCAGTAACTAGAGTTGAATCAAAAATAAAAGTCAAATCAGGTTTGGTAGGAATGTATTTTAATCAAGATGCCCTTCATAAAAAAAAAATAAAATCAAAAGGGACTGGGAGGAAATTGAAACACAGTTTTCTGGATTTATTCTGGCAGTCCATTTCAGACATGGAACAAGGGCATTGTGATGCATGGGAAACCTTGAAAACTTGTTTTTAAAACTTCCTGCAAGCTGGGAGCCCTCTTTGATCAGTTATTTTAACTTTTTGCAGTGTAACTGTGGGTTACACCAAAAAGAGGAACCAAAAGATTAGGCTTTTAAAGGAGAGAGTAGCTTGCTTATTCCTGTTTGCTGTGGATTATAGCAACATAGTGGGAAGAGTCCAGAAGAGGGCCACCAAGATGATGGGGGGATTGGAACACCTCTCACGAGAAGAGGCTGAGAGAGCTGGGCCTGTTCAGCTTGGATCAGGGGAGGCTCAGGGAGGATCTCATCCATGTCTGTAAATCCTTGAGGAATGGGTGCCAAGAGGATGGAGCACTGGGCTCTTTTCAGCAGAGCCTCGTGCTGGGACAGCAGGCAGTGGGCACAAACTGGAACACTGGAGGTTCCATGTAGTTACCAGGGAGCAACTTCTGCGCTGTGCAGGAGATGAAACATTGATACAGGCTGTTCAGAGGCTGTGGGGTCTCTTCCTTGGAGATCTCTCTGAGATGCCTTGATGCAGGCTTGGGCACCCTGCTCTGGCTGTCCCCACTTGAGCAGGGGCTGGACTTGGTAGACCCAGAGGCCCCTTCCCAGATCAACCATTACATGATGCTGTGAGCCTTGCTGAAGTTTTTGTATGCTGTGCAGTCTGCTTCCTATCTTCACACTGTGTGATAAACACAATGTGGTTACACTGCCATGCTGAATTAAATTGTGGTGCAAGTTAAATAGTTTACTTCATTGTAATGTGTTCTGATCTGTTACTGTTCAAGTCAGAGCTTTATCTTACTAAACAGAGAAAAAGATTCGCAGCCTCCCCTCCTGAGTGAGAGGAAGAAGCAAGAGAGAAGTAAAACTAGGAATTCTTGGTTGTGGTTGTATGCACTGATTTAAAGATGGTACACTTGCACCATTATGAAACTCTTCAGATGTGTTGTCAGTCAAAGTGCTTTCTGCATCACAAGCCTTTGCTTCAGTTCTGTTTTTCTGATTACTGCTTCAGAGATGCTGGCACTCATAACATCTTCCATCTTTACTTTCTACACATATGGATTTCTTTTTTAGTTTTATCCCTTGTGCAAGATGTATTGGAGACCCAGTTCAACTGCTATAAACTCAGAATGTATTTTCATTATGTCTTGAACTCCCAGTGAATGCATTTTTCTCTGTTGTCAGAGAATGTTGGTTATGTTGTTTGTGTAGCCTAGGGACGTAAAATACATGTGTATTTAAATCAAAATTGAGCAGCATGACAATTACAATGTTGTTTTTTTTCAGACACCAGTAAGAAGGCAGATGAAAGCTAAACAAGCAAACGTGCAATCCTATGGTGTGACAAGTTCCACAGCGCGGCGCATCCTGCAGTCTCTGGAGAAGATGTCAAGTCCTCTGGCAGTAAGTGGCACTCCTTTTAATCTGCTTTATTTCATATACTTATAAAGCTTAGTACACGTGCCAGTAAAGAATGAAATTCTTCCCTATGTTGGGCCCTGTTTAATTTATTGATTGTTTTTTCCATAGGACGCTAAAAGAATTCCATCTTCTGTTACCAGTCCACTGTCTTCTGTAAGTTGACCGTGAAACCCACGTATTTCTATTGCATGAAACCCTCTCTCGAGGGGTGGGGGGGAGGAAAGAAAGGATCTCTAATATTTAGGCTTTCTTCCTTTCCCTTAGCCTGTGGACAGAAGCGTGCTGGATATTACGGGCTTCCATTCCTCTCGAAAACAGGTAAGAACCAGTGATGTCTTAAACTGAGAAATCTTCTTTGCTTCAGTGCTGTCACAAGAAATTTGACCTCAGTGGCACTGTACACATGAGTACAAGTTAATGTTAGCATTACAGGTACAAATTCATATCTTGGTTGTGTGAAAATAGATAAAAAAATGTCATTCTACCTGCACTAAATGAAGAGCTGTGAAGATTACTTAGGTTAAACATTTATGTGATCTTTGTGTGGTGGTGTCTTGATATGTCAAATGAACAACTTTTCTAGAACACATAAAGTAGTTTTGTCTTGTCCTTCATCTTGGAGTGAAGCTGTGTGTTAAAATTCCTGTTTGGGAAAGCTTGATCTTGAAGTGATCACAGATAGCAAAGTAATGATCAAGTGGTCATATAGATTTAATGCAGGCTTCTGTGTTGATTCAGGTGCAGAAAAGGAGTACTTCTGTTTATTATCACCATCCAGATAATGAAAATGAAAATTGTTAATTTCTGTCCTTTATATAATCCCTTGATTGGATGTATAATTAAGTTTACAGTCACTTCAGAGTTTACAAACATCTGAGACTTCCTGCACCTTCTCTTTTCATGTGTGCTAAATTATAAGATTACAGAAAAGTAAAGTACAGCATAAGTATTACCCAATTAACTACAAACAGATCTGGTGTGAATTCTCAGTTAAATTGTAGAACCACACCTGTGATATGGCATTAAGAAAGATCTGCCAGATTTGCAACAGAGAGCTTGAAGTTGTCAGGCAGTAAACGAGTGTTGCACACAGCTGTCACTGGGTAAAAGGAGGTAGATTGTCTATTCATAATGCTAGGATTCATAATGTTTGGCAGAAGAGTAGCCTGTGATGAAAAGCAATTATTTGCAAGGGACGTGGCTCTCTGTTTTCCTGCTGAAGTGAGCGTATGGTTGACAGAACTCTTGTATGCTCAGGCAAAACTTTCGCAGTGGGTAGCAGTGATGTATGTGGTATTCCACTTATTTCAAGGATCTGCACTGGACAGAATAGCTCTTGGTGTACTAAACAGCTAACTGGGCAATTTTTATTTACTTAAGTCATTTACTTTTGAAGCCAGCAATGAAACTATTCATTCAAAGCAGAATTGTGAATTTAAACATGTTTTAGTCAGCGTTCAAATAATTCTTAGAAAGATGCATTTTTAATCACATTATAGGCAGTCAATTTTATTACCAGGTGTTGGGAGAAGTTAAAGTTTAGTGTGACATTTTCTGTTCAGATGAAAGAACAGCAAACTTTGTAAGACTGATTCTTCTGTTCATTAAGACTGTGGATGGAGCATTTGGTAAATCTCATAGCCTCTTGAGCTTGCTTTCTGTTTGACAGTTCAGTGAAGTCAGTTTTGCAGAGCATTCAGAGCTTTCTGTTAAAAAAAAAATCAGCTCTGGTCTGTGAAAATACTTTGAACGGGGAAATTAAACTAGTACTTTAAGTGTACTTAGTACAAATCTAAAATGTTAGATGACGTTTTAGTGAATGAGATTATTTTAAGGTTATTTGGCAACCTTATTTTTTTTAAGTGCTCTAGTGTTTATTTGGCTTTGAAGGAGGAAAATGTAGGTAGTATGAAGCCCAGAAGGCTCTATCAGTTGCTTAGTGCTTTGAATGATAGATCAGTGGATTAAGCTAGTAAAAAATATCACAGTGTAGGCAGAGGAAAAGAGAGGACTATTATAGGAACATGAGTTATTTTGGTTATGGTAGCGTGAATTGTTTTGTCTATGAAACTAACTGCCCAATTTTGAAATGAGATTTAGTCAAACTTTGGCTACTTCTGTGTAGGTTTCTGGGCTTTATCACTGTTTTTCTGATGATTTCCCTCTGTGAGTTGAATGCTTTTAGAATTTTTTAATGATTATCATTGAGTTCCAAGACTAATGGGATGTTTATAGTTCTGTAAATTGTTTTCATCCATAAACACTGCAGTTAAATTTGGTGGGTGCCAGAATAAATTGATTACTGCTTCCCTTTCTAAGATGGAATCTCACCATCCGCCTGTTCAAAAACTGGTGACACCAAAGGCAATCTCTCTGTCAGGAAGTCGGACCCAGTATTTTAAACCATCTCTGACTCCATCTGCTGATTCTAGCAAAATTCACCAGAGAGTAGATACAAAGCACAAAGTAAGTAAATTCTGCAGTCCTTACCTGCCTGGAATGTTTCTAACCAATTACTTTAACGAGATGCTCTTTCTTTGCAGAGTACAGATAGTATGCTTGAGATAGGCATGAAAGCAGTGGGAACTATTGAGCAAAGGTTCAGGTTTTCTGGATTTAACTATGTTTTTGGAATAATTAAGTGGCCTCTGGTGGTTTCACAATGTAATGATGTTCTGTAGGGTCAGGCTGTTTTCAGTGAAAGAATATTAAAAGACAGAAGCAGTGTTTTCCTTTTGTATCCTCCTGTACACAAAGTTGTCCTTGATGGAGCATGCTGATGTTGTGTGTAAGCTCTTCCAGGTGAGCTATGTGTTCCAACTGAGATTTCTGACAATGTGTTTGGTTATAATTCTTGATCCCTTTGGTGTAGATGGAGTCTCTGGTAAGTTTTCTGCAAAAACAAGAGCGGCATCTCTTTCTGAAAAACCACCACATTCCCAGTACTGGTCTGAATGGAAAAATGGCCAGGTGTTAAATCTGTGGACCTTCTAGGCAAGAGATGAAAGTGGGCAGTCATTACTGATTGGTTACTGCTTTGAAATCTCTTAATCTCTGTATTGTTCATCCAGCACAATCTTTCTTTAACAGAGTTCTAAAAAAGAGCATAGCAGCAACTGCTTGGGTTTGGTTTTTTTGAAGGGAAGGGTGTGTTGTGTTTTGATCTTTGATAAATGATATAAGTGAAGCCTTTTTAATGGGTTTGTAAATTAGCACTAGCTTTATTAAGAAAACTTGATTTGATTCCCCATCACACAATATGATTACCATTATGTTTTAATTACTTTCTTTAGAGAGTTTGACAAAGGTGATTAACTGTTCTGTCAGTTCATCCTCAATGCTAAGAGAAGCAACAGTACTTGTTTTAGCCCCCAAATTTAGCTGTACCTAGAATATTGAATTAGAGAACACAGTTAACTAGGTAGAGGTGTATTTAGTGGTATAAATTAAAAAACTAGAAAAAAAAATACAAAAAACAACACAATTCATTGTTTGCACTTTGTGTATAGTATGTATGTTCAGCTAAATCTTGAAATAATTTGCAGGAAGTGAAAGAGAAGAGTTTGCCTGAAGAACAGCGTGTGGAACCATCTGAAAGGTATGACAGATCTATTAATTTAAGGCTAACTTGAATGAAGAAAACTATCTCCTTTGTCACTGCATTCTGCCTGCAGGTCTCTCTGGAAACGCAGTAACAGTTCTAGTAGTGGGAACAAAAAATTTGTCTTTTGAGAGCTGTAAAGTCTAAATCACATTTGAAGATCAGTATAAGTTTGAGAAAATTTTTGTTTTTAAGAAAGGAAGGAAGATGAACAAGAATGAAATCAGATTATCAGGGATGTATAAGTAATGATTTTTTCCCCATGTCTATCTCCTTAGTAGGATATGAAGGTTGGAAACAAGGCATTTAATGTAGCAGAAATGCTAAGTCACACCTGAGGCAGTGATTGAGCACCTGGTGGGAAGGCAGGAGCTCAGGTACATGCAGTGCTCCTGAGTGACCAGAAGGGGTGTGGAGCCAGGATCCAACCCTTTCCAGGCCTCATTTAAGGGTTGGCAGTGGAGGTGAGGGTATCTTGCTGGAGATCCCTGCCTTCCTGAGGCCTTTCAAGGGCAAGCAGGTTTTTTCCTTTTTTTTCTGCATCCGTGGCTGCTGCATCTGGGCTCATCCTCCCCTGCTGCAGCCCAGGACTTTGCTACCCTGCTGTGTTTTCCATGGAGTTATAGCTTTACAGTTATGATGCTGTATCCACAGAAAGGGTATTTGCTATGGAGGCCTTTTTTCTTTAGGAAGTAAAGATAGTTTAGTTTTCAATTCAACTAAATCTCCAGTGTTAGAAATTTCAGTTTGGCAGATATTTTGTAGCTTATCAGTTTAGTTATTGGCAATGAAACCATTTATCCATCTCGCTATTATCTGGAGTAAGAGCCGTTAGTTTTAGTGATTTGTTTAGTCTAATTGCTTGAAGCTTGAAAGCTGGGTCCTAAAGGAATGATTCTTTGTGAAGGATTCTTTATAAGACAGAGTGGCGTACAGCTCAGGAGTGTGTTTGTTGTTACATCCTTTGGGTGTTTTTGTTTATTTGTTTGTTTGTTTTGAAATTCCTATCTTGGAGAAGTCATTTCTCTGCTCTGAATTAGCATGAAAACTAAGAGCTTCACAGAACCTTTTGAGGTCCAATGTGAGCTTGGTTCTAAAACAACATTCCCAGGGAGCTAACAGTTGGGATTGCCTTGAGGAGATTGTTCTGTGCCACATGGCTTACTTGGTTTGGGTAGGTAGAATGAGTTCTGCTCCACATAGCTCATAGTGTTTTCAATGAAGCTGGAGTGGAGGCGCTTCGCACTCTAACGTTATCTTGGGGCGTGGATTTTTCTCTTCAAACAACACTAACAGGACTGTTCAAAAGCCAAGCAATTCTTGTGTGGCCTGGGGCATTCTTTGGCTCACAAAAAAAGCCCAAACAAACCAACAACACCTCAACACTTTGATTTGGTGTCTAAAAGTTTGATTTCACAACAGCTGCCTTTTCAGGGGTGTGAGATTGGCTGTAAGGTTTTGGTATGAATGCAAAGAGGTGCTGGACTTGACTTGTGTGTTTTTTTTTTCCCCAAACAGTTCTAAATTGTTGTTTGCAGAAATCCGTTCTCCTCCTCCATGTAAAAAGGAGATTCAGAAAACATTCTGCATTTTATTTCATTCTCAGTGCTCATGGCAATGTTGCAATGTCTTTCTTTTTGTCCGTACAGTAGGTAGATGTTATTTTCTTTCCTTTTTTTTTTCTTTCTCCCTTTTTGGAAGCCAGTCTTTGTGTGTCGTGCTGTAGATCAGGAACACAACACTGATATTCTGGCAAGAGTGGAATACTGGTTAAGCTATTTTCAACCTACCAAAGGCTATTTGTTCTTTAAACTTGGCTGGTTGTAGGATGGATTTACTCGAAGACTGACAAATGTCTTTGCCCCTTGAAGCTGATATGTGTTAGGAGAAAGAATAATAGACTCTTATGTGCAGGCTATAGTTGTCTGAATAAAGATCTGTTTTGACATAAGGCTTTTTTCAGAATTCTGATTGACTGACAGTTTGGTTTACAGAAAAGCCTGAGCGTATGGCCTTAGGGATCTGGCTTCCTCTCAGCAGTTACAGTGCTAATCAGACTGCTTTCAAGTGTCTGACAAGTTTACACCAGTTCTTTTCTTCAGTCTTCCAGAAACTGGACTTGGTGTCTTCCAATGTGATCTAATATAATTAATTCTTTAATGACTGATTGGATAAGCTTTGATATAATGATTTTTTTTTTCAGGGATATTTCATTTTGTTGCCATATTACTTCTGATGTTATTCTTTATTTCACTTCTGGCTTGTGATGTGGTTTTTTCTTTTTCTTCTCTTAGCACTTGCATTAGGAAATCTTTCTGGTTTTGATCAAGGCTTTCATAACAAACAGAGAAATGCCTTTGTATGCATTACAAAAGGGATCTGTGTTGGTGTCTGAAAAGAATTCTGGAATGTTGGCACACCCAAACACCTCTGCCGTTCCTTCTGATGGCCACATAAAAGCCTGAGCTGCTTCTGAAACTTCTGCCACATTATCTTACCATCTTGAGGGCTCTCTCTTCCATCAGAGCTGTTGGCAGTGTTTCCCATGTGTGCATACATACACTCTGTGTATTTTTGTCAGTTGTTCTTTATATCCTTGCAGAGTTAATGTTCATCCCAGAATTGGAGAGCCAGTCCATGCCTGAGCTATCTAAAAGAAGCGTTAGAAATTATCAATATGAATCAGCTCTTCTATTTCAGGTCTTCTGGCTTAGTCATCATTCCCATATGGATGTTGCAACTTCGTATGTCATTTTCCTAGCTTTTTTTTTTTTTATTATTTTATTTTAAACTTGATGTTCTAAATAGCAAAAATTGTATTACCAGCATTTAGGAACTTATGAAGCAGCTTTACTTTTTTCCTGATTCTGATTAACAAGTTTCAGTTCTAGGACTGATGATGGCTATAATAGCTTGAAAATAAATTGATAACTTTTTCTTCTCTCTTTTTTCTTTTTTTTAACCCCCAACCCATGTGTTGTTATTCTGTGCTAGCAATTTGACCTACCCCAAATTCAGTACTCCTGCATCCAATGGTCTGACTTCAGGAGGAAGTGGTGGTGGCAAGATGAGAAGGGAAAGAGGGGTACACTACATATCAAAGTCTGGACAAGAACAGGTAAGTGACTTTTCCATTGATTGCTGTCTTTGAGATGACTGAAGTCTGTCAGTTTTATTACCTCACAGTGAATTATAAGAATGCAGCCTTAGGTTTGTGGGTTTTTTTTTCTTGTGGGCTTCAGAGCAAGCTCCTGTTTACTTACTCTGTTTGAGCCTTGCTATGTAGCTCTGAAATCTGTAGTTCTGCTGTACTGGAGATTCCTTGTGCTATAAAGTTTCCCACCAGCAGTTAAATGAATGAGTCCTAAGAACAGGAATGTTTTAGTGGAGATTTGATTCATTTCTGTACTGCAGTGATCCTTGAAACAAGTGCCAAGTACGTAAACAAAGCGTACTGAATTTATTGTTTCCTATTTACGTCTCGTAGACACGTGGGCCAAGAGTTCATAAGAGAATTAGAAAATGGTGTTCTGCACGTCTGCTAATGATAACTTAGCATTTCTGATACTTACTCAACTTGTTGTGAGGGGTTTTTTTTCTTGTTCTAAAACTGTAGACACAAATACTCAAAAGATGATTTTCTGATTGGATGTTATCTGAGCTGCCTGTAACTGTATCTGTAGTGTTAGTCTTTAAGTTGGTCTTTCAGCTGATGCAATATAAAGAAATCATTAACAATGGAGTATGTATGTGTAATTCAAATAAAATAGTGATAGAGATAAAACTAGCTAAGTTCTGTAAACTTTCCTAATCAAAATAGTGAAACATTGTAAGTCATAGGATACACTGAATGTCTGTGGTACCAATTTATCTCTCTGCTTAGTTGTTCGTTTCTATTTAGATCTTGGTGCTTCTGTGCAGATTGTGATTAGGTTGGTAGTTCTCATTTAAACCCAAACTCATCCAGTCTTGGTTATCAAATAGCTTAAAAGGCAAGAACAAACCCAGTTCTTTTTAAGATGTACTGATTTGTGATTTGCATCCTCATACATGGCTGGATTTATCAGAGTACGGTCTTCTGTAGCTTTCTTTGCAGGCATTTTCTGTTTTGTTTGTGTACTGAACCCACATACCTTAAATGTTACATTTTTCTAAATTCACTGTTGTAGTGGCTTCAGAAATTTGAGCAGCTGCCCTGTCCAGTACTGCAAGAACACTTTCTCATTTGTCTTGAGAGTTTAATATTAAAGGAAGAAATGTGAGGATATTTAGAAATGGTGATGTTTCTTTAGAGCATTAATGACTAAAGCATAGAAAACAGCAACAAAAAAGTCTGATCTGTACCTCTCTGTTCTGCACGGGTAACGATTTTGAGGTAACTCCAGTATTCTTACTGGGCTAGTGGTGAATGTGATGTAATGTGAAAGCAGGCCTGCCATGAATTAAAATGACTGCACAGACTGAGATGGGGAGATTAGGAATCCCTTTTGAAAACTTGCTTTCTCTTAATCTGTGTCTGTGTTACTTTTATTGTTTAATTTTATTAAGAAGTGAGAGCGGAGCAGGATGAGAAAGTAGCATGTTTTGTAAAGGGAAAAATTTTAATTTACAACTCTAGGAAGTAGAGGAACCGGTACTCCCGAAAATATCCCTGCCCATCAGTACTGCATCACTGGCTCCTTTCAACTTCAGTTTTCTGACTAGCAGTACTGTCTCGTCGTCACCAAGCACTGTTTCCACATCAGTGATGAACAAGGTAAATCTTTGTTGTATGCTGTGAATGCTTTTCAGTATGAGTATATATCTGCTTTGTTGCAAGCAAACTTCTGTGGTACTCGTGGAACTAACCAGCATTAGTTCATACTGAGTTGAATAATTCAGAGTTGTATTCAAATTTGGAGAGAAAAATGCAGTTTTTTGATTGTCAGTCTTGAACTTGCAAACATCTGGTTAAGGTAACTGTATAACTGTGGAATTTCAGGGGGGTGGGATTTTATGCCAAGTTGTTCATCCTGGTTTTGGCAGGGATAGAGTTAATTTTCTTTATAGTTATAGCTGTGCAAAGTTGCCTGTCTGCAGTGAACGCAGTGTTGATAGCAGACCAGTGTTCAGCTGTTGTTGTGTAATGCTTATACAGCATCAAGGCCATTTCTGCTTCTCACGCAGCCCTGGCAGCAAGCAGGCCAAGGTGCACAAGGGCTGGGAGAGGGCTCAGCCAGGACAGTGTCCTGTGTGACCACAGGGATGAGCCATACCAATAGCATTGTGCTCAGCAGCAACACAGAGGGACAAAAGAGGGGATGTGCAGAGGCACAGCATTTGGTTTTCCAAGTGGCCATTGTGCTACTGTCTGATTCTTTTCCCTGCCAATGTGAAGGGAGTGACTAGCTGCCTACGATGGTTACACCATGACGTGAGGTTATTGAATGAGAGCTAGATTAAGTGGTCGTTCAAGCCTTGCATAGAACGAGCTTAGGGTGCAATAATTTAGATTAGTATAGGAAAATAAACGTTAATCAGTTCCAGAATAGTTGAGATAATTTTGCATTTTTTGAAGCAGGTATCTGCTTTAACCTGTCAAGGAAGTTCTTTAGTAGAGCTGAGTTTAGATATCTTCAATTTTCTGCTTTTCCATATGTTTAGACCTAAGTAGCATCTCATCTTTTTCTCTTGGTTTGTGTGATGTAGTTTTAAAGATGATGTCTTGTGTACTCGTTAGCAGACTTCATTTTATTTTATTGTTGCTTCCATCTGTGGATTAGAAATAACTAAAACATCAGATTTCTGAACTTCTGCAAAGCTTCTGTTGGATTCTGAATTCAGGTAGTTGCTGCTCTTAGATATAAACTTCTAATTCTTTTGAAAATACAGGTACAACCAACAAGTAATGTTGGCAGTCCTGTGTTCAGATTTTCATCTCCTATTGTGAAATCTACTGAGGCAGAAGTGCTACCTCCGTTGTCTGTAAGTAAAAGAAAAAAACTCAACCTTTTATCAGACCTTTAGTAGAATATTGCAGACCATTAAAACAGGGCTGTGCTAATGGGAAAAACGATTATGTAGGTTTCTGGCTTATAAGCAGTCATCCAGTATACCGAAAATTTGGAGGTTTGGTGTCAGACTTGTATTTGTGTGTGAATTTCATTACATTTCTTTAGTTTCAGACTCTGAAAAGCCTCTCTTTTTTGTAGCAGATGGGGTTTACATTCAGTGTTCCTGTTGTCAAATCGGCAGAGCGCTCTGGATGCAGCGATACAGCAGCGACGCCCTTCCTTACCCGCGGTAACTGCAACTTTAGCACTTCACTTCTGAAGTGCAGGTCTTCTTTTTTGTGTTATTAAATACTGAATCTCTTCTTTCTGAGCATGCTAGTGATTTCAGACAGTGTTGGGCTTCTGCAGTATTTTTTTTTTTCAGTGACAGATCTGCTTTTACAAGGTGTAACTAAAAACTGTAAAGCAGGTTGAATTTTGAAGATTGTTAGATTCAGGAAAGTTGGAAGTTCTTGTTACTGGCAAAAGTGGGTGTATTCTGTTCTAATTGGATTGCATCATGAAAGATGTTTTTGTTTTCTCTTGTTTCTGAAGATACCAGCGCTGTAAACAGCATCAGCAATAAAAAGGAAGAAAAAGAAGAGTATGATGGTCCCTTCAAACCTGCAAAGGTCTTAAAGGAAGGGAGTGTGTTAGACATTCTAAGAAACCCTGGTGAGATAATGAACTTCTTCTTAAAAGATACAGCAGAAAAAATGCTTACATGGATTTAAAAAAGAAAAAAAAAAGCTTATGTCATGGTTAATGCAGTATCAGCTGTAAATACAAATGTAGGAAAGCACTGTGTTAAGTGCTACGTCCGTTAGGATGAATCTGCCCCTTCTGAGTGGTTTTTATTGCTGAAAGTAAAACTGCACCTTCAAAACCAGATGGATTACATCTCTGTTGTGCTAGGATGTAAATGAGTTATGAAAACAATCAAATAATCAGCGCTTGATTTGAAATAAGTAAACTTTATGGAATTGAAAAGGAAATGTTTGTAAACCTCAGCATTCCTGTCCCACTTTCAACAGTCCTGAAAATATAAGTATATATTTAAAAAAAGAAAGAATAAGGGATTCCATTTCTAAATATGTTGCAAAAGCTGCAAATCTTTGGGCCTTAAATTGTAATTTTTTTTTGTACTGGAAGGAGCTAAGTGGGAGAAAATTCCTTTGTTTAAGGAAAGACCTCTGAATGAAGTGACTGTCACTTTCTTCTTCAATTTAAGAGAAGCAGGATCTACATCCACACTGTTCAAAGGCTTCATTGCTGGCTAAAAAATAAGCCAACGACACAGTATTTATTTTAGCTTTACAGGCAACTTGAGCTGCTACTGAAGGTGCATTTCCTTTACTGTATCTTTGTTAGTAGCTTCTGTTTTCTGTTAGAATTGGCACCTTAAAGGAACAAGTTGGCCTGTGTCCAGCGCACTTTAAAAGGAGATTATAAAATTGAGACAATTGTTCTACTGTCTTCTTGCTAATTAATATTCAGCACCTGTAGGGAAATAATCGTGCAGATTATTGTTCACAGGGCAAACTGCTGCACGGTTACTGAAGTGAATTAGAATAGTTACTACAGAAGGAATGGCTTCAGGAATTTGATTTGCTTGGGCGTGGTGTCTGAATGAAACTGAATTATTTCCAGTGCGTGATGGACAGTCAGATTTCAGTCAGCCACTGTTTGCTCACACGTGTCAACTAGTGAAAAAATTGATTTCAAACTTTACCTAAATTGAAGAGTTAAATGAAGCTTTCTGTTGTGTCTCAGTGCAGCATATGAAACTCAATCCCTTTAGATCAGATTTCCAGGGACTTCCTTTTGCACTCAGTCTGAATGTATATTTGTAACTGTTGACACTTGAGTTGAAATTTATGCCCTGTAGTGTCCTTAGTAACTCTGCTAACTGTAGTGAGGTACAGCTTTAACAGGAAGATATGTATATTTTTTTCCTCCTCCAGGATTTACATCTGTAAAAACACAATCCTCTGCATCTGCACAGCCTATCACAAGCACAGCGGTCTATACAAGGCCTGCAATAAGTAGTTTTTCTGCAGGTAAAGAGACCTCGAAACAAGCATCGTCGTATTGGCAGACTGATCCGTGTGACCCGTGTTTGCAGAACAAAGCCACAGACAGCAAGTGTGTCACTTGCCAAGCTGCTAAAGTGTCAACAGCTGAGAGTACGAAACAGACGATGAGCTCAAGTCCCAGTGGCTCCACAAAGGCAGCAGCCTCTCCAGTGGGGATGCTGGGCTTTGGAGACAAATTCAAGGCAGCGCCTGGAACGTGGGATTGTGATACTTGTCTGGTCCAGAACAAACCTGAAGCTACCAAATGCATAGCATGTGAGACACCAAAGCCTGGGATGGGAGTAATGCCTACTCTGGCATTGCCAGTGACCACAGAGAGCTCGGTGACTGTGACGTCCTCCTCCAGCAGCACTGACACCGCAGTCACTCTGGGCTTTGGAGACAAGTTTAAGAAGCCAAAAGGCTCTTGGGACTGTGCAACATGCTTTGTATCAAATAAGGCAGAAGATAGCAAATGTGTATCCTGTCAGTCCGAGAAACCAGGTATGGCCTTTTTTTTTTTTTTTTAACCTCCTGTTAAGAAAACCTGCTGTTTCCATCTTAGTCTGTGGTTTCTGTTATGGAGTTAAAAAAAAAAACAACAGAAAAACATGGAAAATGTTTTGAACAACACAACAGCCAGATGTGATTGGTGGATTAGTGCCTGTCTGCAAGAATGACTACAGGCACTTTCAAGGTGTCAGCCCAGGTTCCAGCCTATCCCATTAATTGAACTGATTGTGCAGTGTGTTAGTACAGAGCTGAGTCAAAGCAAATACTCCCTGCATTGCTGTTGGTGAGGAAAGATGTCTGAACTGGGTGGCTTAATTTAAGAACTATTCACTGATTTTTCACCAGAAAAAAATGTGAAGTCTGTAGAAGGAGTATAAAAAAAAAAACAAAACTGTTTCAAAAAAGTAAAAATCATATTTACAAACCACGGTCAAAAATATCTCCACTCACCTCTTGTATTACATGAAGGGAGATAGGAAGCTGGATTTCAAGACTGTGTTGTCCTAACTAGTCTTCTTTAGCTAAAACAAAACCTGATGTCCAGGTATCCCAGTGAAGGGCAGTGGTAGGCTTCAAGAACACAGGTAACCCACTGGGTTCTTCATTCTGGTTCTGGATTGTCACCCTCTATTTGACATTGTAAATGTCTTGACTCTACACATCATTTAATATACTAATATGTCAAAAAACACATTTTCAAATATATTCCTGAAGAAAAAAAATAAGGACCAACTAGATTTTGGTTTTGTGATCATCCTGTACAATAAAAGTGAAATTTCATCAGGTAAGATAATGCATTTCAGGGGGAGCTGATTCTCTTGGAGAGCCTCTGAGAACCTTTATCTGAAACTGCAGCTGTTGCAAGGAGGGATTTTGAAAATGCAGGGCTTACTGTTATCCTCCTGGTGGAGGGAACTGCATGGATATGTTACATCAGTGAAGGGGAAGAGTGTTGAAAATAAGATGAGGATAAAATCTGCTGGGTATACCATGAAAGAGAAACCCTGCCTTTATTGTTTCAAATACAAGGGTGTTTTTTTTTTTTTTTTTTTTTTTTTTTTTTTTTTTCCTCCCTTTTAAAAGCTGCCCTCAGTGATTTAAAACAGTTGGAGTGAAGATGTCAGTGTGATGCTTTTTGCCTTCTGGGTGGCTGCTTCAATCCTCATGCTTGTGGAGCTACAAGTTTTCTGCCGCAGCATCAACTATTCCTTTGCAGGGAGAAAAGTCAGAAGGAAAGCAATGTCTTTCAGGCCTCTTTTATGGAGGTTTCTGCTGCTCTTGATGACAGTGCAGCTTGTGTGCTGAACAGAGCTGCGTGTCTGGAAGCTTTGGGTTCCTTTCTGTTTGTTTCATGATGGTATAGTTTCCAACATGTCTGACTTTGGAGATAAATCAATCTGCTAAATTCTTAGCTTCACATCACTTTACACTCATCACCGATTTGTGTGTGCTAACATTGGCTATGGGTTACTTGTGTCAGCAGAAATTATTTTTGTAAGTTTAGTTGATAAGAATACCCATGAATTACATCTGAAATGGGCTGTGTTGTTGAATGGTATGAATAGCTGTTGTTTGATGTTTCACTGTTACACCTGTCTGATTTGTAAACCCGAGAGCATTTGAGGGGTTCTTAAACTTCGTGTTCACTTTATAACTCAAGCAGAGTGTTTAATTACTGCTTATCTCCTAGGGAGTTCAGTGCCTGTGACCAGCAGCAGTGCGTCTGCATTTGCTGCTCCTTCTGGAGAACTTCTGGATTTAGACAAATTCAAGAAGCCTGAAGGAAGCTGGGATTGTGAGGTCTGCTTGGTCCAAAACAAACCGGAGGCCACAAAGTGTGTAGCCTGTGAAAGTGCAAAGCCAGGCACCAAAGCAGAGTTCAAAGGTAATACTGAGTGGTTAAAATGAGGATGTGCATTCTGCAGTTTGTTTTGCTTTGACTTTTTTTAAAGCTCAGTTAGTTTTTTTCCTTAGAGCTATGGCAGGTCTGTTCATTTTTTCCTGTAGGAGTATTGTCTAGATAAGGTCACGTGTATGTTTCCACACATTTTCCCAAGAATAAATGTATGCTTTTTAGAGAAAAGCCTTTTTTAACAACATGTTTGTTCTTACATGATGTTCATTTGCAGTTTAGACAAAAAGTGTAATAATAATGTAATGTGTATTACATCTAATACCAGTGCACATCTGAAAGCCAAGCAGCAGACAGAAAAATACCATTGTGAAAAGGTTTATTTAGAGAGAAGCGTGAGGGAATTTTGTTTTCTGTTTTGATTTTGGGTTGTTTTTTGTGTTTTGTTTTATTTTTACAGTTCTGATTGGGAAGTTTGGGACTAGAAACTCGCTAAGTAGCTGAAGCCTTCATGTGCCACAGATGTACCATAGAGTACAAAGTAAACGTTATTTCTTACTTCTGCAGGTTTTGATGCTTCTGCTGTGTCCACAAGTGCTGCAATGCCATCATTTACATTTGGTGTTCAGTCATCATCCTCTGATTCTCAAACATCGAGTACCGCAGGAAGTTTTAAATTCGGAGAACAAGGGAGCTTCAAGTTTGGCATTGCATCTGAATCTGCATCTTCTAACGCTGCGCCTGGGGGATTCAAGTTTCCCAGCAGTTCTGGGAACTTCAAATTTGGAGTTTCATCCTCGGACTCTAAATCAGAAGAGAATAAAAAGGAAGATAAAAGTAACAATTTTACCTTTGGCCTTCCGTCTACAAGTAGTCCGGCTCCTTTAACGTTTCAGTTTGGGACAGCAAGCCTGGGACAGCAGGAAAAGAAAGAGCAACAACCAGTATTGGGAGGTTTCAGTTTTGGTTCAAGTTCTACTTCTTCCATAACTACCAATGAGAATAAAACCGCAGTCGCTGGCTTCACTTTTGGAACTGTGGCAGAAAATGAAGTTGCGTCAGCTTCTTTTGCATTTAAGAAACCAGATGAGAGAAAGGATGAAACTCCTTCAACCAAGGGAGGCTTCTCTTTTGGTAACGTGGAGTCGACACCTGCCTCGCAGTTTGTTTTGGGAAGGACAGAAGAGAAACAGGATTCTGTCAGTTCTGCTGCTCCGTTAGTGTTTGGGAAGAAAGCTGACAGTGAAGAGTCAAAGGCACAACCTGTCTTTTCTGTCGGGCAGTCTGAGCATACCAAAGAAGAAAGCACAGCAAAACCTATGTTCAACTTCAGCTTTGTTAAACCATCAGAGAAGGAAACCGAGCAGGCAAAGCCAGCTTTTTCATTTGGGGCCCAAGCCAGTACTTCAGGTAAGCAGAATATCTTTTGTCTTCAACTGTCTAAGTCCCTCAAATAGTACCTCTAAAGTCATAAGTTACAAAATCTGTAGGAGCTGATAGGTTCACATACTGGAGCTTTAGAAAAAGCTTAAGTACTGTATGTAGTGTAATTTCTGTTCCAGTTGTTGATGTATAGACAATTAGTAGCAATTCCTATTTCAATTTCAGTGAGTTTTAAGACTAGGTTTGGACAAGAAGAAAAGAAATCGTTGCACCTTAATGAATTTGTGTTGCATCCCACACGAACACAGATGTTTTGTATGGTTTCTGTGCTAGCACCATCATTGGTGGTAAAGTTTTTAGTGTGATGACGTAGAGGCTTCATGCTATGGTTTTCATAGTGAAGGGAGATCTGTGAAAGTTGTCTCATTCGTGTGTACTTGCAGCTGTGCTGCCGGGTGTACTGCTGCAGTTCTACTGCCACAAAGGTGTGGAAGTAATTAAGTAGATACCGCTCAGTTCTGTGTGTCTTTTATCTTCTGAAAGACTGGACTGAAAGATTTTAGTGACAATTACTGTGTGGAAAAATTCTGATTGTAATTCCTTGTTGTATGACTTACCATGGTGTAGAGAACAGAGTTCGTTACTAACTTCTGCTAACTTTGGAAGTAATAAGGGAAAGAACAAGGGGAATAAAAGCAATGCATAGGGTTGTGTTATTTTTAATCTTTGTAGTCTTACGATTGAGCTGCTACTGAGCAGATTGGGGACTGGGGGATTTGGTGGAGGGGAGGTTGTATTGTTTTGGCTTTTTTTCTCTTCCAGTTGAAGTTCTGGAGTTTGATTTAGTCATGGGAATTTGACAAAACACCTTGTGTAACAAGGAGACTTTAACAAGCCTTCTTCAACACAGTGGAGAGTTACTTACAAGTGGCATAGATGGAAAAAGGTCCATAACTGCTGGAAAAAACAGCAGTGGGAAATGAAGAACAGGGTCAGGTGTAATAATGAGAGAGCAGAAGCTTAGGGAAAGCTGAAGAATTATATACTTTAAAAAAAAACACCTTTAAATCTAAAATTGCACTCAGTACTTTGTGACAGCTTTGTAACAGAGGGCTGTTCTCCATGGCTCCCAAAAGCAGGTCTTGAAAGTACTGAAGTGCAGTGAGCTTAAGCCGTAAGAGCGAGGCTGCAGGATGATCAGCTTAGCTGGCTTTCGGGCTGTAGGCTCGGGGCTGTAACTTCAGGAGAGGCTACAAAAGAAACTGTTCCACTGTTGTTGTTTTGTTTTGTTTGTTTGTTTGTTTGCTGTGTTCTATTTAACAAACTATAGAAGTGTTATAGGTAGTTGACGTTGTTCTTCTTGGAGCATCTGAAAGATATTTTTGTTTGAAGAGATGTACTGGTTAAATCTGGTTATTATTATAGCCAATGCTTGGTGTCTGTAACTGCTAAAGCCTACAGCTGTGGTGGTGTCATCGTTCTTCACGGTTCTCCCATTCCATTAATTGTGAATGGCAGCAATCAGTGTATTAGATCTGGATCTTAAGTAATCCACAGTAGCTGCACAGTAGCTGAGGCATCAGTCAGTGTTTCTCCTTGTACAGCCTTTGGGACAGGGTCTCTGTTGCACACACTTCGGTGTTTGGCAGCGTTTCATGTTCTGTTCTGCCCCACAGATCAAGGGGCAGCAAAGCCATCCTTCAGCTTCTTGAGCTCCAGTTCCTCCAGCACAGCTGTGCCCACCACTTCAGCCAACAGCAGCAGCGTGTTTGGCAGCGTCACCTCTTCCTCCAACCCTGCGCCGGTTCCCACTCCCTTTGTGTTTGGGCAAGCCAGCAACACTGTGAGCAGCACTGCTTTTGGCAATTCTGCAGAATCTACAGCATCTCAGTCATTTGGCTTCTCTCAAGAAAGCAAACCAGCAACCACATCTTCCACCACTGGTGCAGCAGTTGCTCCGTTTGTCTTCGGTTCAGGAGCCAGCAGTAGCAGTGCAGCAAGTTCTGGCTTTACCTTTGGAGCCACGGCCACATCAAGTTCAACAGGTACGTTTAAGCAGGTGCTTTTGTTTTTGCTGTTAGGTCACAAAATAGGTAAGTGGAGCTGGGAAATAGTGTTTCATGGAGAACGTGTAGGCAAAACGTACGGAAAGAAGAGAAGTAGTGACTATTTACATTCAACAACATATAAACAATACTAATGATTACTCAGGTTTTCAGGCAGTCTGGGAAATACAGTTTAGGAATCAACTGGCTGTGCTGTTATTCTGTGCAGTGGACAATCCTTTACTGGCTTTCATTCACGTAGGAACTTGTCATTGTGAGAGTGAATTTCCCTCTTTTTGGTATCAATCCAGTGCTGAAGGTTAAAAGTCAGTGACAATTTCAGTTTTTTCTCTCCCGTACCTAAAACTATCAAGCACTGTAAATAACATCAAGATTTGTAATGAGCATCCTTCACAAGTGTATATCACAAACACAGTATTGATATATGCAACTGCTGCTTTGTAAAGAGTGACTTCTAGAGAGCATTATAGCCAGTCTTTCATTTTCTTGGTTACCTGAACACAGAAACAAGAATCTGGATATATTTTTTTTTCACGTTCTGTATGCATTAGCTCATTGAAATGCAGCATGAATTTAGCAGTATGGCACAAGGCTAAAGTTTCCAAATAATGTGTATTTCTGCCTAGAAACTGTTGGTAATAAAAATTAAACCTGTAAGGAAGCTACAACTATTCTGATCAGTTTCCTTAAACTTGTCATTCATGGGAATTAAATGTTATTTTTTGTATATCAGCAACAGAGAGAGAGCAGCCCTAAGTTACAGCAATCAGCAGATCAGTCTAAGCCACTAGCAAGTCAGGACTTCCAGCATCTCTTTGTTAGTAAACAAAGCTATCAAAAATCTTCATAAAAGTATTTAAATACCTTTTAGCCTGTCTTACCTTCTGTTTTCCTTCATGGAAAAACAGTCAGCCATTGTGTTGCAGAGATGGATATTTTTTCATTGCATGACGTCTGCTTAAATTGCATTAGATTACCAGTGCTATTTAGAATGTCTCTTTTTGCTCAGCAGCAGTGTGTGTGTTTGAAGTCACTGTTCAGTCATGGATTTTCTTCTCATTATTTCTGCTGGCCATGCAGAACCAAAGCAGCTAATTGAATGAGCTTGTTTTCTGTTACATGGAGGGACGGAATTATTCTGGTAGCTGAGTTAGGTCCCTGCAAGCCTGATTTGGTCTCCAGAAATTGATAATTGTAAACACTTGGATGAGGAAGGGGTGCAATTGCTTACAAGAGGAAAGATTTGCGTTCTCCCGATTCCAATAGCTGTATTTTGAATGATTGAAATATTAAAAATAAATGAATGAGTATTCTTTACCCGTGATATAAATAACTCTTAGTAAACACAGATCAGCATGTGCTATTCGTGGGAGTCTGTTTCTAGAACATGAATGGCTAACGGTAATTTGAGGCTAGACAACCAGTGTTTGAGGTGTATGTTGACTGACTCTTGAAAGCATGCTGTTTTTCATCTTTCTTACAAGAAAAGGTATAATTCCTATTATGAAGGAGGTACTGTTGTTTTACCTACCTGGCTGCAAACACAAGCTCTGTAACAAACGAAACAGCCCAGCACATGCTGAAATTGCTCTTCTTTTCCCTGAGGGTCGTCCTCTTCATTTGTCTTTGGGTCTGGGTCTTCAGCGCCTGCTGCTGGCCCGGCCTTTGGTGCCGGTCAGCTACCAGCATTTGGCCAGAGCCAGGGCCCCGGCCAGCCGAATGCTCCCAGCTTTGGATCCCTGTCAACAACGCTGTTTTCAGCCGGCCCTCAGCCTGCGCCTCCTGCCTTCGGCTCTGTGACGAGCAGCACTCAGCCCCCTGTGTTTGGACAGCAGTCGAGCCAACAACTGGGTTTTGGCTCCGGCACCTCCAGTGCTGGTGAGTGTTGACCATCCTCTTCCTTTCTGGTCTCACAGAGAGCTTGCTTGGTCGGTGGGTTGTTTTCCATGAAGTGCATCTGAAGTTTAGTGAGTGAGATGACTTCTGCCTTTTGCACATACTCAACTGTAAGAATTAACCTCCATAAAAGGGAGGACCAGAGATGTGCAGGTACACATAGGTTGTACAGACAGAGCAGAGCAGCAGAAGCGCTGCGCAGTTGTTTTGGGATTAGTTACAGAGTAGTTTTTAGGTTTTTTTGCCAACTTATTTGGATTGGAGACTTTCTTGTGTGAGATACATTGCTAATACTAGACCTGTATGGGCGAAAGCTTCATTTAAAGTTCTTTTTCTGAAATACGCTGGCAAGAATGATCCTTGCAATTTAAGTGCAAGACCTCTTCCACAGTAATAATTATTTTTTCAACTAAACACATTCATAGGTAAAACACTTGTATTTGATAACAGCATCAGATACGGAAAAGGGTTAGGGCCAGTTAGAAAAGAAAAGCCTCTTTTCTTCTCGGATGTTTTACAAAATACTCTCTGTTGAAAGCAGCCTGCATTTGTATTAATCAGTAATTAGTTGGCACACCGTGTCAGTTGCTCTTTCATTCTGTAATGAATGAAGTAGGAGTTTAAAGAGAAAAGTCCCCGTGGTTTGTCTGTGTTACTTTGATTGTAGGAACGGTTAATGTTATTTTCCAGACTGCAGTTACACAACAAAGTTTGTTTAAATGGTAAATCTAGATAATTCATTACTGCAATTTGAGACTTCATTGATATATTTCAGTGCAAGCAGGCATAAATTAATGGCAATACAGATAGCAGGAAACAGTTCATTAGCAGTGTGCCAGCAATCTTATTTAGAATCCCTTTATGATTCTCTACTGAAGCAAATGAAGTTTTTTAGTGTTGCTCCTGTGGTAATTTAGCATTTCTGGTAAACCTTCCACCCCAAGCTTTGCCATCTTGAGCAATGTGTGACAGAGGTAGAGGGAGGATGGTGAGGTTTTTGCTGGAAAGAATGAACTCAGATTTCATTTTCTTATTCCTTTCTGCTTCTGCCCCATCTTTCTTAGGTCCCGTATTCCAGTTTGGAAGTAGTACTTCTAATTTCAACTTTACAAGTAACCCAGAAGTATTTACTTTTGGTGCAAATCCCCCTGCACCAGCAGCACCGGTACAGCCTTCTGGCTCTTCAGGATTTTCATTCAGCCAGCCTCCAGCATTTACAGTGGGGTAAGAGACCATATCAGAATTTCACTTGAGCTTTTGGTAGTATCAGTGGACTGTGTGCAGCCTCTACTGATGTTAAATTGTGAGGTGCTCAGATGAACATTGGAATTTCTGTCTAAGCATGGCAGCTTTCCTCGCTCTGTTAGCGTGAGCAGCTACGTGAGCAGCGCTAGCTTGACAGCAGCCTAGTTCTCAGAAATACCATGCACCCATTGAAATGTTCTTGAAAAATAAGGTCTGCATTTAGCCACTGTGTGCTGCTTACCTGCTGAATGAGAGATTTAATTGCTTTTGGTTTCTGGAACTCTCTTCCTGTTCGTCATACGCTGTGTGTTGCCAGCTGCTAACTAGTGAGCCAGATGATAAAACAGTTGTTCTGGAGTATCTGCTCAGTGCTGCTACTGCATTGTCGACTATACTGTCCTAAACTCTGCACTGCTAATTTCTTTTGATAGGACTAATGGAAAAAATATTTTCTCTGCCTCTGGATCTTCAGTTTCCGGTCGGAAGATAAAGACTGCAGTTAGACGTAGAAAGTAATCGCCGATTGGTAAAGCAACTTTGAGAGCAGCTGCTGCCCTGCATTGTTCAGTTGTTGGGATCGTACCTCATGCTGGGTTAGCTGAAGTCAGATCTGCCTAAAGGAATATAGAACTCTGCTGCCCTTTCCTTCCCTCCCTCCTTTAGTTTTTTTGTAACAAGTAGAGTTGGCACCGGGGCCGTTCTCAAGCAAAACTATTTTAGAATCCAGCAAGTTACTTCTGTCACTGACTCGGCATGGTTCGGCTATAGAGATGCGCGCAGCCCGCGCAGTGAATGGCTTGTACAATACCTCTTCATCTGCACCGCTCCGTGCGCCCATCCGCGTTTACCGACGCCTCCGAAATGTAATTATACCAGTGAGGGGTTCTGTATAGAGTAGAGAATGTTGGTAACGAATGATTTCTATGCTGAGTTTGTGCCGGTGTATGTGTGAAGTGAGTGAGTTTGGGTGTATCGTGCACTAAAATTTTCTGATAGAGGAAGACTGATTACAGGACGATTCATGCTAAGGACTTGTTAGATCTGTAGTTCTCCATTTAATAATTATATGCTATTTCTATATTTTCATTCTTACAGCCCTTTATCACCTGTCTCGCCTTTGTTATTTTATTATGAAACGTGTAAATACAGTTTTGTTTCTCTATGTACTTTTTTGGCATAACAGATCTGTGAAATGGAAATTTTAATTTTGTGTGTTACGGCCATTTTTGTTTAGTATTGTCTCAGATTTTATTATGTAAATCCCATTATTCAAAGTTGCCTAAATCCATTTAGAAAATCTTTAAAATTGGGAATTCTTAAAGTAAGTTTATTGGCTTTTCTGATCCATTTTTGTTTGGACCAAAAACCAGTATTGTACAAAGTATTAAGTATATATTTTTATATTTACTGAAATGGACTGTGGTGACTTTGGATAATAAGGAAAAGTTTAATATTAAAGCCATGTTTATTACAGTATAATTAACATGTTAAACCATGGGATAAATGCCATCAATAAAAATATGAAATATTGTCTGGCAGTTTTAACTCCAAACAAAGGCCTCGGTGAGTGCAGCTGTGCTGCAAGGCAGTGTGCTCATGCCCCGTGCTGCCACATGCTTTCTGCCACCACAGTGGACTTGAGAACTCTTTAAATTAGCAGGGAACTGGAGCTTCTCACTTGTTAGAGTTTTATTGTAGGCTTGCTTGGAGCCGTAAGTGTGACTCAACTGTTGTAGCTATGAGGCTAACTTCTGCTACAAAACTTAACTGTAGAAACATTCACCACAACAAAATATACCCAACTGTAAGTGCATGATGTGTTTTTTTTCCACTTCTGTAGGAGTGAGAAAAGTTTCTTAGAGAGCAGACAGTCTAATAGAGGAAGGAAGGAGGCTCTTGATTCTTCAGGGACTACAGCTGAGCTTTTGGTAAGCAATAGCATTTAGTTTATGGTTAAGATCCAGTCATTTACTGCAGCAAACAGTGAAAGCACCACTTCCATCTCATATTGCTAGGGGAGAAAAGCCTGCATGGCCCACCTGGCTTAGAGTTGATATACATAATTTCAGATACGTTAGTGGTTACTTGGCAGCACTTTTGCCATTCAGTGCTGCTTTGCATTTCTACAGCCATACATGCCCATGTTCTGAAACTCATCCAACTGTGAGCTACGCTTCACAGGAGGACAAAGGCCAACTTTCACTTCTGTCAGTCTTGCAGCATGTGTAGAATGGATCAGTATTTCCATACACAGAAAAAGCGTTTAGCAACTGGACTTGAAAAGCACGGAGCTAAGCTGTTATTCAGGTGGTCACATCTTACTGCTGTGGACAGATTATATGCAGTTAGATATTTCCAGGTGTCCAAATCAGAGAAATGCCACTCAGTTTTCCTCAGCCCTTTTACCTGCCAAGTACAGAACCTACAAACCGGAAAAATAAACATGCACTTGTCCAGGCAACTGGATATTTGTTTTTCCCTGGCCAGCTTTAGCTTTTCTGAATTGTAATTTTTTTCTTTGCCTGCTCTGGACAGGGTTGTATTTTTCTCCAGGCTAAGAAAAATCCGAAGCTTTAACACTGAAATTTTATCCTATTTAATTTTAGCTATGGTTCTACCTGCCTCCATCCTGGATCCCAGTTTCTAGATCACCACTACAAGAACACAAGTTCTATCTGTATTCATGGTGAAAATATAAATAGGCAACACCCAACCCAGCATGGCTTTTGTCAGTTCTACCAACTTCAGCTTCTGTCAGGCTGGGCAGCCCCTCCTCAACTTCTAGCACTCAAATCAGCAGTGCTGTTCTTCGTGTTTTGGTACAGATACATTTTCTGATGATGCAATTGGAAGTGGGCTTTCTAGGTAAGACAACTGATTGCTCATAGCAAAGAATCTGAGAGTTATTATCCAAAAAGGCAGAGACTTCATTCTGGAAAAGTTCTAGAAAGTTCAGTGAGGAGAAAATGCCATTCTCAACAGATGGCAAATAAAGATCAGAAAGTGTATGCAAAAAGTTCTCTTCATAAACAAAGTAGCAGCCCTTGTCAAACTAAACTAATGCAGAATATTAACATGTTACTGCTTTTAAGCTTTTCACCTGAAGAGAGAAGAAGAGCTCATACAAGTACTTCCATTGTCTACCTCCAGAAGGGAAGAAAGGGTAAGAATTTCAGCAGCAGAGCAGCAGGTATGCTTCAGAGAAGAGCAGACAAAAACTGCTCTGGGAGAATTCTCAACTCTTCTTCAAATTTTAATAGAACATGAACACAGTTGTAGATGGCCCTTTCCAAGATGCTAATGCCATAAGAACAAAAATCAAAGCTATGTCTAATCATGCAAAATATTAGGCTTTTTTATTCAGTATTTAAGTTATTCTGAATATACCAACAGTTAGCCAGGATATAAAGAGAAAACAAGTAGTATTTGTACTTTGGTAGACTTACACCCATAACACGTGTTTCAGTTAATAGTTCCTGCATGCTCCTGGAAACTCAGTCAGCTGTTTTGCTTGATAGTATATGCAAGAAATAGACAAGTGCTTTCACTCCAGAGAGAAGCAAATTACGTGTGCTGTTCACAGCTCCAAAATTATATACATGGCAGTTCACTAACACTGCAGTGTAAAATGCCCTTTCCAGATAAAAAGCAGCTACCATTTCACCTCATTAGCTTTGACACATTAAATAAATGACAATACTTAAGATAATCATGCAAAAAAAAAACTTGTCACATCAATATTCAGATACAATACTTTTAAGAGGTGAGGGAATATGATCTGTGAAGCAATAATAAAGGCAGCGATAAACACTGTTTTCTTTCTACACACCTGTCACTGTAACTCAGTGAATGTGCCTTACTCTCCAACACCGCAGTTCCCCTCAAAGAGTCTGCAATGACACAACTCAGGCAACTGCTTGGAAAACAACATTTTCCAGTTAGTTCCCTCCAATACCCAAAAGTGCAGAAAAAACACTTCTTTCGAGGTGGAGTATTT
Source organism: Lagopus leucura (assembly GCF_019238085.1). Taxonomy (NCBI): domain Eukaryota; kingdom Metazoa; phylum Chordata; class Aves; order Galliformes; family Phasianidae; genus Lagopus; species Lagopus leucura. The sequence continues at coordinate 6,958,254 of NW_024962263.1, read as the reverse complement.
CTCAGTATCTGCTTTCACCCCAGGATGACAAACAGAGCAGCAGCGTTCTGCAGTTATTAACAGAGCCACTTATTTTCAAGCTGCGGTTAATACACATCGTTTCTCTCACAATTCTTTGGCATTGGTGAGAACTCCAATACTTTGAAGGTAGCTGCCGGCACCGCTCTGGAGCAACGCATTTCCTTTAGCTGCAGAATCATTCTGCTTTAATTTGGGCTTAAGATTCGGACGGTCATCTCAGTGTTAGTTTCGGGGTAGGTCTTTGTTCATTTGGGAACGGTATTCAAAAACAGTCTGGGAGTCTGTCATCTTTTGATATCATCTGATCCCATTTCTTCTTACCACAATAGTTCCTGCTACAATATCGTAGGCTGTTCTGTTGTGCTGAAAAAACAGCAGCGTAATGAACGCAGGAAAAAATGAAGCGATAGAAAAATTCTTGATCAAAGCTCTTATTGTAGACCTGAAAAAGAGAATAGAAGTATTCAGTGCCTTATTGTCACTTCTCTGCTTTCCCCAAACCCACGACCTCCAGAGTTTAGAGATTATTTTACCACCTGAACTGGAAAATATTCACAACTGAATAATTGCTATACTGAAAGAATCCGAGGATGGCTCTTGGCAATCCAATTCCGGCAAAGCCAACAATAAAAACACGGTGCATCTCCTTCCAAACTGCAGGCTTTCCATACCATTAGCATGAAATACTTACGTTGTCATACTGACATTGGAGGATGGAATGACTAACACACGACTGGGTGCGATGAGCACAGATGTATCACATGTCACAACTCGCAGTCCAAGCAAGAACTTCCCTGGGGTTGCTCCGCCTGCTCCCCAAATACAGATTATCTGCAAAAAGAAGTTATTTCAATTCCATACAACACACTGCAGTTCACTGCTATGGCAAACTTAGCTTTCAACTGAAAGTCACGTAGCTTCACAGAACTCAAAGTAAAAAGGATTTCCTTCACTGGCCACTGATGATACATTTGTTTGTTTATTTGAGAACTGCCACGTATGAATTACAGAAGTTCCAATGTAGGAGTAGTTACCTCGTAGAAGCAGACTAACAACCTGTAGATGAGAGCTACTACCATCATTTTCTGCAAATCTTCCATGGATGTATCTTCATCTATTTCTTCTATTATGTAATGCATAGCAAATTTAGAGATGTCTCTGTTGAAAATAAGATAACTTTAAAAAAAAAAACAAAACAGCAACAACAAAACACTACACAAAAGCCAGAACTCATTTGTCCCTTCTAATACTGGAATTCACTTCAGTCTGTTATTAAAAAAGAATAATAGCTCTTCAGCTTCTGTGATCTTAAGCCATCCACTAAAATTCCCAACACTGGTAGGCTTCCTTCTGAGTTGCTGTTTGGTTTTTCATTATGAAAAAATTCAGTTACCACGTTTGCAACAGGATGGCCTATATAGTGAGCTGCAGAACTGTTAGGAAAACTCTCATTCTTGAGAGATACACAAGGGATTCCACAGTCATCTCACTAAATACACGGATACAAGTATCTTCATTAAAAGGTAGGCGAGGGAGATGGGAACCCAAAGCGTTGTTCTCTTGCAAGGCAGAACTTGCAAGTCACTAGGCAACAAAGGACATTTCTCCTCCTTTGCATGACCAGGGTTTGTCTCCTCAGCAGTTTCAAAATGCTTTCACCAAGCAGTTGAAACTTTGAGCCATTTCCCCTAATGAAGCTATGCAAAGCAGCAGCCTGGAATCAGCTGTGTATTTTCACAAGCCAAACCACAGATCTGACATCTGATACGTGGAACAGGCACACTTGCAATGTGTACTCGGGAGGTGACTTTTCAGTGACCTATCCAGACTATAATTTCCATTCAAATAGGTGTGGTCCCACCTGAAAACAACCCATACGTGCACTACTTGCTCTCCTCTCTGTTCAGGATCAAAAAAGATAAGGAACAGAGAAGATGACAGTACGGCACAATCTGCTTTTCCCTTCAGTGCAATGTTGGCCCGAAGCATTTGTCTTCAGTGAGGACGTGCTTTTTCACGACAGCTCAGCCTGGCCTCCAGCACACAGCTCACCAGGAAAAACAAATGTTTTTCTGAAGCTGCTTGTAAGCAACTTTGTAGCTCTTGCAAGAGCAGTAATGTTCAATATGCCGTACATTAATTCAAAAAGAAAAAGATTCTCTTTCAATCACCAGCACCATTTTTGCAGAAGCAATGCACGTATAGCTGTTCTCTTTCTTGTACCTTCTGTATCATTTTGGGCCTACAAAACCAAGCTAGAAAAACAAGCTGCCAGGTTAGAGTTGGAGGCTTTGGCAACTGAACAGAACTGAGAGGTTGGCATTTCATTTGCCTGCTTATTTGAACAACGAACACCGAAAATTTACACTGACATTTATTGTGTTGGTTTTAAGCCTCTTCCCCACACCCTTCAAGCAGCAGTTCAACCTGTCCAAAAGATGTTATCTCTGTAGTATCAGTTTACATCCAGCCAACATTTGGAAGGCTGTTTTAGCAGAAACCTTCAATTCTGAAATGTAAGTGTATGGACCATACTAAGCCTCCATCTCCTCGTGAGACTGAAATATCTGAATGTATCCAAGTGGAGGAACTGAATCAGCTATGGAATAAGAACTATTGCAGTAGGAGAGAGCCTTTGGGGTAATTAAGCACTAAAAAAACCCAAATACATCAAGTATAAAAATGTGAAGACTTTCATTCTGGTGCAGAGTTGATGCATAAGATGCTTATTCCATTTTCCCTCCAGCTTATGCACACTAAAGCCTGAAGCATGGCAACGTTCCTAGCAACCTTCCTGCTGATACATATTTGACGTGATCTGACATAAAAACCTTTTTTAAACAAAGCAAAAAAAAGTTTCCCACAGAGATTTTTTTAAGAGCATTTAAAAAAATTCTTGCTAATTTCCTCAAAATCATACACTGCAGGTCAGTCTAATTAATCCTTAGTAACGAGTTTGTGAGCCTACAAAACTACTCCAAAATTCTTCCCCCTGCCATCAGCTGACCCCAGATCAGGAAAGATTTAAAAGGAGGTTATCCTATAGTGGGGCTGTTTCCTCTACCTGTGCCAGTTAAGAAAGAGACATCAGTTGCATAACCACAGCACATATACATCATGACACCTCAAAGAGCACAAAGACCTTAAAGCTGTGTACAATAAACCTTTATACTGTTCTACTTACTTTATCCCACTGAGGTGCATAATACTTAAAACTATGGTTGCCTTTATGAAGAACAGAATGAAGAAATCCACCATCTCTGCTATGAACCTGTGTGCCAGCGAAGGGATAATGAACTCCCGACCTGCAACAGAAACAGTTAGGATTACCCAGCTTGTACTGCACTAACAAGTTCAATTCTCTCAAGGATATTTCACAGATACCTTTCGCAAGAACGCAACCAACAGCTTCATCTCAGCTCACACCAAGAATTTTTCTAAAGAAGTCTATCAATTAAAAGAACGCATCTGGATTACTTCAGTTATATGAGCCTTCAGGTTAGACCCAGAAACAGGAGCAGATGAAAGCATTAGTCACATCTGTCAGAAAGGTTCCTATGCTGTTTATTATAATACAACACAGCACAGTGCTCCATGAGCCAGAAAACGTAACCCATTTCCCCAGCATCACTGGCCAACGGCAGATGGGGGCAAAATAAGCAGCATTTCTACAAATGCCTGTCCCACACAGGAAAAGGAGAAAAAGGGGGGGAGGGGGAAAAGGAAATTCTCACCCCAATCTCAAAAAAACATCATAAAAAACATCACTGCTCTATGCTAAATTTCACCCAGAGCAGTTCAGCTTCCAAAACTGCTACTGCCAGTCCCGGCCTCACAAGCTGTGCATGTGAAGCTGCAAGCCCAGGGCACTTCTGTACTTTTAAATGCAGTAAGTATAATAAAGCAGTGATTATGCAAGAGCAAGTTTTTGCTTAACGCAACTCAGCTTGTATCTTCCCTTCATAGCTGTTTACACTGGTAACTCCACACTGATACTATCTGTCAAGCAGCATGACTTACATAAGGAATACTAAAATAGATCCAGTTTGCACTGCTGAAGCATATCCAAGTAGTCAAAAAACTTCTAACAGTAGATTCTGTACCTCAGCCTCCGCTGGCCCAGCTTAAGCACATAGCAGCAAAAAGCACAGAGCAAATGCCCTCCTCAAATGCAGCACAGTGGCTGACAGTAGCAGCAGTGCCATTTGGACACACAGACACAGCGACTGAGGAAGGCAGAAGTGTTTGTGGCTGTGGAAGTATTCAAGTTACCTTAAATTCTGCTGAGACTTCAGCGTATTTCCCCCGCAGCAATTTAAGGAGATGTTTTTTACATCACAAGTTAACATGTGTGGTGGGGACAGCGGTAAGCAATGCGCAGCTCACAGCCCAGGCTGTCACATGAAGGAGGGGTCACACTAATCAGGCAGTGACACAGGGCAACTGTGTCTGAGCGTGCTTTGTTCTACTGTGCTTAGTGTAAGAGTGGTAACCTGCTACAGTAAGGCAGGGAGGGGCAAGGGGATGAAGCATCTTAAACCACAATGAGCATCCACCAAAAGCTTGCTGCTGCCCAGCGTACAACTAAGTACGACTAACATACAACTAACATGTTTTTACACTCGGCTGCAGGCAGACTGAGCTGGGAGAGGCGGTCACCTGCTCTGCTTTTTGATGGTCCAGCTAGAAATGTGCAAAGTTCAGCTGAAAAAAGTGACAGCCTATGTTACATAAGCACACAGGGCTGTAAACTACAGCAGCACCAGGATGGAAACATGTCCTCTCCTGCCAAGCTTGCTCCAAGGACAATAATCCACAGCAGAAAAGGAGATATAATCACTTGAGCTGTTCCACATGCATCCCCTCGCAAACACAAATGACTGCATCGGAGCACTGGAGCACGCAAAGAATTCCCTTAGAAAGGCCGGGTGTCACGACAGTAATGAGCACTCAGAATGACCACATTCACCAGCAGGAAGAGCAATCTGTGCCCCCAGCTGCCTTGGGCATACTGCATCTGTTCCTGAAGAGCTACGTAAGAACCCAGGAAACATTTCCATCCACCTCTGTATCCTCTGCCTTATGGACTGTGCAACTTAGGGACTTAGCTTCTGTTCAAAAGCAATCTATAAAAGCAATCTATAACCCCGAACGAAAGCAAGCACTGCTCTGCACCGCAACCAAACAAATCACGTTTAAAAGTCAGAATCCCTTCCCTTCGAAGAGAACAAGAAAAAAAAGGAAGGAAAAATGCTCTCTGGGGAGCGAGCTCACACCAACGGCACAGCTCTGCCCGCTGCACTTTGCCCTGAGGAGGGCCAGGACACCTGGCTTTTCTCCAGGGGCCTCGGCAGCACAGTCGGATGGATGCCCGTCCATCGGCAGCCCCGGAATAAAGGAGGCGGCCATTCCAGCAGCCGGCGGGGAAGCACCTGCATGCTGCCCGCGTTCTCTCGCACGCAATCAGTTTGCTTTGCTCTCAAGAGAACGCAAACAGAAGCACTGCTATACACACTCTGCAAATACTGACATCTGAAACGAACTACAGTTCCCGCTGCCAGCCCCACGGCTCCGCTTCTTCCCTTCGACTTGGCCAGGCGATGTCACCGCAGCACGGAAAGGAGCAGATGAAGTCAGTTCGACTCCCGTCACCCGAACCGCGCTAGGAACGAGCGGCATCCACACGAACACGGCACAAACGCGGCCCAGGCCGCCCTCACTCACCTGCCGGCCGGCCCGCAGCCTCCCGCGGGGCCGCACTGCCGCCGCCGGAGCCGGGAGCCGCGCGGGGCAGCGGGGAAAGCCCGGCGGCAGCCGGCGGCCAAGAGGAGGCGGGGGCGGGCGAGGGGGGGGCGCGGGGCCCCGGAGCGGCGGCGGCGGGCGGCGGGGCGAAGAGGTAGAAGGGGCTGTAGTAGGCGGCGGGAGCGGAACCCGGCGGGGCTGAGGGAGGGGGCGGCGGCGGCGGGGCGGCGAGGCGGGCGGCGGGGCCGGCGGCGAGCAGGGCGGGCAGGCCGCAGTGCCAGCTGAGGTAGCCGCAGTACGAGTCCCACAGCCACTGGTGCACCCGCCGCGCGTACTCCGCCGCGCTCAGCGCCTTCCCCCCGTCGTCGCTACCCGCGGCCGTCGGTGCGGAGCGGGACGGCGGAGGCGGTGACGCGGGAACGGCCTCTCCGCCGCCGTCGCTCCTGTCCTCGGCGCCCCCGGCCGTCGCCGCCGCTCCGGCGCCGCTGCGGGCCGTGCCCGGCTCCGTGCCGGGATCCGCCATCTCCGGCATCGCCGCTGACGCCGAACGCCGCCCGAACCGCGCACGCGCCAGGGCGCGCCTCGCCTCTCCCTCTCGGCGCGGGGGTGAGCAGGGAAAGCCGAAAAACTCCGCGCGCCGGGAGGGAAGCGGATTTCCCACCCCTGTGCCGCCAGATGGTATCGCCCAGCGCCGAGGGAGGGCCGCGCTTAGGCCGGGGAGCGTCCGAGCGCCCCTAGCGAGGGGAGCAGCGGCCCCGTAGCCGCCCCGGCTGGGCGCAGGCAGGGCCACTCCGCCCCGCCCCCACCGTGCCGTGTGAGGGCGCGAGGCGCCGCGGCTCCTCAGCAAGTCAGCGCCGCTCCCTTCCCGCCTGTGTGTGACGCAGTGAAGAGTTTCTTTCGAAATCCGAAAGAAAAGCGATAATCCGACCAACTGGGAAACTGTGGCACTGGGAAACAAGGATCTAGTTTGCTAGATCGCTGGGAAGACTTGTGGATTTCGAATGCAGGCTTGGCATTGCTCAGCCTTTTCTCCTCTGCAGCTCTGTTGAGTATTAGCGCCACGACCGGGTTTTTTATGACGTGTTTTTAACGGAGATGGTGTTAATTGTGGAAGTAGCGGTGTTCAAAAAGCAGTCTTACGTTATTCCAACAAGAAGATGGTTTTTCTTCTTCCGCGCTCAGTCCCCTCAGGCCTTTAACCGAGATGATCTTTTAACGTCTTAACAGTGACGCTCAGAGAGCAGTTTCTCAGTCCCCTGACAGACACAGCGCACAGCCTTTGCGAACACGAGCCCAGCGGTAACAGAACAGCGCGCCATTGCCCGCGCCTCAGCTGCTCTCTGCCATCTGGTGGATACGCGGAGTCACTGCTTCGATACTTCCCATTTCCACAAAGGAAGCGATGTTCTGAATAACTAAGCCGGTATCGCACAACCGCAGGGTGGCTGAGGCTGGCAGGGCTCTCTGCCCACCTGGCCCAGCTCTGCCCCAGCAGCGTGCTCAGAGCCGTGGCCAGGCGGCTTCTGGACATCTCCAAGGAGGCGACCCCGCAGCTTCTGGGTAGCCTGGGCGTGTGCTCCATCACCTGCACAGCACAGAAGTGATGTCTGGTGGTTAGACAGAACCTCCTGTATGCCAGTTTGTGCCCAGTGCCCCTTGTTCTGCTGCTTTCTACCTGAGAGGCCCCAGCCTGTCCTGGGTTTGGCCCTTCTCCTTGTTGCGCATGAAGCGGTCCTTTTACAGAGGAGCTATTGAAGAAAGCGTGAGATCTCACAAGAAAAACACTGTTTAATATGAAAACTTACATCAAAATCTCTCGTGCATCTTACCAGCTAATTTGCAGCCTAGTGAACATTTGACCCACGGAGGTTTATAAAAATGAACAGGCTAGTTACACCATACACATTCATTCATAACAACGTATGCACCACAGATACTGTTCTCTGTTTAGATTCAGAACAGAAGCACAATTTCAAAGCAGTGCAGACTGTATGGCAACTGCTGAATTACGGCCTGAACCTCTGATTGACCACCTGAGACGAGCACTGTCAGCCACAGGAGCACAGGTGAAGGCAATTCAGCTGTGTGCCGGAAGGGGGGGAGCCTGGCTGCACCTCTCCTAGACCTGTTTAAGAGCTGACTGCCAGTAGGAAAAGGTCTGTTTTTGGAGATCCCTCATTTTGAAGTTTTCCAGTGAGCCCAGGGCAATGGTAAGCCCTTTGTCTATTCTTTTTTTGGTGTAATAACCTGCTTAGCCATGCTCTCTTGTATATTTCTTAATTATAGCATCTGTGCATTCATTGATTATACAGCAGACCAATCTGGAATATATGGCATATCTCCTGTGGCAGCGCGTAGTAAGAAGAAAAGGCTGATAGAATGTTAGGACTGCTCAGCATTTAGTGCTTCATTCCTTGCTGCAGTAAGTCCTTAAACACAGCTCACGTTTCCTGGTGAGGATGTGGACACAACTGAGCGCAGTTGGGATCTTTCTTCAAATCGTCATTCTGCAGCTTGGTGACTATTTTTAAACTCAAGATGTATGTAATGATTCTTTCAAAAAGGAGCTTTTTACATTTAATTGCACATGAATTCATATAGGGTAGAATCAGAACCTAGGATTTATCTTGTTTATTTTGCATTCCTTTGCATTTTTGAAGACAGGTTGCAGAGAGCAGCCTGAAAACACATAACAAATATTTTTCCTAAGGATTACAGCTGACGAAACACAGTTATGACTTAGTGCCACATGGCTGACTTTGCCTACTTGATAAAAGATGTCTGCACATTTAACAAGTCTCTCTCCCATTCTACTTTTCTGGTGCCTAATACTGCATGGACTTTATTGGCCTCCATGCCTCCAGTTATCAGCATTACCTTGTGTCTTTTAATGTAAGGCCTCCTTCCTTATCTTTTCAACCTCTGCTCTCTGACAAAGTTTTCAGGTGTGGTCAGACCTTCAAGCACACAGTGTGACTGGACAGGACTCCTTCCTGTTAAGAAACTCATCAACGATTGTGCTTGGGTTTTGCATGCTGCAGGAGTGTGAATGTAGAGAGAAGGCTTAGCCACAAGGGAGTTTGCTCTGAAATGTTTAAAAGGAGACTGATACAAGCAAACCAGCCTCGAGGAGAAAGCTGAACCCTTTGGAAGAACTAAAAGAGTTTGTCCTTGTAGCAAGTCAGAGCTGCATCACTGTTTTCTGTTCACCAGAAAGCATTTTAGACTTGCTTTGTGCAATACCTTCATGGGAGCACGTGGCTTCCTGTCTTTGTGCAACAACTTCATCCCTGTTTGAAGCTGGATTAAAAACATGGCTCAGTCATTCAGATCAGAATGAGATTGTTTTACAGAACAAATCATGATTATGATTATGATTTGAAGATGAAACAGTCCTCCCACAAGTGAAATATGGGATGGACTGCTCCGGGAGCTTGTTAACATGGGAAGGATGTACCCAAAGACATGTAGAGAAACAATGGGGAAGGCTGAAAATAGAAGGTAGACCTTATAAACTTGTTCGGGTCATGACATCTCCCTAGACAAAATCTCTGGAAGATACAGGTGTACCTAGAAATGAGAACCATGAACAGCTGGGTTCCAGTGCTGTCACAGAAGTTGCATGCACAAAACTTCACCTGCTCACATGCAGCACAAGCACTGCTTGCTGTCAGGTGAGTGATGGCTGCTGGTGTGGTGATGTTTCGTTAGATGGGAGGAGCAGCTACTGCTTCTCAGTTAAGCTAATAAAATGGCACTTAAGATGGAGAGGGTGTGTGGGACAAACAGTACGGCACAGTAAGCTCTGAGCAACTTTATATTTAAACAAGTACATTTTTCCTTTTTTAATCCATAAGAAGTTTACTGTTGAAAAATGCTATATACTAAGGCAAACACATTATACATATAGATTAAAGATCAGACAGCAAAACCTTGCAGAATGAGCACTACTGTTGTTATGTAGGGTTTACAATTGACGATAGTTAAAAACCCTCAAGGATTAATGTACTTTCAAGGTAAATTAGGCACAAAATTTAGCTTGTAACTAGCTCTGCAAGCATCTCACTTTGATTTCACCATTACCAAGTATTACAAGTGATCAAAAACATATGCTGGCTGCAAAACTTTAAAATTTTATTGTACTGTGTGCTGAAATAGTACAAATGTATACAGGACTCCACCTTTGTTAAAAAAGCATGTACAATAGGGACTATAGAAAGCAGACTTGAAGGGCCAAGTGGGCTTTGTTTGGGCTCAACTGGTAGGTCATAAATCTATGGCTTTGCTTCGTGGATGTAATTGAAATTGAGTAAGTGTAAGAAATGGAAAGATATTTTAATTAACAGAAGCTATGACAGCTATGATAGATTTTAAAGGAACTCTAACAAGCAAACTAAGTGAATCTTCTGCGTGCCTCTCACCCTGGGAAAACCACCTGCCCAGTCATGGTACTTCCCATGCCAGCTTGCTGAATAGCAAAGGTGCAGTTTGCAGGATACAGTGTGAAACTTTAAAGCATGAGAGATTGTGTCTATAAACAACAACAAAAGATACCTGTGGAGCAAAAACTTTCAGGTGATTTGCTGCAAGCTGTTAGCTCAGTGAGACTTCAGTTTCAAAAAAATTCCTGATTCTTAAGAAACGAGAGGGTTACAGCAAGTCTGTGTGGACCAGAATAAAACCTTGTATCGCTGAAAATGCAGGGATCCTCTAAATATGTGTATTAGAAAAGTGTTAGATTAAAATATCATATTATTTCATCTTCCATTAGGAAAATGTATTGCTGAAAGTTACCCTTTTTTGCTTGCTTAAAAAGATTGGCAGAGAACTACAAGGAACTGTCAGATAGTTCTCTCAGGATGCGTTTGTACTGCATTGTACAGGACTAGCATAAGAGGTGAGAATCTCATCTTAGTCTTAATGCTGTTTTTGATTAGCAGAAACATAAAAAGGAGTGCCCGGAAGCAATGTGATAACAGTGTATCATGCAGTGTTTTGGCTTAACAAATAAAGTGTTTCAAACCAATGAGGTGGCTGGAAGGCAGGGGTTTCAAGCCATTACATTCACATGACATCATCGAGAAGTAAAACCGTAAGTGAAGGCAAACTGGAAACTTGAAATGCTGAGGTGCCTAACAAAAGCGTGCCAGACGAGTTATTGTTTCTAGCATGCACAGCTAATGCTTGAAGGCCTATGAGAGCAGTAGGAACTACTGCTATTTCTAGTTCTTCACGTTGCTGCGTTGTTTCTGCTGGCTGTGGTCTGATCGCGGTCAGTGAGCGCTGGGTGCTGTCAGGTTAACCCACGATCTCTGCAGGTTCAGTGACCAACTTAGATCCATCCCACGCTGTCTTGAACTGTTCAGGAACCGGAAATTCTTTCTGGTAAGAAACAAAAGCGCCAATGCTGATTAGATAAACAGCGGATGCCTCGTGAAAAGTGGTGGGATACTATTAGTGCTACATGACTGGGAAAGCATTGAGAGCTCAGACATGCCAGGATTATAGAGAGGCCTTCCTCATTACCCTAGGAAGCTATTTTCAATGCTGCACAGGAAAAAGCCTTACTGTTACCTAGTTTCAAATAGCCTTGCTGTGGTACTCCTGTGTAAAAATCCCTCTCACACCATTATTTGGGACAGCTAAGTAAATAAACCTCAGGTCAGAAATGACTTTAGGCTCCATCAGTGGCTGGCCTGGAAGACAGTAGAAGGGATCTGATGTGGAGATTTGGTGGGGAGACTAATTTTAAAGAGGAAAGCAAATGATATAACACAGAAGAGTGAAATCTAAAATACCAGCCTATCATTTTACACGTGATAAACGTCTAGAGGCATGGCATTCATTGTGGGTCAGACAAAACAAAGCAGAACCTTGAGGGAAGTTTCCTTCCATTTCATGTGTTCAATGAAAGCATGAGAGATATTGGGTCCTCCTTGGTTCTCAGAGAACAAAAGTGTGGAGGAAAGGATTTTTTCTTTCAGATCTCACAGTGTTTTGATAGCCAGTGACTTCACACAACAGTGGCAATTTAAGGAGAGAGACTCATCAAAGAGATTTTTTTTTTTCAGAAGCAGGTAGATATGCACTCACTGAAAAACAATTCTCTTTTTATTTGCCTGAAGATGAGCATCCAGTAATCACTTTAGGAAAAGTGGAGCATGCAGATTCTCTTGTCACATCTTTTCCTTTGTAAAGCCTAAACTCTTCTGCCATATGGTATTCCAGAGTGGAAGACTTATGGCAAATTCAAGTTCTCTCTCGAGTCATTCAGTGCAACTTCAAAACTACTCTGTTGAGTAAGTATGCTTTACCTGCAGGTTGCCTTGCTACAGTGTGACACAACAGTGGATAGCTTTAGTAGAAATGATGGAGAGACAAGTATTAAGGTCTTACTAGGACAAAAAGGAGCCTCTGAGTTAGAAAAGGCAAACCTCATGTTTAGGTGATGTTTAAGAACCATATTTTGAAAAAACACTAGAAAGAATTCTACAGATACTACCTGTGTATCAGCAGTCTTAGAAAAAAAATAAGTAATACTTTATCATTTCACTTGGAGCTGCAAGATTTCTATCTTAACTTTAGCGTCATCCTCTTCAGTCAGAGTGCTCTCAAATAATGTGTGAAGTGAGTCCCACTGGGAGGTTGTGTTTAGGAACCAACTTCAAGAAAAGAAAATTAAGTGGATGGGAGATGAAGCCATCATCTGTATTTATATAAAAAAAAAAAAAAAAAAAAAAGGAGATAACATCTTTGGCAGGGGCACAAACTTCAAAGATTAGAAGTCATTCTTTCTGCACTGATAGCTGAGAAAACAGAACACAGGAATTCAGTTGTTTCGGATCATCTCTTGATCATGTTCGTACGTGTGGTGTGTGAGCTCTTTCTTTCCTAGCAGTTTTATCTAGCAAGGCTAGATGGGTAGAGGGAGAGAATCTCTAAAAACAATCTCACTCACATAATCGCCATCTTGGGGGATGAGGATGTTCATCTCAGAAGACTTGGCACTCACGATCTCACAATCTAATGATTCCTCACTGAGGTAGATGTGACAGCCTTCTGTTTTGTTGATGGAAATGGTTGGCACTTTCCCCATCACCTGGAAAATGGGATATACTCGTTATCGAATCTTAAAAAGCAAATAAAGGCTCTGTTAGCCTAATTTTTATTGCCTGCCGGGTCTAATTTTGCCTGTCAGCATCTGATCTGTATGTCATCTGCCTGCATGATGCTTGCATTTGAGATAGAAGCTACCATTTGCTGAGCACTAGAAGTTCTTGGTGGTGACAACAATGTTCTCTATGCAACTGCAAGCTTATAATACACAGCAAACTTTTAATGCATGACTTGATGCAAATTTTTTCTCCATTCTCTCTGCTTCCAGTGATGTTTTTGTGCTGATACTCAGGCAGCATTCAGCTTGTTCATCAGCAGGATGGCATGAAATCAAACACGTGAACTCCAACCCATTCTAGGCAAATGTAGGATCTCAGCATCCGAAAGAAGTGTTTTGTGATGCGTTCCAAAGACTTAAAAACTCTTCCTGGATTTATAGCACAGAACAGGAGAGGGTTTTATCCCCTTCAGGCAAGATAGAGCCCTAAAAAAGCACGAAGATCAATTTAATTACATCTTCAAAGGTATTTCTTACATCACGTTAAAAGCGAGCACAAGATTTACTTGAGGGGGGCAAAAGGAAGTCAACTTTCTCATGTTGACCATTCTGCAGGTTAAAAGGTCTCTACCTGGCTAACTGGCTGACTCATGGCTGTCAGTAAAAATTCCTCCTCCCCACTGGCTGAAAGCAGCAGTACACTCTGGTCAGAGTATTGAAAGGGCAAAGGTAGCTTTGAGCTACAAAACAGTAACAGTGCGTGACAGATAGCCACTCGCTAATAAAAAAAGTGTCTTCCATCATTCGAGTTTAGAATGTAATTTCAGCTTCAGTTCCTTACATGTGACGGCAAACAAAGAGCAAGTGGTCTGTCTACTGCACTCTGCCCTCCTCCTGAAGTCTGAGCTATGTAATGATCAGTGCTTCCCAGCCTCATCTTTCCTCTCTTTTGCCCTCTATTGCATGAGATCCTGCAAAAGGAGGCTCTGTTTAATGTTATGCATTTAGCAAACAGCAGGAAAAATAAAATGCTGCTGGGAGAAAGGACAGCCAAGAAGTAAGGCACTGAAGTAAATATAGAAAAAATTATAGGGTAATTCATTGCATTAATATGTGATATATTTGCAATTTATGAGCTCAGATCTTCAAAATACTGAGAAAATGCAGGTTCTGAGCACTTGGCATGCTCAAATCCTTCAGAATCAGGCAGCTTATAGCCAGAATCTTAAGTGTAACTCCACTCTGTTCTATGCTGTAGAAGCCTTATGCAATATTCATAGAACCTGCTTAATCAAAAGAATTTTTATTCTTAGTAAAGATATTTCCTCTTTGCATGAATATTAACAGCGTCCAGTTTTGCTGTTCCTTACATAGGAGTTTTTGTCTCTCATGAGAAGTTCTAGAAGCGCTGATAAAAATAATCTATTTATTTAGGAAAAAAACCAGAAACCAGCCAAATGCCTGGGATGTTCAAATGCCTGTGCCATAAGTTGTGTAGGGATCATGGCAAACCTGCTTGTTACAGCTCAGAAGATGACGTGCAGCTGGTAGCAATGTCAGTCACTTGCAAGAGGTGCAAAACTGCAAAAAAAGTCCTGCTGTTTTTTAGTGTGGTATCTGTGACCAGTATTTCTGAAGTACAGAATTTACTGCAGGCATAGCCTTTTAAGCAGAAGACCTCAGCTTTTGTGAAGAAGACAGGCAGTTTAATATAATTTAATTTCCATTTAATTATTTTTCTCTTAAAATAAAACATCCCAGAGGCCTTTCTTAAGATCATCTGTGTTGGTCCCAGCTTGTACAGTTAGACCTCTCTGGAATGGAACGCGTGAAGTGCCGTAAATGCCAGGCAGGCTGTCTGTATTTTGAATAGGGCAATGTCCAGTACAGGGAGGGCAAGATCTGGATTAAAAAAGTGTATATTTTCATTTCAAAAGAACCACAAGAGAAGGTGATCTCTGATGAAATTTTACTTGCTGCTTGTCTTGGACAACACCAGAGAGTCACAGCACGTATCTGGGCAAGTTGTCTGCATTATCTTATCATGTAATGAGTCAAGTTGTTGGCAGGGAGATCTTCAAAATCCAAGAGCCTGCTTTGACTTTATGTCATTGAGTTGTCCTTGATAGTCTATTTGAATGTTTTCATTGAGAGAAAAAAGAAGAAAGAAAAAAAGAAATAACCGACTTCTAGGCTCAGAAACCAATTAGCTAACTGCCAGAATTTGAAGCACTGCTAAACTTCCAATTTCAGGAGCTGTTTACCATGAAAGCAACAAAATTAAGGCCAGAAGCAATAATATTTCAACCCTGCTTGGGCAGGAGGATTGGAACTGGATGACCTCAAAGGTCCCTTCCAACCCAAGCTATTCTATGATTCTGTGATTCCACTGAATAGATCTGTCCGTTTCGCTGGAACCAGGTGTTGGACTAAATGAAGTTTATTCAGTAACGATCAGTAGTTTTCATAGGCACTTCCTAAATACATCAGCAGAATTCACTGTATATTAAGATAGGTTTGGCTGCACCAGTCTCTCACTCGTCGTGTGCGCGTGAGTTTCTAATAATCTCTTGCAGCCACATGTCGGGCTTGTTCTTTCTGTCTGTTCTCTTTCTCTCTTTGTTTCTCAAACAGATCTTTACCTGAATCTGAATATCCCTGGAATTGATCACTTCCACGATTCCCACAACGTTGTCAAACACAAGGCCAAACTTTTTACAGTTATCTAAAATAAAAACAATCGTAAATAAGAAAGGCAAGATAAAAGCAAATACATGCACATCAGTTGCATTAATTACAAAAGTTTCCAGTCTCATACTGCGTAATCACTGGTGATCTGCCCATCACAATGAATGAAATGATTCTGATGCATTATAATTGCATAAGTTTTTTCAAGATTGGCATTTAAAGTCCAGCTGAGCTATTCACTCACCGATAGTAATTGAATTGATCTTTCCTTTTATCTGAAGTGTAGACTTGTTACACTTGAAGATGTAGGCTACTTGCTTGAGTTCAGTGTTGGTAATGACCAGGTCATTCTTATCCTCTTGATATTCCTATTTCAGAAGAAAGTTTATTTATTTGGTTATCTTTAACTAGCTCACAGTCAGAGCTTAGTACAACACATCATCAAGTCATTGCATCACTGCAACAGAACAATATCCTCCTGGTGGCTTAAGAATCCAGTGTGATTGGTGGCTGGATATTTCACCTACCTCAGCCTTTGGTGACGCATGTGTACGTTCTAGAGCTGAAGAACTTGGCACAGACCGAGACAAACCCACTGACTTGGTAGCAAAGACATTCTGCTCTCAGCAGTGTAAGAATGCCTTCACAGCAGTTTGGCTTTCATTCAACTTACAACCAGCATGTTGAAAGCCAAACCAAGTTTTCACTCCCAGCAATGCTATCTAGGGCTGTATACAGTATATTGTGAGCTGGTGCAGGCAGCAATAAGGAGAATATTGCAATAATATTGCAATAAGCAATATTCCTCCTTAAACAATAAGGGGGAATATGTGAAGAAATTTTCTCTCATTATGAAGTGCAAAAGGTTGTTTACAGTCAATGTATGGCAAAGAAAGGCTAGGGATCCCCAAGGGAAGTTCCAGGTAGTAAAGCCCTAATGCAAAACAACAGAGGTAAATTGTGGCTACACTCTGTGCAAACTTTCCTCCATTGTAATGACTGTGTACTGAAACTTCTGCATGACTAAATTGCTTACTGCTTTCTCCCTCTTTAAACCAACACAGTGACATGGCTTTTCACTCGCAGACAGTTTGGTATATGCCTCCATAAATTAAATTCCATGCTCTAAGCAAAGATATCTTTGTCTTCTGTAGATTGAGCAAAAGGAAAATACTTCTGCACTTTTAAGCATGAGAGAGGACCAAGTGATGAAAAATAAATGTATAATTCCATCAGTTAACAAGGATGGAAACAGTGCTCTCTGCTAATAATGTATGTTTTCTCACAAGAGCGGCCTGCAAAAAGGGATTTTAATTGGGATTCTTCATGGGATTTGTTTCTGGAGCGCTGTCTGATTTTGCTACAATTTATTTGTTGGTTTGACATTCTCCGTTTCGGATGAAGTATTTTAGATTCTCAGAGACAAATGAATTAACTTTAGATCTCAGAGAATAATAAGCTAAACTGGAATAAGGTATGGTAGTTGCAAATTTTAGTTGCAAATTTGATCTGTTGCTACTTGATCACGGACAGCCTTGTGCAAGAAGCTCAGTGCTCAGGCTGCTCTGCAATGTGCAGCGTGCAATTCCGCGCTGTGACTGGAACGCACCACTCTCCATTTTTTCCCCTCTAGCTCCAAGACGGGGGCATGGCTCTGCTGCGGGGAGTTCTTGGGGGAGGTGGGACTTGGAGTATGGCTTTTCGTGGGAGAACGAGCGGGTGGACCTTGGGCACGTAGGCTGGGGTTCTTGTGAGTCTTCTGGTCGTCAGAGACATGGCGAAGCCCTTGGGAGAAAAAAATGGGTCGTTATTATAAAAGAGAATCTGTTGTCTTGTCCTAAGGCTATTCGTATTGAAATAAGAAAGACAGTATCTAAGTCATTTGCAATTGTGTTAAATTATCTGATGAGCTGACATTTTTTTATTTCCTTGTGCTTTGCCAGGGTAACCACCTGAACTGTAACTGGCGTAGATGTTTTTAGCCCTTTATATAAAACCTCTTTGACCCCGGATGGGCTGTCTTAAAATCTTTAAAATGCAGCAGTCTTTTAGTCCCTCTCCATCTGTAGAGAGCTCTGTGATCTTGCTATCGAGTATTTTTACATCCAGAAAAGTGAGATTCTTTTTCTAATTTGGCTCTAGAGGCAGACATATGAATTGTATTTAAATTCACAGCCATCCACTTTAATTACAACTATCCAGTGTTAATACAAAAGGTTTTATCACACTGATTTGTGAGCCATACTTTTCCACGCAACATATGAGACATTTTGACACAGGCTGGTACACAGACTGTGGGTCAGAAACAGGAATAACTTCTGACTGTAATTGCAACTTTGAAGTTCACCAGCTGCTGGGGATTGAAGATGTCTAACATGGTTGCATTGAAATTAAATGGAGACTTTGAAATAAATGGTGTAAATTTCAGGAATACTGAACAATTTTGAGTGCTGCTACTTCTAAAGGGGGTTTTAGTATGCTGTCTCATCCAGATGGATCAGTACAAGCCTTGGAAAAGTCTCTGTTGCCAAAACATAGCTTAAAAACATTGGTGGAATTTGGGTCAGTACATGCAACAGCTGTTGATGTAGTTTGACTCAAGGGTCAGAATTTGATTTCTTCTCTCCTGACCTTTGGTAATTGCCTCTCCCTGGTTAAGCTGTGCAAACAGGGCTGAGCGAGATGCCGTTCCTTCATCCTTTGGGGGGGTTTCTGTCCCCCCCCCGCGGCGCGGTCCTGGGGGAGGTGGTGGTGGAGGAGGTGTTGAAGAGGGGCACGACCCACTGGTTAGGACAGACCTCATAGACGTAGGTGATGCGACAGGACCCTGTGTGGGATAGATGGAAATTAGTTTTAAATACAGTGTGACAAGGAACACATTATGATGATAGCTCTTACTTGTTAACATCCTTGGATAGTGTTGAGTTTCATTGACTCCAGGCAGCCACATGCTCAGAAGAACTTCTAGCATCATAAGTGGTTATTAAACACTATTAGTCTTTCCTCGCATCGATGGAAACCAGGCTGGAAAGACAGGCAGTCCACACTGCCACTCTGCTGCAGAGCTACTCCGCCTAACGTATTTATACAAAATGCTTGCCAAGAGTATTATTAAACATCTTCAATATTAAAGTTTCCATATGATTTACATGTGCTGTGATATATAAATGCTTCTCAGATGTAAAAGCAAAAATCTCTCTTTTTTTTTTCTTCAGACACTGTATGCAGTAACTTGATGTTCAACAGAAAACGTTTCTGTCTAAAAAATAACTGAAGGGGTCACCAAATGTCAGTTATGCATATGCAAGATTCTCAACTATAAAAAAACATGTAAAATGCTGTTCTCCAGACTGCTGAAGTAACTGCAAAGATTTGAGTTGCAGCAGAAAACAAAGCTATGGTCGTTCAAGTCAGTTCTTCATGAAATTCAATATTTTTTGATTTCTCAAATTATTTTTTTTCAATTGCAGGAGATCACAGCACATGAATAATGAGTGAGGGGACCCTGATAAAGTAAGTAACGCAGTCATTCTATTAGTTTGTGCAATCAAAAGTAAATGTTTTGGTCTGAATGGTGATGCTCATATATAATATTATCAAACAAACAGGGAATACAGATAATGAGCTGATCACAATTTTATGCATCCTACCGATTGAAATGATACAAAGAATCTGAGAAACTGAGAATCACTTTTCTTGTCTTGCCACTGAGTGTCACTCTGATGCCAGAAATTGCTCATCTAGACAGCATCTCTGCAGCAGAGCAGGGACTTTTATAAGAACTGCTGTGAAAAAATTAGGTTGGTCTGATTAATTTAGCTTCCTCTCCAAGTGTTGTGCATTGCACTAACTCATTCGATAGGTAGGTAGATACAGTGGAAAAATGACAGAGAATTACAGAGTCGTGTCTCCTAATTGGCTGCCTTTGTTAGGAGATATAGGTTGTTAAAAATGCATCCCAGGTAACCAATACTGGAAAGAGATATTGCTTAGCTGGACTCAAAGGATATTTTTAATTGTTTACTGTGCCACCACTTTCTGCTTTGCACTAAGTGAAAACATCAAAGCATGCATCTGGTTCATCAGGTGCACACACTTTTGTTATTCTTCAGACATCCTTTAAAAAAAAAAGAAAAGACTGGCACACTTGTGTACCCAACGGTATTCAGACCTCTCAGTCTGTATGACCCTGATTTAAGCAGCACGGAAAAGTAATAACAACATTAATTAACATCTTAATGTAACCCTTCTCTTGGCGCATGAGTCTTCAGCACGGGGGTACTGTTCCACTTGAGGCAACCATTGATGGTTATGGTAGTGATAAACACGCTGCAAGACACTTTGTCACATTAGTGGCATTAAAACTTACTTGCACAGTAAGACTCAGGTGAGTAACAAAGCTGATGTAACAGCACGGTCTGATTGTTTCTGAAAGGATCTGTGATCTCTTAAAGCAATGAGTTCTCCCCCGTGCTGCTAAATGATTTTAATCAAATGTCAACAAAAGAGAATCCCCTTCTGGAATTGATTATCATTTATTGTCGAGATACACCAGAACCAGGTGCTGATGTTTTTTGCTCTTAAAGACATTTCACTGTTGCACGGATACATTTAACGCTGAGCATTTCTGCATATGTACTTGGTAATTATTGGTTATTATTTTAGACTAGGGACAGCTCCCCCTCTGGGAACTCAATTTACAGGGCCCATCTTCCTGCCTGTGCTCATGTCAGTAATGTTACCTGCAGCAGAGTCAGCACAACCGTGAATTACTATAGTAAAAAATGAATGCAAGTGGATTCAGTGGCACAGTCAGTTATTGCTGCCTGAGGTGCAACAGAGATCTTCCCTATCTGTTGCCTGCAACCATAGCAACTGAATTCACTATGTCCTGGTTATCCAGAATTATGAACGTTGCATTTGCAGGTCTTTTTAAAATCCTTAGCTACACAGAAATGGCACTCACCATCCACGCTGCAGTGTGAACCTGCAGCTATAAATTATGTAGGCTTTAAGTGAGTAGATTAATGGTAGTACTGGCAGTAGTGGTTAATAACTTGTGGCTTGAGATAAAAATTTGACCTTCTGATTTCCCAACATACTTTATAGCTTCCACCTGCATAAATACAGTAGTGTGATTTTCCAGAAACTTGAATGTGAAAGAGTCATTGTTTGAGGAGCAACTGTCACCTAGAAGCAGAAGCAGCTGACATTCTTTTGTAATTAACACCAATGAAATTCTGCAAAAGCTACAAAGATGCAGGAGTTATCTGCGTGTTCTGCATACAACACAGAACAGTGGGTCGCTGCCAATCTCTGCTTCAGGTGCTAAAGGCCTATGCCTGATCACTGCAGGAGACTGCGAGCTCAAACGATGATGCTAAGCAGTGTATCAAAGGGCAGTTTTCCAAACAGGAACAAAGGGAAGGGAATGTCCAGTAACCAAAGTAGAAGCAAAACTCAAAGGAATTTAATGGTGGGAAGTGGATGATCCCCCTCCCAGAACTCTGAAAGGACTATCTAGTGAAAACACAAACAAAACAGAAGGATTTTAAATAATCACATTCAGACATGGTCTTATGTGACTAGAGAATGTCTAATTTACTTTTCAAGGGCAGAGGTGGGAAAGGATTTGGGCAATTACAAGCATGTTCTTCTTCTAAAGCAGTACTCATGGAGATAAGCCAAGTCTAGTCAAAAACCTCCACTTTTCTTTACAAGCCTGGTCCATCCTCTGAAGTCAGTGGCTATCTACTGAGCTCAAAAGATGTTGGGTTATACATAATAACAGCACAGGAGTGTCACAACTGGGGTTCTTCATTTTTCCTTGTAATCTTGTGAAATCACAGAAATAAGAGATGGACAGAGCCTTTGTTGTAAACTTTTCTGCTTCATGACAAATTCTTGTTTATGACCGAGTTGCAGCTACAGAAGCTAACAGAACATGGTGACATTTTCAATTATGTCTAAATATCTATGGCCAGGGTCTGAAAATCTCCTGCCAATCTGAAAACTGCAAACAATTTCAGTCATAATTTAACGTAGGCAAAATGAAAAGGCGAGTCAAAGTCTAAAAGGTTGCTAATGATAGGGCCAGGACTAACTGCTCCACTGTAAATCTACCATCTAATGGCACGGATACATGCAGTATGACAATCCTCAAATGAAACAGAGCAGCGTGGAGAAAACATAGAGGTCTTACATAGACTTGGGAAGGTATACAGAGTCATGCTGTATGGAAAGCTCAATCTCACTCTAGCTTTTATCTTCTTTATTTTTCCATTTTGATTTACCTGATGGGAATCAAGCTAACAGTCAAGTCAATATGAAATTTTTTTGTGGGAGGAGCATCTCAGGGTAACACTCAGAAGGGGATGGAAGGCACAAGTGAACTGGAAATGCAGGAAACACAGTGCACTTCTTGCATTCCCTGCATGCCAGGGAGATTGTGCTGGACTAAAACGTGCTCATGCCAAGGGCAGTTTTAAAACCGGACTAGAGAAGTGGCCAGGAACTTTCTTCTTTTGCTTAGTTTGAACCTCTATTAATGCACAGACCTCAATGTTATCAGCCTAAGTCACTGGAAACTGGTTTCCTTTTCTTAGTCATCTTTCTAAGACCACTTAGATCCTCGGGCTCTAGAATATTTCTGAACCAGACTCTTAAACTGTTCTGGTATCTAGCAGTACTTGTGTATAGTCCTATCCTATTTCAACTGAAGTGCTCTTCACAAAGTCCATTCATTTCTTTTCTGTATAGCACGGTGTTTACGAGAGCTGCTGGGAATAAAATAGCACGTTATATGCCCACAAAAGTTCATCTTTCCTAAGGCAGCAGGTGCTTACCAGCTTTGCTATTTGCAAACAACTCTTTATATTAACTTCAAGCAGATGTTAACAACAGTGTGTCTTTACACAAAGAGTATTAAGAGCCATTTGGACTAGCAAAGGCGGTTATTTGCAAGCCGCCTTTCTTCCTCTTTTATTTCAGCTGTTTGCCTTGGTAACAGCTGCTGTTCTCAGTGCAGTGGTGTCTGTACACGTCGTGACAAGTTGTGCTGATAGCCAAATGTTCTCATTGCCATGTTGGTGAGGTCATTTTTTTCATCATTTGAAAATATTCCCCTTGAAAGAACTGCGAGGGGAATAGATAGCCTCAGCCTTTCTTTATGAAAATGCAACATAAAAACAAGCCACTAATGTTTAACCTGTTAGCTTTGTATCAGAGTGAACTTGATATGATTTCAATCTTGTTCTTGGGGCTTCCAGAAATATGGGAGAAGGTGTCATTCTCTGAGTAAGGTCCTATCAGGAACAGAGGATGCAGGCCCTGTGTCATGTAGAAATAGTTATGAAGAGGACAAAATATTCCACAATTCTTCTCTCTGGGAAAAGAAAAATGTCTTTGGCCTCCTTCTAAACTATGATCTGAATGAAGTGACAGGAAGGGGTCAGGGATAGCCTTTGCTGGATAGCCCAGAGCCATCTGCTGAGGCTCAAGAGCTTCCCATTGCCTGTGCCTCAGCCATTTCCCTGGAGCCAGCGTCTGAAGCTGCTGACAGCCTTGGTTCTGATAAATGTACATTATCGCCGTGGAAGGGTTTGCAGGATTGCAGTACAAGCTCAGAGTAAGCTGTATTTCTACCTTTATCTCATAGGACTGGCAGAAGGTATTTTTTTTTCCTCCAAGCTGTCTGCCTACCTGGCTCAGTGGAATAAAGAAGAGACTGTTTATTTTGGGGGCAGCTGGCTAATTAAAATTCATCTGTGCTGCATCTTATTTAATTCCCTTGAAATTACAGCAGAGATGAGTGAAACCCTTGGCTTCTGGGGAGGTAGGCCTTGCATACAGAGCATGTCTACCAAGGGCTTTCCTTGGAGCACAACGCAGTGGCAGTCTTGTCAGAGAAACACAACAGTGTCTATACAAGTGCTCTGTAGGTCCTAGAGGCTGTATGCAGCTTGACGTGCTGTTGTGTTTGTAGTATCGTAACAGCCTAATTAGGACCCTAATTAGAATCTCCTGCCTCTGTCATTGGTTCCCAGTGGCAGCTGGGAAGAGCTGAAATGGAACCACGCAATTTTATCACATGGGCATGCTGCTGTCCTGGGGGAGGATGAGAAGGTCTTGTGAGCCAGGCCCTGTACAAACCACCACAGTATTTCTCTGTGTTTATCTAGCTTTAGCTGACACAGTGCAGCATGTGTACAGGGAGGAACAAAGTTCTTATGGTGGGAACCTACTGTGGAATAATTTAAGTGGACTGTCATCTCTTGTAACTCTAATGGACAGTTTTAACCAAAGACATTATAAATATCTATACAATACATATAAATAAATTCAGTATGAATGTGCACATGATATATGGTACTTTTGTGTTTGTAACTCACGTTAAGATGTAAGTATCTATCTGTGGCTGAGGCAACAAGTGGCTTAGAAATAGGCATAAAACCCTCCATTTATTGCAAAGCCATCTTTTCAAGGCAGCAGGTAAATAGAAATCTTAACAGGGACTATGTTCTCCTTTAAAAAAAAAAAAAAAGAAACAAAAAACCCCTCTTGTTTGGTAATCCTAGTTTCACACCTAAAATCACAGCATTCTGTATTGTTCTTGTACATATGCACAGGCAAAGATGAGAACTGTGGAGCTCAAAATATCATGTGTCAACCTCTGGGAACAGGTGGACTCTGACTTAGGGGCGCAGAGCTCTTGTTAAGGTGTTTGTGTGTGCAAAAGTAGCTTAGCACAACAGTCCTATTACGTACTGTATTTATGCCACCTGTCTGCATGGGGTTCCACTGCCCTCAGACACAGTTTACTAGATGAAACAGCTGACTTGCAGGGCCTGTAATCGCTGAGAGTTAAATCACAAAACAACAAAAACCAGACTAGGCTCTTTTTTTCTTGTTACTGAGTCCCAGAATTACTTATCTGTTGAGTTTGCAAACTTTTAAGCCCCTTTTAATTCATTTCTGCCATTTGTCACCTGTTGAGGATTTAAAGTGGTCCTCACATCTTCCCAGGTACCCAGTGAGAAATGTTTTACACAGCCAAGGTCTTCTAAATCATCTGAAAGCCGTATCTTAGTGCAGTTGTCAAGGAGGAACTTGCTCCCACAGGTACATTAAACCATCCTATACTTAAACAAAAATCCAGTTAAAAAGAAGATGACTCTGCTGCATTACACTGAAGTTTTAATAGATGTTCTTTTTTTCCTTTTCTCTCCATTTTACATGCTTTCAGTTTTCTCTTCTCTTTCCCTTTTCCACTGAAACCAGGTTGCATTATGTTACACGTTACGTTTGACAGCTGGTGTCAAACAAACCTCTCCCAGCCTCTTCCTTTGAGTGTGTGTGGTGTTGGGTTGCTGACATTGAAAGGACACCTCTGATAGCCAGCAGACATGTATTTTCAGCCATTTTTTAAATAAGGGAGTAAAACCACTTTTTTCAAAGGCACTTCAATGTCATAGTGGCAAATTCCAACAGAAGCAACTAATTGTAGAGTTGCTAGGATGTTTCTAAAATGATGGGCAACTTTTAGGGCACTTTCCAAATAAGATGTTGCCTTAAGAAAAGGGATTTTTTTGTATCTTTCTGGTGGCCAGTTTCTAAATTAATCATATATCAAAACATGTATGTTGTATATTCTCTGAGAAACAAGCAGCTAAAGGGAACAAATTTTTAACATAAAATATAAGGAAAGGAGGAGAGGGAGAGGAAGAGGAAGAAGAAAAGGGAATAAAAGGGAAGAGAAAGAGGCAGAAGAGGCAAAGAAAAGCTATGACAAGAAAAACTGAGCACTCTGAAAAAGTGTGTGTCTTATCCAAGGTACAGACATTTAAATCAGCCTATCCGTGCTGCCATTAGTTCTGTCAGAATGAAGCCTCTGGGATTGCAGTTG
Source organism: Lagopus leucura (assembly GCF_019238085.1). Lineage (NCBI taxonomy): Eukaryota > Metazoa > Chordata > Aves > Galliformes > Phasianidae > Lagopus > Lagopus leucura. The sequence continues at coordinate 6,932,785 of NW_024962263.1, read as the reverse complement.
CGGCTTTGGATGGAATTTGGCACTACAGTTTTGACCTTTAGCTTCAGTGATGTGGCTCAGACGATGGCTTCTTGATAAGTGAGTCAAACCAAACAGCACGGAAGAGATACTGTAATGATAATAGAAGGCTTTTGCCTGCAGGATTTGGTCTTTTTCAACTTGTTCACATTGGTATTTAGAGAGTTGATACGTTGCAAGAAAGTATTTTGATAGTACAGGAGACAGGCAGAGCCTTTTAATAGGAAAATGTCTGCAGGTGATTATTCTGGGTAAGCATGAAACGGCCAAAGGTTGCACTGAGGCCAGTGTAATTGCACTCAGGCTGATGTAGGAAGCGTGATGGCCTCTTGTAGAACCTGTGGGGAATTTCAACTTTTAAAGAATGTTTTTAGAATAGTATATGGCCATGTATATATGTATATTAATGAAAGGAAAAAAGACTTCAGGAGGTCCCTTCCAACCCAAGCCATTCTGTGATTCAGTGGGAATAGATATAAATAAATCTCAACTGATTCAACTACAGCAACTGCTATGCAGATGCAGGCTTCCTGCTAGCGATTTGTTTTGATTTGTAAATGGGGGTGGGAGAGCATTCATTACTTGAGTGTCATTTTGTGTTCAACCAAACACTGTAAAGAAATTCACCCCTATTTTGTGAATACCTCTTCAAATCCTGCTGTCAAAATTTGTCCTAAATGACAACTGTGTACAAACAGCAAAAACTTACTGCAGCTCTATCTGCAAGTGAGAGGAACGTTTAGGACAATTATCCTTGAGCAAGATCTGTTTCCTAACGCTTATTTGATGTACAGGAAACTACAGCAACCTCTCATTATCGCTAGTTGTTTTCTTGCTGCAGAGTTAACCTGCAGTAATAGGAGCAGAAGTTTCACTTCCCCCAGCTTACTCATGCAGTCCTTGTAGCAAACAAACTTTTATGAGGCATTCTTGTGAGCTTATATTACAGCTGTTCATTTCTTTACACCACCAAGAGAAAGAAAAAAAAAAAAAGCAAGCAGGGAGGAAAGAAAGAAAGAGCTGTGCTTCAATAGAATCCCTTCTTTAGGAGGTGGGGGGAAGGAAAAGGACACTTGCTATTTTCAGTAAAGACTGAAAAAAGGACGTAGGTTACTGTTACAGCTGTACATTTCATGTTTAAGTCAGAAAGCTGTAGCAAGCAAACATGACAGTTGCTGCATGGGTAAAATGCTGCACCAGACATTTACATCATTTCATTTTTTGCATAGAACTCACTGACACTTCAGAATGTCATATATGGCAGCAAATTAATGCTTGCTTATTTCTATTAGGTGGGTAATTACTATTGTTCCAATTATCAAGATGCCTTAACTGATATATAGAGAGTATATTGAACTGGTACTCACCACAGGATACATTTATGTGTTTTAGTTTTAGTGCATGTCCTGTAATTTATTAAGACATTTCTGACACTTTTCTCTAAAGTGTCTGCCTGTGTGCTGCTGCCAGAGCCAAGAACTCTACTGTATGTACCAATGATTTGTTACCAAGTTGGCTGCAGCTGCCCTGTGCAGCTTGATGGATGAGTACATGGGGGCTGGAAATTGCACGGCTTTGTGATACTGCCTTGGAGCACGGCCAGAAATGTGTGTGCCACACCATGCTGCATCTATAGATAAAGAGGCCAACTGCCCATTAAAAAAACTGCCCCGTCCTTTTTGGAAGCACAAGCTTAGCCTGATCTGGGCTGATGCTATTGGTGTTTTGCTGTAGTCCAAACTATAATAATACAGCTCTAAGAAATGCAGTAGTGAATGTTCTCCCTGAATATTCAGTTTCTTTAGAAATGCCCAAATATCTCACTTAACAGCTTTCTCTATTAATGCTTCTAGCAATCCTTTGTTGACTTCTGCAGCTAAAGGCTAAATTATTGCTATAGCATACTTAAAACTATGTACTTACACTGGTCAAAGACTTGCTTTCTTTCTCTCCCTCAAGCAGAATAGCTTTTCTGTATCAACGTCTCCCTTTCATAAATGTAACACCCTCTTAATGCCTTGCCACACTGTTTTTTTCCTGTTATGCATATAAGTGGAAGCTGCTGTGTGCCGTGATTATGTCTGGAATATTTCTACAACTTTTAAATATTGCATTTCATAGAATCATAGAATCATTTGAGGTGGAAGGGACCTTTAAAGGTCACCTAGTCCAACTACCCTGCAAGGAACAGGGACACCTACAAGTGAGATCAGTGCTCAAAGTGTGCTCCAGCCTGACCTTGCACATCTCCATGGATGGGGCATCCACCACATCTCTGGGCAACCCTTATCATAGAAAGCACTTTTCCTTATATCCAATCTAAATCTCACCTCTTTTAGTTTGAAACCATTTCCCCTTGTTCTATCACAGCAAACCCTGCCAAAGAGTCCATCTGCTTCTTTCTTATAGCCTCCCTTTCTGTCTAGGCCCTGATTCTGCAGACCTTTGTGCTTAGCTTCACGCAGCATGAATCCATCACTTTCATTCTCACCTTAAAATGCATTAAGAAATCACAGTATCGTTTTAGTAATTCATTGCTTTCATGGATGTATTTGTTACCAATCTTCATAAAACTATTTAAACAACATCTACACAACAAGGTACTTAAACAACCTGCTAACTTACTGGATTCCAATGTCCTTACACTCACATGAAGTAAAAATTTACCAACCCTTTTCCTGTAGACGTATAACCTTTAACTTAGTCTTTCTGGCATACACTAAATGAATGATAGTTCATATGATCCATACCTCCAAGACATCTTCTTTCAAATGAAAGCAATATCCGAATGGAGTGAAAGCAAGACTTTAGATGTGCTAGTGGACTCATTACTCAAGATATAATAAGCACAGTAAACTATGATTAATACGAACAAACAAGTCACACCTAGATTTGGCTTCAGCAATTTGCTGCACATCTAAAGAAAGGAAAATAGAGAGATGTGATGGCTGGGATGCATTTCAAACCAGTCAAATATAATATGCAATAGCCACACTCTCTGTAAGATTACCAGTACTCACAGCACTGAGGCTTCCTGCTACGTTGTATAACACATATAACAAATCTCTATAGCACTACTTCTGTTCTTGTAAAATTCTAGATGCACTGATACACGTATCTTTCTTTATTAACAGAACTAAACTTGTTCCAGATCTTAGGATAATTCTGCTAGCAGGATGCTATAATTTCTTACACGTTTCTAACAATCACTTAAAAATCATCAGCTCTTCTCACACTCACTGATTACAATAGAGTCAGATGTAGCATATATGAAACTTTGTGCTGAATTAAGAAAGAGCATCATATTTAATATTTCAGATTTTTACAATAGAAACCTACAAAGCAGCAGATAATTCCAGTCTTTCAATTGATCAGGTTTAAGTATTTTTGCATTGCTTCAAACTAAAAAGTACACACAGATCTTAGTGTCTCCTGTATTTGAACTTGCATTTGAATAATGTAAGGACTTGTACAGTGTCTGTAGCTGAGAACAAGTAGTGTATGTTCTACATTCTTTCATATGATTATCTCCTCCATACGTGGGAGATGAAGAAACTTTTCCAGATACCATGTTAATATACATTCTATCATAAAGATCTGTTTCACTTCCTTGTGTTGTCACCGTGATTTGGGTCTGAGAATTAAGTTATCTGATGGTCTGTGTCAGCCCTCTTAACAATCTTTCAATTAAAAATAAAAATGTTTGCCTGTACAGAAGTGATAGTCTTGGTATGAATGACTGTATGTGCAAGTATGTGTGTGCACTGGTAAGTTTAGAAAATTATGACAGCAAATCTTGTAACTTGGTAAGAAATGTGAGTACATTATTCCAATCTTATGTAGAACACTGCATGAATGCAGACTGTTGACATAAACTCTCACCTTTATGTCTAACAGAAAATTCATTCCTACTGTTTTTTACTTCTTTTAGAGAACAATATTCATTGTGATCATCTTGTTATGTGTTTCAGATGTATCACCCAGAAGATGCTGATACAGAGAGCATAAATAGCACAGTTATATATGCCATCTCTCTGAATATATATATGAAGTATATATATTTCAGAAGTTATCTCTGTATGTATAAAATACTAATTTTATACAGTTGACTATCTGTGGACTAAGAACTTGGCATGAATTCCCTGTGTTTCTTTTTCCTGCGTTCACTGTATCTGGCCTGGAGAACTGTGCCTGTCTTTCCTCGCTATCTGCAACTGGGAATTATAGTTGTAACCATCCCAAACAAATCTTTGTTTCTCAAAAACTGTACCACAGTGGCCTGATAGATCAACTTTGCCTGTCTTTCAGGCTTCTATCATCTTGGCTAGGAAGTTCATTGGCCATGAGTTATGAGTTCTGTTTCTCACCTGGATGTGTATTTTTCTAAGTTAACGGCCTACATTAGAAGTCAAATTGGTTGCTTATATTTTATGTGTTTTCTTTTTTTTTTTTTTTTTTTTTGTGAAACAGTAAAGGGTGCTTACAGTTTTACTCCAGGTGAGACCTGTAGTATGATGTTCTTTGATATATGCTTGAAGATCAGACCAGATGTTCAAGTAGGACTTCACCCAATCAACATGACGTGTATCACTGTAAAAAACAGAAACAATATTTATATCTGTGTTTGTACTTCAAATCAGAAAATGCTGCTATTCATGCTTAAAGCAAATAAAGCCTGCAGCCATGGACAAGCCAGTCAGCAGGCAGCAAGTCAGCACAGTGCTGAAGATACTCAGGCCTATTACACTGCAAAGTTTTCGGGCCCTTCCAGAGGACAAAGAAGGGCAAAGGTGCCTCTAGCACAGCCTGCTGGTAGGGTGTTACGTGTTACCTCCTCCTGTTCAAACTCACAGTCAACTGAAGAAGCACTGAAGCTATCTGGAACTTGGTAGCAGCTTCCTGGACTCAATCTCGAGGTTCTGAATTTGAGAAAATGAACTATTTGTGGGTTACCTACAGTGCTCTAGCTCCCAGGTTCATATGTAGCCAGTGTAATACTAGCTTGTGTAATAGGCATCTGACTGAAAAACTGATACATCAAGAGTTTTTATACAAATTAAAAGTTGGCTCTGGAATCATTATTTGGAAGGCTTAAGTCTTCCACTGGTAGATTAAGTGTGAACAAGAAGTACATACAGATAGAGAAACTGCTTGTAAGATGTGGTCCTTACTTAGGGAACTCCACGTAAGAATAATTACTGAACAGTGACTGCCGTGGAGTGGATGCTCACAAGTGCTTGGGTACCTACCCCTGTTTATTTCCTTGGGAGCTTGATGTTTAATACAGCTGAGGATCTGGGACAGTGGGTTTAATCCAAGGCCTAGGGAAGTCAAGAGACAGCTTTCCACTGCTTTGGAAGACATTGTGATCTGGTCAAATATTCAGTTAAAAACATGGGAAGAATTCCTTTTTAAGAGAAGAGCTGACTTTATGCCTAGCTAATGCACCCTCCTTATACCTTTATGTGAGATTTTATTTTGCTTTAGGATAAGTACCTCCAAAACTACTTTGTAAAAATGTTCAGTTACCTCGAGCACGTCAACTAAGGCTTCAAAAATAATAATATATAATATATATTTCACACACATAGTACATATAGAAGAAACTGAAATCTATAGATAAAATTACATATTTAAATACATAAGTATATAAAGTTTTCCTTGCTAAAGAGAAGAAACTCGACTGCAAACACTATTTTTCACTGAGGATATAAAAATAAAAAGCCAAAATCTGGCCTCCAAAAGTACCAAACAAACAGGATTTATACATGACGTTTGTTAGGAGTGCATAGAAAGTACCCACACTTATTCTCTTTTTTGATCTTATTCATGGAACTGTTCTGTGAATTCCCTGTGCTCTTTAAGAACAATGCAGTAATGCAGAAAAAAATCACTTTGAAAGCTATGAGAGTAGATGCTCAACCGTACACACCAAGCATGTAAACACGCATTTCCAAGCGGAGACTAAAAACAGCAACAGTTTGAGTGCACAAGTGAGACAGGGACACATAGCAGCTCGTTGGCCAACATTCTGGCACTCCAGAAAATTAATCATATTAACCTGCAGAGAACAAAAGCCAGCATTGCTGGTCTAAGATGAGGAGGGGAAAACAAGCTGCTGTGATCAGATTTTAGCAAATGCTTTTTTGTTTACAAAATGTTTTTTCTGTGTGTGTGTGATGGGATTGTGAACACTGTTAGTGTGGTTAATGCTCTCTTCTCTCATGGTGGCTAGTAGATACTGGGGCTTTGCAACATACCTGTGCTTGTAGTCCTTTAATACCCTGTTAGTATAAAAGGTGGCAGCATCATTCATCTCCTTGACATAAGGGCCTGGTTTAGGAGACTAGGACCATCAACCCACGGTAGCAGGAAACAACAGAAGGAGAAAGGAGGTAAAACATTAGTCAGACACCTTCCCTGATATATTAGGTATAATATAAAGCAGCTTCTTGGATGTAGTAGAGTGAAGAACTATGCAGATGAGACTACAAAGTTCTGCAAGATTTGGACCTTTCTCTGGGCCACATCCAGTGGATTGGCAGCCCTCCCAGCTGGCCTATGTGTGCCTTACCACTGCGATCCAGCCGAGCGCAGGAATGCTTTCACTGACGGCTGAGAGATGGTTGAACATTTGACTTCCTCTGTTTCTTTCTCTGAAGTTCTGTATTTCCTGAATCTTCTCTGATATTGGCTTGAGAAGCACTGCCACTTCATTCTGCAAGAAAAAAAGAAAACGCTGCTGTTAACAATCGGCAGTCCAAAAACACCCTATGGTGTAACGTTGTCCTCCCTGCCTGTCGTGTTAACAGTGGGAGGAAAAGGAAAGCATATTCTCCACATTAAAGTAACAGTTTAATTACCCTGCTCTGGCTGTAGCAGCAAAGTGCACTGGCATTAACTATTAATAACGTGATGCAGCAAAAATTGTTCTCAGCACTGGCAGCATTTTTACACGCCATCCTGGTTAAGGCCCATAGAGACCCCGCATCTCAGAGTTTTAGCATTTTTCATGTGATCTTTCTGGAGCTTTTTCAGAGTTTTTACACTGGCTGGAGCTTTTCATATTAATCACCACACTGTTCTTTCCACAAGAAACAAATTACCTGTTAGTTAGTGACTCCTTATCATCTGGTGACAAGATTTAGAAAGTAATGCAGTGAAGGCAATATCCATTTTAGTTCTCCCTACTGGTAAGTTTTAATGTTTAATTTTCCCTTGGCTGCAAGTAATATGGGAATATTTCATGGGAAACACACTGCCTGCAAGGCATGGCTTGGACAAATTCCCCTGTGTTAATCAGAAAGGAATGGTATCCAGGGGAATGACTGCTGAGCGGAAGGCACAGTGTCTGGAGTGAGGAGAAAAGCAGAATGAATGTAAAAGCTATCCAAGCTCTTCTCCTCTGCAAAGTGAATGTTAATCACACAGATTCAGTGTCTCAGAAAAACTAATTTGGAGCACTTGCTGGGAAAAATTCTTCCACTCAGAACAACGCATTCATGGGAGAAACAGTCATTAGTTTACAAGCAAAAGAGCTGCTGAATTTTGCAACTTTGTAATATGTTTCTAGAAAAACAGTCAAAATCTTTATTGCAAAAGTATGCCTGCAGAACCCATACTATGTCCCACCAAAGAGAGTGCCCCATTCTGAGTTTCCCTGACTCTTCACTCAGAAGTCACTCAAGGTATTATTTTCCTGACAAAGTAGCAGAACTCCGTACTTTCTACTCACCTTTTTTTTTCCTCAGGAGTCCTTGTTTAGTGGATGTGTTTGCCAGAGGAAACTAATGCTCATAATTTCGAGGACTGTCCTGTTATCACACAAAACAGTGTGTATATACCTGCTACTTGGTCTCTACATTACATCTTTCCAGCTTCCCGTGAGACCTCAGCTTCACAGAATATTATGTCATAGAATTATAGAATCATGGAGTAGCTTGGGTTGGGATGGACCTCGAAGATCGTGTCACCTGAAAATAAGCATGTTTGCTATGGATCGAGAAAACTGAAAAGACACTCGTCAAGATAGGACAAAAATAGGTTATGAATTTTGAAAAGAATTTTGATCCAACAACAGAGCCTTAATATTTTAGTGGTAATGTAGTTTTGAGAAAGGCTTGGGCGTCTCAAGTAAATGGGAATATTTGGTTTTCTCCTGCAGCAAAGTGGGCTGGGAGAAAACCAGTGTTTACAGTACTACTAGGAGATGGAAAGATTTTTGTTTATGACTTAATGACCAGATAAGTCATTAAGTCTGAAAGAGCCCCGAAACCTCTGTGATTTACAGTCAAGAAAAATTGATTCTGTGTCCTGCAGGAACTCCTCCTCCTAATTTTTCTTGTTTACAACACACTGCAGCTGGTTGGTTCTTTGGTTGTTTTTAGGGAAATTTTAAGTATGACAGCAGTTAGCAAAACTGAAATTGAAGACAGTGCTTGTTCTGCTTTGAAATGATGCCAGTTTTCCTCCTATAAAGTTGAAGGGATATTTACAGTCTTTGGCTTATTGTGAGTCTTCATGGTCCAGTTCCAGACAGAGAGAATATCAGGACTAAAAATACAGCTGTGCAGATGCCTGGCATATCTAGAAAGCGCTGGGAGGCAGCACGCTTCTGTGGATAGGGCACTGAAGTGGGAGTCTGCAAAGGGAGGTTGAAAGAGGTGGAAGAGCTGTTTGCAGCTCTTCCACCAAATTCCTGTCGGATTTTAGGAAAGCAGAGTTACCTTTCTGTGCTCCAGCTTCCTCTATATAAAGCACTGTTAATATAACTGGTTGCCTTTGGAGAACATTTTAATATTTGTATTTATTTTGATAAGGCAACATCAGGGCTGAACATTTTCCTCAGTGGGAACCTAAGAGCTGCCCCTCCTCCTACTCCGCTTACAATGTTGGAAAAACTCCCAACCACTTTTGTGAAGGTTTCCTCTTACTGGTACAGACAGTATTTCTGTGCCTCAGAACACAGGACTTAACCTGTAGGGAATCAACTGTTAAGAAAATTGTAGTGAATTGAAGTAATTTCACAGAAGTTCAGTGTAAGAATTTTAAAGGCAAATAATAAATTGCTAAGGGAAGTAGCTCAAAGTAATCATTCACTTGGCAAAGAACCACAAAGGGCTTGAGGATATCTTCAGCCCTATCATGTGTATTTTGCACTGTAAGAACAGTATAGCTTACCTTCCCTTCTCTGAGCACTTATCCCATCTTGAAATGATTTCTGCTTGTCTGGATGACTGTGCACTGTGTGTGTGTGTGTGTGTGAGCTTCTTATGATCTGAGCTTCTGTGTAATGGTCAGGAATGAAGGAATACAGGCCTGCACGGAACCACTTGAGTCTTGTCTCCATGCAGTTGATTCAAAACTTCTAGTTAGTGATTAGACTGCAGATGAATTATAGTGTATATGGCATATGGATATAGAAAGGTTTGTTAATTCTGGCATTGATCAGTCTTGTTTGGCTCTACAGTCGTGCTAAGGGTTCTAGGAGAATGATCTCTTCATGGTAATGACTATAAGAACAGTTACTAATTAACCGATTGTCCATATTGCATCTCTAGGAAAAAATGAATTCAAGGAGATGAATCAGAGCCGTTGGAAAAATCTACAGCATGCCTTTGGCATGTGCCAGATAAGATGTCTTGTCATTTAAGACACAGCACAGTTGTTTAACAGAATTTTAACAGTCTCTGTATGAACACCATTCCTATTATAAGATCAGTTTTGCTGAAATGTTTAAAAATGCAACAATGGCATAACATAAAAATACCAAAAATAATTCCTGTATTCCTTTGTCCCTTCTTAATGATTATTAGAACCAGACTGTCTTTTTAAATATTAATACCCAAACAACTAATCAGCTTTGATCCACGATTCTTAATAGAAAATCAACAATAGTGAGACTACTGCACTGAGTAGGAAAACAACAACAACAACAACAAAAAAGTTACAGAATACAAAAAGAAGTGCCTTAGGCTTTGGATTCAGAGGTTGAACACAGGCCCACTCTTACAGAATGGCCTGGGATACCAGTATTCCCACAGAACCTACTGAACACATTTTTTTTCCTTTAGATTTTTCATAATACTCACAGAAGTTCCACCAGTGACAGGTTAACAGGACTGAGGCAAGTGGATTTAATTCAGAGAAAGGCCAAACTGTTGTATTTTGGGATTTGACTATTAAGGCACAATAAAACTGCTTAAATATGCATAATAAAGCTTGCTTAACCTTTGGCTGCTGGACCAAGCGACTGTTGAAAACCTCAGGCTTCACTGGAGAAAACAGTATTTTCTCAGGTATTTTCTCAGGATCGTTGTTGTCCAGAAGCCTGCCAGCATGAATCGCAACAACACAAAACCCAGCAGGTAAATAAAAATACAGCTCTTAAAGAACTTATGTACTTTCTGGCTAATGTTACGTGGTGTTGAGGGTTGAGATTGTTAACTGAAGAATTTTTATGTTGATGGGTGGTGACTTTTCAGACCTCACCATTAAAATGTTTAAGCTAACCCAGCCTTCTGTGAAAAAAACACGGCCAGGGAACAAGTACTCTTTTAAGTTAAGTTAAATGAGGGGGTGGCAGCCTTTGGGATAGGACCAGTAAAAGAAAACTGAGAACATCTGAGACCAACAGGGCCTCCATTTTACTCTGCTGCAGCCTGAACAACCTTAATTCTATGCTGTCTCCATTCCACAGCCCTATTATTTTCTTCCATCAGTTCAAAATCTCCGTTGCATTTGCATTATATTTTTCACAGACAAGTCTGAAGCAGAGTTGATTTGAATCATCTGTCTTTGTGCATGTTGGCAAATAGGGCAGCCTAGTAGGAATGGATCTGTAGAGCAAAACAGTTGGTGCTGAGGACCTGGCATTCACACTGTATGCATCTCTGGGGGGTTATTTTGGACTAGCTGTAAATTGTAGTTGAGGTGCTCTATGAGAGTGCAGCAATCCTCCATTTAACGTCATCAGAAAGGTACCCATTTTGCACATCCTCAGACTGCAGTGTGATCACAGCACAGTAAGTAGAGCTGATTTGGAGAAAAAACATTGCCCCCCTGTGAATTAAAACAGTAATGTAGATTCAGCCATTCTGTCTATGTTAACAACCTTGTACGGTCCCATCCCACGCTTTCATGGGGTGAAAGATGTCATGGACAGCATCCACCACATGCAGGTCTAACAGCTTAAGGAATGAGGATCTGCTCTCTCAGCTGAGACTTAATTTCCTCTATTGTAACTGAAGAAAGAGATATGCCTGAGGAATTCCTTCTGTCTTTAATAGATGTTACAGTGTGAAGATTCCACTCAAGATGTGCTGCCATTAACTGTAAAGAGGGCCCAGAAGGACACCTTAAGCAAGATGCCTGCCTTGACTCTTAATGCTGATGAGCACAATCTCGTTCTGTTCTGTATGTTGCACCCTAACATACAGAACAGTAGTTTTAGTGACCACCAGCGAGGCGCGTTTCTTCTATGGATGGCTCTGATATGAAACTAAAATAGTTTCAGGTCAACTGTACCTTCCCATATTTTGTAGGAGGCAAACTACAAGGAAGACTTGGAAATTGGAGCTGATCTCTTTTTTGGCATACATGTGGTATCAGAAGGGCTTATCTTTTCTATTGTGTCTGTGTATGTGAATGGAATCAATGCTCAAATTAGGGTGAGGAATAATCTTTCTACTGAGTATATGGAAAACATTTTTTTTCAGGGGTGAATCTAAGCTAGTTCATAACTTTCAGCCTCCAAATAATGCTGCTTGTAGTGAAAATATGGATTTCTCAGATACTTACATTTTTTTCTTTACCTCATTTTTCCAGTGAAACACTCAGGTTTTTTTTTTTTATTGGCTGCCACCAAACTTCTCTTCACTGCTTATCTCCATCTCTTGTAGCATGAAGTGTTTCACATCAGAGTGTTTCACATTCCCATTTCACACCACAGTGTAACCTACTGCACGTGAACCCAGTGGTTCACATTCCCATCCTTAGAATATACTGATATTTCTAGGGTTCAGAGGTCTCTTAGCTAATGACAGAGAGAGCTTAATTTATTTTGGTCTCGTTTTCTTAGCCTGTACATTTTCAGCATAGTGGTATAACAAGTATTTGTCGATAGTACAGGTTTTGCCACTTCAACTCACTGCTGTGCAGCAGCAGGACTATGGCACAGGGAGACAAATGTGCAGAAATGTCTCGTCAGCTTCATCCACACGGAAGCTTAGACACATTTGTGTGCTTCCAAAGTGACTTAATTGGTATTTGGCATTTATTCCTCTTAGCACATAAATTCTCAATCTAACAGCCAAGTTGAGCTGTAGCAATTTTGTGCTTGTGAAAAAAATGGGAACACAAAAACCGAATCCCACATGACAAATTTAGTCATTTTGAAATGCTAACTCTTAAGAAAGGTAAATGGAGAAGAACATCAAAGAGAATAGCTGCTAACCTGTGGAGAAATCCAGGGCCTGATAGGAGCCACGTGCAGCAATTTGCAGCAGTGCCAAATCACACTCTATGCTTTTGGACAACACTGTTTTTTAAATGGACTTCAATGCTCTCTATATTGTTTTCCTTTCCACTGCAGATCCTCAGCAGCACCTTTAGCACAAAAGGGTGCCTCCTGCTTGAGGCACACAGGCCAAAAACCATCCCACATATCATCAACAAGAAAATTACACACATGAATTGTTTCCAGCCTATTGATTTACTCCTTGATCTTTGCTGCTGCGATCGCAGTCCATGCCAATGGGCCCTAGGCCATCTGAATTAACAACATTCTTTCAGAAAATGGTATTGTATGGAGCCACAATTGTTCTGTGCATAACATCTGAGATCTCACGAGTTTTTGTTAAGGCTGGTTAGGTTCCACATAGGTTATCTGCCAGCACAGATATGCTAGATGCTCGGACGTGGTTCACCTGAGATCTCCCTAGTGAAAAAATATAAAACTGACAAGTTCAATAAGTAGCCTATGAATGAGCATAACTCTCAGAATTCAAAAGTTAGTTACTGTGGTCCAATTTATACCAAAATGAATTCAGAAAACTTTGGAATCAACCGCGAACCTGAAAAGCCCTTCTTTTCAGTCGGCTGTTGCCTAAATCTTTCCCTCTTAGCAGCTCACACGTAATCTAAAAATCCTGGGCAACAATTGGGGAGCACAGGTACAGGAGGGTATTGTTTTGGATTTGCATTTAACGGAACTAAAGAACATTATGCTAAGTGGGAAAGGGGATGTCCCAGCAGCACAGTTCAGTGGGCTCTTACATGACACAGTTTGAATATGAGCATTGCTAGAGGGATCGAAAACTAGTCTGGTGATTTTAGGACATTATTTGAGGGCACAGCAGTAAGAGCCTATGGGATCCCCAAAACTAGTTAGTGGGTATATCAAATGAAGAGCTAGGTAATATGTGGAGTGCCATCTTGGCTAATGTCTTCCTTATAGGGTGATACTGTTCTTAATCCCAGTATTGATGTATGAAGTAAAACAAGGGAAGAAGCCTGTGCTTACTGGAGCCTGGCTTTTGCACTGGGCATTGGAATGCTGGAGAGTCTCTGCTTGACGGTGTTGGCATGAGCCAGTCTAGACGTGTGTGCTGATGTGCATCTCTGCCTCTGCTTCCCTGCCGTAGTGACTGGGAGATGTGGCACCAATCTGACCCTTCTGTGTTCTCTGGATCCTGAGGTGTCTCTGGGCCTTCTTACAGCCAACTGCTCAGCTTGCAGGACAGAACTGAATTTCACTTGCATCATTCTTTTCACTAAGGGATTATCAATTTGGGAGCTTTGGTAAACACAAGTGAGGAAAGAGACATGGTACGAGAATACCTACAGATATTAACTACACTATCAGAAAATATCATGAGCTTAATGCTATCTAACGCTTTTGAGACAACATTATGAGGTAATAGGTGCCAAGGGGTTATCTGGCAATACACCTGCAACAAAGAAATAATCGAAGATGAAAGCCAGTCTGAAACTAAGAGTTAGCAACAATATCCAGAAATGAGCCTGTGAACACAGCAAGGCAGCAGAATAGCAACTGGAAACTGTCAGTCGGTCCATTGCTGTGGCTGAGACCACACATCTCATGCAGTTGTAGGCGTGCTGATAACAGAAATATGTTAACAGTTTGACAAGATTTCAGAGAAAAGGATGGGGGAAGGGGTTCCCTTTGGAGCTCAGGACTCTCAGGGTCTGTCCATGTCACTCTTTGGCACCTTCTGTAAGTTTGAGACCTGAGGACCTTAAAAGGACTGAACCAAATTCTTCCTTAAGCTATTTCTAGATGCAAAGGTGAAGCTTTGCAGCAGTCAACCAACTAAATAGAGTGGCAGCAAAACTTGGCTCAAACTCTTTAGCATAAGTAAGTAATGAAAGAATGGAGAATATACTGCTCTTTATATTTTTGGAAAAAAAGCAAGGGTGATTTTGGTAGGTATGGGGCAAAATAGTGGGAAATGGAATGACGTAAGCAAAAACCAAGTCAATATAATTAGAAAACAAAATCCTGCTAGGATGCAGGACTCCAAGGAGTTCTGTTACCAGAGTGATTTAAAAATAGGAGAAAAAAAATGACTAATCCTAAATTGAAGGAGAGTATGAAAGTGTAAATCTCCATCTTTAATTTCTAGAAGAAAAAATCTGAGAATAACTCTATTGAGAGAAATGGCCAGAACTATTCTGTTTCTACAATGGAATTTTTGCTTGACTATGAAGAAATTAAAAACGTCAGAATTTGTTTCCATGGTTCTCGTTCCAACTTCAAATACAGTTTCCTGGGTTTATGTTTTTCCACTTTTCTAGGAAAAAAAGGAAAAAAGAAGGCCTTCTCTCACCTCTCACTTCCCCATGCATACATTCTGGATAGTTAAGCAGGTATTTCATCGGAATGTTTGTCTAACCACGTTAGTAATTAAATCCATGAGTTCTGCCAGTCACATGAACTCAGCATTTTATTTTAGTTCAATGAGGAGTTACGTAAGCATTTATAGTCTGAACTGCATTCGTCGCTGTTTGCAGTGCTTCTTACCACGGGATGCATTCGTCCTGAGTTTTGCCTAATTGCAAGGACATTTGTCTGTTTGTGGGAAGGCTTAAGATATGCTAAAACACTTAAAAGTTTCAAGTCACCAATGTCAATTTATCTACCATGCTTCATTAACTAAAACTAACCCCCTTCACATAACAACTCAGAGGATCAAAGTAAATGTGTGTAGCTCCCATTAAACACAGCAGCATCTTACCTTATTCTACCATTATTTGTTACTGTGAGCTTCAGAATTAATAATTAAAAACAACAATATATAAATAATATAAAAATAATACATAAATACACTGTTAAATATTGCATAGAATATTATATCACTAATAAAATGTGTAATTTAAAATTATTTGAACATTTAAAATGAAATGAAGCAACCTATAAAGAGGAGATGATATAAGTTACCGTTGACAAGGAATTTAGCGCAGTGCCTCATATGTTTGGTGCAGTGATCTCGTGTTTGTGTACAAGATCCTGAATTTAAAAACTTGTAAAACAGAGTTGCTTAGGAAGGCTAATAACTTTTAGCATTATTATACAACATAATAATTTTTCAGTCACAATTGTATTTGATTTAAACTACTGGGAGAAGAAAATTCACATCCAAAACATGTATCATGAATGTTTTGTGAAGGTTGGTGTTTGACATTCCTTTAACACATTATCTTCTGAATTGCCCGAGCAACATCCTCTCAAAATACCTTTTCAAAAACATCTCCCAGAATAAAATGACAACGTGATTTGTTTTCCATTCGCCATCTTCTTTCTGCTATCTCTATATAATAAACAACTTCCTACAGACTTTTATTTTCAACATTTGAGGTTTGATGGCAGAATGTAATTTCTGAGAAGCAGATGAACTCAAGTATTCGCTCTTGCTGAATGAGCCTGCACCCAGCAGCCGTTAACTGGGACATACATAAACAGGAATATCAAACGGGGGTTTTGCCATGTGATCTCTTCCACTGCACACACAAATATAGAACATGACCATAAAAAGTAACAGAACATGCTCTCTGCTAAGTAATTTATTGCAGTTGATGCTAGATCGGTATGCCAGCTGGAATTACCTTCCCAGCTCCTACTGTTTTCACATATACAGATAATAAAGGCTATGCGCTGCAGCAGATTCCAATGAAAAAATATCAGCTTTATTATCAAGGAGCAAAACTCTGCAGAAGCAGCTTAAGCAAGCTGAACCGAAAATGTTGCTAGTGACTCACAGAAGGAGCTCAAGATCTGAAAGAACACTTCAGCCTGCAACATTTTCACAGAGGGGAAAATTTTTGCTTGTTGTGTGATACGTATTTCTCTTCCTTCTTTGCTAAGCACAGAAAAGTCTAAGGATCATGATACATGTAGGAGCTTTCTTTTAGTTTGAATTCCTTGTTCATTAGTTTATAAGCTGCAAGAGCTGAGCTAATTTATTTTTGCAGGGCATTTTCCCCTCCCCTTTTTTTTTTTTTTTAAAGGCACCACGTATGACATCCCAACATGACAGGAACTCACTAAATCCCCTCAGTCTCCACACCGCTGTCTCTGAATGTCTGCAAAGCTACTATGCCATAATCGCAGCCTGCTGGCTCATTCACAGCTTTACATTATAAAGCAAACAGTCTAGACAGCTGAATGACAGAATTACTCTCTTTTCTCTTGCATTTATAGATATGCTGTCATCTTCATTTGCTTTTCTCTACCCTGTGCATTCTGATACACTAATGACTAGCTTTCCTGTTTGGATTCCACACTGACTCTGTGGCTCTAGGCTGTAAATACAACCAGAGCCCAGATGACATTGCATCAATAAAGTCCTGGGGGGGAAGGACCCCTGATTCTTTCCCTCCCTGGCGTTATCTGGTGTTAACTAGCTTTTTCAAAACTGTTAACCA
The DNA here is from genome assembly GCF_019238085.1 of Lagopus leucura. Classification (NCBI taxonomy): domain Eukaryota; kingdom Metazoa; phylum Chordata; class Aves; order Galliformes; family Phasianidae; genus Lagopus; species Lagopus leucura. The sequence goes on along the minus strand of NW_024962263.1, from coordinate 6,915,823 downwards.
ATACAGCTTTGCAAAAGGATTCTTTTCCCCACTGAGATGGAGATATAAAAAGCCTGATGCTTTTTGTGCTGTCGGTCTCTGCAGTGGAGCATGCTATTCAAGTTGCATACAATAGGCAGCCTTCAACTAGTTTCAGGTTGTCTGCTTTATAGCTGCATGTAGGACCGTGCAAAAAGTATGTGCAAAAAAGAGGAAAGGAATTAACAACTGTACAGTTTTGGATGTCTATCAAAAACCTATCAAAAAAATGCACCTAACAGTCTTCACTTTAAAAAACTTTCAGTAATTGGATTGGGTTTGTTGTCACTGAGAAACGAACCTTAACCTGTAATATTCCTGCCATTGTAACACATGTGCCACCTGGCACTTCCTCTGACCTAAAAGATAATTCAATGATAAAAAAATACTTTTTTTTTGCCATCAACAAGCTCAACAATTCTATGCAAGCCTGATAATGCCCAGCTATACATGTGGCCAACTGTGGTTATATTTATGGCAAGGTTTTTATTATTTGTTGCTTTTCTTAATGCTTCTGCAGCTGCCGTTCTGGATCGCAGGAGAATCTCTTTTTACACTTGTTCTTTTTTTTTTCTTTGCTTGTTTTGTTGCCATTTTAAAATGAAAGTTTCTGAACTTTACAGCTGAAGAAATATCAAATTTTTGACATCAGGTTCAGAAAATGTTAGGGATAAAATTGAGGAGAAGCCACTCCAATTCCAATTGACAAACAGACAAAATCAGACTGGTAACACATCACCAAGTAGTGAGCCAGAGCTTTAACTTTCACCAGAGGGGGACAATGCCAACAATCTGGAGCACTGCATTACTTTAGTGGCCATTGGAAATTGTTCATTGGGGAATATTTTACCAACAAGCACAAAGAGTTTTGTGGGCCTCTGGGTGCAACTGTGTTCACAGCCAATATAAATGACTTCTTGAGGCCTGTACCAGTGGGAATTTTGCTGGTTCTCTGCAAATCATGACTCACTTTTACTCTCTGAGATCAGGGACAGATGGAAAAACAACGGATCCCTTCCCTTGCTTGGAACTCCATAAATCAAAAGTCTCATCTGGAATATCTGTGCTTTTATTTTTTTTCCTTGAGTGCATTAAAAGATACTGATTAGTAACACTTTCAATTTGTATCTCACAATGACAGCAAAATTTCAATAATTCATCCTAGTTGCAGAGAGCTCAGATTTGAGAATACAGAATCTAGTGAACTATGAGCTACCAGAAAAAGGCAGAACAGAAGGCTGTGCAAGTAGAGTCTTCATTCTCTGCACACTCACAGAAGGAAGGTTGGAGAGCAGTCCCACAGAAGGGCTGCCCAATCATTGTTCCCAGCACTCACACAGTGCTGCTATCCAAAACATTGTGCCCTGCCGAAACCACAAATGACATTTCATTTCATTTCAAATGACATTTCTTAACAACTCCACAGCCTCCCTGAGCCTTCTAGTTGTGAAAGCTTACCGCTAAAGTAAATAAATCAATTTGATCTAAAATGCCTTTTCACTTTCTTGATGAAAAGCACTGCCTCTTCCAAAATCAGACTAATCCAGAGCTCTGAGAGTATTCAGTCTAAGGGCTAGTATTGATCTTTTTTTCTTTCAATAGCTTATTCCCTAACTTCCAAGTCTATTACACAACATCCCTGTGGGGTAGCAAGAAGTCATTATATTGCCTAGTGTCTTCAGCTTCCAGAGAAAAACTGATCCTACTTACAGCCCTATAATGGAAACCTCCTTTGCTTTCTACAGTGATGTTATATGTATTGGTTCAGAAAAATTCCTTCACTCCGGTTATTGTAAACTTTCTGGTTATTGCAGTACCATGCTAATAACACTAAAAGCAAGCATCTAAGTACACTGTATAAAGTAAGAGATAGAAGCAAATGCAGGGATGATACAAAACATGCAGGAAGACAGCCTTTTGATGCAGTGACTCTTGAAACTGTAGGTCAGTTTTCTTACCTCTTGAGGCTCTTGACATTGAGATGCTAACACCAGGAAAGATCTCTGTGCTTGGAAAGCAGCACGTACCATCTCTGCCTGTAAGGAAAGGAGATAAGTTAAATCTTAGCCTGTGACCTCCAGTACTTCTCTTTGGCAGCTCAAAGTCAAGTGTGACAGCTCAAACTTTTCTTGCTGTTTCTCATCTAAATCACAGCAATGCTGACTGGAAAAAATGTACTATAGTGGCTTAGCTATATATATATATATATATATATATGAAATCTCAGGTTAGGCTTCCTATCTTCTTCAGATAGGAAATAAAACAAGTTGATATGCAGCCTTTTGCTTATCATTTATAAGATAAGTCACGGAAGGACTTAATTTTACCACTTCGGAGAATGTTCAGACATTTTGATGGCAATGTAATGGCAGTGTTTATACTCAGAGTGCAAGATAACAACTTACTACTGCTGAGACCTGCAGCCTGCAAACTTTCTGTTGAATGATACCTTAGGCTGTGGTGATGTTTAAGAAGAGTTGAGTTTGGCATATTTGTTGAGAGATGAGCTGTTAACTCATTCCTTTCCTGTATTTCCCTGTGCAGACCCTAAGACTGATGGCTATGAGAGATGAGGGTGGCTGAGGATTTTTGAGCAATTTCACCCCACAGAACTCAAGAATTTGGACTAAATCTGCATCTGACAAATTTGTTTTTGAACACTACACATTTTTCTTCTATTATGAATGATGTATGTTGATTTGAATCTAATCAGTATTTCAGTATTACCTATATCTTATTCAAGTGGATGAGTAAAGACTTAGAATGGTGAGTTATTAGCAAAGAAAAGAACTATTCATAAATAGTATGTATTAGCTATATAAAACCAAACCAAATGCTGTTAAGTTAATCTAATATGAATGAGTACATTTATGATCACTTTGTGAAAGGGTGGGGAAGTTCATGCTATTTTTCTTTGAGGTTCCTTCAGTCTAAAAAGAAAACAAGAAAACTTTATGTATGGGCCTATGTGGGTGCAACTTAAATTACATTACAGTTAGGAAGTTCAAAGTTCAAAGCCAAAAGGTGTTTATCTATCTTAAAATGTGATGGCATGAATAAAACTTAATCTGTTAGGATGAAAATCACTGCAAGGAAAGATGGTAAAAGAGAGCAACTTGGACACTATTTGTGTAGAAGGGGGATGTTATGTTCTGACAAGCTGAGATTTGTAAGAAGGCAGTCAACTCTATAAATGGATAAATAAATAACAAGGGAAATTATATGAGTACAGAAAACAACCTTTTTGGACAGACAAAAATACTACCAATAATGGCAAGATTTGGGTTTTTTTAGGCATTTCAGACGACTGACTTTTGGTACAGAAATTTGTAAAACAACATGCATGCTATTCTAAGCTTAATTTTTGTGCATAAGGAGGACCTTGCAGAGCAGCTGACCAAAAAATAATATCCGAGGAGGAGTGATTATGAATGGATTTAGTTCTTCTCAAACTGCAAGATGGACAAAATAAATCTACAGGTCAGTATTTCTGAAGGGCCAACTTGTGGAAAATAGAAAAGTCAGTGAATGAAGATGAGTGGCCTGAGGAATTCAATTAACTGAATGCAGAAAAGAATGGATTTGCATTAATAATGGAAATAATCTGCACATGCTGGACGAGAGAAGAATTAACCAGTCTCTGGATGCACAAATGACTGAAGCAAGATACTAAGTACAGAACCTACAAAGAGTGAGAAAAGGCCTCGATTATCAAGGATAATTTGGTTCAGAGATTATAAAATAAAAAAGCAAGGGAATGAAGGATAAAGGCCTTGTTGGTCTGTATTACACAGAGAAGTAAAACTAAGCCATAGGGGTTTTTTTAGCTACTGGAACAATAAAGAACGCAAGAGATGAATTGAGGCCATGGTCATGAGCTGAAGTGTAAGTTAAGCATCCTTACATTGTTCTTGATGTATAACTTCATAGAGTCATAGGATGCCTTGTGTTGAAAGGGACTTCAAGGATCATCAGGTTCCAATCTCCTTGCCACAGACAGTTGCCAACCACTACATCAAACATCTGATCAGACTGCCTGGGGCCCCATCCAACCTGGCCTTAAACAGCACCAGGGATGGGGCATCCACAACCTCTCCAGGCACCCTGTTCCAGCTAACTCAGAGGTGAAGTTCAGAAGGGTTCTTCCAAATTCCTACATAGAGATAACACTATTTAAGACAGAACTGTGAATGCTGATAGATCACAAAACGAGAGTTTGAAAAATCCATACTTTTGGATTCCCATTTACACATTAGACTGAGTAGAACTTCTTTCTCCCCTCATAGTATGACGTAACAATTGGTTTTGTGCCTAATTTTTCACTTCTTTTCTGCTGATGCTCTAGCTTTCCACATTGTTTTTATTACCCCTTACTTACTGTAGGACATTGGAAACACTCAGTGGTCAGTGTACTCGTATTGACTGGTGATACCACATCCCCTGAGATTATCCAGCCCCATAGGCTTTTAGTTGTACAGGGGGAAAAGCACTGATATTTCTTACCTTTGAAAATAAGTCTTAATCAAAGGATTGTGCTAACACAGGTTTTGAATTTTTACAAGCCCAATTTCAGAAGACTTCTGCAACAGATACTTCCTTCTTTCTCCAGCAGCATTAAAAATGGGTTTCTGAGTTCAGTGTTTCCAAACATGCAGTATTTCTTTCCATGCATCCTATCAAAGTATTAGAAGATCTTCTTCTAATTAAGAATGCATTAGTTCAGTTTATCACCACCTCAATTCTTTCAGTATTTGAAATGTGACACTTCGTTGCTACTTCCTTCTTTTTAGCAAGCTGGCTGTGTAACCAAGCAGAAGCACTTTTTAATATGGAACTGACTCTTTCATTAGACCTCCATATCCACTGAAGTCTAGTAAGTGGAAATGGACCAGAGGGATTTTTCTCAACAGCTTGTGCTGCTCAGCCAAAAGATTGCCACAGAATAAATCAACGGAGATTCTTTCAGTTATAATGGATGATAGTAATGAAGACTGAGTGTCAAAAATGTATGGAGATTGTGAGTAAATTTATCAGACTAGACCAGAACACAAACTTGCACACATTTTTCTGCAGATAGAAATGGGATATTTTGGAGCAGCAGATAAACATTATCTCAGAACTTGGAGCAATCCTTTTGGCATTCTTGGGATTATGTACTGATACAGCAATCATCAGATAGATTCTGCAGCTGAGGCAAACATTTTGAAGGAAGCAAGTGCTTCAGAAGATTTTCTATTCTGCTAAAGGCTGGAGGAGATGGCTGTGACTTTGGGCTCTAATGCCCAGACTGCCTGCATGCCATTCTCCTCCTCAGTTTCCCAAACAGTAAATTGTGGAAGAAGCTGTCTTAATCCTCTACCTAAGGTATGCTTTATAGTTGCCTCAGCTGGTTACTATGACTGGAACTGAAGAATTCTGATATGTCAGCCCAGTTCCATTCCTGTTGAAATCTGTGTCTGACTACAGGGAGTGGCCTCTCCATCAGCGTCACAGTAACAGCATAGACAGACCTCTTCACAGTTCAGCTTGCAGAAATTAATGGAGAAATCATTTGTCCTTAAGATGTCTCTTTCTTATTTTAAACATTTTATTTAATCTAAGTTGCCCATCACGCTGGTATCCAAGCACTAATGAATACAAATATTACTTATGTAACAACAGTTTGGCAGCCTACAAGAGGAAGACAAGCACGTGCATTCAGATCTCATTATGAGTAAATTCAATTTTTGGAAAAAAAATAGTAAAATAAAATAGAAATAAGAGAAACAAGAGATTTCTTTATGAAATTCAGTCAATAAAATTAATCTATTGACCTGATAATATAAATTGGCAGGTGTGATTATATTTAGTAACGTATTTCCTCAGTCATAGCACTAAAAAGCATAATGCAAACATCAGAATTCACTGAACTTCTATACTTGGAGAATACTACACATCTGCATATATATACACTCAGGCATTAACAGTGATAATTTGCAAATCAAAATACAGATATATGTACATTTTGGATTTTGACAATACCCACAATGACTTTGTTCTGAAACAAAATATTAAAGAGGACATTGGGAAAGAGAGTGAGGATTTAGTTAGTGGCCCAGAGTTTTAATCACAGGTTCTACAGCAATCATTTGGGGTCCTTTTGGTCTAGCAAAAGACACAATGACTGTTGGCAAATAGCAACTACAGATGGAACTTTAGCCTTATGGGCTAATACCCAATCTTTCTCTGAAGGGAACAATACTGCCAGAGAAGGAGAAAGAGTTCATCTTCTACATTCTGCTTTCAAGAGCCTCTACAAAGTGAAGTGGGGAAGTGGCTGGTGGCTTAAATGGAGAAGCAAGAAATGGAAAAAGAATGGTGTTTAGATTAAGTATGGGGCTGCCATAGAAACTACCCAGGCCAGCTGAAGAGATACTATTTGTTCTGTATGGTTAATTGGCTGATATAGATTCCTTTTTAGAATTGAGCCAAATGCTGAAGATAGTGACAGTTCTCCAAGCAACGCACTTGATACGAGAAAAGAAAAGAAAGAAAAAAAACTATCACCTTTTCTTACTGGTATATGCAGAAAACAGGGTTGAAATTGTGGTCAAAATTGAAGTCAGTGGGAAATTTGCCATTGATTTTGATGGAGCCAGACTGCACCCCAGATGTTTTCTTTTCTATTTTCAGTGACAGATAAATTTGGCTACCACTAATCAGCTGTCCTGTATTTTTATAGTGTTTTTCAGTCTCCATAGCTATGTCTATATTAGGTAATTTTTGCTAAAATTTCTCAGCATTGCTTCTGCCTGTCCAGTACCAATCTAAGGTTAGAACAGGGCTGGTTTTTCTAGTTGTTTATATCTACTGGTGTCTTAAACACTGTCGTTTAACTGTGCACAGTGCTAGCCAATGTTATTTATTTGTTGTTTCAGAGAAACATCTGTATCTAAGTTCACTAATTTTACCTTTCAGATAGCTTGACTGTGATTTAAAATACTCAGAGCTCTTAGAGCTCTAACTTCCAGTGAAGCTAATGACCTAAGACAGATAGTAATTGTTTGGCACAAACCTTTATTCACCTGTCATCTTAGTTGTCTGTATGACATGAACTGTGTAGATGCAGGGGAGCAAAGGAGTACTTAAAGCCACATCAACTTCTTTTACATAAATTACAAAAACATTGCCTTAGAGAAAGAATACACAGTCTCTTTTGCACTATAAAATTTGCTCCAGTGTTCTAGAATTTATGCTCTACCAGTTCTGAGTGATGTGAACAGGGCTTATTGATCTTACAAGACTGTTAATTTTAAAACCCAAAGAATGTCACTAAAATGCCAGCTTTGTTAAATAATTCTTCATTAATTTGCATAGCAGAAGTAGTCAATTAGTTTCTTCGTCTGTCATTTCAAACAGATAAATATTTGGCTGGAGGGCCAGTAAGACTACTAACTACTGCTGAGCAAAAAAGTTGTATATTCTTCCAAAACATCTCTAATATCCCCCCAACCACTAGAGAAGAAGAGCAATACCAGACCAAATCTGCACTAGTTGATGCTTTCTAAAGCTCAGACTGCTTTTTTGACTTCCAGATTCTTCAGTTCCATGAATCTCCTTGCAAATAGCCAAAAGTATCTCCTGACCTCTGCTCCTTTCCACTTTTATAGGAAAGTTCTGAAAACAAATGTAGAGTACTGATGATTGGAGATTCAAGAAGATTCAGTATAGAAAAGTACTGAGAATTGTGTGCAAGAATTAATCCAGACATCACCGGAGTTGTGATCTCCTTACAGACTAGAGAGTTTTTTTTTTGTTTGTTTGTTTGCTTTCAATACCTTTATTTTGAAGATTTTCAAGAATTCAAGTTTGCCACTAGCATTGCAATCTGCTATCTTCTGCAAGGAGCCAGTTACCTGCTAAAGAGTTCAAATCTACCTCATTGCATAGTGTACAGTTCAGGATCTGCATTTAAAGGACTCCCCAGCAGTGGACGTAAAAGACGGTACTGGCACATTGCAACCCATGATCTTCCAGTCTCTGGGGCTTATCTGAACATTCCCAACATTGATTCTCAGCTGTGAAGAACTTGTGTTGACACATTCTGCCTTTATAATACATAAATACTGATCATCATTGAAAATAACCAAACAACTACAACAAAAAAAAAAAAAAAACAAAACCAGATGATAAAAACATCCAGATATTTTAAGAACAAATATAAAAACATCATAACAAATGGATTCTTTACGCTATAGAGGAGACATCACTACAGTCCATACTAGGCCAGCATTGCTGATTTGAGATTTTAATAACTAAAGACAGTCATAGTATATTTCATGAGATATAGAATATGTGAAGCAGCAGCCAGTGATCAGTTGGTTTTGACCTGCCTTCAAGTTGCTTCCAGAATTCTTGAGTTGAAAGGCTAACACTATTTCTCTATTTCTGAGAATGACTACTCAGAAAATGATGCAATTTTCCAAGGAGAATCAATTAATTAATGATATTATGAGAATATTCTTTATATCACATCAAAGCATGTGGCATCCCAAAATTGCAATTTTCTTTTTAATCAGGGAGGGCAGAGAGAAAGCACCCCAACCTGCACACACATTTACAGAAGTTAACCACAATCTTTGAAGACACAGCTCTTGTAGCTTCACATCCAGACTACCCTGCAAAAGCAAGCTTGTTTCTCAAAGACAGATGGGAAAGAAAAACCAACTCATTCCAGGACTTGATTAAAGAACAGAAATCATGGTACATTCAAGTCTCACAGACTCCCAAAGCTTCTAGTTTCTGCTATTACTTGGAGCTGCACTCTGTATCTCAGAAAACGTGTATTACTTCCTGAAATCAATAGAAACCACATAGTGTGTACCAAATAGATGAATTCCAAAATTGACTATTATCAGGGTCGGTCATTTTTTAAAATTCAGGTTCCTTTTTTTTCCTGTTGAAGTCCAAGTTCAGAATTCTTGTAGGACCTCACTGCGTGTGTTGAGGAGAAACCTCATTTCCCCAAGTAAAGGTAATTCTACATTTTCTGTAAGGGACAGAAACCATAAAGCAGCCCATCTGACAACAGCTGAGGTCCCAGCAATCTGCAGGCCTCTTTGCCACTAAGGTTTTCTGCTAAGGCCAAACTGGAACTGGATTTGGAAAGGGGTGCAAAGAAGAACAAAAAAGTCTCCTACAGGTACATCAACCCTAAAAAAGTTGAAGAAGGTGTACCTTCCCTAGTGAGCAATACAGGCAGTCTGGTAACAATGGACAAGGAGAACGCTGAGGTACTCAGCAACTTTTTGCCTCAATTTTCACTGGCAACTGCTCTTCACACATCCCTTGAGCAGATGGGCGGCAGAAAGTGGGACTGGGGGAGCAATGTCCCTCCCACTGTAAGTGAAGATCAAGTGAGCGACCACCTGAGGAACCTCAACATTCATAAGTTCACAGGTCCCGACAGAATGCATCCCCGGGTGCTAGGGAATTGGCTGATGTAGTCGCCAAGTCAATCTCAGCAATATTTGATTGCTGATTTGATTGAACTGTCAGCCTCACCTCTGTGCCAGGGAAAATCATGAAACAGATACAGTCTCCTGGAAGCTATGCTAAAACACACTGAAGAAAGGGAGATGATAAGAGACAACCAGCATGGCTTCACGAAGGGCAAGTCCTCCCTGACCAACTTTGAGGGTACTGGTGGATGGCAAGCTAGACATGTGCCAGCTATGTGCCCTTGCAGCCCAGAAAGCCAACCATATCCTTGGCTGCATCAAAAGAATCATGGCCAGCAGGTTGTGGGAGGTGATCCTGCCCTTCTACTCTGTGTTGGTGAAGCCCCATCTGGAGTACAGCATCCAGGCATGGAGTCCTCAGTACAGGAGGGACATGGACCTGTTGGAGTGCATCCAAAGGAGGGCCACAAAAAAAATCCAAGGGTTGGAACACCTTCCCTATAAGGACAGGCTGGGAGAGCTGAGGCTGTTCAGACTGGAGAAGAGAAGGCTCTGGGAGACCCAAGAGCAGCCTTCCAATATCTAAAGTGGGGCTATAAGGAAAGAAGGAGATAAACTCCTTAGAAGGGTGAAGATAGGACAAGGGGAAATGGTCTTTGATAGCTCAAGGGGAAATGGTTTCAAAGTAAATGAGACAAGATTTAGACTGGATGTAAGAAATGTATGATAAGGGTAGTGAAGCACTGGAACAGGTTGCCCAGAGAGGCAGTGGATGCCCTGTCTCTGAAGACATTCAAGATCAGGCTGGACGGGGATCAAAGCAACCTGATGTAGCTGTAGGTGTCCCGATTGCAGGGGAGCTGGACTGGATGATCTTTGACCTTTAAACACCACTTCCAACTCAAATGATTCTGTGACATCAAAAGTCCAGGTAACTTGGAGGCTGGATCTCAAGCTCTCTGAAAGGAAAGATGCATGTTGATGTGATTGAAAAGTAAGCCTGCAAAAAGGTTGTTCTTTGAACAGAGTATGTATTGAAGCAACAAAAAAGCATTTCAGCCTTAAAGATCTCCCTCAAGTTTCCAAATCAATCTTTCATTGCTCTGAGCTCTGGAATAAAACACAGTTAAATACCTGAGACAAAAAAAAAGCAAATAACTGAACTGTTTTGCAATTCAGATTAATTATAGAAATACATCAACTTATGGATGTCAAGAGACTAATGGAAGTGAGCAGTGGCAGTGACATGTTTTAATCTCCTCTAATGGACTCTTTAACATTCAGAAATCCTGCTACATGGATCATACAAATCAAACTGGATAAAGAGGCAATACAGATTTGTAGCCATATTCTATCTCATCATTCCTGACAGTATTCCCAGCTTATTAAAAACAACACTGAAACTGCACATTGGTTTCCCTTGTGGCTTAATTTTCATTATTCACTGAACTCCTTTTTGCTAGAAACTATCTGAAGAGCCAGATTCTGAGCTCATTGTTTGGTTTTTTTTGCTGACTGCGATGAACAGCCTTCTCACTTTCCAGTCCTAGCAGTTCTATACACTCAAAACATTTGCAACCACCAACTCACAAAATAAAAGCGGGGCAGGGATGGGGAGGCAGGATGAGTGAGAAGAGCGTATATGTGCTTTTTAGAAAGAATGAGACTGAACATTACAAAAGGCTTGCTCATAGCCTGTAGCAACAAATGACGTTAATCGAGCACAGGAGATAAGTGTCACAGTATGGTACCCAAAGAAGAAAAAAAAAAAAGTTAAAAAAACTCAAACATCGATGGATGCATATTCTGCAGCTTGAAATAAATGAGCTTACATAGCGTTACAGCTTCAATTTGAAGTTGTAGTTCCTCCTACAGCAATAAGAACCACGAGCATTGGTGTCAATAAAGGAAGAGTTTTCAGTCACAAGAAGTTCATCCTGATGATGAAAGCAGGAATTGTCTCTCTGCTTCTCTGTCTCAGTTTTCCTGATGGATCAATATGGTCTGATTTGTGAGTGGCTCACTGCAAATTACTCTTGTGAGAAGCCCAGACCTCACTTTTCAGAGGTGGAGTAACTAAAGATGACTGTCACCTACGTCCTCGTAAGCCCGGATTGCTTTGAATCAGAACAGAAAAAGACTGAAATCTGAAATCTTATCAAGGCTTCTGACAACTCCCTCATGGGCCTTGGGCCTCTGCCATCTCCATGTCTCAAGTCCTCCCCAGTAATCTTCTCTGTGGTTTCCTCTAAGATCTGTCCTGCCCCATGACTTTGCAACAGGCTCACCGAGAAGCAGTCACACTGTGTTTGCAGCTGTGAGTGCAGCTGGTCCGCACACAAAAACTACCTGTCATTTGGCTAACTAATTTAGTCACGTAACTTCATTACCTTATGGCTTTTGGTTAAATTGCTGCAATGTTCTTCAACTTGTGGGGCACTTCTGCCTCTAGGTCTGCAGTCTACTTGTAACGAGTCCATAGAAAACCACCAAGAAGAACAGTTTTCATGTCAGCAGATTCAAATTTGCTCTTAAAGGGCTTCAATGAAAACATTTTAGAGGATAATAAAATTAGCATGAGCTAGAGCATATAATCAGTTTTGACTTAGAGACTTAAAACGGCTGGACAAACATGATGGAGTTTTAATTTCATTTCCCATTCTTCTAAGACTTCCCACACAAATCTTCCTGATACCGTTTTTCAGGCATCCTTTTGAAATCAGTCTTATTTTACTGGATAACCACACACAGACATAATTTCTGCTTTAAGGATATTAGACTCTAATCCAAGAAATGTCCTCTGATCAACTCCACTATGAAACAAACATATTTGAATTTAGTTGGGAACTACTCCATATGCAAAGAAGCAAGCTCCATGAAAACAGGCTATGGAAACTGTTTGACAGCATTGAGTGTTAATATTTTCTTATGTTTCTGACTGAGGGAATACTGTATGGAACATCTTCATTGTATAGAAGGCAGAATCTTCATTGTATATTCCAACCAATACTACCCTGTATTTGCAGGTGCATGTTTCTCATGGCAGCAATACACTAATTGCCCAGTACTGACCACCATGTCATGTATTTTTCAGTACGGTCTGTTAGACTCTCTACCTTGTCTTTTTAAGTAAGAGAAAAAGCAGGTTGCATTTAGTACAATGACATTATTGAGAAACTGTGAGCTCGATCCAGTTTTCATCAAAATTAACAGAAAACCTCCCAGTCTCTCAGGGATTGTTGGTTTGGACAATCCAGGCCAGGTTATTCATGTTTCAGAGCCATTCTTCTTGCCAACCAGGTGTCTTACAGTTAGACAAGTGTAACCGTGCCTTCACCTGACCCAGTAAATCCTGCTTATTTTGTAAGCCAGATCCAACCCTTAGTCTAGAAATGAAGTCATCCCTTGGAGCAGCTGTAAAGCACCTAAAAGTGGTAATTGCTCTGGATTAGCCACTTGGCTTCATTGTGTATATTGTGTCATATTTAAGCAAACATTTTTCATAGCTTATATTATGAACTATCTTGTTGGACACGTTCAGGGTGAGAAATATGACTGCAATATCATTAAAAATCAACTCTAATATTGCTACGTTCCCAAGGCTGTTTTTTCATCGCAGATTATTTGTTTTGGTTCTTTCTGTTTGTTTTTGATTTTAGTGGATGGCAGTACTGTTTTCTATGCTTAGTTTCTTTCTTTCAGCTGTTTTGTTGGTGTACAAAAATACTTGTCTTTATTTATTTATTTTTTTTAATTCTGTTTTTTCCATTCCTGTGGTAGCTACTTGGTTTGGTGTTTATTTCATCCACCAGAAAATACCTCGCATAGAAATGCAAAGGCAGCGTGACAGCAAGCTTCTTTTTGGGCATGTTGACATCATCCTCTTCTCTGAGCTCTAATTCAACTTTCAACACAATGCCTAAAACCGCACAGCCTCTGGGCACAAAAGAACAACACGAGAGTACACTTGTGCATTCTGTTGCCCTGTAAGCAAATTGCTTGTTAATGAGGAATCAGCCAGATAATGGGTTTGATAGTCTGTGCTTTGATTAGGTAATATGAAGTGCAGAAGTGTTTTTTGGTGTACCAGAGACAGCACATCCTGTTCAAAGTTCAAGGCTATGAAAGTCATTGAGTAACTCATCAACATCACGCGCAAGAAAAGACAAGCTGTGGCTATTTCACGTGTAGTAACTACTTTTTGGATGAAATGAGAAAGCGATGATTTTTTAACTTTGTTGACAGTCCAGACTGGAACTGCACTTTTCCAAGAGCAAGTATAAAGACAACTCATGAAATGTACCTCATTAAAGATAGCTCTTGCCTTCAGATGCCTGACTGTATTTACACGGAATGTGCCTGGAAAGAGTAGAGGCGTTCACACAATAGATAAAGAAAAGAGAACCTCTGCAAATATAAGCAAATAAAATTTCTGTAATGTGAACGCTGCCTCCCCTGCTCACAATAGTAGATCAGTGCATGCACACAGAGAGCCTCTGCAGATGGGATAACATGCTGGAAATTGCTGTTCCCCAGCTATTTGTTTGTGTATCACACATGTAAATGAGTCGTATCTTAACTGTCCCAGGAAGGAGCAAGCCAACCAACAAACTTTTTATTGCTGGGCACTCCGATGTATGCTCCACAATGTTACTGGTTGTCTGTCTGAGCTCTGCAGGTCAGCAGCTGGAAGTTGATGATAGAGAGGAGGAAAAAGATATAAATATTTCTGTAGTTTTCCTTTCCAGGCTAAATAGCTTGGATGAGAGAAGCAGAAACATAACTGAATCCCCTAGACAATATTTTCTCTGAAGTGGTGGGGTTGGGAGGTTAGGAGATTTTTACAAATATAAAATAATTAAAATAGGAAGTATTAGTCGATTTGTTTGACAGGAAGGCTGTAATTCTCCTCTGTTCTGTATCACATAAAATATCATGCTATGCACATTTTATGTTATCAGTCCTTTTCCTGTAGAACTAGTACATTCTCTTCTTATCACTATGTCCCATCCAGTACATTGTTCAAATTCAAGCCGAAGTATCTTATCACTTGCAATATCACATAAACAAAAACAACGTGAAGAAGTTCATCACAAAAAATCTGCTCGTGGCCTTCTAAGATCCTGCTTGCTCTGCTGTGACATGACAGAGCCCATCAGACATGAATGCCCAGCTTCCTCACTGGGATACGATCTGAAGACAGGCTGTGTCTCCCACAGGCAGCTCTCCATCATCCTCAGCACGTTTTCTGTAGTGGTGGATGCGTCTGGGCAAATACTGATAGGACTACATTTTGTGATCTAGCAGTCAGCCAGTGCTGTCTATCTGCTGGATATAAGAACACTGTCTATACTGCAGACCCACAATCTATCCTCTACTGCTTTTGAATTCCCTCATTTTGACAGAAGAATGGTCCAATGTTGGCACATATGGTCAATCAGCTTCAGGGTGGCTGTTCTAAACTGTAATAGCTGGTGACAGCTTTCAAGACACGGGTATGTCAGGCTAAGGACAGCTGGCTGGCAGCAGTCCTGGCCATATTCACTCTTCCACTGACTTCACACGATCTGTAGTTATGACATGGACAGAATACAAGTTCTTCATTAATTCTATGTCTAGGTACAGCTTTATAAATTATATGCCCGTAGGGCACTTTGCATGCCACAGAAGTACCCGTATAATCACCAGGTCTTTCTGCTGTAGTGACAGGACAGCCAAAGGATCTCATCCTAGCCATTTACAGAGGTAATTTTGTTTTAAACAGACTATGTAAAAAACCTAACTATTCTCTCTGTCTTTTTAAGTGGTTAGTTTCCGTACTGCGGTTGACCTCAGAGATTCAGCATTGCTTACACTGTAATCTGAATGAGAAATAAGTTGCTTTCAAGATTGAGTCTAAGCAGAACGCTTTTTTTGATACAATAATCTTTGTGAAATCCACTGTGCTGCATGGAGCCAGGAGCTAGCTGCTAGTTCTCTTTTTTTTGTTTGCTTTCAATAGACTGTTTCAGCATGCTGAAAGAATAGGAGTTGGGCTCCCCAACGGATATTAGTTATGGCTGTGTTCTTCCTTTCACCAGAAACACAAACCACACAATTCTTACAGCAATCAGCACAAAACACATCATGTTAAATCCTTTATTTCTGTAGCATAATATAAAGTCTCCCTTTCTCTCATATTACCATTCTGGTGAGTCAGGTATGTGAGGTTTTCTAGGCAACAGGTGTTTTCTGAAATAAAATACAATCTTCCCTTCAGCTAATTATGTGGCAGAGACAGCAGCTGCAAGTATAATGCTGAGGACACATAATAACACACCCAGAAGAAAAATACTCCTTGTTCCACTTGTTAAGGTAAAGCACAGATGTTGCTGCTGTGATAAGTATGAGCATAAGGCAACCACAGTCTGCTTCATCCTGTATATTCAGAATCTAAGATTTCAGCATATTTAATAGGCTGCAATCAGAATCACCAGTTTCTTTATGTAAAGGGAAGTTGTTTATGTCTAATCTAATAGTCCTAACATACACTCTGTGCCACAGTTTGCATTACACTATCATCAACAATATGCTGCAGACTATCCACAGACTTGAGAGATAAATTATAAACATTTTTGTATATGGACTCAGTGATAAGTGTCAAATATGTAAATTAATATGCTTACTGATTTAAACATTCACAGACACCATAAATTAAAAAAATAATAATATTACAAAAACTTCCAGTCCTTTAGAAAGTTACATGCAGACGTTTTTATTGCTTAGTGTTGGGGTGCAGTACTGTGGCTATTGCTATCTACCAGGTTTAGACTGTTGAGAAATCAACTGCAAAATAATGGTGCCTTATGATCTTTATGGCCAAAGGTAGAACAGATCCTTTCCAGGGATCAATTCCCTGCTCAATTAGAGGTATACTTCTTTTGCTCAGCTTGGTATTTTTTCCCTTATTTATTTTAAGAGCTAAGTACATATACAGTATCTTATAAGATACTGTATAACTGTTAAGGTGAAGAGGCTTTCAAGTTAAATTGAAGCCTGGCATTTTCTGAAAACATCAGGATCCTCAAGAGTCATTTCATCTCCTACTCCCTCTAGTATTTTAGGCCTAACTAGGTCAGAATCTCTACCCTGCTAACGAGAACATATCATATCACAGAAAAAGCACAGACAGAAGAATCCCAGAGCTCTTGCTCTGCGAACAGACTGTTACTTTGGCTGCCTTGCAAAGTATTTATTATGTCCTTTCAATCCCAGTTTCCTGTAGAACTACACGCTTTTCTGGCTACAGGGGTTTTTTTATGTGGAGCAGCAGCTGCAAGGAATTGGGGAACGATTAACACATGTGGAGAAAGGCCTGCTTGCGTGGATCTACTAGATAAAGTCAGTAGCTTCATGCTCCTCCAGACCAGGCTTAAAGTGACCGTATCTCTTCTGCATGTGATTTCTTGGCAAGACATGTATAGATAAGCTGTTGTGAACTGCAGTAAAATGAGCCCATTTTTTTCATTCTATCACTAACAAATTTAGAGAAGACAGTATTTAAAAAAAAAAGTAACGAAACAAACAAACTCTGATCACAAAGTTACAAACTGGTTTCATCATGAAAATACCATTTCACTTTCTTGCTATGACATACATGGTAAGAAAGAGACACTTTAATGTCTGATGGACCCATCTTTTAGTTTTCTATGTTGTTCCAAATGAAAGAGATATGAGTAAAAGAAGAGAGTCAAAGCTACATTAAGTGGTATGATGATGTAGATGCTTAGCAGACACGTCCATGAGCTGTTGCCACTGCTCTGATCCACCTTTCTTCCTGTTGTTTCTCAGTTGCTGACACTTGTTCTTAATTATGTTTGTTCCTGTCCTGCAAAGTGCTTAGCAGCCAACAGGACAATTCAACTTGCTTGCACCTGAGAATATTTAGAGGTTTTGTGTATTATGGTGTTCGATCTTGGGTGTTATAGAAAAGTCTCTTCTCACGAATGCAAAAACCCTTCCCCAACCAAATGCCCCCAGTGTGTTATGCCAGTATTATCAAGAACAAATAATTCAGAGAACTGCCATTAAAATTCTCCTCTACTCAGCCATCAAAGCTGATCACACAGCTTCCAAAATGTGTACGTTTATAGTATGGGCAGAAAATTTGAGTAATACTCACATGTGTCTTCACATCACCTTCAAGAATCTTGCTGTACCTGAGAAACTCAGCAACGCTTCCATTCAGCAGCCTATCAAAGGCCTCCACGTATGGAGCTATGCCTACAGAAGAAGAGCATTCCATTATAATGGGTCCATAAAGTAAACAAAGTATAGGACTTCCCTGTGTAGCACATGGAGGGGAAATAGTAAAGAAGTGGGGAAATAGCAAAGAAATAACTTAATTTCTGCTGTATTCATTGATTTGTGAAATCTGTGAAAAAGGATGCATTATATATATTTTTTTAGTTTCTAAAAAGGAAAAATACTGCTCCTGGTAAAACTTGTCAAGGAGCACAAAGAGATTTTACTTTGCATACTGTGGGATGCGTCTTTTGTATTAAAAAAACAGGTGCTAAAGTAAACATCTCTCAGCCTTTCAAAAGCATAATGGTGCAACAAGGATGGTTGTCTTAACAAAATTCTATTACTGTACAAAAAAACCAAATATTACTCCCTAAAAAGAATCTGCGCTGTCCTGAACAACTGTTTTTATGCTATCCACCCATTCCTGAAGATTTCTGTATTGTTTGGTGGCCATTAATAACAAGTAATTAAATTTCCAGCATTTAGAATTTACTGACAGTCAGTTTAGCCATTGCAATCTCCTTATTTTGTTGTGTGACCGTACAAAACAGGCACTGGAGAAAGAAGGCTCAAACAAATCTTCTAGATGACAACATCCCTCGGGCTATTTACGTGGTATATATTCTGCCAGAAAAACAGAACTATTGTGTTTTATATAGTATAAAGAGCTGTTTTCTGATGGACAATCAGAAGACCAAGGTGGGACTCAGCTTCTTACATAACTGGCTTTCTAAATCACTTGGTGTGATATCCTTTAAGAAGGAAAAAGAACTCTTTCCTTCAGCGTTTTCCAGCCCTCTCCTTCCTCTCTAGCACATCCTCCTGTCTTGTTGGTGCATCAGAACTTTTGTTAAGTCCAGCATGAGCAACGCATACGTGAATTTATGGCATTTGTAGCATCTGAGAGAACATGGTGAAAATTCTTTCCAGCCTCTCTGCCTGCTTAAAAAAGCCTGGAGATTGCTCTGAAGAGGTACCGGGCTTTTTTCAGAGAGAGTGCTTTAACCTACTGCATCCAAATTCATAATCTTGAAAGCCCTCTTTAATTCCTAAGAGTCATCTGGCTCCTCGACAGAAAAAAAGAAGGGCTTTGGTAATGGGAATTTGCAATGGCCTGTGCAAAATAAAAATGTAGTTAGACAACTAGGCGGGATTTCAAGGCTTCTTTTGTTCTCTTGATGTCACTCACCTTTAATTCTGAGGAATTTCTGGGCTTTCTTCCATATTCAGTGCTTGTGTGTAAACCCCTCAAATGACCCAGGCAACAAAAGGTTTTAGTTGTAGAGATGCTTTCCAAAGCCTATTTATGTTCTTTGTTGAAATCTGTGAGCGTCTCCAAGAGAATCATTGTAACCTTTTACTTTAGAGCACACTTTTAAATAGCAGTTCACCAAATGGCATTTGTGCTATGCAGAACTAGAAAGCGACTGCTATTTTTTACTATTCAATACAGCTAACTCCCAGGAGCATTTACTAGAGTGTGCTGTGAGTTGTGCAGAGCAATTGAATGATTTGTTTGCAATCCCATTGTTGTAGTGCCATTTAGGAAAAAAGGAAAAGCACACTACATTCCTCTCATGTTCCCCACTATTTTGTTGTTTTTTTAAAAAAATAACTAAATTAAAAAACTCAAGCTTATTTTTTGGGGATAATTCTAATTATGGAATGTTCATTTAGGGGAAGAGGGCGTAGAAGAAGAAAGCAATGTATCTCCATTTCCACTAGGGACTTCAGAAATGTCACATTCTTGGGCAGAGTGTCTGTTTTAAAGTAGAAAAAGAGCACTGTAAGACTGTCAGCTCTGCAATTGTTGTGGAGACTTATGGGAGCCTCTGCAAAGTAACAAGAGCATACAGAATTATGTTTGTGGCACTGTTTGTAAATCAGTCGTTCCAAGTGAAAAACGGATACAGTCTGTCCTGACTGCATCAGCAAAAGCTGATTCCTGAGTCCCAGTGTGAGCCAGCTCAGCCTGGGCAGCTCCCCGTGGTGCTGCTCTTATCAGTTTCTTGCTGCTGCTTCTCCCAGCAGGTGTGGTTTACAATCTCACTCACACAACACTTGTCAGTCAGTTTCTTCTGAGGACCTGCTGAGGGTTTTTAAGGCTCTGCTTCCCTAGGCAGTGGGGGGGAGGGGGGGGTGAGGCTCTTCATCTTTCTTCGATTTGTAGGGTAGGCTAAGGATATGCTGATTTTCTTGGGGGTGAATTGACCTCCTTTGTAAAAGCAGCCCTGGTTCTGCAGTTCTAAGCTTTGTGTTAGTAGAGACTCACCCAAATTGATTCATTGTAGGATCAAAGCCAATGTTTTTGAAAAATGTAGACTTCTTAGTAGCAATCAATTTATTTGTACATGAGTCATATTTCTCCATGACTTTGCTAAGGCTTACAAGCTGTCTGGATTTTCTCCCCACTGTACACATTTCACTACTGAAGCTCACTCTGACCAGCTAAGTCCCCTGCTCTGGAAGCCTGGAAGATGCTTCCTTCCTGCCACAGAAACATTGCTTTCAATCAGCTGCTCCACAGCAACTGCTGCCATTTAGGCCTATAGCACATGTAGCCACATGTGTTGTTGGATAAGGGCTGGCATACAGTTACAACAAAGCAGCTGACATCACACAGTAACTTGCTTCTGTCAATAAGGGAGCTGCCTGCAACTTTCTACTTTTTCTGCAGCATTCTGTATACCAAGTCCATGACAGGATGTGCTCTCCCAAGAAGACGGTGGGGAAGGGCTAAGGAATGTACAAAGCAACTGATGTGAAGATTAGACAGGGATATATGCAGGGATTCTGGGTTTAAAAAAGCTAAATTAAAGCTCCTGAGAAAGGAAAGAGGTACTTCTATTAAACCAACATCAGTACTACCACTTTTATAAGGTTATTTATCCTATAGACTGCAAGAACAACAAAAAAAAATTAAGGGGTGGAAAAAATGATTTGGCAGTATGAGGTAGATAAATGAGGACAGGTGTTTTTTTCATGTATCTCCAGTTAGTGCTTTGGAGATCCACTTGAGAAAGGAGAGCTCAAGAGTAATAAAAGTAAGGCCAAGGATGTGTGGCAGATCTGAGTGAGCAAGCACTTATGAACAAACTCATATTTGATTAAGGATGGTAATCGATTAAATCATGGTGCACAGCATGAAGTTCAGAGGGCTGGAAAATAGACTCGGTGTTTATACTGCTGACATCTTTAGCAGTATTTATGCTGTGCATTTTTGAGATGTCTCATTTCTTCTGCTAACTGGGCTCAAGGAGATGTTGCTATGTGGTGAGTTATCTACAACAATATAAATGCTAAAATCGAGAGAGCAATAAAGCTTGAAATATGGACCACATATTTAAGAGGTATGACTAATATTGAATTTTCTAGGCCGTGTATGTTTGTAATCATGCTTAGAAGACAAACACACGCTCTCCTTACAAGCTGGATTTCTAATAGCAGAAAGAGGTGGTACGTCAAAAAAAGAGACTTACTTCCATTGACACCGTTCATCGCATCACACTCCATTCCACCAGATCTCTGGGAATCTGAAAATAATGATTCAAGTCGAGTCACTGCTTTCTCCAATCTCTCCATCAAGCCATGATTCTCTGCCATTCTAAAAAAGTCATTCAGGAAAGAGCATTAGACCCCTTTGAGAAAGCCCATTCTTTACCTCGTGTTCTACTCATGGCTTTATCAACATTTATGGTGAAAGCTCCTTTTTGTACTACTGTCCTTCCGGCTGCAGTGAAGCAGCTGACAAATGAGAACTTACTTCTGTTGATCAGTGCTCAGCCTTCGGTTTTCCTTGCAAATGGATACAAACTACTGCTGGTATTGGGCAGTCTGTATTTGGACAGTTTGTGAAATCTTTATAAATGTGTTTGGTAGAAACGTAAGCCGGCAGTGATTTGCATCAGTCAGTTCCTGGGGCAAAAATATAGATTTGATTAAAACTTGATTAAAAGCCAGCCTTTAAGTGTCTACCTCCTGACTTTTCTAAAAATACACGCTGAAATCTGTCTGGGTCTTCTAGACTTTGTAGTAAGGCTCAACCACTTTACTGAGTGACTATCGTGAAGAGGCAATTTTGGTTGCTCTTCTGGTGTGATTTCCCATCTTTTAATTATTTTTCTTTTTCTTATGAATGCACCTGATGTCAATCAGTGCATCCCAAGCTTTTCAAATCAAGCACTGATTAACATTTGGAAAGAAAAAGCCAGGAGCCTACTTGCACAGTGCTGCAACAGTGATTTGATGTAAAATGAAATAGAAATCAGGCTACATTTTGAACAATTTGCACACCGTTTCATTTCTCCATGAAGTGATTGTCTGTTTTCTTACATGTGGGGAAGTGTAGGCATTGAATTTCTGAATGCTAGCCAATGTCTCAGGGAACACTGTGCTCTATACGCTACAGACTAAGAAACAGTTACGTAAGTAAAGAGAAAGCTATGTTTAAATCTCCCATAGTTTAATATAACAAGTGGTCTTAACTTAAGGTTGTGGGTGTTTTATGCTGAGTGACATCCAGTAAGGGAGCTGGTGGTGATCTATGGTTCTCGATGAAAACGTGATCCACATGAGCTCAAGCAGAGCCCCCACACGACAGCTTATATCCCCTACCCTATGCAATATTTTTCTAGTGAGCAAAACAAATAAAATAATGCTGCTTCAGTGTTCCCTTGCCCTGGGGAGAAAGTGTAAATTCTTTTATTAAAAAGTAGAGTAATATGAAAAGAAGGGCTTCTGATTTAAAAATCAGTATTTGTAATCTTTATAATCATTTTTATATTGAAAATTTAAGCGTGAGAGAAGCTATGAGGATGGTGGGAGCACATGCAGAGCTCTCATGTTGAGTCATGCTGTCTAACAAGGTGGGGCTTTCAGGCTTTGCCCTATAAATATGAGGAGATTTGTGTTTGACCTAAGAGTGAAACAGAAGATTTTACAACGCGGAAGTCTTGGGAGAACCATTCTCATGAGAAAGTTCTGTCTGGAGATTATGCGTTGTTTTTTTCCTTTCTTTTTCCCTATTTACATTACATAAAAAAAGCAAACCCCTAAAAGAGGACAACATGAGTCAATGTGCATATAAGCACTGTCCAAAACTTGGGAGGAGGGGGTCTCTTCTGCATGTATTTAAAATGTACCCTGTTCTGTTTGAAAAATAATGAATTCTCCAAAGCAAAACCAAAAAACCCTTCACATTTGTAAGGTTACAACTATCTTGGCAGGAGTAACATGAAGGTGTCAGGAAAGCTTCTGAAATGTGCAAATTTTTTCTCAAAATATTGAGCTTTTTCTTAAAACAAAGCACTCATTGCTGAAAGGTATTAAGGGCACATTCTTTTCACATTCTACTCTACTAGCTAAAAGCTTCAAAATGTGCTTATTTTACAAGTTATCTTCTAGAGCAGTTTGAAGTCTGGCTGATCTAACTGAAGCATACTAACAGTCAGTTCTTCTCATCGGCATTTTAAAGTATATTTCAGTGTATTTCCTGTTTGTCTTTACTTGAAGACATGGTCTGATACGTAACTATATTTGTTTCCATCTGCTCCAAAATTTCCACTGATGAAAAGTACAAAATTTCTTTGGAAGAGTGGCTCCTTTTTGTCTCTGTAGCCTGATTTTGCTTGTTGAAGGATTTGGTTCTGATGTGACTACACACACTTGGAGGAATCTTCCAAACAAACAGCAATAGATCAGACTTGTAATGCTCTACCCAAGAAATCAGCCCCTGTAAGATGCTAAAAATATGGTTTATGGAGTCAGAAGCTCTATGGAATAACCCAATGACCCTGTGGACATTTCTATGCAATACCTTCCAATAGCAACAGTCTTTTGTTCACGATATTCTTCACAGTTTTATCCAGTGCCAAAAAGCTGCAAGACTACAATGTTGTTCTAAAGTCAGATATCAACAGTGGGACAATTACAGAATCACAGAATGGGTTGAAAAGGACCACAGTGCTCATTCAGTTCCAACCCCCTGCTATGTGCAGGGTGACCAACCAGCAGACCAGGCTGCCCAGAGCCACATCCAGCCTGGCCTTGAATGCCTCCAGGGATGGGGCGTCCACAGCCTCCTTGGGTAACCTGTTCCAGTGCTTCACCACCCTGTGTGTGAAAATAACATATTGTTCCAATTTCTTTAGACAGAGGTCAGAACCATTTTGACCACAGCTTCAATGCTGCCAGTTTTTTTGCTGTTTTTAGAAGAAATGTTACTCTTAAAAACTGCTCAGTCATCATGCTTATGTTGAATTGCACTTTCCATCTGCCTACTTATAGATTCAATGCATGATTACATGGTATTTGTGTCTATACTCATGTACATGCGTGCACATAAGTATTTATTCAGGTACCTTGTCCTTTATGAACAATGTGCAAGTATACTTTCGCTGTTAGTGTGTAAAACTCTACATCAGCTGTACATACAATAACCTGATATATACATTTGCTTTCCTGTCAGTCAGCTAGGTTCCTTACAAACAAGACTGAACTAGAATTACTGTTCTGAAGTAAAGACTCCACTGGCCAACAGCACAACTCTCTCGATCTGTTTTCAGTCTAAACATTGGCAACTTGGCCTGTATTTAGGGATTCACATATTTGACTCATATTATGACAATCTTCATCATTTTCTTGACCTGTGTTTAGAGTCCATCTGATTAGTTAACAGTCCATACTGCACTCTGGAAGGTCAAACACATGCCGCAAACCCAGAGCTCAAAAGAGCTCAGAGCACAAAGCAGAGCTTGACTCTGTGAAGCAGTCTGTGCAATGTAGTACCAGGGCTAAAAATTATAAATAAAAATGAGACCGGTCTACTTACAGTGCCAAATAAAATCTTTGCATCTGAATAAAGATGATGTCAATACATCTGCGGGATGCCCCTACTGCCATGAAGCTAGATTTTACATCAAGCCAGATTCTCTATCTTGTTTTCACTGGGATTTTAATTAAAGCTTTGTTCTTGATGTGGTTATTCATACACCTTTCTCAGGTTTGATGCTGATTACCTATAAGGAGTTACAACCAATAATACTTCAGGTCCAGTGTAATCCTGGATCCAGTTTTCTGGGTGGAGAAGGAGAATGTTCTTCATTGAACACACAGTCAGCTAAGAGCTAGGAACAAATTGTTTAAATGTTGGCATTGCTCTAGTGCACAAAAAGCACAGAGGATTCATAGAGCTGCACTGCTTCCTGTCAGTGGTATCTTTTGTGGGGTGCTAATGGCATATGGCAATGCAACTATCAATCCTTTCTTCACTTAAAGAAGCGAAGAAGGACACACTGAAGACCAAAAAGCAGATCTGTTTTTGTACACAGAACAGCACTGCTCTACTCCCCAATTTGACACCTGTCTCAAAGCACCATTTATCTACTATCAGTGGAAGAAACTTGTCTGTATGCTGAAATTCCCTGATGTGTTCATCCCAAACAGCAGTCAAACCGTAAGCCAAAACACACAGGTACTATGCTTGCTATCATTGCATGTGACTTCTGACAGAGGACCATATTGTTCTGTCTCAAGAAGATACAAGCTGTAACAAGCCCACAGGGAGGAACAGTGTAGCAGCATCAGGGGTAAAAATAAACAAAAGTGTTGATTTGTCAGGCACATAAAAATGGCAGGTTGAATGTAGGAATGGTGCCACCCTGTCATGTATGATATTCTGACAAATATCATCAGGAGATTCCATGGCTTGCTTTAATTCCTAGTGCTCTTTTAATTTAGAAGAAAAAAAAGGCTTTTTTTTTTTCATTTATTTGTTTTGTGCTTGTTTTTTTTTTCTTTCGTACCACTCCTCCCACATCTGTGACACTGACTGGGTCTGATTCATTTTCATCATCTGAGATGCTACAGGTTAGATTTTGCTTTTCTTCTCTATGCCAAAAAAAGGGCAGTTACCTATGACAGGCAAGAATCTGTTATTTTCATTGCATCTAACATTGCTACGCTGCTTGGAAAAACACAGTTTTATGCTTGAAAGTATTGCAGCCTTTACATGTGTTTCCTCTCATAGTCTTTAAAAAACTGCTACTGAGATATGTGATAAACAAAATATGCAAATCCTCACACTGCCAACTAGTACTGTCTTACAGCTAGTCACAAATGCCTTATAGATTGAAAGCGTGGTCTCCTCAGAAAGTTCTTCTGTACAGTGTATATCAAAGGAGGGGAAATGCATACATGTTTCTGAATGTGCCTTCAAATTACAAAAGCATCCTACGACACTTTATACACAGTCAGCTTGAGCCATAACTGGCTAGCTTTCCTGCACTGCCATTCAGCTGTATGTACCAGCTCCAGGCTGTGTATAGCATGCAGCCTTTTTGCTGTCTTTGGCATCAGATCCAAATTCTTGCTCCACCCCATTTTAGTCCAAACGATGAAAACCTCTTGGTTTGGGGGTCTCGGGGGCTGCTCATTCCCAAGTAGAACTGAGAAGCAGGCTGTTACCAGATGAATGGTGAGTGAGGTGCTGCTGAAGCTATCTGGTTTATTACCATAAAAGCTTTTGGGTGGAGATCACAGAGCAAGCATGTATTGGTTAGAAGAAAATGTGTTGGTAGACAGAAACATTACCTTGTATGGTTTGTGCTTTGTTTCCAATTAGCTGTATGGGAGGAATGTAAACAGAGGCTTGTCAAAGTGATGTCAAGTCGGATTAAAGCAGAGGACCTCTTGGAAAAGGCCTATGTGAGAATGATCCAGGGATCAAATTAGAGCTTTTGATGACCTTTTAGTCTTGTTTTGTCTCTGTGTCTCTTATGAGTTCCTTTGGAAGCCATGCTCTTCTAAGTATAGGAAAATTTTATTTTATCCAAGTAAAAGATGTACTCTTGTATATTTAAATGTACTTAGAATTGTAACAACTTTTTTTTTGTGTGTGCGTGTGAATATGGCCAAATTTTATAGCAGACAAAAATGGGTGACTTCTGCTTTTTGTTTAGCTCTTTGTGTGTGTTTGTATACTAGAAATGAGACCTGTGTTGCTGCGCACAAAAGTGTGCTACCAAAATAATCTCGCCTGTAGACGTCTGTATTTGGCATACTGATTGTTTTTAAAGGGTTATTTTTTATCAGCAGAAAAGGTGTAGAACTGGCAAAGTGCAGAAGAAGAAAAGACAAGTTCATGTTGTACCTCTTCAGTTTAACCTACATTTTTCCTTTGTCTGGCTTTATAGCACTGGTACCACAAAACATACTTTGCTGCTTGTACACCAGCTCTTGCCCTGCTTCCTTCACTCCCAGTGCTGACTCCCTGCTGATAAAAATAAGCAGGCAGGAAAGGAATTGAGGCATCTCTGTATTCCACTATCTTAAAAATATTACAGACTGGCTTTGTAAAGCCATCTCTGTTTTGATAGGTATCCCAAAGACTGCTGACTGTTGTTACCACAAAGAAGTACTTCTGCACGTTTGTATGGTACTTCCCGTGTTCAAGTTATAAAATATGTCATGTATTCCTGTATGAGCTTAGTGCTTCCTGGATTATCAGTTCATTTCTAATTATATGTAAGTTTTGTGAAGAGCTCCCACCCCTTGCTGAATAATTCTGGCTGTCTTACCAATTTTGTGATCACAAAGAACAAGTTCATTATTTAATGATCTACTGAAGCAGTCAAGACTTGACAGCTTGTGTAAGCATGATTGACTTAAAATAACCAAGGCAACCCAGTTTCCAAGTACATTCTCCTTTCTATGCTCCTTTTTTTAATGTTACCGCTGCTTATAGTCCTTTGTCTTGTTTTCATTTTCTTCTTTCCATCCAATGAAGTGTAAGAGCTTTAGTGTCTCTTCAATCAACTGATACATAGTGTTCTTATCCACTTCATTTGCTATGTATCAGCATAGTGATTTTCATGTAATCAAGCATCCTAAAGGCCTTACAAGCCATTTAATTACCTGTCACAAGTCCAATTACTGTATGTAAGCAGACTGCCTTGCTGCTCTGAGAAAACACTACATGCAGGCATTGATTTTATTAAAGGGCTTTAGTTCAGTTCATAATAACTGAACAGTAAGATTATTTATGCTATGATTCCAACCGAATTGAATTTGTACTGCTCAAAAGGGTAGTAAACTCCACAAAGCACAAAACCCTACATTGTGTTTCACTACTTCTGGCATGTGACAGAAAAGCAAATGGAGAAAGTTAACACCAAACAAATAGAGTTTCAAACTCTAAAAATACAAACTATGCAATTATTTTTCTCAGAAAAGATGAGACTGTTGAGTTCCTCAGAACCAGGGTTAGTAACAATGTTGTCTGCTGGGAGGTTGGCCTTCCAGAACGCCACCACATCTTACTTTGCTTGCATATCCATACTGAGCAAAACCTTGAATTTCCTGATTATCAGAGGCTTTCTCCACCATTCACACTGATGGAAATCCCTTCCACTCGTGCAGCTATCTCTCATTTCAACCTGCAAGAGCAGGCATGCCAAGTCAACTCTGGAATGCATCCATTGCTTGAACGTATCTCATTTGAATTCAGAAGTCATAAGAAGCATTCCTCTGGCTGTGCAAAGGAAATCACTCCGATGCAATCAATCACATTAAGTGAAACAACAGCAACTGTGAGTAACAAAGAGTACTACAAGTAGAAGTATTGGTGGACATCCGTCAGATGTCAGAGTAATTGGGGTTAATTTCAGTCAAGTCAGCTTCTCTAGCTCTCTCCCCAGAATGTCCTGCCACAGTTACCATCTCAGCACTCTGTCTGATGCTCTCAGGCTCTCCTGTCCCTGCTCAGCCTACAACCACTGACCCTTCTCTCAGCATGGAGAAGCCAGGAAGGCTGAAGCACACTTTGCCATCCTTCTACTCCCTTCACTCCACAACGACTGTGGCTTCATTGTTTGATCTTCATTGATCACAAAAACTCTACACCTCGGCCTACCTCCCATCGTAAAATCCAGACCACTGATTCTGCAGTGCTACTAGAAATCCTAGAAGTGCACTGTACCTTCATTTCTGATTCAGGATGAAATGGGCACCTCTACTGAAAAAGACCTTTCTTTTTCCTTCTGTAATCTACTAAATCCTTAGAGATCCTGAGTTATAATGATAATCCATGTAACCTTGCTCATGTACAAGATCTGAGATGTTCAGCTTCTTATTCCTCCTCTGTTTCAGCCCAGAAAGATGCAATTGGATTCATCTTAGATGTTTATAAGAGTAGCCTTCCCAGTACTTCAGAGGACCCAGAGCTTTTAGGTGAATTACTCAACTATCACTTTTGTCTAAACAATGACACACATGGAAATGTAAATCGTTCCTTGCATTCCTTCCAGGAAGCAACTAATAGAGTATTTAAAATAATAGAAAACATAGCTGTAATGCACAGGATCTGAGCATGTCTTCTTGGAAAAATAAGACATTATTCCATTAGGGACTTGACCATTTACCTGTTTTTTTAATATACACCACATAAAGCCTTTGATTCCCAAAATAGCACTACTGCTGCTTTGGATTTTGAAAGCAATTTCTCTAATCTCTAAGTTTAGGGGTTTTTTTTTCCCTCTGCAACACGTGGGTCAGACACAGCATTCTCCTTTAACATATTCAGGAAAGTAGCCTCACTGGGACCTTTTTTGGTAACAAAAACACCCTGAGGTTTGACACAGCATATCCAAACCTCTGCAGGAGAAACAAAGACCAAAGTACTCAGTACACAGATTAAGGTGTTACATATGCCATTAAGTCATGCTATCATGGTGACAAAAGTTACAGAAGTTAGAAAGCAAAACAACAAAAAAACCCTCATGCTCTTGCTGTACAAAGCTGAATCAGCAGAATCCCTGCCATAGGTGCAGCTGCACTCATGTGCTTTTGTCATCTCAGTGTTCACTGCTTAGCAGAGGTGTTGATATTCTGGCATAGTTCTAAGAGTGACATTCTCCAAAAATAGCTGAGCCTTTTGAGTTCAAAGCATTTATTTGGGAGTCAGTAAAACACATCTGTCAATAGCACTAATTTTTTAAAATATGAGAGCAGCTGGAGCTGACTGTATATCTCAGAAAAAATTATACTGATGGCAAGCATTCCTCCTATTGCAAAAGATGCACCTACAATTTTCGAGAAGACAATTCAAATTATTTCTCTATATTGCAAGTGCTTAATCAAGCAATCTGGCCCCTGGGCAACGTGATCCAGCAGTGGATGCCCCTGTTCACTGAAGGGGACTTGGACCAGCTGGCCTTCAGAGGTCCCTTCCAACTCTAAGGATTCTGTGATTCTATCATAATAAAATAGCTGCCTGAATAACTGAACTAATTTATGCCTGATTTATTGGAGGCATTTTTTTGGTTTTGTTTTTGACCAATGAATATGACAAAGAATATTCTCCTTCCCCGTGTCAGATGATGGACTAGGCAAAACTGCAACTATTGAGTTTCCTACCATTGCGCACATCATTTAAAAACATGAAGGATCACAAAGAATATTTTTTAAGAATATTTTTTAATGGTTGTCCACCATTTTTCTCTCTGTAGTTCAAACCTCTCAGAATGTTATGGTCTCTGACAAGCTACAGATTGCAACATGGAAAGGCCCTGTGACTTGCTCCAGGTAATGTTGCAAGTCAATGTCAAGACTGTGAGCTGAACACAATTGTTCTGCATCCAGTTCTCCTTTCTGCATTGTACTTCTTTTTCTAATCCCTGCTAATTCCAATTCCCATGATTTTTTTTTTTTTTCTGTGGGAATTTTAATTCTATGGT
This sequence comes from Lagopus leucura, assembly GCF_019238085.1. Lineage (NCBI taxonomy): Eukaryota > Metazoa > Chordata > Aves > Galliformes > Phasianidae > Lagopus > Lagopus leucura. The sequence goes on along the minus strand of NW_024962263.1, from coordinate 6,885,348 downwards.
TTTATTTCTAGTTCAGGCTGACTTTCGTATTTTAAATGGCTAAAATAGTTAATACACTGGGACTAGAAATTCCAATGAGAAGGGGTTTTGTTAATAAATGGAATCTTAGCATCCTTGACAAGATCATACATATCTTGCCATGTCTTCTCATGATACATCAAGAATCACCACCTTTTTTCCTCTGCACTGAGTGCCATAGGTGACAAAGAATAATGAAAACATGTCATACAACTGCTCTACAGTAATAGTAAATAATGCATATTCTCTTCATTTTTATTTAATTGAGAAAACATATTTTATTCATGACATTTGGAGTTCTGCCTGTCCACCTTCCACATCTGAGCATCATTCACTTGAGGGGAAAGAAACAAAGGAATCATCAGAACATTCTGAAGACTGACATTTTTGTTATGCCCAAGACCTAAAATGTCACGTTGCTCAGCATAAATGGCTTTGCTACAGTAGGTGTATTGCTTTTTGTTCTTGGGCAGACCTGCTCAATATAGATTCTCTCGCTGTCATGAAACCCCTCTTTTGAAAACACATAGAATCAGAACAGAGTTTTTAATTGTTTGCATAAGAGCTAATTAAAAGGAAATGGTAGGAGACAGTTTGCATAAACTTGGACGTCCAACTATTAGTAATGCTTTAATAGGCCAGCTCTGGGAGTACGGTATTAGTCTCAACTCATTCCATCTAACACTTTCCCTATTTTAAATCATGTTTAAAGTTACATTTCTAAAATAGTCCTATTTTTCTGACCGCAGTTTCACAGAACAATGGAGCCACTGCCACATTTGGCAGATTTAGAAAAAAAGTAATTAAAAAATGAAGTATTGATCCCACTCTGCCTCCTGCAAACTTGACTCCCTTAAATGATGTTACTATTGCAAAATCCTAATTCTATGCAGGATTTTATTTTATTTTCTGAAAACATTTTCTATCATTCGATGACAACCATGCCTAGGTAATACACATAAAGACAGGTATGGGCTTGATGGTTTTTTTTTTTGTTTTTTTTTTTTTTTTTTCTCCAGATAGACTTTGTTTTTAAGATTGCCCCTACTCACTAAGAAGTCAGCATTTTAACTGATTAAAAGCCTCACTGTTGATAAGGTACAGCTCAACAGCAGCCCTCGAAGCAAAGGACAGATTTACATTTCCAGCTGGGGTCATGGCGAGCTTTGTGCTTTGTGCTGAGGCTCTGGGGAGTGCTCCTTTCAGTTGTCAAGTTACTGCAAACCGCAGCATCTCAGCTTCACAATTCTTGATTTCTGTCTTCCTCCTGCTCCCCCACAACATCCTTCAGGATCTGTGGAATCCCTCATACATACACGCATTTATACAGATGTTACGTTTTTCTTTAGCTCTCTCTCGCCGAGATCCCGTTTAACCCAGCTCTTTGCTCACAGCTTTACCCGGGGGCTGCTCAGCACCTGGATCTCCGCTCACCTCCAACGCACACCTCCGGCTCAACCAACATTTTGGAGCCCGGCTAAGCAGCGAGCCTTCCAGCTGCCTCGCACAAGAGGAGATCACCTCGCGCTGATGGAGAGAGGGGCCGGGTGCGCTGCCAGGTCTGCGTGAACAAGCAGGGGTAATTCCAAGACCCGACAGGGGTCGGGCCGGGAGCTGCGGGACAACCACCTCCACCCCCCGGACTCGTGCTGCTCGAGGGCTCCGAGTCCGACCCCGGAGCGGCACCGTCACCCTCTTGCCGTTTTTCGGGACTTTTTCTCGCCCTCCGGCTACTTCCTCACGACGAGGGCAGCGCAAGGCTGTGCCGCGCAGGTGGCGGCTGACGGGCGGACCCGAGCCGGCAGCCGGGCCGTGACCCAGATGCTCTCGGCGCCCATCCCCGAGCCGCGCGTCCCCGGCCGTGCCCTCATCCCCCCGCAAGATGTCCGCTGCGGCCCAGCCCCTGCCGGGCCCCTCCGCTCCGGCTCGGCGGCGCACCCGCAGCCCCGGGCCCGCCCCAGGCAGCCGGCCGGGGGGAGGTCGGGCCGCTCCGGCTGCTCCCCGCATCCCGCCCCTCCCGGCGCTGTCTGCTCTTGAATTACCTGTTTTGATGACCCGCGCAGCCCCTTTTTTTTTTTTTTTTTTTTTTTTTTTTTTTTTCCTCCTTCTCTCTGCAATGACAATCCGTGGCCGGCCACTCGCTCCCCCCCTCCCTCGCCTCGCCTCTCCTCGCCGTCGCTCTCCCTCCTCCTCCTTCTCCTCCTCCTCCTCCTGCTCAGCGGGAGCCGGTGTCAGTCAGTCACATCAGCTGCCCGAGCAGGCAGGGAGAGAAATGCCCGTCGGCTTCCGGGAGTGCCAAATAAAGACAAGTCCAGAAAGAGAGAGAGACCGTGACAGAGACGGAGAAAGAAAGCAAAAAGTGGGTGGAGTGTGAAAATGGAAGAAGAGGGAAAGGCTGAGGTGTCTCTTAGCGGTGACGGCAGCGCGGTGCCGGAGAGGAAATGGCAGCCGTGCGGCATCGCGGGGGAGCGGGCAGCGGCCGGGCTGCGAGGACAGGGGCACGCAGGGCAGGGGCAGCCGTGGCCACAGGTGTGCCGGCCCCGCTTGTCTGCCGAGCACGGCTTGGGCGAGCGGGAGCGCCGTGCGCTGGGAAAGGGGAGCAGGACGGCGTGGGAAGTGTGTGCGGGAAGAGCCAAAGGCGTGCTGCGGGCAGTCTGCTGCCTTCTGCGAAGCGGAGTCAATTGCAGCAGCCTGAGCGCTGCGACAGCTGTGTCTGCGCTGGGGTGGCTGCCATACAGCACGTCCTCTCCCTGTAGGCAAACCCACGTGCCTGGGCCTTGCGCGTCGGGCTCTGCGGGCTTCACGCTAGTCTCTACCGCCTGTGACCACATGGGTTCTGCAGTTGTGCGGTGCTCAGCCCTGTGGTCCCAAAGGTGTGTGATCAGTCACCTGAAATCTGCTTCTCCTCCAGGTATTGCTGAGCTGACTTTCTGCATGGAAGTCATGGGGGAAGAGCACGAGTTCATAGCCTTTAATGAAACAGTTTGCTCTGAAATGAAATAGGAGTCATTAGTCAGTCATAAAAAAAATAAATGATTGCAAACATTTTTCCAGGTCAGCCTTGTGGCTGTGCAAAAACTGGTGGCAATTTTCTCTGTCAAATACATAGTTTATTTTAGAAGACTTTGTGTTTGACGTCTGAGCATTTGACAACACTGTAAAATGTAAGATGGAAATACTGGTCTCAATTATGCAGTTCTTAAATGGGGGCTGTGGAAAACTGTATCATAAAAAAGACGCCATAGCTACAGCAGACCTTAGTGTCTGTACAGTAATGAGATGTGGAAACAGCAATAAGCAAAAGCAAGCTGAGTGCAAGGATCAGCCTAGGATCAAAACGCTGCTGTGGACAGTGCTATCATCGGAAGTTACAAGAAGTCAGAGCTGCAGCTTCCTGTAGACAATGAAGGAACAACTTCTTGGTGTATTTAAAAGAAAGAAAAAGCACACAGATGAAATAAACAGAACAGCTGTTCTTAAATAAGAGTCTTGGCAAACCTTCCAAGTAGGAAAAACATAGTATGAAACTGAGCACCTGGTTGCAAAAATACTCAGGACACAGACAGTGCTTGAGAGAAGCAAGAAGGAAGCTTAGAAGATCTCCTTCTGGAAATGAAGCACAAAAAGTTTAACCAACTGTGGAATAACTAAATGAAAGCTCCAGATCCATATACCGTACTATAGAGAGAAAAAACATTCCAGTACCTTTGCAGTTCAGTGGGATAAGTGGAAATTTTGGGATGCCAAATGCCCTCCAATTTCTTCAATGTCAATTTAATTTGAGGAAAATGTGATGCCATTAACTTACGAAACATTTTACAAGCTCTTAGTGTAAGAGCACAATCAAGCACTCCACATCACTCTTGGACATCACAGGCACGTGAAAAGGAGGGGAAAACAGTTGGGCATTTTCTTTACGTGGAACAGTTTACAGGCTACCAGGCTGGCAGATAACTTGTGCATCTGAAGTAAATTCCCTGTAACACATCTTCCCTCTTGACTTCTTCTAGTGCATTCTTTAAGCGTAGGAGCTACACAAAACAGTCAAGCTCTTCTGCTCTTTTCACCTCCCCAGGAGGACGTTGGCAGACATCAAAGGCTAAGACTAAGGTAAGGAGGACACAAGAAGTGATAAATTTAGCTAGAAGGGAGAAACAAGAGCTTCTGTAATTGTAAAGTGACCTCATAATAAAGAGGAAACCCAGTGGCAAGTAGAGATGTAAGATGTAGCTCCTGCCTGAAAACATGCTATTAGAGGAGAAAATCTTGCCCATTTTGGTTTCTACATAAATGAAGACAATCTTAAAAGGCAGTTCTATAAAGAATTTCACAGTTAGCTCAAGCCTAGGAACAGCCCCCTACAGGGAAGGAAAGAATGAGAGAGATGCAAATTTTGGACTTTGCAAAATATTGAGTAGATGACATACTATTGTTCTAACCCATCCAGGGAAAAAAGAAAAGGCTTGGACTGCAATAAAAATGTGTTTTGAAACTGTTTGGCATTGACATCAAGTGAAACACTAAGTGAGGAAAGCCTGGAAGATCAGATTTTGAAGCTGAGTTTTTTTTTCCCTCAGTCTAACAATGCATTCATTTGTTGGTTTATAGGCAGAAAATAAATTGATGCCAGAAATCGCAACATTAAAAGTTAGAAGTTAGAGATTTTTATTTGTATACTTTTTTTTAGTACAGAAAGAATCAACAACTGCAGAACCAAAAGGTTTAAAAATCTTCTCAAAAGTCTTCTGAAGTCTTCTAAAAGTCTTTAAAATGTAGAAAACATGCATTCATGCTGGAAGAAAAAATAAGTCTTACAATTCCAGTACATGGCTGAAGTTATGCGGAGCTCTTCTGTGCAAAAGGTGCAGTAAGAGCCCTCTTGCTGAAAGGTATCCAATTAAAATACAGTATGCCATGGAGAACAGTATATGGCATTTAATATAGCTTTCTAATTTTTTTTTTCAGTTTTGTTTTTATCTTTGCTCCTGCACACAATCTCTGCCAGGGCTGGTCTATTTCATTTCCTTTTTTAGAAGAATGTATTTCTGAAGTTGTGCAGGGATCCCAAAGTACATGCCGGAAGCTGCTCTAGAGACACCAAAATCTCCACAGGATGACAGAATTGCAACCTACTTAGAAGAAAATATTCTGGTGCATATTCAATTTGCATGCATGTTTGTTTTTTTTTTTTCCACAGAAGAAAACTGTTGAAAATGTTTATGGCTACCTTCTCAGTATTTGTTGAAAATAGGCTTTGGATGTATGCAGTTGTAAAATTTCCCTGTTGATAAAAGTTGCATCTAAATGATTCATAGATGAGTTTGGAGAAAAGCACAAATATTGCTGTTCATGTCCGTGATTTCATGGAACTTGTCTTTGCTGGGGCAATACGTAAAAATGAATTTAAATTAAGTATATATTGAGGTGGAACCAAAATGGAATATCTTATGGAAGTCTTGGTAGTGTGACTTATTAGGTCTACATCTGAATGCATTTGTTAGGATGCCCTTTGCTTACCAAATCTATTGTTTAGTCTTCAGAATTTGAAAAGACGTTCACAGTAAGCTAAATGAATCAGTAAAGAAAGCTCTGTGGGCATCTCACACAGATCCAGTGCCAGGACACACGGATAAAAAAAAAGAGAAGATTCTGCCAAACAAGTGGACTATCTGTCCTTTTTCAGACTAGTGTGAAACAAGGCTGAATATGTCAACATCCAATCTGGTTGCCTATAAAATAAGATGAAGGGAGATCAAATTATATTTGGCTGATAAGTCGTCACTGCACTGCTTGTCGTCTCTTCTCTGCAATTCTCTCTTTGATTCTGGGAGTGTGGACTCTCATAACTGTGCATTAATAAGTCGGATGCTTCTCTTTAGGCATGGAAACATGAAAAGTTAAATAAAAAGCACGTGCTTAATATGTCATTAAGTATGTGAGTAATGGCATCTTCATGCAGCAGAGCACTTAGGCATTCCAGTTGTATTCAAGCAGCTTGTCACTTAGGAATGGAATTGCTCACTTGTTTGTAATTCAGTATATGCATAAGGGCTTTGCTGAATCCGGAGGGAAAATGTCTTGATCTCACAAATACTAATTTTTGTGACTACTTTCACTAATGATAGTTTGGTGTTTTAATTCCTTTCTGTGGTGCTGTTCTATTGGGAAAGCTACTCAGAGAATACCATAAGCTTGAGCTTCAGTTCTGCTAATTATTTACATTGCCCTATCTATTTATTATCATGAGATACAGGCTGTTGCACTGCTAAAAATCCTATTTTGATACAGATTTTGATACCGATTTTGATACAGATTTCAAGTGAAGTTTCATGATTTAAATTACAGGCAGAAATTTGCAAGGAATACTTTCAGTGAGGGTGCTTGAACAGAGAATCAGAAGAAGGAAAGCAAAATTTCCAAGTGTGTGACTGTAGTGTTCTGTCATCTTCAACTATGCTTTTGTTGCATGTGAAAGCTGTGGATGGGACAGTCAAAAGGAATGACAGAGTCTCATTCATTGGTCACTGCTAGTTTTTCCCAACTGCTTTGGCTCATTCAAAGTGTCCCAACATCCTCAGGAGTTCCACTAAATCCAGACTGCAATCATGTTTTTTTTTCTCACCCTGAAGATAGAAAGCATAGGCCAGCTCTAAACTTTGTCCTGGGGTGACTTACTAATGATTCCCTGAGATTGATGCTCTTGTATGAGAAAGCCCAGACAGAGCAGTAGAAGTACTTAAAAATCCAGACATGGGAAAAATATGAATTTTTGAGTATATTTTAGGTTCTTGATGTTGCTTTTTCTGAGATTCGAGGGAATAACCAAGTCATGGATTCAAGGTTTTCTGTACAACCCTGGACTAGAAGCTTAATTTTTCTTTGTCTTCATTGTGTTAAATTACTAGATTCTAGGAAAAGGCAGTTTAAGGAAAACACCAAGCTATGCAGAATTTATGGTAAAATCATATGAATTGATAACTTGCTTATTTAATTGTTACGGACAGTACACTTCATAGGAAATATAGCCACATGAGTAGGTAGCCAAAGTATTCTAGCAGACATATTTAGTGTTGTTTCAAGCTCTTAACTAGGCTATGCCCTTTTTCAGAGCTGTGAGTAAGAGATTTATGTTCTTTATCTGAAATTACCTGTAGTAAATTTGGTGCTAGGTGACTTTTGCTACCCCTTTCTGCAAACAGCATTCCTAGCTGGTTTTGTCCACCTCCAAGCTCCTCTGCCTTGGAAGAGTGAGAAGTCCTTTCCGACCCAAACTATTCTGTGATTCTGTTTTCAAACTGGAAGTGGTAGATTTAGACTAGATTTTAGGAAGAAATTCTTTATTGTGAGGGCAGTGAGACACAGAAACAGGTTACTCACAAAGGCTGTTGATGCTCCCCCCGGAAGCATTCAAGGCCAGGCTGGATGGGGCTGTGAGCAACCTGGTCTAGCAGGCGGTTGGAAGTAGATGATCTTAAAGGTCCCTTCCAACCCAAACCACTCTATGATTCTGTGATTCTATGAAGTGAGGGAGAGCAAGATAGGCACTCAGTCTCCATTAGAGCAGTTAATTCAGGTTGAGAATAAAGTCCTTTGCCTTGCCGTAGTCACTGTGATTGGGCTTGTCCTGTAAGTAACCATTTAGCTTTTGACATTAGTCTTCTGTGAGCACTCTTGCTAACCCTAGTAAAGAAATGAGTGGAAAAGTTTTGAATGTCAGCATCTTTGACTTAATCTGGAAAGGTACTGAGGTGATTTGTGCTTTTTCATACAGCACTGGAATGCCGAGGGTGACAGTGGTGTGAATTTTCTTCTGCTCCTTCAATCTCTCTCTCAGCTACGGACTTCAAGACTGAGGATATCTCAATTTTACATCCTGCTGCAAAATGAGACTGCTGGTATGGATCCCTAGGTACAGTACATTGTTTACATTAGTATGTAGTTTTGTTGGCCTAAATTACTATTTTACAAGTGATGGCTGCCTAGATTAGATGTGAAGAGCTGATCAAGTACAGCAGCACAGAGCCATGCAGAATTGTTTACCCTACTTTTCATCTCCATGGCAAATGAAAACGTTTTTTTCTGTACTCTGAGAGCTTTCTGAGACCAGCCCCATTATATATCCCTATCAACGCATACTTTTCGCATTCAGCTGAGGTAGAGGAGTTTCTTCTGGTAAGTGAAAACGTGGTTTTCCTTTTATAGGCCTTAGCTGAGATACTTTGCATGATGGCTTGCTTTTTTCCCCTTGCTTTCTGAATTACCATCATCTGTGTATTGAGTCTTTCTATGAAAACAGAAGAACAAATACAAAGCCAGAAAATGATTCTGCCTTTTTTGCCAGATGATCTTCCTGTAGCCACATTGTCTTCCACTCTACCTTTCATTTTTTGTTATTTTTTCCCAAAAAAGGAAGGAGGAGAAAGCAAAAGTTAAAAAAAAAGAAAAAAAGTATTTGTTTGATGGCTAAAATGGTTTGGAAAGAATTACAAATATTTTGCTCTGGTGGGGTGAAATCCTATTCCTCCTCAAATCAGTGTGTGTTTTGCCAGTGGCTGATGAGCTTTCACCCTAAATTTTCACCTTAATGTTTCACTTGAATAAATATAGACCAATGATTCAAGTACTAGAAGAAAACGTTTTGTTTCAAAGCAATTCATTTATTTAATGCTTATTTTCCTGCTTTCCTGTATTTACATGGGCTCTGTACCTACTGTACCATATTTCTAGAAGCTATCATTTTCTTTAGAGAATATTGTTTGCTCTGCTGAATAATTCATCTTGGGGATCTCCTTTAATCCCCCATCAAATGTGCCACTCTTGTAACTTTGTAGAGGAAAAAAAAAGGAACACAACACTGCAAAGCTGATTTATGAATTAGGCCATGAGAGTTAAAAATAAATAAAGTGTTGGTGTAAGTAAGTACATCAGGTTGGATTCTGGTTCAGTTATATCAGTGTCTCTGAAACAAAACTGTTGGTTCTATGCAGATTTCCACTAATGTGGCAAAGATCTGGCTCTGACTTATCACAGAGTGTAAAAAAGGAGCATGGGAGAAGCGTGGTGACAATTTGATATTTAGATGTCAGATAATTTGTCTGGCAATGTAAGCTTTGAAGGAAAACAGAACTGCTTAGAATACAATATAAATTCAACAGCAAATAACATGCAGTCTAATCCAAAATTCTATGTATCTCACCTGGTTAAAATATAAATGTTTTAGATGGAAAGGAAATACTCCAGAAGTATCTTCATAGTGAATTTGTGGTCCACAAACACTTTTAAGTTCTTTCATGGGATTTACACATTTGTTATAAGCAACTCCAATTAATTTTCTGTATATAAGATAGATTCAGGTACTGCACCTCTTACAAAGTGTTGTTTCAAAGCCGAGTCTTGAGGTACTTGTAAAACATTAAAAGGAAATAATCAAAACAGTTGCATACTCGAAGAATGTATGCCTTGCAAAGTCAAACCAGTATTAAAGGTGCATATCAGTCCCACAGCATATAAAAGATTGTTGCTTGTATCTGAGCTGACCAATTCAGAAATGTCAGCCTCTTCCAGCCACCAGCTTCATTCAGCCTGTAATAAATAGCCAAATTGTCAGCTTGTGCAAGGGTTTGGTCTGGCTACTGTGTACGTACCTTAGTCACAAGCAAAATTATGGGCTATACTGGGGGACCTCGGGCATTGCAGGGAATGAACTGCTGCAAGTTCTTCTGTATAGCAGTTAACAAAAGGAAAACAGAATACATTAGAGAAACAGAGAAAGTGAAATCTTCTGGAGAAACAAAAGAGAAGATGATTCCTACATTAACATTCTTGGAACATCAGGCTGATGTCCATCACCTGTTCTGGTGAGCAACCCATGTAGTCCCTTCTTTCTGAGTCATCTATCAACATCAGTAATTCATCACCAGCATTAATGTGATAATAATAAAAAAAGAAATAATTCTGTAGTGTAGTGTAGTTTTCCTAGGAATCTTCAGTGTTCTTTCATAGCAGGTCTTCCGTACATCTTTTTGGTTTTCAGTGTTATCAAACAAATTTGGTGGAGAACCTGATGCTCCATACATGGAGTTTGTTCAAGATTGATTTCTTCATTGGTTGTCCTCGTTTTTATTGTGGTACATGTCCTCAGCCCAAAGGTTGTATGTTTTGTGTGGTCCTTGGTCATTAGGTTAATAAAAACAGACCTGAAGGGCCTATTATTTGCTTTCTTTCACTGGTAATTTAACTTGTCACTCTCCTGTTGGATGTCAGTTCTAGGACTTTAATCACTACCATTTCAGTTTCTTCATTTTCTGAAATACAAATATTGGTTTTGTAAAGGATACAAACAAAACTTAGATTCACAGTCACCGTGCCAGATATCTGACTGTTGGCTGGATGCTAACAAGTATGAGCATTAGAAGAATTATCTTCGTGTATATTTTCGAGGAAGAGAGAAATGAATGAAAGGTCAGATCCCCAGAGCCGTTCAGGTCTCTTACAAGAATGTATTTCCCTAAATAGAAGATCACCAGTGCTGATTCATTTTTATTTATCTTGGAGCTGTTTTTAGACATTGGAAGTTCATACAAGAACCTTTCTGAGCAAAACACCTGCTGCTTTTAGTCCAGTTTTGTTTACGGGCTTAAAGGTCTATTTGTTACAGGATGATTGAAGTCAATGCAAGTTTACCCATTGACTGGAAAGAGCAGGTGGCAGTTCTTACAGGTCTACTCCTGTACCAGCTGAAGTCAACCAAGCTGCTACTTTTATTTAATCGGAGATAGCTGTAATTCAACGAATAATTAGCAAAAATGTCAGGGCAAACCTCCTGAAGCCTTTGTGCAGCTGAGTCAGCTCACCTCCGAAGAATGTTGTTCACCTCCTCCAGATACTGGGTCTACTGACTGCAATAGCAGTAGCAGATGCTGTGTGGGTGTGTATGTGTGCATCATGCCCTGCAACCTCATTCACTGCCTGTGGGTTTCACCTTCATGCCCCACCTGCACAGGGCATTATTACTCAGTTTCTACACGGCAGCACTGGGTTCTGCCTGGTTTTTATACTTAGTTGAAAAGCAATCACGTTCTCACTTTTTTTTTTTTCTTTTCTTTCTTTTTTCAATTTTAAAAATCTTTGGATGTTTGTTAGGAATGTGCCTGTGGCTCCCCTTACACAGTACACACGAATTTCGGACTGGCTGGAGAGATGTGATCACATGTAGGATGATAAGAACAAATGCGCCAGTATAGTATTAAGACTATGTTACCGTGTATTTACAGAAGTGATCTGTTTTGTCTGAGGAATTCCAATATCAGTAGCCATAATAGTTATTGTTGTTATGCATATTGCTATTAATACCTTCATCAATCACACTGACAGTGGGGTCAAGTGCACATTCAGCAGGTTTGTGGATGATACCAAGACATGGGGTGCAGTCTGCACACCAGAGGGATGGAACGACATCCAGAGGGACTCAAACAGGCTTGAGCAGTGGGCCCAGGTGAGCCTGATGAGGTTCAACAAATCCAAGTGCAAGGTCTTGAACGTGAACAAAGGAACATCCACTACCAATGCAATCTGGAGGATGAAAGGATTGAGCACAGTCCTGCCATAATGGACCTGAAGGTACTGGTGAATGAGAAGCTGGACATGAGCCAGCTGTGTGCCCTCCCAGCTCAGAAAGCCAACCATACCCTGGGTTGCATTAAAAGAAGCGTGGCCAACAGGTCAAGGCAGATGATCCTGCTCCTCTACTCTGCGTTGGTGAAGCCTCACCCGGAGTAGTACTGTGTCCTGATGTGGAGTCTTCAGTACAGGAGAGACATGGAGCTGTTGGAATGTATCCAGAGGAGGGCAACAAAAGTAATCCAAGGGCTGCAACACCTCTGCTATGAGGACAGGTTGAGAGAGCTGGAGCTGTTCAGCTTGGAGAAAAGAAGGCTCCAAGGTGACCTGAGAGTGGCCTTGATATCTAAAGGGGAGCTACAGAAAAGAAGGGGACAGACTCCGAGCAGGGTTTGTGGTGATAGAACGAGGGGAAATGGTTTCAAGCTTAGAGAGGGTAGATTTAGGTTAGACATAAGGAAAAGTATTTTACAGTGAGGGTGCTGAGGCACTGGAACAGGTTGCCCAGAGATGTGGGTGGATGCCCCATCCTTGGAGGCTTTCAAGGCATGGCTGGATCAGGCCCTGGGCAACCTGATAAAGCTGTAAATGTCCCTGCTTATTGCAGGGGCGTTGGACTAGATGGACTTTAAAGGTCCCTTCCAACTCTAAGGATTCTATGACTCTATGATATTGAATTGCAGTGTGCCATTAAAATATCTGGTCAATAATATAGAAATATTCCTTTTTCTCGTTTACTTTTTTTAAATCTAAAATATTTTAATTTCAGCAAGGGAGTCCTTTCATGAAGTTGCTTCTTTTTTTTTTCTGATGCAATCTGAAAACATGGAACCAGGGAGCTACATAGAATAATATCTAAAATAAATAAAATAAATACACTTTAAAAAAAAAGCAACATCATTTAGTCTGAAATAATTATCGCAAAGTTCAATGATGTACCAACATTTGCTCCTTTGAAATTAATAATGATAGCATGATTTATAGTATCTGCAACTTTATATCTGAGTTATTCTCTGATTGTTTAAAATCATCACTGCGAGTTTTTGTCTCTTCAGAAACTGGTTTGACCATCCTGTGTGTGAATCCACACCCTGAAAAAATGAAAGGCTTTGCACACGCTGTTTGAGTTTTAACCTAGTATCAGGGTTAAACCTGTTTCACTTTGTTGTTCCATTGCTTTAAGTGGCAGTGGAACTCAAGGATTTCTATGTGCTTGTTTAGCAAATCGGCCTATTATAATCTGTCATGGCTTAGAACTTGCTTCCTGCGGTCTGAGCTGTATAGTGTGTTTATATTCCACTAAAAATACTTTCAACTGCATTAATGTAACAAGAGAGCCAGCATGACAGCATTGTAAGCCACAATGTTGGGTTTTATTAGAGCGGACAAGAGACAATCAGACCTCCTCCCAGACACACAGAACCCTTTAGCCTTTCACTTAAGTGCAGCTGTTCTTACGTGCTGAGGCTTTCAGCAATGGTCACAGCTGTTGATCACCAAGAACTGGACTGATACCACTCATTATTGCTCCTGAGCTCCTAAAAAGGTTTTGTAGGAACTAAGAAAGTGACTTATTAATTCGTGTTTCTTTAGGCTGTCATGATGCTATAGTCTGAAAGGCTTCTAACTTTAGAGCAGCAGAAACCCTGGGAAGTTCAGGAACCCAGCTCCATGGTGATCTTTTCTGGAAGAAAAAAAAGGTCAACATGCCACATGTAGACTTGCCAAGTCAACTGCTTTTCTCCATAAAGTAATGCTTTGTGGTCTTATCCACACATGGGTTAGGAAACTTGGCCAAGTTGCTGCTTTTTGTTGCTTTGGGCACAAAATATGTGTGATCTGTGTGTTGAATGGAGTTTCATACTAAATAAGACCGATTTCAGTAAAGTGGAAGTAAACCTTGCGTTGAAAATGCTTAAAATACATCCTGTGGCTCCCTCTACATTATCTCCAAATTTTTACAGTTTTAATTCAGATTTCCTAGATTTATTCCTAGGTCTTGGTTCTGTACAAATCTCACTCCCAATTTTTATGGTTCTTATCCTTTTGTTTCCTTGAAGCTGAAAGAGGAATAGTCTTATTTGATACATTGGAGAATGATCTTCCGACGGTTTAAAACAACCTCATTTGCTACCACAATTACTACCTGATTGTTTCCTGTACCAAAGAGTTTTTGCCATGGATATTTATTTTGGTGGCTTTTTTTTTTTTGGCTACAGAATCTGGACACGTCATAACTCGTTACTTTATATACAACCATAGATTTATTTATTTATTTGTTTATTTCTTTATTTTGCTGTTGAGAATGGCTTTGGGTTTTTGCTTTGACTTTGATTTTGTCTGAAAATGAAATTTGGACATTCTCTCCAACCTCTTCAAACTTCTTTTTGTGAGATAAATACACATTAATATTGATAAGACTGCAAATTGAAGATTTTATTATATTAAATCTGTCTGGTAGCATAGTTTCTCTCACTTTCCTTTACTTCTAGATGATGTTGTTACCTCTTTAGGGCAAGAATTATGTCTTGGAAAAGTATTAATTGGCTAATGTATACCATGATAAATGCTTTTTCTTAGTATTTTAGAAGTTGACTCTTACCTGTAACAATTATTTTTACCTATTAAGTATTCAAGATCAAATTATCAGTCCTTCTGGATCACTAAACTGTTACTGAAAGTTGTAGAGATGTGCTGATTTATAGTCATTGTATGTCTGTCCCAGTGTTCATGCAATTGGGTAAATTCCTTCAATTACAATCTCCAACCAGAAACATTAATGCTTTAGGACTTTATTTATGTGACTGCAGCAAAAACAATGGCTTTTCTGACAACTGAATATTGTCAGGTCGTTGTCCAGCCATGCCTAGAAAGGCTCTCCAGAGACACAGCTCTGGAGTCAGGTATGACACCAGAAGGTGGGAGGTGAGTGGGAGCTGTGAGGTTGTGCCAATAGGCATCGGTGAACAATGGACTGATCTGAGGACGTTACTCAGTTAACTTTTTTATTGACCGCATAGGAAGCCTCAGTCAAGGTTCTTGCAGCAAGGGATGAGTGTGTCAAATTCCTGTGTGAGTCACAGACCAAATGCTGTGGATCAAAAGCTCAGTTGTTGAACTTTGCATTGGGCTTTAATAGAATAGTTTGAGCTTGAGAGTCCCGGTGACACGTGTCGTGCTGTGGGTTCTGCATTCAGATAGCTCTGCAGTGTTACAGCTCAGCACAAATATATTCATTTAGAATGTACTATGGGCTTTAAGAAATAAAGCCATCAATCCCGTGTGTTAGTAGCTATATAGGTAAGTGAGTAAAGTTCACAGCCGTGGCAAAAAAGCAGGGGAATTTATGTTACTTGGTTCTCCAGTTGCTTTATGATGCAGCTGGCTTGTTTGGCTCAAATCAAGTTTTATGATACAGCTGTCCCTTCTGTTACCTTATGATAATTTCCAGTCAAGTTCCATTTGTTTCAGAAGGGTAACAGTTCTGAACTTGTGGAACTCTTGTCCTTTGGTATTATCAGAAGGACATAGTGAGGTATTTTGAGTTTGGCAGCACTATTGGCTATTTTGGCAGGTGGTGTGGAAGCCAAAATGGGGTTGGCCATTACCAGCTCCAGAGGTGTGTATAGCAGCAAACATTTGGTTGTCTCTGTGGGTTGCACGTACTGCCAGGATACAGCAGTGTCCTAAAAAGACAAAGGAGGATAGCAGTCATGCATAACCTAATGCTCGTATTTATACAGTGCTATACTTAATAATTGAGGGAACGTTGGATTTTACAGCATGATCCTTGATGCTGAAGCTGTGAAATTCTGGTGCAACTTTATAAAGGACCAAAACTTTCTAAAAATCATTTTGCTTATATGCAACAACTTTTAAAACTTTTTCACAGCTTCTAAATAATCTGCCTTTCAAAGTTACAGATCTGCTATGACTACTCCTTTGTAAATAACCTCCTGCTGTCTTTTGTCTGAAGAAAAGTCATTTAATAAACACATTTGCTATCGGTCCCTTGTCCTAGCCAGATAGATACGGCCAGTAAAACTGCAATAATACCTGCTCATCAGTCAAGAATTTTGAAAGAATTTATAAAATCTGCACCTCTTAAAATGTAAGGAAATGTCTGTATTTCCCTAGCAGTTTTTTTTCCCTCACGAGTACCCACCACACAATGTTATCAGACAAACTTAAAGAAGGCTACTCAAGGATAATCACAGAATCACAGAATCACAGAATCACAGAATCACCCGGGTTGGAAGGGACCCCAAGGATCATGTAGTTCCAACCCCCCTGCCTAGCAGGGCCACCAAACATACACATAATACACATAATATCTGTCCCACTTAGCTTGTTTGAAACTCTCCTCCTCTACGCAGTCCCTGAGGCATTTGGGTTCACACCTTTGTGCTACCCAGCCCATGCTAGTTCCACAATGGGTGCATCTTTTCCACATTCCCCACATTGTCTGGCTCTTAATCCACATGCAGATGCATGCACATATATTCATACTACATTGAGTAAGTGTCATCAAAAAGAGCTGATGCCCTGCAACATCCAAGCCAAGCATTGGAATGGGCTGTTCAGGGAAGTGCCTGAGTGCCTGGCACTGCAGGTACTTAAGACACACGTGGACGTGGCACTAGCAGTCATGGTTTAAAGAAGGGACTTGGTAGGTCAAGTTGATGGTTGAATTTGATGATCTTGAAGGATTTTCCAACTTAGATGAGTCTATGATTCAGTAACACAGTAGAAATGTTGAGGGAAAATCAGTGTAGAAAAGGCTTTTAGATAGCTGTGTTCATCTAAGTGTGTGCCTGTGTAAACAAGCAACTCTGTCTCAACACTAAAAGAGTTTGTGGGTTAAAAGAATAAACTCATGATGCAAAAAAAGTTTCTGTTTTGTACTTAAAATGACTGTGTTGCATATGTGTTTGGTATTCCACAGTATATCTCAGATAAAATTTGGTATGTGGCTATGTGAAATCATTTACTATATTTGATTAATTCCTCTCATTCTTTCATACCTTAGTGTTCAATGATAGGGATTCAAATCTGTGACAACTGTTCTTCAATTATAGTGTGTGGCTTTTAGAGACCTACAAATGTTCATTTGCAGAATCTATGTGGAAATGTGTGTCCACGTAATATACATACTGTGCAGTGTCCTCGCTGTGCTGACTGGAGATTTATTGGATAAATCTTGGATAAATCTTAAAAATTAGTAATAGTCCTTCTCTTCAAGGCGTTAAAGGTCCTTGTGCACTTCATTGCCCCTCCAATATGAACATTTAAATGGACTATGGACTTACAGAATTTTGCTGTAATTATTTTGTTTCAGAAAAACACTGTTCATTTCTTCTTAGACAACTCTTTCCTTCTTTATTGAACCGTTTACTGGAGATGTGGCTTTTACAATTGACTGGGAATTCTCACAAAATAAATCCATCTTGATTCTTCTGAAACTAGTTGAAATATATCATGAACATAATCCTCCAGTGGTTTCAAATGGTCTGTTCAGACACAAGCTATGTCAGTAGCTTATTTGCTACTTTTAGTATCATAATCTAAGGTTATATCTTTAGGGCTGCTAGTGGTTGTTCTGTGAATTAGCAGTGAATTACCATTGCTGTTGATACAATCCATTCATAAATTACTTTGTTGCTGTATTCTTTTATGATAGTGTCTATGAACTATCTTCAGGACTTAGTTCAGTTTTAGAGGTGCAAAATTAGTCAAGCCCTGACTTATACTTTACATAGAAGCAAACAGAACTTGATGGAGAATCCTCAGAAGCAAGCTTTACCATAGATGAACTCATCCCCCTTACCTCTTTTTCCATGCATCCAAAAGAAGCTCCTTCAAGAGTAACTCAGAGGATCTATGCATCTCTTGTCTATATCCAGGGAGCAAGCTAATTTTCCTAGAATAAAGTCAGGCCTGTGGAAATTACTGTGTCTCTATTGGACACAATTTCTGCTTTCTGTCAGATCATAGTATTCAGCACTTGTAAAATACAGTACACAAAATTGTAGTAGTTGGCAATGGCACAGTACTTGTGTGATGATTGCCTTAAGGAGAGGACAAGAAGGGGAAGACACATTTGGAGGAAGGAGAGGGCATATCTCTTACTGTTGTGTTTGTGATGTTTGTTTTTTTTTTTTTTTTTAAAGAAGGAAAACATTTGATCCTATTTTTGCCTTTTAATTTGATGTTAGCCTGGTTATAGAAGGTGATGCTGTAGTTTGTATACTGAATATATAATCCCATTCTCGTTTATCTCTGTCAAATATATCTGGTGATCTCATGTGGAAAGTAGAGAGTGCTGTGTCACAGTCCTATTTGGTTTCTTTGGAACCAGGCAACCTCAGCTTAGTCTAATCCAAATAACGCCATTTCTTATAATAGGGTTCTTTTTAGAGTAGCATTAGTACTTGGCAGGTATAGAGAGCTGTGTGTGCTAGATGACTTCCTAGTTAATTGTGGAATTTGATTCTCCTTTGTTTCATGAGCTGACTTGTAAATCCTTTCAAAATCATCAGAGAAGGTTTTTGGGAATACCAGAAACCCAGCTGGAAAGGAACCTCGTGTCTGTGTTCTCAGGTTGGGTAACAATCATGTATGCTGTGAAGAACCCAAAGCTGTCCTGACTCCATCCATGCTAAGGTGTGTTTGAAAGTGCTTGTTAATACGCTTTACTTAAGCCCTCTAGTCTGAATACAAGATCACAAGACCTGATCTAAAGGTCTTTGAAGGTATCTGGAGAACTTTAAATTATTTCACTGTACCCTGGAGGACGCTGTGTCCAAATGTCTGTGATGCTCTTTAAAATCTTTCTTCCAGCCTCTCCTCTATTTTGCCCTGCCAGCTTTATGTTTGCTTCTCTCCCAGCCACTGCGCTAACTAAATCAGCTCTTAAACTGCACACTCCTACTGATATTTTTCCTAAGAAACCTAAGAAGACTGTTTCTTTTTCCTTCTAATCGTTTAAAACAAGCAGATCCAAAATCCTTTTTCGCTCTGCCTGTGATGGGAGATTCAGCAAGAGAAAGAGAAGATGAGGACAGGAGCCTTTCTGCATAGTGACAGAGGAGGGTTCCTTCCCTGGGCAGTTCCAAATATATTCCCTTTCTGCAGTCTGCTGCGATGTTTATAAATGGATTTTCCAAGTTTGTGACCTATTTCAAAGCAAGTGCTGGATGCCAACACATTTTGTCCTGGCTCATCTTTGGACTGTGGGCACCTGTTGCAGAGAAAGTGCTTCAGCCAGTACACTCCAGTGGGTAAATCTAAGCTTCTATCAGGATTTATGAGTATAAATATCCTTTCCTGAACCTTCTTGTATGTTTATTCAAATGACATTGTTGAAGGGGAGATTATAGAAGGCCCGATTAAGATTCCATAATATTTAAGCACCTCTCCCAGCCATATTTTCATTTGGCTTTTGCCAAAGTTTTGGAGGAAAGAAGGTCTAATAGCTTTGAAATTTAAAATTGAGTAAATTTAATTAGATGGTAATGAAGTTTTTCTATAGTCACATAAGTTTGGTATGAAATTTTGCAAAACCAAGATAAAATGAAAGCGTTACCCATTTCTTAAAGTGCAAAACAGTGTAAGAATAGCCACCAAGTGTGTGTTTAAACTGTCATTTACACAGGTAAGAGGAATTGATTTACAAAGTTTGTTTCTTGACTGTGAAAGTCAAAGGATTCACATGTACTGAAGTGTAGTGTTTCTTAAAAACACATAAAGCCTTTTCCTCCTCGGCCCAGAGCCTGCAGTCTGCAAGAGTAACTTAATAATCTGGACACGATTGGGCAAGAGATTCTACACTGTAACCTGGGATTTCTTCTGAACTTCAGAACTTTCATACGTACTGTGGGAGCTTGGGCACTATTTAGAGTCCAGAGAGCATGATGCGTGAGATGTGTGAGACAGCAGGAGGTGAGATTTCATTATCTGATCATTGATGTGTTTGTAGCACCTTAGGGATTTTAGCAGCCCTTCTCTTCCCCAGCACTGACAAATAGCCCCCCAGATTTTTGAGTTGGGTGCATGAAAATCTTGAAAGGATTTGAATGAAATTCCTATTGGGACAGAAAGAGGCTTTGGAAACTTTTGTCATCCCATTAGCCCCCAGAAACACTGCAGAGTGACATATTCTGAGGGGGAGAGAGAATGAAAAGTATCTAGAGCACAAATGTGGCAGCTGGAAATGATTTTAAAAAAATACACAAGATGAGTGGGCCAGTAATGTTGTGAGGGGTAAGAGAGGCAGCTGGGAGATGTAAAAGAGAAGGCCTGAGAGCAGCTGAAAGATGCCAGCAGTCTGCTAAAGAGAGAATCTGAGAGCTAAGTGGTCCTACGTGAGAAGAGAAAGCATGCCACAATGATAAGAAAAACAGCTGGAGAAGAACAGAATTCCAAAGCTTCTGAGACAGGAATGGATATGCAAATTCTGTTAACTCTATTGAAAGAGTGAATTAATTAATCTTTTCTTTTTGCTGGTCTGCTTCCATAATCTCGTCTTGTTTTCACAAACGAACCCTTTCTGCAGGATCTCCAGGAGTCCTTTTCTGCTCCCTCCATCTTGAATTGATCTTTCAGTTTTTGGTTCTTTCCTCCACAGAAAGTAGGTCGCTCTGAAAAATATTGTTTACTTGTTAGTAGTCTCTTAAGCTACTGCTTTAGCAGTTTGTCTTGTATTTCCTGACCTTATCAAGACGCTCCCTACTAATCATTTGGCATGTGAATGCCTTTCATTGGAATACCATTCCACTTGAAGAAAGTGTGCTGGTGGCAGTTGATTTCAATTGTTCAAAACACGTTATTGGTAGGATCTGTTAGATTTAGATAGATTTGTATTCCAGAGAGCAATCTGGAGGAGGCGAATTTGGCAGGCTTGAATGGTCTGTCAGTCTCTAGAATTTGGCGGGGTCTAAAACAAGTTTGTAATAAGAACATGGTGACTTCAGAAAGTAAACTATAAGAATGTACAATGGGACAGTTTTTTAAGGCTTTATGCATTGTACATGTATTTTATTATACATACAGCTTTTAATTTACTCGCATATGTAGACAGTAAAGCACCTGGTCATATACTTGAATCCAATCTGGGTGAGTGCATCAGTGATGTAAAGACATATGCCAATGTCTGTATACAGGAGCTTGTAGCAGCAGTGTGTTCTTTACCTTTGAAATTGTGGCTCTGCTGTTTTTCAGCCACAAAAGCAAGAGACAGTATGAGAGTATCTTTCCTGTATCATTAGGAACAAAGAGCTTATGTGAAAAGAAGAGTACAGGAGAAGATCTTAAGAGATTCTGTCCCATCAAAAACTGAAATACAGCACCATGAAAAGAGCAAACATGCTGTCTAGCTTCTCTGAAGCTGTTTGCTAATGACCTCCAATGAACTAGAAAATGTTAGAGAGCCTGGTCTCAGCTTGAAGCCTAGCAGGCAGAGAGAATGGAAAGAAAGTGAAAAAGGGAATGGAGGCAGTCAATAATTATTTTTCAACAACAACAGCAGCAACAAAAACCTAATCAGGCAGCAAATTTTTGACAGCTTTCATGCTGCCTGACCTGCACTGCTGTGTCCGACCTAGCAGAGAAGAGCTGCAGCAGCTGTTTTGGAGGTCATGAAGGTAAAGTCACAGAATAATAAAATAATTGAGCAAATTGTAAGAGGCAGAGGGTATAAAATGCAAATTAAGTATATTTGATCAAACATTTTATGATAGAGGCTTGAATGATTACCACTTATTGGTGAAATATAACATTATGTAGCATATAGTAATACTTAAAGGAAAAGGTTTGTGTCAGAAAACTTACAGTCAAATCTGATAAAGTATCACATGAGACACAGAGAAATAGAACTTTTGCCAAGGAAAGCTACGTGTGTCTGGCATAGGGAAAAATGCTTGAAATGACTGAGAAGTAATGTTCACAGTGCAGGTTAATTATTTTTAAAGAAAGAATTTGCATTAACTTTTCAGATACCTGAAAGCCTTTGACTGTGTATTTAAAAGATAATCTTTTGTTTTGGAAAACCTTGACCCTACATTCCCGTAACAGGAACGTTTAACCAAAAGCATAAACTGATTCAAAATTTCACATGTATGACCTAATGTTGCACTTGTAACGCTTCAGTAAATTTCTTGCAATACCTTTCTCTTTCTCTTGCAAAAAGAAACTTCAGTTTCCATGTGTGCTGAACTCCTCATATTCTCCACGATTAGCAGCAGACAAGGCAATTTATTATTTTGCATTCTTGTGTAAATATAGATGGCCTCTATTTTTAGAAAGTGAGTTTATGAGAAATGAGTGCAGGTGCACTTATCTGGAGAGAAATGAGATAGTCAATTTGAGAAATAATGAGGGAGGCAGAGTCCATCTGTTTTTTCAATGTATTGCCTATGATAATTGAAATAACTCTGCCTTCTAAATGTCCAGCTTTCCAGCCTATAGGTTAAGAAGATCTTTGCCAGTGGCTTTGCACCACCTGGTGACTTAGAAGGATTTCCCTAAAAAGGCTCTTCAGGTTTCTGTCACCATAGTACTTGAGAAAAAGGATAGGTTTCAATTGTAGAAGGAAGAACAGTTAGTTTTATTTTGAATTGAAATGAGGCAGTGGTGGAAGGTCTGAATTTGTAGAACCTCATATAGTAGGATCATGAACACGTAAATCCAGACAAGCTTCCATGAAGCCTACAAACTAGAGATGTGCTTAAGTGGCTGCATTATGTGGACTACAGTCCTCCAACTTCATAGTTGACATTTCTCCCCCAGATGCTTCTCTTTGAATGATCTTACTCAGTATCATGTCCCCAAATCCCTGGATGCAGTGCTTTCTACCACTTCCCAGAAATGGGAGCAGCATGAGAGATTTCAACACTGATAGTATCATAGTGAGCAGCAGAATT
Organism: Lagopus leucura; assembly: GCF_019238085.1. Lineage (NCBI taxonomy): Eukaryota > Metazoa > Chordata > Aves > Galliformes > Phasianidae > Lagopus > Lagopus leucura. The sequence continues at coordinate 6,862,792 of NW_024962263.1, read as the reverse complement.
ATCCTACCACCATAGCCATGCAAGGGTTGGAATGTATTGCTGCGGTACAGATTTTATAGCAAGTCAATGCCTCGTAGAGCAAAGCGATGTTTGTAGGTTTACCTGCAACTTGCTTCGTTCAGCATTTTGAGTTCTCTGGAGGAGCCAGATGTTCTTGCAAAGATCTTCTAAATAACAGGATCTATCAACGATGCAGTCAAACAGCTATGGGTTTTGGGGTTTTTTGGTTTTCTTTTTTGTCTTTTTTGTTTTGTTTTGTTTTTTTTTGAGGTCATTGCTGATGTAGGAATTTAAAGCCAAATGTTATCATTAAATCTTCTACCAGTGCAACTGGCAGAACCTGGGACTTCGCAGGAACCCTGCCTACATCTGGTAATATCCCACTAAAAAATATTCTCCTGTTGGCACATTTGTTTTCATGTGTCAACAAATGGGCAAAAATTACACTCATTACTACTCAACCAGTAAAGACATGAAAGATTAGATTTAAAACTCTGAACAATTGTCCCATCATGCTAAGCACATAAAATACCACAGTAAATGTAAAAAAAAGAAAAAAAACATGAAAACTTTCTTATGTTTGCAAGCAATAGCACTTCCATGGGCACTGAACAGACTGTACTTCCAGCCTATAAAATAAACCTCTCTGACCTCCTGCAAATCCCTCAGATTTTTGCAGATATTCTGCTCTCAGTCTGGGCCCTGGCTGCAGTCCTAGGGTATCAAGCCCATCTCCATTGTGCCCAAAGCTTGCTATTCTGCTCTCTGCAGCAATAGCTGTGGTAATTAGCAGCCAAGCAGCCCTCCTGGAACAAAATACCTTTAATACAGTGCTGTTGTCACGTAAGCCATATCTTACATACTGCAGAAGGCAGAGTAGACACAATGCCTGCTTCTCCCTAATACTGCCATTCTCTGAGTTTAGGAAAGCCAGATGCCATGATCTCCTCCGCAGACACTGTCTATGCAACCCTTATTCTTGGAGAACTGCTGTCAAGCACTGCTACCACAAGTGGGGTCAGATCAAGGTGCTGCGTTACAGAGTGCATTAAGCAGAGGACAGAGCTTTTGAAGCCAGCTTGGTTTTCTGAAGTTCCACTGAGCACCAAGATTTTCTACCCTAGAGAGTCACTACAGTGCAGTCGTGTTTGCCCTTTGCTTAGCCTTTATTAAGCTAAACCAATGCATTCACACAAGGGAGCCTTTCAACTGTTGTGTGCCCTTTGCATGCCTTCAGCTGAGCTGAAACAGCCCCAAGAGGACCAGCTCCCTCCCCACACAAGTCCTCTGAAGGCTGAAGGACACGCTCCTGTTTTCACACTTAGCCACTGCTCCTGAAGCTTTACACCGGGTTCTGATTTCTTTTGGTAAGATTCCAGGTGCTGTTAGAGTAGGCAGGAAAATGGCTGCTCTTGATAAGGTCAGTGGAAAACCAGTCTCAAGATACAGTAGGGTAAGTGGAACTGATGATATTTATAGAAGAATAAAGTCTGAAGTTCTTTATATTCTCTGTTACATGAAGAACATAAATTATGGTGGCACTCTAGTTAGTGAAAGGATGCACTTTACAGAAAATGAGAAAAGAGTGTATTTAATTGATAAAATTATTCACTAATAAACAAAGAAGGTAATACTGATGAAATTTGGGAAACAATAATGCTTAAATTTGCATACTGTAATTACCTAATGTTTGATTTATGAAGACCACTTCTTCCTTAAGTAGTGTATGTAAAATATATTTATGCCTAGAAACGTGCACTGCTCCATAACTGTGTGTTGAAAAACACAGGCAGTGGACATCCCTTATCACACTGATATGCCACTTACCATCTCCCATCTTCTGTGGAAGAAAGAACACTGCTCAGAGGCCAGCCCAATTTAAGGCATCATTAGCACTGATAAAGAAATTACATTATAATAGAGACTGACCATCATTTGAAAAAGCTTGGATGCTTCAAAAAAAGCTTGCACAACAACTGGATTATTTATGTTCATGCTTTTTTTTTTTTTCCTCTTAGCAGTGTTCACTTATCTGTATAAAATATTCCCAAACTGCCTGACCAAAGTATTCCTACTGGAGTTTCATTTGTCTGAGAATAATCTTTGCCTCTACATTTTCCTTGTTTCTGTTTTCATTCAGAAATATTGCTAGTGATCAAATTAGGAGAAGAATTCCAGTGGTTTGAGCAAATAGCTTGGGAATCCTAATTTTTGGCATCAGTATGGCATCCACAGCCTTGAGCAAGTAATCAGTCCTCCCTTTGAAGCAGCTGGAAAGTATACTGAAGCAGAACTCTTTTGGAAACTATTCAATTGTAATGGCTCATGTCAGGAAAAACCAGGACATTCTGCTCCAATACTTTCTTAATGCAGGGATATTTTCTTTTAAAGAATTTATGATTTTTTAAATATAGTTTTAGCTATTTTTTAAAATTAACAAAACACTGATTTTTATTTTTATTTTTAATATTATTTTTCTGAGCTGTGTTCTTATTTTTCTCATTTCTACAAACCAGGAAAAAAAAAACAACCACCAAAAAACCTAACAATAAATGTGGCGGATAAAAACTTTCCTTCAAAAGTGTCCTAAAGATTGATTTGCAGCCTTTGCAAGTTCAGTGACAAAGCTCTATTAACAAATGAATGGCAGGCAGAAGAATCACTGAGCTTTTCTTATTTCCTATGTCAGTTTTGCCATTTTGACATTTTTTGCTCTGGTCTCAAATGAAGTAAATAAATTCAGAAGATGAATTGTGGGTATGAAGGCTTCCTTTGTAAAGATTTTTTTTTCCCCCAGATTTCTTAAAGTTCAAATAAGTTTGAGGTGAAAGACTGGAGGCTTGTCTTACTGTAACTGACACATTCTACCCGCTCTTAAGCAGGAAGTGCATCGGCACCTACAAGAGCCCTTGCTCTGTTTGAAAGTGGAGAACTAAGGCCCACCACAGCCACATTTAGAGGGAGAAGTAGCAGGCACGCCTATGAAGTCTTGTCCAAAGACTAACATGGTTACATGGAGCTAAAGAGTGTATCTGTCTCAGAGACCTCTCACCAATTAACTTGGATTTCTGCAACCCCTGACTTTTAGATGTTTGGTGATGAAGCAGACTTTGGTGGGTTTTTCCCTTAATCCGAGACTGACTAGGTCAAAAATAATGATACTGTAAGCTAATATTTAAACATATTTGGGGCTTATCACAGCAAAGTTGGCACACTGAACTGGGAAAAGGAGTTTGTTTTCCTCAAGTGGAGAGAAGGAGATAATTGTTCTGTGTGCATATCTGCATGCTTGAGCACTGGTGTAGTTGCAGTTTTCTCTTTACTCTTTGGCACTTTGTCAAGCTTATTTGTTCTCATAATTTTTGACTGGGCTTTAGGGGAAAAAAAAAACCACAAACACAAACTCCCAAAGCCCAGTCATCATTCACAGTATGCAGAATGTAAATTCATCCATAACTGTACTATTTTCAAAGCTACTCTTAACGTATTTGCTTGGTTTTGCTAAATGTAGTATATTTAATATAAATAATACAAAGAATCTGTGCCTTGGGACCCTTACATCTAGTAGTATGGTGGCATGAAGTAATAAACTGGTTTAGAAGAGCATTTCCTTGTTGTTTGCAGGATACACTTGGAATAATAGTTGGATGTAAACTTTTAGTGCACACCTTATGTAACCTTACTAGTCAATAGGCTGCATGTTTTGAGCAGAACTGGGGAACTGCTCAATTTGAAAAGGCTCGGTGTCTGATTAGCAAGGCTGAGGGGTGCTTTGAATGGTTGCATTTTATTTTAATCCTAATATATTCCTTTCACTTGTTTTAAAAATCCAACAATAATAGATGCAATGAACACTAGTAATGCCATGTTCACAAGTTATTAGGAAAATGCAAACATTCAGAAAAATTGCAGTTCTAGCAGCTTCAGCTCATACATGCAACATTTCAAGGCATGACACCTTTTTCATCTACACACTGCTGAACAAACGTGTTCCTAGTTTCAGCTTCTCCATCCCACTCTGCAAGGAGCTCGGCACTGGTCACTTTTTCATGTCAAATCTCTTTTGAAGATTTTGGTAACAGAACTGTAAGTTTTTTTGTATGCAACTTGTTGCTGCTTGCTTATATGCCATCCCTCAAGTAAAATGCTAACATTTCTGCTGAGTATTAGCACTTCACAATTAAGTGTTGTTGTTTCTCAGTTATTTTATGTCCTGGTAACATGAACTATTTCCATTTCATGTATGTGGAATGTTACTGATATGTGTTTCATATCCAGAGGCCTGTACATCTACACATTTAGCAAGAATAAGGTAGCATTTGTGTTGCGTGTCCAAAGCTAGGTTTGCTAGTAGAACTTACACGTGTACATTTTTGCTGAGGTTATTTAAGTTGTCAAGTTACAGAGCCAGCATACAACTCACCTCTGTAAATTGAATCATAAGCTTACTCTGTCCCTGTTGTGGCTTACCTCAGCACAGCCCCTGCCCTGGGTAGCAATCGTTGCCTGTCACACCCCACCCTGGGCTATCAGTCATCTCTGAATGGAGACCAGAGAAGGTCCCAGATTTGGCAGGAGTGTATCTGTGTAGGGCAGAGATGTCTTCCTTATCCTAGATTAAGCAAGATTTTACTGTACCGCATATTTTCATGAGACATCTGTGCTCTCCTTTTCCTTCCACAGGAAATGGACAGGTGTGTCTGGTTTTAATTCTTACTTGATACTGTGTCCTGTAGACAGACCTTCTCTAGGGAAGATCATGAAGGGGAAATGGTAGAAGAGAGTAGAAAATGGAATTGGGTAGACAGTCACAGCCAGAGGATTGCAGTCAATGTCCAGGTGGAGGCCAGTGTTGAATGGTGTCTCCCGGAAGTCTTTCTTGCAGTCAGTGCTCTTCATCATCTTTATCAATGAGCTGGGTAGGAGGATTGCTTGTACTCTCCACAAGTTTTCTGATGACACACACCAAGCTGAGTGGTGCAGTTGATAAAGCAGAAGGAAGGAATGCCATCCAAAAGAACCTGGACATGCTTGAAAAGTGAGCCCTCAAGAACCTAATGAGGTTCAACTATGCCAAGTGCAAGGTGTTGCATTTGGGTTGTAGCAATCCCAGTTATGTGCACTGTCTAGGAGAACTCACTGAGTGCACCCCTCCAGAGAAGAACTAAAGGGTCCTGTTGGATGAAAATCTTTGTGTGAGCCAACAATGTGTGCTTGTAGCCTGGAAAGCCAATTGTATCCTGGGCTGGAGGTAATTGTCCTCCTCTACTCTGCCCTTGTGAGGTCTGGAGTACAGGGGGCCACCAGCACAAGAAATATGTGTAGCTGTTGGAGCAGGCCCAGAAAATGGCCACAGAGATGATCAGAGGAACATCTTTCCTACAGAGACAGACTGAGGGAGCAGGGATTGTTCAATCTGGTGAAGAGAAGGCTCAGAGTCACCTCACTGCAGCCTTCCGGTACTTGAAGAGAGCTTAAAAATAGGAGAGACACCAACTTTTTACACATTGCATTAGTAATAGTACTAGGGAGAATGGTTTTAACTAAGAGAGTGGAGATTTTGATGATATATTGGGAGGAAATTCTTTACTCAAAAGGATGGAGTGGCATGGGAGCTGGTTACCCAGTGAAGCTGTGGATGCCCCATCCCCAGAAGCATTCAAGGCTAGGTTGGATGAGACCCTGGCAGCCTGATCTAGTTGGTGACAATCCTGCCTCTGGCAGGGGGGATTAAAAATGGATTGTCTTTAAGGTTTCTTGCATCATGATTTTTTGATTCCATTATTTAATTCACTTCCCAGATGAACTGCAGCTATGGGTAATAGGAGGGTTGGATGTTGCCATTGTGAGGCTGCTCACTATCTTTGGAAGGGTACAGAGATCAGGATCTGCATTACTGAAGAAAGGCAGGTAATGCACCCATCTTCAGTGGGGCAAGGAGAATCCAGAAAACTGCAGGACAGTCAGTTTCTGGGACAGTCACGGTGCAGGCAATATTGGAAGTCATTTATTGGCACATGAAGAAGAAGGTAGTAATTGGGAAAGGTCAGCATGAATTTACAAGTGTAAATTATGCCAGACCTTCTAGATCAAATGAGTTCACTGTGGATGAGGGGAAAGCAGAGGTCTACCTTGAGTTTAGCAAGGCTTTTTGTGCAGTCTCACACAGAATCCTTGTATTCAATTTCAGATGTTTCAGTTTGGATGGGCAAAATTCCAACCAGATTGATGTTCAGAATCATACTGTGCCTGAAAGTTGGTTGCAAATTGAATTCCACAGGGATTGTCCTGCCTGATGTCTTTGTCAATGACCTAGATGCAGAGGCAGGATGCAGTACTTTCAGGCTATCAATGATGATACCAAATAGATGGTGTAGTTGATGTGCTTGAGATCCGGCCTGCCATTCAGAGAGATTCATGTTTGCTGGAGGACAGGGCCAACAGGAGCCCCATGAAATGCAGTGTGGACAAATGTAGCATCCTGCATCTCAGATGGACAAGGACCCTGCACAGGCTTATAAGGCATGGCTGGCTTGGTAACAGCTCTGCTGGAAAGGGCATGCAAGGCCTTGTGTTGGGCTGAGTGTGAGTTAGTGGCAAAGCCTGGCAGCAGTGAAAGTGCATTAAACCATATGAACAGCAGCACAGGTGGCAGATGAAGGGAATTGGTAATTCCCTTTCACTCAGTGCTCATTAGATCACATCTGGCAGAGTGAGTCCAGTCTTGACTTCCCCAGCATATGAAAGCTTTTGATAAACCCTAATGAATCCATTGGAAGAACAGAAAGATGGCTGGGGGTTGAAGCATGAAATTTAAGAGCAGAGGCTCAGGCAATGGGGCTTGTCCAGCCCACAGAAAAGAACGGCAACTTTCCAGTTGCTAAGTGGAGGTTACTGAGAAGATAGGGTTGGGCTCTGTGCCAAACAATGAGAGATGAAGGTCATAAATAATCAGGGAGGCTTGGGCTACATAAAGGAAAAGGAAAAGAAAAAAAGATACTATGTGGACAATTAGGCAATGAAATGGTTGACGTAGTGGGGTTTTGCAGTCTCTGAATGGAGGATTTTAAGACTAAACTGTACAAAGACATGAACAACCTGGTCTGGGATTTGGTGAACTTCCAGAGTCCCTTACACTCAGTTATTTTACGATAACCTTTAAGATGGATCTTCTCCATTTTCTCTGTAGAGTTTCTTCTATTTAATACAGTTTACAGTTTGTAGACTTGAAGACACTGCAATGTTCAGCCCACAGACCAAGAAAATTATATAAAAGGTTGGCCCCCAATTTTAGCTAGACACGATCTAAGACAATTTGAGCAAAGACATCAAGAGACAAGATGCGACGACATCTTTTATTGTTTTTAATATGAGTGAATTGATTAAAAGATCTGAAATGTTGTAAAGCAATATACATACTGAATAAATAATATGCACAGAAGAGTCATGTCTACATTGTAACACTGGCTAGTACTCAGAATACTTAAAATAAATCCAGTGACATTGGATAAAAGTCCATAAAAATGCTATCCTGTCTTCCCTTGTATGAAATTGTTCAAGTATAAAAAAATCCAATACAGTGTAAAATATTAAATTCCATTTCGGTCAAGAATAAAAATTGCAAGTATTGTAGTTTCACAGGACAATGTAAAGCAGCATTTCCTAGCAAAGGGAAAAATAGTCAGTCTACATACAGATGAGTGAGAAAACTGCACTAATGTACTTGAGAGGTCTACATGAAGAACTATTAGAGGGAAAAAGAATGAACTAGCAATATTTAATGTAAAAACCTAAAAAAAAAAAGTGTTAATTTAAGAGTACCCTCATACAGTGCACATACTGAATTTAAATAAATCCAAGTCAACATCCTTAGTTAATTAGGTTAATATTTAATATGCTACATCTAAGTCTACTGAATAATTTATGCCATGAGATGAATACATAATTATACAGTGTCACATCTAAAGTTGCTTTCTTTAGAGCACAGCATAGTAAAACTTTCAAAATAAATATTTCTTTTTAAATAGCATAACAATTAAGGCACAGTATAAATCACATACCATTAACCCTTCAAGAACTGCAGTCTTGGTAACAAAAGTTGCCTTGTGTAATGTACGTTCACTAATAAATATTTTAAATATAGTCCTGAAATAGATATTAAAATCGTACAAATGGTTTCAGAAAAGAAAATTCCCTTAAAACAGTTCTTAAAAGTTTTAATTCATTAAGCTTCTTCCTGCCTTTATTCACAAGTTACGAATAGATGCAATAAATAGAAAGAGAAGGCTGTTGTAGTAAAGGGCTGATCCTATTTTAGAATCAGAATAGCTGACACCAGCAGTTAAAGTTTCCCAAAAGTGAAACAGGATGGGGCGAGGGATTAGGATGTGACAAGCTCATCACATGAGCATGAGTGATGTGTTCTGTCCAGAACTGTCTGTGTTATTGATTGTCTCTACAGCTGTTGCACCCCTTACTTCCACATCACTTGCTCCATAGTTCCACTCATCCAGAGGACAGATAAGAAAATAACTTTGGTGCCTGTCCGCCATCTTACTAGCAGGCCATCTTCCTTGGGTTGTTCGATGCCCGTTAGTGAAACGGTGGGAAGATGCCATCTCACGAAGACAGCTTCTGAAAGCTACACAGGACAATCAGTGCTTTAAGCTTGTTTCCTCTTAAATGGATAAAGGTTACATATTGCTGACTCAGTTTTTTCCCCTGGTTCGAACTTTTTGAATACCACTTTCTCACTTATAAAAGGCAGTTTTGCTTCCCTGATACTGTAAAAATACATCTTTGCTTTTTTGGTTCTCGTTTCTTTTAAAATACAAAGTCCCATTGCTACTCCTGCCACTCTTTCATGACAGTACAGTATGTTTTCCCCATTTTCTTCTGGATCGATACTTGAAACTAGCCATGCCGCACTACCCCTCCCCTCTAACAACAAGATTTGGATGCATACTGTATGAAGACAGTGGAATAAAAACTCTTTAGTTTCGCAATAGCGTCGCTTTCCTTAAAGCTCCTTAGTTAACATCAATCGTCTCTGATTAACTACTTATACTGGAAGGCCAAAAAGAGGAAGAGAAAGAACGAGCTTCCCTCGGGAGTCCATCTGCTATTGCATACGATCCGTCTGCAGCTGTTGGGGTTGGTACTGGCCAAAAGCCGCAGCCGCCGCAGCCGCCGTCCCCGGTGCTGCTGCGGTGATGGGCTGCTGCACCGCGTAGCCGTAGCCCCCCGCCGCCACGTAGCCGGCAGCGGCGGCCGGAGAGGCGGCGTACGGGTATTGCTCATAGGCGGCCGCCGCCGAGTACTGGGCGTAGGCAGCTCCGGTGTAATCGATGTAGGGCGTAGTGGAAGCGGCGGCTGCTGCGGGTTGAACGTGGGGAATTACCACTCCGGGCTGCACAAAAGCCTGTGGATAGACATAGTGAGCTGGGATCCTGTTGAAAGATGGGAGAGGGAGTCAGAGGTGGTAGGCGAGTTAGCGCCTAAGCGTCGTATCCATACTCCGAAGTCAGACAAACTCAATTTAGTTGTTGTTATGTGCATAGGGTTGCCACAATAACTGGGTGGAACAGACCGGTTATCAGTTGGTTGGCCTGAAAACATGAGTTGCTCTGAAGCACAGCCTTATAGCCGAGTTAAACAGGAGCGTTTAATGTTGCTTGAGGATGTTACGTGGGATGTTATCAAACCCTTTAGAAGGCCCAGGATTACTGATGTCAGTTTAAGGCAACTCTGAAGGAGGAGGCTCGATTGCAGCATTTGTTTTTCAAAACACCTCAAGTGGTTTTCGCGATCCTGCTTGTCGCCGAACTACTTGCCTCTTAGTGAAATTATTTCCTGTGAGTACTGTTATTATTAGTAACACGGCGGTTTGACAGCCTCGCTGTTTGACAATGGCCAATAAGGCAACAAAACAGCTTAGCCCTGTTTACGTAAAGTGTTCTGGGGGGGAGCAGGGAAGAAAGGTGTATTGTGGCAACCCTACTTAAGTTGCTATGCAGACTCAGCACACATTAATTTCTCTGCAACCTCAGTCACCCTTATTAAAAATAAGAATAAAAACAAAAACAAAAACAAAAACAAAAACAAAAACAAAAAAAAACCAACACAGGCGACAAAAGAGTTTAAATAAAGTTCACAAGTGTGGTAAACACAGCAAGAATCACACTTTCCAAACGAACTATAGTGCAGCTCACTCCGTCACAAGAGGCCATTGAGGGAAGCTACATGGATGCTATTAAAATCCATAACAGTGACTCCTAAGTACATGTGCATCACACTTTTAAAAAGTTCATAAGGACACAAGGGTCAAACCTGTTTGATTATCAGGCCACTGCTGTCCTGTTTTGTGCCAGCTTGTTTATTTCTATGCAAGACATACAGCATAGAGTTTTTTGGAAGGTGGGAATAGGATTAAGTCTAAATAGATCTGGTGCTTAACAAAAGCAAAAAAAAAAAAAACAACAAAAACAACAACCAAACAAGCAAACAAAAAGACCAAACAAATGTATGGCTTAAGCAATAACCATTCTGAACAAATCAGTACACACACTTTCTTCACATCTTCTCCACAAGAGAAGTGTACACACAAATTCATCTCAAAATTGTGTTTGATCACATAATACAGTTTATTAAAATGATGCATCTGATATAATTTTCATTTAAAATCCATAGCTTTGTCTCACATCTGGATTTTCACTGGGAAGTCCTTCACATTCCGAACTCATTTCCAGAAAGTGAGTTTTATATAAAACTGCTTGTGCAAATTTACAGCTATTTAGTAATGAAATTTACCTTTACAGACAACTCTGAAGACTGCACCAGCCTTTTAGTGCACTGTAGCATAGATGCAACCTGCAATAGTACACAGTGTCCTCCAATTGTAAGTTTTAATGGAAAGCTTTTTTGCTTTTTTAATTTTTAAAATGACATCAAGATTTACCTAAATGGTCAACAAGGAAGCATTTCAGTCAGAAGGGGCACTGTCACCTAGATTCATAGCAAAGAAATAGTATAAAATACATGAAAACCGGACTTTGGAACAGCCTGGTTTTCTTTCTTAAGAAGAAGAAGAGCTCAGTGGCGTGAATAGGAACACTGCACTCATAAAAACCCAGCGTGTCAATGGAATTCACTTCCTACTGGATGAAGGGAGAAATGGAAAAAAAAAAAAGAGAGAATGACAAATAGGGATGGGAAAGGAAAGAAAGCATAAGATAAAACAATAAGTTGGGTTTTTAAAACTCACCTAATTTATGATGTGATTAGCCAGAACTGCATTTGAAGCATATTTAAGCTGGCTCTGTGCATTTAAATACACATCATTACCTGAGCTCCCCATACAAGATGGATGAGCAAGAGCATGCGTTTCGTATTGGTCACCAGCCAAGGAAAATTTCAATAAATATAACATCATGTTTTTAAGTATTAAATAAAGAGGAATGAAAACGATTTTAAAGAGAGCCCCTTCTGCATCATGTAAGAGCCCATTCAACATCACATCACAAGACTTTTTATGTACGGCATTTATGAAATAGAATAGTCCTAACAGAAATGGTTCAGCAAGAAGGCTTATCTAAGTGCTCGTGTTGTCTGCAACTGATGTTACTAGAATTTTCTTAGGACATTAGGACACTCGATCGGATCCTTGAACAAGACAGAAAGATACATGTGCTCCCACTTAAACTCTTATGACTTGTTTCATTAAGCCAAGAAACTAACAGGTGGTGAAGTTATGAAACATGACCCGTTTGCCACATCTTACCCTACAACAAACATAAACCCCAGGCAGGCTCCTCACCACCGTGCCATTTCACACGTGGTGATTGACAGCGTAAGCTGCACTGGGGCTATTTTTGATCATCTGTCATGCTACAACTGTTTTGAGTCGACTGAAACGGCTTTATATGGCCAAAGTCAATTTCTACCTACTGCAGAGGCCAGCACGTGCAGAGCCTGGCCATTCAGAACCCAACTGCTTTTAGTGCTCTGCCAGGTCAAAAGTTGAAAAAGCAATGCCTAATAGCTCTGGATATCCTTAGTATCAATAATTTTAAATAAAAGCTGCTGCTTTGTTCTTGAAAGTAAGAGTGTGGGAATTGCACATGGTTTGAGCTTTCTTTCCTGACAGTAGTTTTTATTTTGGAACACCTATTTGTTGCTTTAAGCTCTTGCACTAAAGGAAAAGGAAAGCCACATTTAACTTTAGCAACAACTATAGCTTTGGGATATTCAAAATGAAATGACTCCACGCTGCCGTGTGCCTTACGACTTCCCCTGTTGTTATAACAGAAGATGTGTTTTTAACTAAGACCTCCCAGAATAATCCTACAAGCAATAATAAGGCGACAGCTAATTGTTTTAGAGGAAAGGACAGTTTGGACTAATGCAGAGAGCTGTGTCATGCAGAAATTCAGCCTTAGTAACACATAATTGAAATCTCAACGCTACGCTATTGAGAAGGTGGTTATTTAACTTTGAATGACATGTTTTGCTTCAGACCATGGTAAGGTTTGGTGAGCATCACTACCGAGTAGAATTTAGTCAATGAACAGCTTTCCTGATAATAAAAATAGGTCACAGAAGCACCAAGGCATCCCCTTAAGGTGCTCCCTTTTGAATTTGCATCTGGTAACAGCAAGAGGACATTTAGCAATCTGCAGGTTCACTTCTGACTGTTCTGGCTTCATTCCCTAGAGCCTGGTTAGCAGTACTCTGATACTACACATGTCTCCCAACCACAGACTAAAAGAGGGCTTCTCCTTCTCTCTTAAGGAAGGCAGAATTGCCTGGCTGGAGACAGAACTATAGGAGACAGTAACAAGCAGGCAGTATCAGCTCACCATTTGATAGCAGCCTTATCAACTTGAGATTTAACTCTGGTCTTACTAGAAAGAGTGGGAATGGGAATGCCCTCATTTTGATTGAGGCACTACAAGTTCTAGAAAAAAATAAGGGGACAAACTCTGACAGAACAAGTCATGTCCTACACCGGTCCCTCTGCATAACCCCATATTTTTCCTCCATAATAGTAAAATAAAAATTATGAAAGCAAAATGAGAAAATCTGTTTTAGGAGACAGAGTTATTTTTCCCTCTCCTTAAATTCCTATTGAATTCAGGGGTAGTATTTCAATAAGCAATTCTGAAAACAGAGCTGTAGATAACCAGTCCTGTGACCAAACAGCTTCCTTCATGCAGTGAAGCTAACCTAGTTGCTAGCTCCTTCCACTGCAATAAAAGCTGTATTTAATTTGGAATACTGTATTTCTGCATCCTTTCAGTAAAGTAATTTAACACACTCCAGTTATCTTCAGTTTCTTGCTTGTTAGGTGGGCAATCATGACAAAACACTGTTGACCATCCTGGAGTATGGAAGCACCTTACTGATCTGCATTCTGATTGATAGGGAAAAACAAAATAAAACTTTTGCAGCTTCTGTGGAAGAGTTAGCAGAGGGTTGGTAATGAATCATTACTACAATCCATTTAACAGAGCATATGAGTAAAATGTTTTTTTTTTTTTTTTTTAAGTGCAACTGCATGGGAGGATGAGAGGTTTTAAGGTGTGCAATCCATGCAGCATCATCTGAGAGTGAGCTCTTAATAAATGTAGATTCAAGCACTGAAACAGCCCAGCAGAATTGTCAAGGAATATAGAGAACGAAGGTTTTCATTTATCCTAATGAATGCTGTCCTTCCTAATTTGAAGTACATCCCTTAGAAAATACACAGGCCATTGGAAATTCCCAGGGGGAAGCAGGTTTAGTAATCTCCTTTGTCTGTACATAGCAAAAGAAAGGCAAAAAGCAAGGATTAAAAATGACTAATTTGATATATACACGACCCTGGTACCAACATTCCTCTTCTCAGATTTATATACTTTGCATTAGGAATAAAACCTTATTCAGCCTGCTGGAAGAATTCCCCTGACCTAAGCAAGATTTCAATGATCTATTGTTGGCTCGGGGTAGGGAAAGCAAGAAGGAGCCCTCCACTTGCACAGTGCTTTCAGCAACAGATTGCACAGGTTCTCCTTTTCTGTTATGCTCAGCAAATACTCTCTCCATGGCTGCTCCCTGGGCAGTTCACTGGTTCCTCTTTGCAGCAGGGCTGTAGCAGCTCTGCAGACCACGCACTCCACCTCCTGCCCTCCTCGGTGCTGGCGTCACACACTGAGCACCGCGCACACACTGCCGTCCCCTCACACTTCAGAGAAGTCAAACAAAGTACGGCAGAGGAAGAAGAAAAAAAGACAGAAAGTTTTCCACAGCCTCCCCAGGTGTCTCAGGAGAGCAAACGTTCTCCTCTAAAAGCGCATAAAGCTTCTAGGAAAACTTTTTCCTGCAGTTACCTACAGGTTTGATGAAGCAAACTATTGAGAAGCTATTCCTGCTTCTGGCAGCTGGGTACGCTACATGAAGCTATTCTAGTTGTGACACGTTTTCCCTACTTGATTGTTAGCTTTTTCATTAATTAGCCAAATGCATTATTTTGCAATGAGTTTCTCAGCCAGTGCGCGTTAGTGAAGTGACGCCGTATCGGAATTTTGAAGCAGACCTCACCTCCTAATTAAATGCCTACAGGAAGCAAGAGTTAGAGATACTTAGGAACAGTATAGTCGAGTAAAGGAGAAATGTGCTACGTATTAAAGTCAGACCGAAGGAAAAAATCTCCAATTAGAAAGCCCAACAGGACGCACATTGTTAATAAGGAGCTCCACACCCCTCCTGAGAACAAACCCCCCCAAAATTATGAACATGCAAGCAATATGTTGATTCACTTAAAAAAAACCAAGAAGTCACACCATTTAGCACTCACTACAAAATAAGGTTAAAAAAGTCACAAGCTACAGCTTGAAAGCAAGGAAACAAAAAAAGGCCCTTTGCTCCCCATGGCAAAGTCACTCCTCAACAACAAAAACAAAATTAAAAAGACCCCCCCCCCAAAAAAAAAACCCACTTCACTACAGCTCTTTCGAGTAAATAAAAGCACACAGTTTAGCTATCAACACCACTTCATTACCGTAATAAATAAATGAAAAAAAGCACACGGAGGTCTATTGACTATATGAAAAAAACATACATGCATCGTTAATCACCATTTTAGCTTGTTTGTGTTTGAGTCTACTGGTTACAGAGTTTAATTCCAAACAGAACTATTCCACCTCTTATCATCATATCCTTCTGATCAGTTATCTTAACTGTAAACGATCCCTGTCAGATTAGAAAGAGATAAATAACATTGAGTCAAGCTGAAAAAAGAGAAACGGGGCACAGCAATCTTGCATAAAGTCATACCTCCTTGTTTTATCATAGGGTCATACGGGACCGGGCTGCTTAGGTGGAGGGGACGCGTCCCACACAACTTGACTCGGCTACAGCGTTCAGAACGTTACCGACAAGGAGAGCACAGTTACAGGCATACGTTTGTAAGTCTGCAATCTGCAGTACTGCTGCTGTGTTTATAAGGATGCTAGTGCCAGAGGCCTTCAAGGATCATACTTTTGCTTTCCACAAAAAAAAAAAAAAAAGAATTCTCCTCCCCTGTTTGAGGTCCCATTGAACAGACTTACCCAAAAGGCCTCTGTATGAGAGCTGGATGAAGCTGCTGAACACCAAAGGCAAAACCTACCAAGGAAAACACATCACATTCTCCATATGAGTTTCCTTTGGCTATTTGCCACACACACGCACACAAACGCAGGGTAACGGCCTCCAGTGGTGGTGTCTCTAAGGCTGGAGAACCACAAACCAGAAAGCAAAATACATCGGTCCCTACACACACACACACACAGACATCCATGCAGAAATTAAAACAGTGAAGCTCACGCTTCCCTAGTGGTGTTTGGAAGAATGACTCTGGCTAAATAACGAGTAGAAAGTTTTCATTAACTTTTGATTTTATGCTCCATTCTGGTCCTTACTGTCCATCTATATATGGCCCTTTTTAACCATCGGTGTATCTGTGCTGTTTTTACAGACTTAAGCCTTAGCCCTCTCCACATGAGGATTTAGCAGGGGTTCAAATCCTTGACTTTGCTTCTGCTCTCCAAATGCCCAAGCACAAAATCCCATTCCTGTGTGGGCACAGAACTGCTCACAGCGCTCCCTGGGCTCAACACCTTCAGAGCTCAGACGTTTACACGCGCCGTGCTCAAAGCTCTCTCAGGGTGTGAGGCAGCACTTTGGGAAGTGGCAAGGACATCAGATTGGCTCAGATGTGGCCTTGGGAAATGCTACTTTATTTTAAAATCCTTCCCATAGCTCCCATCTGTTTTAGGACTTTCCTTTAAGATACTGTTGGTATTAATAAGACCACACACACTCGAAGCGATTCATTCCCAGGCCACTCTTTCCCTGCAATGATACTGTAAATGGTCAGCTCCTCCACGTTCCCAGCAATGGAAATAGCCGATGAAGAATCTGAACTGTGCAAATCCTCCTGGAGAACTTGGGATATTGTATCTCCAGTTGCTTTTGGTGCTTAAACAAATAGCCACAAAGTTACTGTGTGCTGCCTTTAGAGACAAAAGCACACCTGACCCCCCAATGCGCTTCAGGGGAGTGTGGCCCAGCACTACCTTTCCCAAAGCTCAACTCCCTTCAGGAACCCAAGGTGCATGCAGGGCCGCGTCCTCACCTGGCTGCATGATCCTCGGCTTGGCACCCAAGTACGCCAGGTTGACATTGGCCTTCCTACCATCAATGATGGGGTTGGGGTCCTTACACGCTCGTTCGGCAGCGGCTCTGTCGGCCATGGTGACCTTCAGGGGCGAGGCTCCGCGTTAGATCTCTCCCTCGGGGCGACTGGGAGAAGTCCCCCGCCCCGGTTCAGCCGCCCGGGGTTCCCCCCGCCTCGCCTTGCTGCTCCGGGGCAGCCGGCAGCCGCCGAGGGTGCGGGCCGAGCTCCGCTGGCAGCAGATAACCCTCGGCGAGGCCGTATCAGGGAGCAACAGGCTGGGCGAGAAGAGACGGGATTCGCCCTCCATCTCCTTTTTCAGTAATCCTCCCCCCGCCTCTCTCCGAAGTGCCCAGCAGGGAGGGGGAAAAAAAAACCCAACAAAACAAAACAAAAAACTAAGAAAAGAAAGAAAGCAAAAAGAAAAAAGAAAGAAAGGAAGGAAGGAAAGAAGGAAAATCCTCCAAACCCTCCCGCTCCCCACGCAGCGACCCCCGCAGAAGTTTCTCCCGACGGCGGCCGCAGCCGTCCCCGCACTTACAAAGCCGTATCCCCGGGACTTGCCCGTCTGCCGGTCGGTGATGACCACCGCCTCCTCGATGTCGCCGAACACCTCGAAGTACTTGCGCAGGCTGGAGTCGGTGGTGTGGTAGGGCAAGCCCCCGACGAAGATCTTGGTGTAGGTGGTGTCCTTCTGCGTCGTGTGCATCTTCCGCCCGGCCCTGAGCTCTGCACCCACGCGTGGCCGCCGGGGCGTGCGGGTCCTGGGCGCCGAGACCCGCTCCCAGAGTCAGCCCTGTTCTCCTGCCTTCTTTTTCCTCCTCTCTGCCTCCCGTCTCCCCCCCGCCACCCGGTCACGGCGCGGCTCCCCGCTGCTTCTGCCCGCCCAGCTGCCTCCTGCTCCGGGCGCGGAGCCCCGCAGCCCGCGGGGGGCTCGAGGTAGGTGCCGGGGACGGGAGGGGCAGCGGCCGGGCAGCGGCCAGCCCGGCGGAGCGGCGGCGGGCGGAGGAGCGCTAAGCGGCGAGTGGCCTCCCCCCCTAAAAGCCACCGGGTCGGGCACTCTCGGTTCCTCCTCCTCCTCCCGCAGGGGCGGGGACCGCGGTGGGGCGGCCCCCGCGCACGGCCGCGGCTCGGCCGGGGCTGGCACACAGCTGGCGGCAACAGCTGGATGCCGTCGGAACGGGGGCTGCTGCCGGAGGGCCCGGCGGGGAGTCTGCGCGTGTCCCCAGGCTTGGGCAGATAAGCAGTGCCGGCGGAGTTGTGGGGTCACCGCTGCGAGCCGGCAGCCCCCAGATGCTTACATCCCAAACCAAATGCCGGCGGTGACCCCCAGCCGCATCACCTGCCTTACACCCCAAGATGGAAAAGCCGGGGCCCGGCAGCATTTCCATTACTACTGTTATGGTGGGGCTGGTGGTTGTTATTGTTCTGCACGCAGGGCCAAAGCAATTGGTAAAGCTGCTTCCCTCCTCTTTCTCTCCTCTTGCTGCCTCGGCCCTGTGCTGTGCTGAGAAGGATGCGGCAGAACAAAAGAAAGGACATGGAGGGCTGTGGGAGCTGGGGGGCAGGGAGGCTCACAGGGAGACAGGAAGGATGGGAGGAAGGTTACAGATTGGAGAAACATATGTGCACATGTGTATGGACTTCTGAACCAAACCCTTGTGGTCACGAAGCCTTGATAAGTGCTAGTGCCTCTATCTCCTTGTGCTTTTGTCTGTTAGACTTTCCCTGTGAAGTCCCCTCTTTTAACATAAAGGAGCGATGCACTGGTTTCCAGAAATGATTTTCAAGAACTTCTCAGTCCCTCTAGTACCAAATGTTACCCATAATGACATCAATCCTAGTCTTAGGCCCTGCTTGCCCCATATGTAATATTGGCTCTGCCTGATTTTCTTCAGCAGTCATCGTACTGGTTCTAATGGCCTAGAATGTGCAGCACCAGGCTGTGCTGTCACTAAAACTAACCCCAAACCCCACACCATCCTTCAGATTCTGCAGATTAAACAATCTGTGTTATTATGTTAGAACTAACTGAGATTTAAGCTCAGCAAACCTAGCAGGATCCTGAGAGATGAAAGACTGAGAGAGATGAAACTTTATAGCCTGGAGAAGAAGAGGCTCAGGAGGTATCCCTTCAGTGTCTAAATACACTAAATAAATAAAGGGAGGATGCAATGAAGATGGGGCCAGGCTGTTTTCAGTGATGCCCAGTGCCAGGACAAGAGGCAGTTGACAAACTGAAGCACAGGAGGTTCCCTCTGAACACCAGGAAGAACTTCGGTGCTGTGTGGGAAATGGAACACTGGCAGAGAATGCCCAGACAGGTTTTGGAGTCTCATCCTGGACATGGGTTTGGGTACTCTGCTCTGACTGCTGGACCAAGTGGACCCAGAGGGCCCTTTGTCACTTCAACCATTTTGTGATTCTGTGATCCAGACATAAATGTTGCTTTTCACTTCCTGTGATTCCAAGACATTAACTTTGGCCTGAATCCAGTAAGGCCATTAACTCTGCCCCAAGACATCTCCCAGCATACTTCTTATAGTGGTCTGGAACCCTCTGTTAAACACAACAAAGCCAATTCTGCTCTGATGGTTAACTGTCACCTTAAGCTCTGGCCCAGTGACCTGAACTTACGTAGTAGTCCTACTCAAGGTGTCAGCACCGTAGAGCACTACAGCACACTGCGTAGGAGAACTGTAAACTCCTTGCCCCTTTGAAGGCCAAAAGGATGAACTTCACCTAAAACCAACCATAGCATTCCCTGTCCCTTTCTGTGCCCACCACTCCTGCTTGTCTTGTGATGTCTGCAGGAATGGAGAATTAGCCTAGTTTTGTAGTCATTGTAGTCCATGTAGTCATGGATTCTTGCATTAAGGCCAGAAAAGTAATGTTTGGCTACCCCAGAAGTAATTGCAGCTCTATTAAGGAATTTGCCTCTTTCATTCCAGACACCAGACTTTTATCTTTATTCTCTTGCCCATCAACTTTTGATTGCTATAGTGTGATTTCTTACAGCTAACTACATCATCCATCCTCCAAATATTGTCAGCCTTCTACAGCCACCTAATGCTAGTAGATCTTCAGTACAAAGCTTCCTTAAAGCCTCGAAGCTGTCATCGGATCTGATCCAATAGAGGGGTTTTTGGAAACAAATTTTCAGCTTAATTGGCCTCTGGGATCCAGTAACAAATACAGTTTGTTTACTGTAATTGAGCAATGACTTCATATTGTCAGCGCACATACCAGACCTGCGGACTTACAGACTTCAGGCATAAACCGAACACTCACACTGCTTTGATATCTTTAATCTTGGATCTCACTTCAGCAAATGAATCCTCTTCCTATCCTGTTTGCCCGGGTTCTCTCTCCAAACCTGCAACTGCCTGCTGTATAGCTAAGAAATCTGTCCTTACTTCTAGCTGTAGTCACTCAAGAAATTCTTTCCTTCCCACAGTCCTGAGTGTGTTGCATCTGCAGAGGCAGCACTCCTCTTCCCAGTCTTCTAGCCTATAAAGACTGTGGCAACAGATGGAGCTGATCAATCTCACCAGTTTCAAGCTGTATCCACAGCCCAACACAAAACTGAGCCCGAGTGGAAGACTGGAGATTTTGGCTGACTGAGCCCAGAACAGCTGGTCTTCCAGGATCCAGAAACAAAACTTAACTTTCCATATCTATATGCCAATAAAGGGCAAAATTCTTATATTTAGACAGGATTAATCAGCTGGCCCTTGTAGTAGCCTGAGTCTGTCTGTCACAAATCAAACACAACCACAGTGACATAATTAACTTGAGGTCCAGGAAGCATTTCGTAAGGAAAAAACACACCTTAATTCCCTCTGACGTCTCCACTCTTCTTACTGCTTTTGCAGCCCTTGTGGGTTCCTGCAATGAACAAGCCTTTTCTGGTTCTTCTCTCCCAAGGTACACATGTGATTCCAAGCAATCATAGCCTTCAACAAGGAAAGGTAGCTCTCACAGCAATAGACCTAACTTGCACTACAACACTACCATCATGCTACAGACATACAGACCCTACATGAACCAAAAATATATCTTCACCTCATTCTGTCCCATACCGGTTTTAATTATGAGTTTAAAATTTAGATGAGCAGACCCTTTTAAAATGTTTTCCTAACTAGTATTGCCAGCCTTTTCTACTCCGTTACCTCTTCTAATTCATCCATCTATCTTCTCCAAAAGCTGCATCTTTTCTTTCATCTTAATCATAGATTAAATCCTAGGCTAGTTATCTTCATTTTCCCATTCTCATTCTTGATCTGTTTATCTAAAGCACAGCGATCCTTTCCTAAACCCTTACAGCCTATGCAGGAATTCTTTCCCAGCCAGCAGTAGAACTAGCTCTTCAACCTCTGCTTCCTTTTTGCACAGTAGCTCTAACTCTGCCCCATTCTTGAATTCTGTCACCTACCTCAGTCCTGCATGGAGTTCACAAGGACTGTCAATCTGAGCTTGTTGCAATGGATGCCATAATCCTGTGAAGAGTGAGCCGAGGCCTTCTGTTGATCAGGACAGAAGAGCACAAATTTGTCTGGACAAACAGCAGGGTTATTTCTTTGTTCTGTGTGTTGAGTTCAGTTCAGAGAATTTGAGAAGCCAAGGGCAGAATAACTTCATTTGTTGCTGGATCCATAGGATTAATATGGTCACTAACAAGGGGTTGGAGCCGTGGGATCCAGTGCTCAGTTTGGGGTAAGGTGAACTGGGAATGGCTTTCATGCCACCCTTTGGAAGAGCCATGGTGCTCAACTATTTCCAGGAATGATTAGGGTATGAGTAGTTTTGTCCGGGCAGAAGTGACAGACCTAACCACAGTTTTGAGATAAAGAGTTCTGGGCAGGAGGTGCTAATAAACTTATCTGGATCAAAATCAAGAGTGGTGCTTTAAGATACTTCTGTGGCAGACAGCGAACTCTAGGCTTGGTCAGGATTGAGTTTTGGTGGCCCCTGCAGGAAGGAGAAATGACCGCAGATCTTCAACCCTTTGTGTCTTAGAAAGCAGCTATCACCCGCTCCATCAGCCTAGTCCTCTCAGGAACAGCTGCCAACTGAGTACATAGTTCCCACAGAATTCAGAAATAAACTCAGTGTTCCAACACCAGTTCTTAATCCTAACACTAGCCTTGATTCAGGAGAGTGAGCACAATTATCCAAGCCCAAATTGTCACCCATTACATTTTCTTGTTTACTAAGCCTCATTCTACTCAATGGCTCCTGCAGGCTTCACATTTAATACCAGCAGTCCTTGCCCTTCTTTCCTAATATTGAACTGAAACTATCAATGACACCACATCTTTTGCCAACCATAGTATTCCTAGAACCACAATTCTATCATCTCATTTCTCTCACATCCTAATGCCAATCAGCTAGCCACAGTTTAACTTAGGAGGTGACTGCTGTATCATGTGCAATCTCTCTGATACCATCCCTTTTCTTCTTTGATATTTCTTCAAAGATTAAGGTGATCACACAATTCTCCAAAACTTAGCTTTTCCTAAAACTAAACACTTAATGTAGCCTTAAGATGCTCCAAAGCAATTTTCATATTACTTCAGCATATTAACAGATTCTCTTTTCTAAAGCAAGGAGAGATGTCCCTGGCCATTAACAGATGACAGTTCCAGTGAAATTCAGAAATAAACACAGTACTCCTGACGATTATTTCCTTTAGCCCAACCATATCACTAAGATAAACACAAGAATAGAACCCCTACCATTGAGGGGTAACCCCTCAAAACTCAGTTTTTATCCTTTCAGCCCTGCCAGGATTAAACCTCTTCCTACTTCGGTGATTCTGACATAATGTAGGATGAACATTTCCAGCCTTTGGATACCTCAGGAATTCTAGCCTAAATCCCAGAGAGGTGCTGCAGCTAACTCTCGTGTGTTCAGTACTGTCAACATGAGCCTGTATTTTTGCACACCCTATGAAAAACAAACACAGCCCTCTGACTCTCACAATGGTGATCTTTACTATCCTGTGACCAAATTAAGGCTGATTTGGCATTACCGTACCAGCCTGTATCTTATTTAAACAGCTATCAGAAAATAACATATTTTCAACTCTTTCTCAGTCTTAATTGTCAGTTTAACTCCATGCTTCCCAAAGGGAAGTGACCTCAACCATCTGAAAATAAATTCAAGACCGTCTGAATACTACCATGTTCAGGCATACAACGTGTGCTTCTCTCCTAAACTGTACCCTAACCCCAAATTTTGAGCTAGCCTTAATCCAAGGGAGCTGACTACAAAACTCCAGAAGGGTCAATCCTTATTGAGAGGACATCAATCTCATAGATGTTCTGGCCTGATCAGGCCTTGTATCTTTTTGCTATAGGTGTCAGGGTTCAGCACAGAGAAGCCTGAAGATGTCCTGTGGAACCTGTAGGTATCACAGGAAACTGATGAAGTTGGATGAATTCTGTGATGAGGATGACTCTGGGGTTAGCTGTTGATTGATTACTGCTTACCTGACTACACTGCATGTATGACTGAGTTTGCAGTCAGACGAGTGGCTTTGAAGATTTAAAGACAAGGATTGTACTGCATATGGTTTTCTGCAGTGAGGTCTGTGGGCAGATACATCATACTTATTATCTCAATTGCTTGTAATAATTTGTATTTTACATTTGTGGATGGGTCACTGGGATGACTCACTGCTAGGGATCAGGTTGTAGCTTTGAAATGCAAGTGTGGAAGAAACACATATATTCCTATATCCTCCAGATTTTGCAGTAGTGATGCCACTGGTGAAAGTGTGATTTTTCAAGCAAGCAGCAAGAATGTGGAAAGACAGATCTATGGAGAGCATTCCTGGGAGAGATGAGAAACTGGGATCTGTAGGGCATAGAGAGGTTTGAAAACTGAACCTGGCTCAATCATATTTCAGTAAGCACCACTGTTATAAAACCCAAAAGCAGTACCTGTCCATTAGGTGGCTATTCTGGCATTTTCAGGATTTCAGTTTCGAGTATAAGTAAAATGTAGGCACCTTGGTTCTGCTTCACACTTTGATATTGCTGTGAATCTCTACCATGCATGTAGATATTGTTGCTGACTGCTATTGTGGCTGAAAAACGCCTCCCTAATAATTTTAATTGTTATTGTAAGTGTATCTGAAGCTATACATTAAAGAGCAGTCTAGTGTTTCTTTTGGAACCTAGTAATGTGACTTCATTGGAGGAAACTGCAATAGCTATCAGTTACAATTAATTGTTTTTACTCAGATATTTTGTGTTTTTGTTGTCGAGCTAAGATAGAGTAGACAACTTGCCAGCTTACCAAATGTTACCACTCGGTGGTATCAACCTAACTGTATCATCAGGCTTTTTATTTATTTATGAACACCATATGCCTGTCATGTCAAAAAGCAGTGGATGTCATGTGTTCATTCATTAGGCTTCTGAAAATAACAAAGACCCCTGATTATATTGCACGCCATTCATTCTTGCTGGCGCTTGTTTCAGTAAATAAGAAAGGTCGTCAGAACATTCAGTTCATCATGAAGTAAACACACCTAAGTGAAATCCCAAAAATTCTCTGTATATCTATATATACACGTATGCACACACTGATTTGCTGTTGCTATTACTAGAATGCTTAGTGCCTAAAACTCCACGGGTTTTGAGCAGCGCTGAAAAGTAATTATTTTTCTGTTAAAGCAGTAAAGATGATCAGTTTGGACAGTGAGACATTTCTGCTGAAGTTCCATAATGCCATAGCTCTGTGAAAGCATTCAGCTAATTACATCAGACATGGCTTTGTCTTCTAATCCACCAACCACATCCTGTTGCAGAGAGGACCAGCGTGTCTCTGCTCAGTGGCTTGGGCAATACGTTTGACTGCACTGGGAAGCATAGCATACAGTAGTAGGCAGTGCACTCTCATGTTCTTGAGAAACTTAGAAACCTCAACGTCCTCATCATCTTCTCACTCTTACTGATGTATAGTCCTTATCTATGATTACTTCTCGAATTGTCAATTTCTGTGAGAAAAATCTTAATTGGTAAAGCTCCTACTCTGTCTCTCCTGGCAGTATGCCTGTTAGAACAGATTTCACCATAGGATTATTTTTTTTCCCCCTGAAATCTATTAATCTCACTGTTTTCCAAAGTCTCTTTCTTTGTAATATCTGAGCACTAATCAGCATGATCTCTGTCTACCATAAACCTCACTACTCCCAGTTGCATCACCAAATGTAGAGCACCAAGGGTAGTTTCAATCTGATATGGATGTTCTTCCCTTTCAAGGGCAGTGGAAGAGCTGACACAAAATTTCAGTGATTCAGCAAACAAAATTCAAAGCTTGTGACACTGTGTATGAAAGACATATTGCCTGTATATAAGAAAGTAATAGGTATGTCAGATGAAGCAGAGGTGAATGATAACTGTACGCAGAATGTTGAATGCATCCATAAAGGGTTCTGCAAGCACGTGCTGGTGGTAGGGGAACACATGGCAAGGCTTATGAATACCAAAGCATGAATGCCATACTGAGTAGTGCTTCCCAGTGCTGCAGCAAGATCTGAAGTTGTACTATGACGGTCATATGCTCTATGAATGGAGGGAAGCTCTCACACTTGCCATATGAACAAGTAATGTCAGGAGAACAATTAATAATGTCGACATCAGGGGAAGGAATAAATGTAGATTTGCAGACTAGCTGAAGCTTAGAAGTAGAAGTGTTAAACACCAGATTTATTTGTCCTGGCCACAGGCAGCTATGATACAGAATCACGGAATGGCCTGGGTTGGAAGGGAGCTCAAGGATCATGAATCTCCAACCTCCCTGCCACAGGCAGGGCCACCAACCTCCCCATTCAGTACTGGACCGGGCTGCCCAAGGCCCCATCCAACCTGGCTTTGAATGCCTCCTGCCCTGAACAGGGCATCCACAACCTCTCTGGGCAGCTGTTCCAGCACTTCACCACTCTCATAGTAAAGAAATTCCCCCTGACACCCAACCTAAATCTTCCCTCCCTCAACTTAACCCATTTCCCCTTGTCCTGCTGAGGACAGGTATCTAGAAAGTATCTTGTTAGATAGTCTGCAAAACCATATTGAATTTTGCTTGGCATAACAGCTGGATGATTCTATGAGAAGCACAACCCTCTCTATCCAACTCCTGCACATCTTTAAAATGCCTTATACCCCCCTCATCTTGTTATTTGATGGAAGAACAAGTGGTCAGAGCTGCCTGCTAAGCCATATACATGTAGCCTGAACTGATAGACCCATATAATTCATTGCTTGCTTGTATTTCATACACAAAACAAAAACTCTTAGTAAAAGAATATCACCATGAAAAAATTCTCTGCCAGTCCAAATTGGTGGATCTCTGCTAAGGGCAGTGAAACAAAACCCAATTACATCACGTTGAATCTAGACTTCAGTCAAGATAAGCAGGAAAAAAAAGAAACACAAATACTGGGATTCTGATGAAAGACAGAAGCCATTAAGCCCTGGTTAGTTACTATTACAAGGGATTAAACAGACAGTTGATGTAGAGAGCAGTGCACATATATTGGTAGGATAGTAGAAGAGAAAAAGAAAAGGTGATAGGTGGAAAAGGAAAGAGAAAAGTGGATAGGTGGAGAGAAATACAGAGAAAAGGTCATTCAAATACACTTTATTCCCTTCAGTTCTTAGCCATGTTGGAGGGATGCTTCTGAAGGAAGTTCTAAGTGAGCAACTAATTACCTGTCACGTGAACATCTCAGTACTGCAGCTCTGGATCCAGGAATCAACTTCTGTGTGGTTCATGCACTCTCAGCCCTCCAGGGAAATGACTTGCACATTCCTGTCAGAGAGCTGAAAGGCTCTAATTTATGGCCTGGAAATACCACATCCTCATTTGCGAAGTTCAGCCCAACACTTCTTTTTTAAAAGGACTTAGTTCCTCTTGCACTGCTTGTCCTGGGGAAACCAAGCTTGCAGGCAACTTAATTTTCATCTAACCACTGAGACAATCAGAGCAGAGGTCCAAAATGTGCCTTTGCCTATGTCACATTAAGAGGAAAAGGAGGGTTGTAGTGTTCCTCTGTCCTTGCCCAGGGACATATCTGCTAATCCCAGCATGAAGAGAGAAAAAGAGAAGGATGAGCTGCTCCACTGAACTGTCCTCCACTTTCCTTTGAAGGCATCTGGGGTATGGAGAAACATGGAGGAAGAAGAAACAAATTTGTGCTCTGTCTTCTTCACCTGAATATAAGAACCCCTTATATTCTGATTCAGGCACTCAAACTAGAGCTTTACAAGTGCTGGAAGAGAGTTTGGGAGGGCACAGGCATCCCACTTGCATGCTGCCCTCTCAGGACAAACAGCATCTTGACAGTCTTGCCGATACTGAGCCAGAGAGTGGTGTTGTGGGAATACACAACTGTTTTTATTACCTCAGCTGTGTTTTCTGATCCAAAGGTATCAAATCTTGCCATCAAGTATTTTTAGCCCAAACTTTTTACCATTCAGTCTACTTTGCAGGCTTGGTTTCTTCGACTAAAAATAGTGCCAGGCCAACAATAGCTTTTAGGTGGCTCTGCTTTTTGGATTAGATGCCATTTGTTAAAAAAAGCAGTGACACATGACAGCAGTTTGGTGCCTCCATTCCAGAAGGATCTCACGGGGGTTGACTGGCCTGCACTGTGTCCCACCACCTGCTGCAGTGGTACAGCTAGTTCTGCACTGTGACACAGCATTCCTCTCCTTCGAGGACTGTCAGAGCAGATTATCTTCTCCTGTTCAGAGATATTATTTTTCTGGCTGGGATTGAAAAAAAAAACATTTTTTCTTATTTCATTTTGGTAGGTAGATTTAGCTATGTTAGGATTTGGCCAGAGCCCCAAAGTGGAACGAGCTTCCTGCTGAGAAGAACCACGGTGATTTTCTTCATTCTCCCCCAGAAGGTCAGGATTTCTGCAGCACACGGTGCTGGTAAGGTGACACTTGCAGCACACAGCTCTCCTCTGCCCATCTTCCTTCCATGTCTTCACGGAAGTGACTCAGGAGGGAGGCGTGCTGCAATTGCCATTGCTTTCTGTATTCATCCTACAAAGCTGAAAGTCAATTTTGTCAAAAAATTTGGTTTAACCTGCAGGCTATAGCTTCAAAATGCACAGTAGATTGTTGGTTTTTTTTTATTTTGTTGGTTTGCTCTGTTTATCAGTGGAAAGTCAAGCAAATTACACTTTGTCAATTGCATCTACATCTTCATTTCTGCAACCAAAAAAGTTTATGTGGTGTTTTTGAGCATTCTTGTAGCCTTTATTGCCCTCATTCGGAAAATGCATGGCTTTTGTCTTTAACAAGAAGGAGAAAACCGTTCTGACATTGTCATGAGGATAAAAATAGTACTGTTTGGCTGGCTTGCGCCTTTAGACCCTTAGTCTTAACTTTCACAGTTCATCTAAGGTGTGAGGTTATGAAGTAGGACACGGAAAACGTGTCATGCTCTAATGCCTCCATTTTCCCCTCTGGAAAGGACCTTTGCTAAGATGCTACAGCTGTGAGCGTGCTAAGTTAGTGCTGCAGAAGAGCTATCACGTTGCCTTTTGGTTAGCCATGCACAGGGATCAAGGTGGATTTAATTCCACTGAGGAATTGTCATGGATTTGAAAAACAGACTCTGTCAACATGAAACAAGTTAAATATTGTGCTTATTGCTTATAGGGGTCAGGTACAATGCTTGGATTTTCTGTAGGCTGTCTCTTTCGCCCCACAGCATCTAATCTACCCAGTTACCTTTTGTCAAAGTCTATTCATTTGCCATGAAGTTTACCAAATCAATACTTTTTAAAATTAGTCTGAGGAATAATTTTTCTGAGATTTGATCATTTTACCAAGATCTGCTAAAGAGTTAAGCGAGGTCAGATAAGCAAGAATTAATCCACCAGTTGGCCCAATCTCACAGACATTGGGTCCTGCAGGTATGTTGTGTTGCAGCATCTCTCCAGGGAATTTGAGAAAAAGAAATGCAGGAGTGTTATCTGGGACCTTGGTGAGGACTGTGCAAAACTGACTAGCTGCTGGACTGTACACATTCTGCCATTAGAATAGGCTTGCTCTAGACAAGATTGCCCCAGTTCTAAGTACAACAGTAATTTAGGAATCTAGAATCCGATATCATTGAATCAGTATTAAGAGAAGAAATTGGAATCCTGCACATTGGAAAACAGGATTTTGATGCTCTGGCTTGCTAGCTATTGTCATACATAGACTGTCATCCAGTCCATATTATGAGTTGTATTAAATGAAATACCAAGGCAACAAAAACTTAGCATTAAATATATATATTTTTTACTTCCCTGGGAAGAAAGCACATGGTTGTTTCAGCCTATCAACTATTTCTGTGGTATTTATTTTTCTCTGTTCATCTTTGAAACTCAGGAAGGAAATAAAATACCAACATAAATAAATGAAGAAGAAGCTTTCTCAACACCAATAAGCTAGACAAAAGAAACAGAACACGAGATAATGTTTACTTATTCATGATATCTTCATGAATGCCATACTTCAGAGGGAAAGGGAGATTTGTGTTCACGTTTGTCTCTCAAGCGTGTTAATCGGGTTTTATTAAAGTGGGGATGGGAGAAAGCTAGCTTGAAAACAGCTAAATGCAATCCAGATTAGAAGTTCATGTGAAATACTGGAGAGTGAGAGGAATTGTTTAAAGATGGGATGATATGCAAGGGGATAGAAAAATATTTTCATATTCTTATAGAAGGGGAGGAAATGTTTGTGAAAGGATGCATGGGCGTGTGGTAGAAGTAGTGATTCTGTTCTTAGGGGCACTTGGTTCAGATCCCTGTTCTGTAAAAATGTCCTATGTAAGTTTCAGTGGTTTTGTCTGAGCTGCCAGTCTATCTGATATGCGTCTTCTGGGCCCCTAGAAAATAAAGAAACTCCTTGTAATGAGTTAAGTACATGCATAAGTGTGTTTGAGAAGTCAGAGTATTTCTGTCATTCAGATCCATTTTGTCTCTTCTTGCTGTGACTGTTTTGTGTTAGCGTGTTGCACAGGGAGCTCTTGTGTAGAGTTCCTCCATGATGCTGTGACCCTGGATGTGTCAGGAAAACAGTCCCAAAAGTTAAAGCTAGGTATTATGCAGCAGTTTTCTCACCTGGCTCATTGAGATTTGACAGAAAAGCATAAAAAGATTAATGCAGGGAAAGAGTCCCCTGCACTGGCAAGGGATAAACTGAAATGTCAGATCAGTCCCAGCCAGTTGACACTTCTCAGAGCTCTCTCCTTGCAGTGCACTGCATAGCTGCTCTCAGTACAGAGGTCTGGGAGTCCGTTTGTGTCTAGCCATCTTGAAGGCTATGTGGAGAAAAAGCATGCAGCATCTCATAGGATCAGGTTCAAAACGCAGTCACTAGAGCCTGTTCACTGTTTGTATGGTCTGGCTAATGTCACTGCAAGTTACCTGATAGCAGCTCTTAAAATGCTGGCAGTTTCCATGCTGCTAGGCAAATGAGACATGGAAGAATTAACGTATATATATGGTCAATAACACAATATGAAACAGTATGCTTGTATTTTTCATTGAATGAATTCCTCATAGATCCTCTTCTGTCCCTGGGATTCCTTTGCGTTTATTTACATTTTCATTATTCCTTTTTAAACACGTACATTAGAAAGCAAAACATCAGATAACACCACAGTGTAGCTGTAACCCATTAACAAACAGCCACCTCGGGGCTGGGCGTTCTCTCTCAGTTCCCTGTCCTACTAAGCTATTCAACCTTAAAAGACTTCAGATTTGTACGAGTCTTTTACTCACACAGGGAAGCGAGATATTTCTTTAAGAGGTCTGGTAGCCTTTAGTTTTACTAGAAATACTGGCTTTTTAAAGACTGTATTAATAAATACAACACAAGAAGCCGAGCTGTAAGCTTAGGAACCAGCAGCAGCTGGTGCAGTGGGTCCTGCTGCCATGGGCTGCATGTGGCTGAGAGGTCATGCGTTTCCTTTGCTATCCTCAGAAGGTGACTTGGGCCAGGAGGGGCTTGAAAGCTGAAGATTAGTGGGTAGTCATGGCAGCTCTATCGTTTTGTTCTGGGTTTTCTAAATGCCTCATCTCAATAGCTACTTTGCTAACTTGAGTTTCTTCCAATAGGAGTAAAAAAAAAAATCTACAAGAAAACCCACAAAGCTCAAAATGAATGCGGTGAATTTGCAAATCAGAGACTAATCATGCATTTCCCTTCTTCCAGCTTCTCCGTTTTGCTCCGCCATAATTTTGGTCGTGTGAACAGCGTAGCTTCCAGCCATCTGATAACAGTGACTTAAAAGGTGCCCATTGCTGCTGAAGCTTCTCACACAGCTGAGGCAATCACAAGTGTGTGCAGTTTTTGGTTTCCAGCTCTGATGTGGATTCTTGCGAAAAGAGAGCAATCTAGCTTTCCTAACAGTAAGGACATGGAAAGGATCTTTGTTCTCTACCAGTGACCTATTTTCATGAAACTTAACAGTGAAAACATACCTCCTTTGCTACATTTGGTTAACACTGAATAAGATAGATTTCTAGTGACTATGAGGAGAAAAATACATGGACAGACACATGTTCTGATCACACACATTTGAGGCCCGTGTTTCTAAAAACAGGAAAGTAAAAGCAGATTGGAATCATGCATCTGTCCTGTACATGCCATCTCATTTGGAAGTGTGTAAGACTGGTGTTTGTTTGAAAGCGTATTTAATATTTGGTTTAATCTACTCAAGAAAAGAAATGAAAAAGACAAAAAGAAAAGAAGCTCGCACAACCGCTCAACATCTCTGAGCTCCACACAAGCGCACAGAAGCTCTTGAAGCCCTCTGAGGTATCCATTGCCCACCAAAGACTCCCTGTCCACAAAGCATGGCCTTCCCAAAGCTGTGAGGAGGTTGTGGACTCATTTGGCAAATTTAGCAACAAGGCATAGGCATGACTTGGACATTTCTACTGTGTACTGCACGTAGAGTCTCGCTGGTGTGATTGACATGGCCAGGAGTGTATTCTGCAGATGGGGCTGGCAAAGAGTCAGCACCTTTTATTTTCTATTTTTGCCTGGTGTGGACACAAGGGTCAGCCAAGACTGTCTGTTGAAAACAACAGGTTGTTCTCTGCCGTCATTTTTCCAGCCGTGCTCAGCTCAGTCAGTGGTGGAGGGGTCACTTTAATAACAAAATGCAGTCAGCGTCCACGGATTCGCTATCTGCTCAGTATCCCAGAGACTCTCAGCACACTAGTCAGGAATAGGAGGGGGCAAGATGAAGGGAAAATTGTGGATCCTGGTTTCAAGATCTGAATGATTTTAAACTAGTGTGAGATGCTACCGAAGAGGAATCTTTGTCTAAAATACTCAGGCTTCAAGTTTATCTTACTCTGAAGGAAGATGTTCAGTACAAGCTAAAAAGCTCAACAACTTTTGCCATCATAAGGAATGTGGGGAAGCCGTTGCCAATCAGCAGCAAAACTCCATCCAGGAAATATTTATTGCCATGGCGACCATATTAAGTTGATTCCTTTTTCTTCTGTACAGAGCTGACTTAATTATTTCAGATATGTATAAATAGCTTCCTGTAGGGCCAAAACTAATGGCTTCAAGGTGAAGTTGCGCAGGCTTGGTGCAACTTTATACAGACAGATGGAAACCCTACTTCAACAGAGGAGTTGGTGTGAGCACACAGCTTTTAGTGCTATACTGCATTCAGCGTGGCTGCGTGTGTGCTTAAACTCACGTATGTGCTGAAATAGGTTGCTGCAGTTGACAGCTGATTAGCGAGCATTTCTGTTTCAAACAATGTGTTGTGGTTTGATTAATTTTCAAAGACTGGTGAAAATAAGTATTTGCATCATTAGTCATACTAAGAGAGGTCAGTTGCTCAGAAGTTGCTGTGAGAGTCATGGAAAATCTGGGTATGTTCACCTTTGGTGGATTCATCTTCTCCTCACTAATACTCAGCCTCTGTGGGTCGTCCTTGCTTCCTTACTGTTGTGTATACTGGAGCCAGTGAAATTGTTGAAACACATGCAATTTATAATAGTCTAAATCAGACTTTTTTTCTGTGAGTGGGTAAGTCGAGCATGCAGTGTGCATAACCACCAACATTTCTGGTCCCTTCAGTAGGAAATTGTCTTGAAAACTCAATCACAGAAAGATCTTTCAGCCACTCAGCATCATTTGCGTAGAACGTGAGTTCCACATCCATTGACTCTGTGTTGTCCCAGGTGTTAATTCTGCTTTGTAAACACAATCACACTGTCACTTTAGGGAAGAGAGGCAAGAGGAAAAGGTTAAGGGAATTACTATTCCTGCTGCTTTTCAGAGCTTTCATCCCCTCCAGTAGAGCATGGCCTATGCAAATGGGTTGCTCCACATTTGGCGTGTCAGGGGGCATTAGCCTGTTGTCCAGTGTCAGGATAGCAAGGAACAGCTGAAACTGGGAGAACAGAGAGGGAAAAATCCAGAAGCATCTTAAAAATGACAGTGACACAAATTGCCATCTGCAAAGACAATGAGAAAACTGGATGTTTCTTTAACGCCCTTGCATCATCTTCATCCATACTCCTCTTCCATTTTTTCAGACCATACTTTCTATCTGACATTTGACACCTTTTCTAGCTTTCTTTGCTGTTGTTTTTTTTTTAGCATTGCAAATTGATTTTTGTCTAAGAGTAAGAATCCAGGCGGTATCTCTACAAAAAAAAAAAAAAAGTGCTGTTTTTGTTCTTGTTGTTGTTTGGTTGGTTGGTTTTAATGCACCCTGAGGTTACGGTTCTCATTTTTTCCACCCAGAAATTACCCGGTCTTTGCTATTTTCTTAGACTGATGGAGACCCAGGCTTGAGGTGCCTCAAACTGTGTACAAAGAGTGGAGTCAAGAGACCTGATCTTCAGAATTTCCTCTATCACCTGCAATAGGAATTCATTGAAAACAGCTAAGATGTCTTCAGATGGTATCAACAAACTTCCCATAGAAAAATTTAAGCCATGGAGCCCTTATCTCTCCCTGCAAGGCAAGACCTGATCAGAAATGTTTCTGGGACAAAATGCCCCTCCTGAAGCTGGTAGGCCCATGCAACTGCTTGACGGGAACAAGATCTCCTCCTGCATCATTTATTTTGGAATATCCATCAGCTCCAGAGGCCTGCTGTCTGCTTTCCTTTTTGTAAGTGTCTGTGGGCAACTTCTCTTCATTTTTCCATGCAGAAGTGTTTTGGGAAGGGCAGCAGGATTCCTTTTCCATGGAGGACCTTTTCAGAGAGGACCAGCAGTCTCCCTGGAGCTGGGGCAAGGAATAGGAAAGGAGTCTTGTCTGTCTCCTTCCTGTTCCATCTCCTATCTCATAGGAACATGCACAGCAGCATCTCCCACAGCAAGAATCTTTCTAGGGTGATCATTTGACAATTTTGAGCTTTTCCACTTTGCAGTCCTCACAGTAGTTTTTCTGAGTAACAGTTGCATCAAACTTTGTTCAGTTAAGTAAGAAGTTCAAATGAATAAGATGCTTTTAACCCATAAGTTCATGTCCTAAGAGCAGTGATGCCATGACAACTAGTTGATTTTGTCATCGGTGCCATATTTATCAGAGATTGGGAACTTACCCCCAAATAAGGCAATTGATGTGCAAAGGAAAAGTCCTCTCCTCCCCATCTCATCACACCTCTGAGTGAGGAGGGCTTTTTTGTGCCAGAAGAAAAGCCAGATACAGTCAAATGAAGGAGGAAAGGAGTGGCATTTCTCTGCCTGGGAAAAGCCAGAAAAGGACATGCTGGAGACCCCTCAGGGCAATCTCAGAGGGATTAAGCTGTAGTGTACTGTACAGAAAAACCAGAGCTGAACCTGGAAACATGCAGCTCCATGAAGCATGGCTCCTGCGCCCTGTGTGCAAGAGGCTGTTGTCCGTCAGCTAAAGCATAACGCCATGCACAGTGCTATGACAGCTGTTGGAAACTGTTATGTCAGTGTACCTTTTCTGTCCCTTCAGGAATAGAAGATGCTGTGCTCTTTTGGATTTCTTAATGCCCTGCTTAGTCTGGATCACAAGCCAGTGAGACATTGATAATTTTAACCACAGACTGCATGAGCCCGTTTGTTTATATTGCTGGGACAAACACTTCCAGAGGAAGCCCGTGCCAAAAGTGATTGGAATATCTTCTCTTTCTTTACACCTTTATCTTCTCTCCTTTTTCTGCAGAACATTGCTGCATTATCACTGCTTTCTTCGAAAAGAACAATCTTCTCTGCCTGTAGTTTCCTTTTGGAACTGTGCTATTCCTTTCCAGTAAATTGTAGGAACTTTTGTACTTTCATACCAAATGCACTAAAATTTGTTACAGACCCCAAACCTGCACAAATCCACTGTAAATGCCAATTTTACAATTGCATTCTTTGCTTTTTTATCCCTGCTGCTGTTTGATTTTCAAAGGGAAAGAGAGAAGTTAAATATTTATGCAGGGGAAACTGAATTTACACAATAAATAAACAGAAAAAAGCAGAACAATAATCCCCCCTCTGCTCTAATTTTCACTAACTCTGCATGTATGCTGTTCCACAAAGAAGTGTGCCTCCTACTCTCATCCTATATTCAGCAGATGTGCTCTTAACTGCTCTCACTCCTTTTCAATTCCTTCACATAAAATAAAAACTTCCATTGTGTTTCACAAATTCAACATGATACGGAGGTTGTTTTGTTTTGTTTTACTTTGTTTTCTAAAAAGAAATGTGTCCTGCTTAACCTTAGTACAGCAAGGAAATTTGATTATCACTTGTTGAAAGGCATGCAGGTCACGTCAAGTGTTTCTGACATGTCTATTTTAAGTTAAGTTAGAATTTGTATTCGGATTAGGAGAGAGTAAAAAGACTTGGACAATAGATAAGTCTTTGCCTGTGAATGAAAACTGGAATATGCATGTTATGGTCAGACAGACTTCTTTTAGGGATGTGAGGCTTTGGTTGGGTCACTGCCCAGATGTCCTAATTTAAAAAAAAAAAAGGAAACAAAGCCATACAGGAGAACTAATGTGAAATTGCTTGTGAAAGTTAACTAGAGTTTTTCTTCCTATGCATTTTAGTCCAGTAGTAAATTACATAGTGAAAGTAGTAAATTTTGTTCTATATTCCAGAAACCTGTGTTTCTATAGCATTGCTGTAACTGTTAAAAACATCACAGGTCTTGGCTCCTTCAGCTTGCAGCAGCACCTAACTCAATTGGAGTCAGCAGCTGAGTCCAGAATGAAACTGCTGTCTGCTCAGGAGTGAGCTCTCAGCATTCTCTCATGCCTCCAGCAGAAGCAACATTGCTGCACATTCCTCCATGAGCTGAAGTACTCCATATCCCTTCCTCTGAAACCAGGGGTCACATCTCTGCGTGGGGCCTGTAAAGTTAGGAGCAAAGTACAGAGCCCAGTTAGGAGCCATTTATCCACGCCCATATGTGAGGTCAAGGGCTCATCAGAAGTGGAGTCTCAATTTGAAACAGGGGTCATGACCAGAAAATGTCTGAAAATGGCTAACAAGGATGCCAGGTTTGAGAATTGTTCTTGGTAGGAAAAATGTTAAGTGTTGCTTTCCAAGCAGTTATCATGTGACGTTTGGAGGGGAGGGCTGCACTGGTCACTGCTCAGCTCACTCCTTTTGGAAGCAGGCTGGTTCTTGGAAGAAAAAGTCTGAAGATCTGAGTTGTTTCTGCTGAGAGAGATGCTGAGACTTTGCTGGATTCGGTGCCTGTTTAGTCTGTAGCCAGCTCTGAGCTGAAAGGCAACACTTGTGATAATACATTTTCTTCACCGTAGAGACAAGTGCACCTCCTGAGGGAAAAACAGTTGCTTTGACATTTCAGGCTGGGAAACCTGTCCTTGACACATGCACAGCCCTGATACACGGTGCCTTGGCTGCGGTACTTAGGGCTGTCGGGAGACTGGCACCAGCCCTGCTTGGAGGCAGCGGTGTGCCAGCAGTGCAGAGCAGCCAGTCCCCAGCAGAGATGTTTGCCCTGGGAAGGCAGCAGGGCACTGCAAGTACAGTCTCTGTCACAGGAGATCTGTTTTCTGCATTAACTGCAGCGCTGAGCACTTGCTTACACACGGTAACGTATTTATGTTAGCAAAAGCCCCAGTGGGACAAGGGAAAGGAGAAACCAAGCTTATGTTATGCTGTGACTGCCAGCAGTCACAAACTGCACCATGGCAGGAACTGAGTGTGAGAATCAACTGTGTTCTCAGACTTCTAGGAGCTGCAGTCTTGATTTGCAGAGCTGCCAAAGACCTGCAGCTCTCCTGCCTTCAGCTGGATGGGGGAGCAGCCTTTCTGGAAATGTGCCCACGGGATTTAAAATCAAGCCCCTGGCTGGTAACGGAGCTTTACAACCAAACATTGGTGCCCAAAGGGCTAGGCAGCAAAAGCACAGAAAAAAATGACTGGGCAGAGAGGTGACTATGCTGGAACATATATCATGAATGGTTTATGGTTGGACTAGATTATCTTAGTGTTCTTTCCAGCCGTAATGGTTCTGTGATTCTACAATTAATGTGAGTGACAACGTGAAGCACAAAT
Organism: Lagopus leucura; assembly: GCF_019238085.1. Taxonomy (NCBI): domain Eukaryota; kingdom Metazoa; phylum Chordata; class Aves; order Galliformes; family Phasianidae; genus Lagopus; species Lagopus leucura. The sequence continues at coordinate 6,825,542 of NW_024962263.1, read as the reverse complement.
AAAGTCACATTGTACTTTACAGGCTTACACTGTGGGTCTGCACCCACAGTCACTGTTTCATAACAGTGGCTGGCCAAGACCATGCTAAAACTCAATCTGAACAAACGTACCCTTGGCTCAGTGAAAGTGATGGGGCTCCAATAGTAGTGGAGAATTCAAGGCAGCCAGCTTTACTGCCTGTTTGTGCTTCTTCACCTTTATAATCCACTTTCAGAAAAATCACCAGCTGATTACAGAGGTGAGAGGTTATGGGCCCATGAACCAGGGAACACTAAGCGGTGATCCGTACATGTGACAGATGAGCAATCATGTCCGAACACAAACTATGCCATCAGTATTACTTACTTTTAAAGCGCTATTATCCCTGCATTGTTCTCTCTCCTCAACAATTAGTCATTCAGGCCCTTGAGAACTTTAATTCAATAATCCATACAAGCTCATCAAGCAAGTCTCGCACAATCCCAATGTTACGTACAAGATTTATAGGACAGAACTGGTTGGATGTGAATGTGGGAGTAATGGTCCATAAGCAAATGTGACATAAAAAGAAGTCAGCCAGGGAAGCAGCCTCCTGAACTCAGAAAGCCCAGCAGTAGCGGGAGATGCTGTTATTGCAAAATGGCTTTAATCTTTTGAGGGGAAAGGGAGTCAGTTTTTCATAGGAGAAGAAGTAACTGCATAATGTTCATGGTGTTTACATACGAATCAATGAAAGGCAGTCCCTGGTTTTGAAATCATGTAGAGCTGTACCCATTTTCCTTTTGAATGTGGCATTAAGGGAGCCTGAGCTCCTCTGTTCCCTCCCTCTTCTTTGCCTTCTTTTTTCAGCAGAAAAAGACCTCACCGACGGAGAGAAAATAGATTGAAAGCTCTTGCATCCAGACTGTTTCAAACAAAGCTTGGAGAGACTTTGGCACATAATGTCTCTGACATTATGTTCGCTGCCCTTAGAAAGCAATAACCAAATACATTCTGCTGGCAGTTAGCAACTGCAGTGATTTCAACACAGATGAGAGAAAAGAGGACAAAGAAAGAATATGCTTAGTGCATCCCTTTCACTACGAACCTATGGGCCAGCTGGAATGTTTACAAAGCTCTAAGGCCAGCCAGCAGGGAGTTGCAATAATCTAATTTTAATTATGTGACAAAAGCATGAAGAATCATTTCAAGGGCCAACAGAGGAAAATGGTTGCAGCTTGCCAATATTCCTTAGATGGTAAAAGGAGACAAGTTAACCCACAGAATTTAGTTGTTTCTCAAAAGGCTAAATGGATCTATCAAAACTCCCAGCCCATTGTTGTTAGAGAACAAGTTTGTTGCCAGAAAAAAAAAGCTTTAGATGTTTAAGAAAGTTTCAAAGAAGCATCGAGGCAAAACAGCGATACCTGTGCCCCTCTTCATAAATAAAAAATGTACTTCAGCAGTGAGAAAACAAAGTCCCATAATCATATTAAACTGGCTAATATGAAATGCAGAGTATACGTGTTGCTAGGAACAAGCTGACAGAGCTTCAGCCTGCATTCTCCAGCCTCACAGCCTTCTGGCAGGATCACAAAAATAAAAGAGCTGTTATGCTCTCCCTAAGCGAAGCACAGTTAAAAAAGAAAGAAAAAAAGAAAAGAAAGAAGAAAAGAGGAGCAGAGCTGAAATCCTTTGCTCTGCACACATCACAGCCCTTTGGGAGAAAAGGACTGCTGCCTCCTGGCAATCGTAAGACGGAGCTGACAGCAACCACCCAAATCATTGTAACTCCACTGAGTAGATGGCCGTTGTAAAACGTGAAAATGAGTTATATTTCATGTTCATGGAAGATTAATCCATGGGTCTTATAGTAGTATGTTCTTTCGGGATGCACTGAATCTAAACTTTTAATGCAGATTGTCCTCATTTTATTGTTCAGTAGTGCTTTATACTGTCTCATGGTTCTCTTTCATCTGCTGTTGCATGGGGATTTTGTACTTTGGTTTTATTATTGCTTGAGGAGAAAAAGGAGGAGAAGGAAGAGGAAGAGGAGGAAGAGGAGCAAACAAAATTTCAGTCTTTTGTGAAGACATTATTGGAAATACTGCATTTCCAGAATTAACATTCAATAATTTAACAGTCTCTTGGGCTTCACGGAAACTTTCAAATAACAGCATAGAATGATTCAAAGCTTGGTGATGCGCTTGAGCTATTCCTCTTGCCACAGCATCACTTTGATGACAGCATTACAAAGGATGCCAAAAAGTGCAAGCAGTCTGTTTCTGCTTCTACTTTTTGTTATTCCACTAAGTGAAACAACACGTTGCAAAAAAAGTGCATGACTTTCAAGTTCAAGAAATGTTAACCTTGTCTTCCATACAGAAGAGCTTCAGTTAAAGTACATTATCATAATTTAGAGCAATTGCCATTTGAAATGGGAGTGCACTACAACAATGTGTATGATAAGCAACCACTGAATGTGGTGTGCATAGTCACTGTGTTGGCATAGTCCTATTTCCATCTGGCTATGCAACTTTGCAGAGCAGTTATGTCATGGAACAGGATTTGTCTCCTGTACAGCCAATGGAAATTCAGGTGAAAGTGATTTTCTATCTATTTTGCATGTCCTCAACATGCGAGTGGTTCCCTTCAGAAAATCAATTGGGTGTTCCTGTAGAGAGACTTTAACAAAAGCCTCTACATAAGTAGAAATCATTATTAATAAGAAACTATGTAAATCTTCATAAAGTAACAAACTCAAAACTTTTCTCTGCTGACATTCCATATCGCACTCTTCTTTAGAATGATATCAATAACAACTAAAGTGAACTCAGAGTAATTATTCCCAAAGACATTATCAGTGTTTATTGCCACCTGCAAGGTATTCTTCCCCATGATGTGACCATGACATTCTCATTCTTGATCAACGCTATCATTCAGATTTATACAACTTGAGGTCTTTTTCTGTGACACTAAACACTCTTGTGTGGGATTTCCTTCCAGTGCCAAATGCTTTTGGCTCACTTCAATTGTGCCTTTTTTGCATTTCTCTGTAGTAGGATTTAAGGTGTGATGTTTGCATTACTTTGCTTATATTCAAACCATCCCTAGCCAGGTTTTAACATAGATGTATTGCACGTGTTAACACACACTGCCATCACCCCTCGGATCAGGGAACAGCTTCAGACACTGATAATTAAGTCACAAAATGACAGAATTATATGGGTTGGAAGGGACCTCATCAAGTCCAACCCTCAGCTAAGGCAGATTCCCTACGGAAACCTGCACAGGAAAGTGTGCAGGCTTGATCATCTCCATAGAAGGAGACTCTACACCCTCTCCAGGCAGCCTGTTCCAGTGCTCTGTCACCCTCAAAGTAAAGCTCTTCCTCATGTTCAGGTGGAACCTCCTGTGTTCTACTTTGTGCCCATTGCCCCTTGTCCTGTCAGTGGGCACCACCAAAAAGAGACTGTCAGTCTCCTGTGTCCTCAAATCTGTCCTCCTCAGTGACTGCCCATGGCACTGTGCTAGATGAGGTGAGAGTGAGCTATCTGACCACAGTGTGCTGCCTGTGCATCACTTCTGCTGCTGTTGTTACCAGGGACTGCAAGGGTCAAGGCAAGATGGGGAACGAGGTGAATAAGGCAGTAATTACTGCTGTGGGGTCTTCCTTCTTCCTTGCAGCGAAAGTCACTGTCAGATCTCCTGAGAGATGAAGTCAGAGTTGGTGAGAGATGCAGCGTGATGCTACATTGGGTCATAAAATACAAAATAAGTTGTTTTTGCAGCCAGACAACACTCATTAGACAGTTGATGCTTGAATTCCATTAACTAACAGCTTTACTCCATCATACTCCATCTTAGGAGTATGCAAGAAGTCAGACTGATGGATTCTGTACAAACCATTGGGCAAATTTAGGAAGCATGTTAGAAAAGAGCAAGGAAAAAATTAGAAGAATTTGGGGTTGCCATCAGCTTTCTGATTGTATAACTGTTTGCATATGGTTATATATCTGCTGACATGAATAATTCTTCAGATAGCTCTCAAGAAATCCTTTTATATTCTATGGTTATTTCCTTAGTAATCTGGCAAGGGACACTTGCAGTTTCTGGAAAATTAAATTCATTTGCCATGAAATTGGCAACTTTGGGTACTAGAGACTTTGATAAATAGCCTGGAGTAGAAAAAGCAAGAAAGGGTAAGACCTCAAAGTGTCACTTCTGAAACGATCTGGTTTCACTTTTCATTTTACAAGTGACCCCCTTTCGTTTTTACAATGAGGTTTAAAATAGGTGGTCTTCAAGCTAAATCGAATAATTCCGTACTCAATTCACATGGTTTTTTTGTTTGTTTGTTTGTTTTTTCCCCCATTTATTCAATGCCTTGAAGTGGAAAGTAGATTATTCAGTCAGCTCCAAAGGGTGTTCATTTGAGAAGCCAGAACAGGGAACTGAGGTGACAGAGCAAGGCGCAGTGGAGGGATTGATAAGCTAAGCAGTAGCTGTTGGTTGACAGAGATTGTTTTTGTTAAGGGAAGGGTTGGAAATATCTCCTATCCATTTCTATCCCTTGTTTGTTAAAGGAAGATGAATTTCACAGTGGCATTCTCAAATGATTAAAGGTCGATATGAGGGCTGCTCTGAAAGTAATGCCCCCTATTTTATTATGTTGGCCCACAACATCAGGAGGTGGATGTTGGTGGTGTGGCAGCAGGGGTTGAACCTTCCCACCAACATTCCATCACATTTTACTGCTGTGCGACAGATGGCAGCAGAAGGGCAAACTGAGAAAATGGCATCTAACATGGAAGTGTGAATGAAGCAAAGGTGTGTCACTGAATTCCTCCACGCAGAAAAAATGGCACCCACTGACATTCTTCAATACTTGCTGAATGTTTATGGAGACCAAGCAGTGGATGTGAGCACAGCGAGGTGGTGGGTTGCACGTTTCAGCAGTGGTGACAGTGACATGAAAGACAAGCCACGTTCTGGATGGCTACGCAGATTTTTATGAGCATGGCATGCTGGCTCTTATTCATTGCTGGTGAAAATGCGTAGTTCATGGTGGTCACTGTTGAAAAGCACTGTTTCGTAGTTGCAAATTTGCTCTATCAAGCAGTGTTTTTGTGCTCTTTGTATCTGTTGTCATTTCCAAGGAAATAAATAGGAGACATTACTTTCAGAGCGACCTGTGTACAACAGCCCTTTCTCTCCTTCCAAGTTACCTTTAGAATCATGATCCTGTTTTCTAACAATATGCTTTTTTCCCTTTCAATAAGGTAACATTTTCTCCATGTGGGGAAATGTCTGGAAGACTAAACAGGTGCCTTAAGAAAACTCCGCTCAAATTCCAAGTGGGCTATCTGGTAACTTCATAGATTGCATATGAGCAATAAAAGAGTACAGAAGTTCGCCCGCTGCTCCATCTAGTGCTTGTATCTTATAGGATCATGAAGTATCTTTTACTTTCGAATGCTCATATCCTGGGAGAGGCATGAATGTGCTGAGAAGCAGCTTAGCTGGTGGGGAGCACTTCTAGTCCTCTGGCTTCCTAGCTCATGAGCTGTTGGTTAGAAAGCCTTCTCTGGTCTCACTTTTGCTTGCCAGCCCACTATAGAGAACAAGAGTTCCTAAAGGAAGACTGAACTGCCTTTACAGAGGAGAGGGGTGATTTTCCAGGATCTCTCAGGGAATAGGGAGAACACGAGTCTTATCAGTCACTAGTGTCATGGTGATAAAAGCTCAGAGCTTCTATCAAGAATTCTGGGTGCAGTTTAATGAATTTGGTGTTGAATATGACAGTCACTAAAATAGCTGATTTCTATCTGGTACGTATGAAATCAGGGGATAATTAAGTCTCTTGGCCATATAATTGAAAGGACATAATATAGAGAAGAGGGAACATCACATAAGTTAGAAAGATGAGAAAAACATATTTTCAGACAATGTCCACCCTAGTAGTTTGAACAGTGGCCAGGAAGGTTTCCAAATATAAACTAAACTGTCCAAACAATCTCCAGCAGTTTTTACATTTCCCAATTAGTGCTTTCCAAGGCAGCTCCAAGTTATAATTCAGAAGATATTATGATCGAGGACCATTCCTGTGTTCAGATACAGACATTTTTTAGTGATGATAGAATTTGATAGGATGGTTATTGACGTTCCATGCCATCTGGCTCAGGCATGTTTGATTTTCCAGCATAGATGAAGTCACAACATAACACTGTGCTACTGAGAATTTGGATCCTTTGCAGTTCCAGCCTGGGAGCCTTGTCTCTGTAACTTCAACTATTCATGTCTCCAGTTCTAAGCATCCAGTGAGTGTATAACCAAGATGTTATAATTGCAATATAATCAAAAGAGTAAGGCAAAAGCAAACAAGGATCACAAAAGAGAATAAGTAGAAGAGCTTACCCTTGGGTTGAGCTCACTAGAAGATACCAAAAGAGGAGGATCTCCAGAAGAGAGCCTTCCCCTCTGGTAGCCAGCTCTTAAATAGGTCCAGGAGGGCTGCAGCCTGGCTCCACCCCTTCCGGCAGCACAGCTGAATTGCCTTCACCTGTGCTCCTCTGGCTGACTCAAGGCTCACCTCAGGTGATCAATCAGAGGTTCAGGCCGTGACTCAGCAGTTCCCATACAAGTGAGTGTAACAGGAAAGGTAACAACCACATGAGAGGACAACATCAGAAGGAAATTTTTAGTTCCTCGCAGGACTTTCTACATTTTGTAGATCTGCAGCTGGTTCTCATACATTTGGTTTTTAAGCACAACTGTAGTCTAAGCAGCTCTTAGAGATGCCGCTGCCAATAATCATCATTCCATATCATAGCTGGCTTATATTTATTTACGTCCATCCCGAATATAAATAGGCTCAAAGTAACGGAAGCAGTCCTATCAGCATACTGGAGTGGTTGGGCACTACATGCTGCCACAGCGCACTAAAAACTTCCATTATCTGGAGCAGAAAAAACTTTCCCTGGGCTGTCTTTGTAAATCTCTTCTCTGTGTTTGTTTACCTCCTTCATTGTCTTTCTCTCACTATCCTCTCTAAAACAAAAACACTTTATACAGTAAAACTGCCAGAGAAGCAAGAAAGCAAAATATCAGTGAAGTGGGAAAGCGCTGTAGAAAGCAAGCGTATTCTGCTGTTCATTGATCTGTCAGGTCTCTATTTCAGAACAAACCACTGCACAGCATAAAACCCCAGCAGAAACATTAGCGGGGTGGCTGGGAGTGAGGGCATTCAGGGGTTACACAGCTGGGAAGGGTGTTTGTACCCTGCTCCATCCTCACACCCCGAGATAGCTTCTATCAGCTTGTTTGGGAACACATCTCCCCAGCGAGCTGCCTCGTGGTGAGAGGGGCTGGGACCAGAGCCTCTGGAGTTATCTGGAGGGAGGGCTCCATTAATATCCCTGACAAGATCTCTTTATCCCATGCCTTCCTAATCTGCAAGACAACAGGAAAAGAGGGGGAATTCACCGAGCAAAATGGAGTCCCTGCTGGGTGTGATTGTTGCCATTTCTTCTTTGTAAAAGTTGTGTCTTTGTTTTATCAAATGGTTTGGTTTTTCAAAAGGAGAAGGAGGGAAATATTTTTGTTATTCCCACTCTGGGACGGGTTGTGCAGCAGAGGCTTCTCTGCAAAAGCATTCCATTTCCCACCCTCTCTCCTCCTGAGTCCAGCTCTCTGCTGTGCCCTCTGCCCCCAGACTCCCCCTCGTGCGGTGCGACCTGAGATCTTCTGCCGGTTGGGATTTCTTCAGTAGTGGCTTATGCAATCACTCACATCTCTTCTCAGTACTCGCCGGCTCTGTGCTGGGAAGAGAAATGATGGTTTCTCTTGATGTACTGCCTGAAATCAGAAGTTACTGCTCCTCAAAGGGAAACCAGCCCTTCTGACAGCACTTGAGAAGCAGCCAAGTTATTTTGAAATGTCAAATTAATGTAGGAAAACAAAGCGAGGTTGGAGGGCCCCGGTTCTGATTTTTTGTTTTAGATCCCTCTGTACCCCGCAGCACCACAGCCAGTAATTAAACGCGATGTTCTGTATGTGCAGGAGGTCAGATGACATTGTTTAATGGCCCTTCCCAGCACGGAAGGCTTCCTGAATTCGTGCCAAAGCATCGCCGCAGATAGCTGAGTTTTACCCCCACCATGTAATAACTCTGCTTGGCCTTAGGTACATTTAAAGAGGCAGACAGCTAAAGCACAGCTTGGGTAAAGCTTTAAGGACAGATTTGGGTTTCATCATTCCAGGTGGTATTGAAATGCACACGGAGCAAATTAGGGAAGAGTGCAGCTCCACGGGGCACAGCTGTAAGCGTGCTGCGCTGCAGCACTCGGCTCCTCGGGCTGCTTGCAGAGCAAGATGCACGCCGAGTTCACGCACGGCTCGGTCAGAGATCTCACTTCTTGCCATCCCCATCCTGGGAGAATGTAGAGAAATGCAGAGCAGCAAGGGCGAGATGGAGACTGCCCGCAGGCTGGAGAGAAAAGAGAGCTGGGTCAAACAGGAAGAACGCCGGAGGGACAGAGGAGCCGAACGAGGAATGCAAGGGAAACGAGAGAGAGACAAAAGCTGCCCCGAGGCAGCGCCGAGCTGGGCCGCAGCGGGGCGGCAGCGAGCAGGGGCTGGCGGCCTGAGAGCGGGAGCGGGGCGCGGCGGGGAGCTGCGCGGGACAGGGTGACACCTGCTGGGCGTGGGGGCGGCAGGGCCGGGCGTGGAGCCTGAAAGGAGGCCTCGTGGCGGCTCCTCACGGGGAGCGGAGGGGAAGCGCTGAGCTCTGCTCTCTGTGGCTGCGACAGGGCCCGAGGGAGCGGCGTGGTGATTTAAAAGCAGGCACGGTGCTCCTCGCTTGTGTCTGCGCCCGCCGAGAGCCATGCTGTTGTCAGGTCGTGCCAGCGTTGGAGTATTCGCTGGAGCAGGCACAACATCCCGTTCCTCTGGGTGCAGGCAGAACAGCGGGCAGCTCCTTTGCTCGGAGACATAGCTATGTTCTCCCTGCTTTGCTGCTGTGCATTAAGGAGTGAGTCCAGCATCCACTGAAGGCAGTGGGAAGACATGGATGCCTTTCAATAGGAGTTAGATTAGTTTTCAGGTAAATACACAACTCAGTAAGGCAAACTTTAACTGCTTTTCATGTTAGTAAAGCAAATGTTACCAGCAGAGAGATTTGAACTCTGTTGTAAAGCGACACCTTCAGAAGCTCTCCTGTTTACTGTTGCTTTTCTCAGGCCATCCTTGCTGATGTGGGAGAGCAGTGTGTCTGACCCAGCTGAGCCAGGTAGGAGCCCACAGGTGGTCATGGTGCAGAAAGGCACCTTGCCTGCTGCTCTGCTTCTCTCTCTGTGTCACGAGGCCTTTTGTGCTGCAGGGAGCTAAAATCCTTATCTGGGAAATAGTGGAAGAAAGGACGTTGGGTGAGGACAGAGACCTGTTTGTCCCATCCTTCTGAAACCACAGGAAGGCTTTGGGCAACTACTGGTGCTTCGGTGTCCTTACCTTCCTTTAAAAGGAGGCTCATCAGCTCAGTACAACAGTCTGTGTAGATGTATGCGCACACAGACACGTGTTTTCATTCTATTCCTTAACTTGAAGTATCTGAGAGAAAATTCAGTGAACAACGTTGGTTAACTGTATGCTGAAAACACATCCTCAATCTGCTGCTTCCCCTGTCTGTCAGACTGTTGGATAACTTCAAGCCAACTGACCAAAGTTCTTATTTTTCCTAAATTTGTTACTCTTCAGTATTTTTATAGTTCTTTCCAGGCAACACAGGGTAATTGTCAGTATTGCTTTTCTGTTTGCTGCTGTGTCCCATCTTTTTCTTAAAAACCAACAACATGGCCAAACCTGAAGCATTGGTCTCTTCCTGATGAGCTTACTCACTCAGCTGCTCAGGTGCGATCCCAGCTGCCTGAGTAATGAGATGAGATCTTGTTCCTACCTTTAATGTTTCAGCACAAGCATTGTTTATTAATTTATTTAGTTTCCTGGGAGTAATGGGGAGAACCACAATGAGGCTGTACAAATAAAGGCTAAGTTTTTCTCTTTTCTGTAGTGCCTGGTGAAGAGAGCAATGGTCCTGTACTGCAACTGAATTTCCTTGGCTTGGAAGGCAGAAAGGAAGAATGCTTCATCAGGAGCTGGAGGTAAAGAATTAAAAAAGCCAGCACAGGAGGTGGGAGTGAGTGTGGTATGGAAGTAAGGATTAGGCATATTTAGGGATGAACCAGAAGGGGATGGTAGGGCTGGTAAGAGGCAAAGCACAAATGCAACCATTGCTGTTACACTGATTTTGGAAGAGCTGGATATGTGTAAGAGGTAGGGAATGGAAGATTGCAAATTTATAGCTCTGTTATGGAAACAGTCCTATCCTTCCCATGGAGACTGATCACATTCTTCCTGTCCTCACCTGTGCTTTTATATCTCAGCCAATTAGTTGTTTTCTTCACTGCAGTTTCAGTATTAGTCCTTGCTCTGTATTCACAGATGTTCCTGTGGCCTGTTGTTGCCTTAATGTCTGAAGCTTTCACATCTCTGCCTGCACAGTAAGTTAAAACTCTTTGTTCTTATGTTTAGGTCTCCACTGTGTTTTACTACCCCAAATCTTGTAGCTGTTCAGGCTTTTGTTCTTCCTTGCACACTCCTCCTTTTGTGCCTTTCCAAACTCCTGTTCTCTGCTCTAGAGTTAAGTGTAATAGAACCGTGTTCATACGTATGTAATCCAACTAAGAGACTGGCAGGTCACTAATTTGCCTCTTCCTTTTCTTATTTGTTTTGTTTCCTTCAACTAGTGTGTAAAAACGTGAAATTAGAGTTTTCCATGGTGAAATAGGTAACCACAGCTCAGGATAAATCATCTTCTTAAGCCCCGAGATAAAAAGCAGCAGGGAGCAGAGAGGTTCCTTCTTTGCAGAGTGGCTTAAATCCAGATTGTTTCATTGATACAGTTGTAAGTTATATCAGACTCAATGGTAAAGTCCTCAGTGTAATAATTTGTGGTTTCTTCTGCAGTTATTTCCTGCAGCAGTACATTTATCTCACCATGTAAAGGTGATGACTGAGGGGCATCTGTGCTTTCTTGACTTTGAAAACTTGGGCAGTCCTCAGTCTGTTTACCTGTAGTTTGGTGGGCTGTTGCTGGATAAAATGCAATGTGGTGTGGTCTCCTGTTTAGCTCCTTTTCCCTAACCTAAAACAAAACAGAAAAACCCCAGTGCTGTGTAAAGAGGGATGGAAGTAGGAAGAAGATTCATTGATCATATGCAGCATTTCTGTCTATCTTTGTACCCAAATGCAATCACAACATCACTCCAGTTTAGCACTGAACTTAGCCAATTTACTCTTGTCTGCATAGAATATGCATTTTTTTTTTTTTAATTGCAGGAAAAACTGCTTTAGAAGCTTCCCCTCCTCTGCATATTTTTAGGATAATCTTTCAGGCTTTCAGCAAAATTAAACTATTAACTTGGCCTTTCAAAATCCATGAGAGGAATACGGGATCCACTTGCTGCCATTGAATGCATTTTGGTAGCAGCCTGCACACAAACTCTCTGCTTTAGGTCAGTTTGTAAAAAGCAGAGGATTTCATGTGGTAAAGCAAATGCTGAAGAATACACAACAGAATCAGATGACCTCTTTTTTTTTTTTTCCTTTCTCTTCAGCAGCCTTCATGTCCTTTGCTGTAAAAATCATTCACTTCCTTGTTTCCAAACCACATTTTTTCCAGCCTAGCTGGTGGTTTCTTCAGCATCTTTTCCAGGGCATCTCTCTGTAGAGACATTAAAATATTTCAGCAGAGTCTATTTTGATGTTGGGTTGACATTTTGCTGCTTGCCTTCTGCTTTTTTTTTTTTTTTTTCTTTTTCTTTCCATGCATAGAAGTGATAGACTCAGGTACCAAAGGAAGCCTGTAAATAGCAATGTGGTAATAACCTGAGTGTTCACTTGCTCAGGAGTGCTGTTGCAATGAGAGTTCCCATTTTCTGGTAAGTGATGTGAAGCTTCTAATGTTGCTGTGAAGCTTCTAATGTTGCTGTGTACCCAGTTGATGTGGGAATTCAGTAAAGGAAGCTACTTTACTACTGCTGAAGAAATTTAAGGATGGTTTTGTTAAAGCTTCATAATCACATTACTGCTGGCCTCTGTTGCATGCAAATGAGCAGCCCAGTCCTAGATCTCTATTCCTGGAAAGATGCAGTGATTATCTGAGCAGCCAGGAGGATGAAGTCTACTATAAGCAGCTTTAACGGTGTTGAAGTCAAACCAGGGACCTCTGGTTGCTGAAATACACACTGTCCTGTTTATAAATCTCCTGGGATATCTGCTTGCCATACTTTTGCAGCCTTAAATAATTCTGTAAGTCAGACCTCACTGCCAGAAGTGTTAAGTGCTGCAAATAGTATAGAGGGTGACTCATTTAGTGAGATGAAGGTGGAGCATGAATCAGTAGGAAGAAAACCAGTATTCAGAGGGGATGTTCTGAATGCAGGTGACATACAAGAAATCTGCACAACGTTCAATCATTGTAAAAATGAAACAACTGTTATTTTTCCAAAAGGGAAAAAAAACCCAAAAAACAAACAACTCTTCTTTCTAATGACAAAGGACTTTCTAACAGAACCCTAATGTGGGAATGTATTGCATGCTGAGATTGTCCTTCCTCACCAAAGATAAACTGTGGGTTACATTGGAAGAGGCAAATTGAATTCTTCCCTATGCGTCTGCGCTGAGTGGGTGCTCAGCAACAATGTTGCTTTCCAGGCAGTTAAGTGATCCTGTACGCTGAGAAAATAATTTTCTTTGAATTAAACAGCTGTGAGGGATCAGGAGTCCTCATAGGTTCAAGGACTCATAGAATCACAGAATGATTTGGGTTGGAAGGGACCTCAAGGATCATCCAACTCCAGCACCCCTGCCTGTGGTAGGGCTGCCAACCTCCACACTCAATACCAAACCAGGCTGCCCAGAGCCCCATCCAACCTGGCCTTGAACACCTCCAGGGACGGGGCATCCACAGCCTCTCTGGGCAGCTGTTCCAGCACCTCACCACTCTCTTGGTAAAGAACTTTCCCCTGATATCCAACCTAAATCTTCCCTCCTTCAACTTAAAACCATTTCCCCTTGTCCTGCAGTTATCTACCCTTTCAAAGAATTGATTCCCCTCCTGTTTGTAGGCTTCCTTTAGGTACTGGAAGGCTGCAATGAGGTCATCCTGCAGCCTTCTTTTCTCCAGGCTGAACAAGCCCAGCTCCCTCAACCTGTTTCCAGAGGGAAGGTGCTCCAGCCCCTTGATCATCTTTGTGGCTCTCCTCTGGACACTCTCCAACAGATCCCTCTCTTTCTTGTATTGGAGGCCCTAGACCTGGACACAGTACTGCAGATGGTGCTTCACAAGAGCAGAGTAGAGGGGGACAATTGCCTCCCTGTCCCTGCTGGCCACCCCTCTTCTGATGGAGACCAGGATACCATTTGCTTTCTGAGCTGCTCACTGTTGGTGCACATTCAGTTTTTCATCCACCAGGATCCCCAGGTCCTTCTCTGCAGGGCTGTTCTCAAGGGTTGCTCCTCCCAGTCTGTGTTCCTGGGGTTCCTCCCAAGTGCAAAATCTTGCACTTTGTCCTCCTTGCTCCTTTTCTTATAACTGGGAGTGATGTGACCCTTCTTCCAGTCACCTGGGACCTCACCTGACAGCCAAGGCTTATCAAATATGATGGAGAGTGGCTTGGCAACCACCTCAGTCAGCTTCTTCAAAACCCTGGGAACCCATAGTGAAAGCTAACTGCAATGGAAAAGCTAAAATAATTACCTATGCATATCTTCTATAAATGGGAACTCATAAGTAGATCAAATTCCCATAGGCAGTTCCATTTGAGACAATATATTTGGATCCTTCTGGTTACCCTCTAGCTCACACACATGAGAGTGTTTCTAAAGGTAGACTTGGAAAAAAGGTACTTGATAGATGATATGCTACAATTAGCCACTAATGAACTAAAGAAAAGCTTAATGTAACTCGGCAGTGGTGAGGATGAAAATCTGTCACATTGGACTTCAGCTAAAATATTTTCAAGTGCTGGAAGAAAAATAGTCGTTACTTCTTAAAAAAAAACAGGAAACAAAAAAGCCTAAATGCCAAAACACAATCACACAAAGAAATTTTGATATCTGCCATTTAGGTGGAAGTCCTGGCTCTGCTGAAATTTTTGGCAGCAGTCACTGTTAAAGTTACAGAGGGTAGTTTATCTTGTTGTGTGAGCAGCTCTTCCTGGCTCTGTTAGACTAGCCCCCCAGAATGTTGCTCTCAGAAGTACTCACCCCTTAGAGCAGTAATGCTTAGAAACAAGCATCTTAACCTTTACTGCTCAGAATTCGTTTGGTTCAGGATAAAATGAAGGACAAGTCAAAGGACTGAAGGCTTCTAGTGCAGTGGTTTCAGAGTTTTGGCAATGGTAGGAAATCCTGAGAGGACAAGTAATGCTACAAAGCTTAAGAGATGCAGATACTTACATGGAGTAAAATTACACACAGGAAAGGAGAGCTCCCACAAGGATATCTCAGTCTCCAATATTACTGTAAAAATAACCCCAAACCTGGTTATACTAGTCTTTCATAGTGCTATGAAAAGCTCAGCACTACGAAAACTCTTTTCCTTGTCACACCTAGTGCTGGACTGAAATTCACTACAAAGCCATTTGTCCTTACGTGTGGTCAATTCCAAAATTTCAGGTGTGATTTACCCGTGTGTTAATGCTCACAATCCAGCACCATGTGTTGTAATTTGGAATGCGTTAAGGTAATAACCCTTTCCTACTGTCTGTATTCAGTGCATTTAGACCCTCCGTTCATTGATAATTTAGCTCTAGTGTAATAAATTATTCTTACAGGAGGCAGCACAGGCCAATTTTTTGATGGCTACTAAGGGAGAGCTAGCAGCTAGTGGCAGATTTATGTTTTCAGTTGTAGGTTGCCCAGCAGTGGGCCCAGCTCAAATGTGAAATATCACTTGGAAAATCTGGCTTTTTTGGTGAAAAGTTCAAGGCTCGCTTTTTTAAAAGCTGTATTGATATATGTACATTAATTCATTTTTTAATACCGTTGAGGGGGAAAAAACACCAACATCATAGGACTCTGCTTCTGTAAGGAGGTGGTATAGAGAAATTCCCTAAGGAGAAGTAGCTCAAACTGAGCTTCTGTCAGTGAAAGAGTATGTGCCATTTAATAGCAGAGAGCTTTTTAATACAGGAGGGAAAAAAAGAACAGATGCTCACCTGTTTTATGAAGGGGAAAAATACAAAAACCTGCCTGCAGGATGTTAACTAAATCTAGCCACAGAGGGAATATTCCTCTCAGATACTCCAAAAAATAAAAAATAAAATAAAAAATAAAGCAAAGTAAGTAAAGGCTACGGAGGAGCTGCACTCAGATATTTTTCAGTCCCTATTTCCAAAATACAGTAGGAAGTGTATTGTGCTGCACACTAGCCAGACTGTTACGTGAGACTTGTTCAGTGCCTTTTATGAAAGTTTCCACGTTACCTTGATGTAAGTGGTCAAGGTTAGAGATGAGTAAATGCCTCAAACTTCAAAGCTACTCAGAATCATCCTTGGTCTGAGCTTGAATTGTCTGTGTCCAGTCAGTCCAAGGATTGTGCTTTGGATGCAGCCACAAATGGTGTTAAACTTCTTACAATCTCCTTATGGATTTTCTCCCTCCCACCATCTGTACTTGAAGCCCTATCTGTAAAAAGCAACTGATCCTTAGCACAATGCTGAACAACAAAGAACGAGCTTGAGTTCAGAAGCCAAAATAAGCCTCAGGTTATTATTCAGAATGAAAAGAAAATGGACACTTGTTTCTTAATCCAATACTTGTTCTATAAAATTATTTTTAAAAAATCAAAACAACAAGATAACTAGACAAAAAAGCTCACAACATTTTTCTAATGGTTTTTCAGTCTGAGATCAAATGCAAATGTAATTATTAGTAATTATTAGTGATGTTTCTCATAGTTTTGTTTGAGAAACAAGTTTATGGCATGTACTCTCCAGTGAGTTGTTCAAAGAACTAGTCTCTTAATACCACCCCTTTCTCTTCTGTACCCATTTGAAACAAGCCTGGAAGCTGCAAACAACTGAATGAATACTACTGCCAGCTTGTTTTATTAGCATCCTCATTATACAGTTTTATGTTCAACATCTTGCCTCTAAAATCGTAGAGAAGGTTTGTCTGGATGCTGCGCGTGTAGAGAAATCGACTCTCATGGAGCTCACAAAAGAGTCAGAACTCCGTAGCAGAGATCTTGTGTTGTGTAATGATGCTCACCTTGTTTTCGTGTGCTTCTCCAGTCCTGGCAGCAGTACTTTGGCTCCCGATTATTCCCTGCATCCTCAACTCCTCAAGAATGTCTGATGATTTTTGTCTCTCTGTTTCTTGTAAGGGCCGTGATTTGCTGATGAACCCACTGGTGAGCAGTGCATCTTGAAAAGATGAAAACATCAAAGCACTTAAATCATGAAGTTTTGTTTGAACGCCGTCTTCAAGGTGAGCTTTTAATTGAAGAGATTGCATTCCGAGAACATGTTGTTGAGAAGGCCTGCTTGAGGCTCTCTTTATGACTTAAATGCTGCAGTAAGCTTTCTAATGTCTGGAAAACTGGAGTTCAGTTTCCCAGTATGGCCAGTTATACCCAGAGGGCCAAATGCCTGGAAGCAGGTGCTGAAGGTTTGTGAAGACAATACGTTCCCCAAGAGAGGCTATGGACAGCTGTTTACAGTTCAAGTTCTTAAGCATTGTGTGAGCTGGTTAGAGAGGACCCATTAATAGGCTTGTATTATCCCATCTTACATTGGCTGTCTTGTATAAATCACTGTGCTCTTCTGTTAGATGAATGCAAATTTTCATATGCTTTCATGGCTTATGATTTTTGTTACAACAGTGCTGCTACATTTAAGCATTATCACATGCATTCCAACACTTAATCGTGTACTTATAAACAACAGTTAAGAATAATTCCAAATTATTTTGATAACCCTTCTGAGGGGCTGTTTAGTTTCCACTTATTAGACATGATTAAGCAACGAGTTTGCCAAGACCTATCAGGTATTTCAACCCTCAGCTGACAGTTATCCCATCTGCCCAGTCCCTACTGGCAGAAAATAGAGCTTTTGTATGAAGAATACTTGGACCAAGTCAAAATCACAGTTACTTGATATCTGCCCATCTTTTTAAGCAAAGTGGCTATGGCAGTGTTGGCTTTTCTTTAATTTCTGGTTGTAAAACACAAATACAAAACATCTACCATCTTGTAGAAGTTGACTCCCTCTCTCTCCTAAAATAACTGAATCAGTCACCCAAAAGGCACCAAGGCTCAGATGTCTGCCAGTGCATGTAAATACCAGAAGGCTGTATATGCTAAAACATCCTTTGGCAAATAATAATAATAATAATATTAAAAAGCATGATAAATGGACAATTTTGATTAGCAATGTCCATTTGTATGAGTTTCACTAATGCATTCATTCAGGAGAAAAAAAGAAGCTACACTATCTCTTTTTTGTTTCTTGAAACAGAAGCTTGAAGGACGATTTCAAAAATTCTGTTTAGAAATTTCCTGTGAAGTTGTCTTTTTAGCAAGGACAAAGGAAAGGAACTCAGCTTAATGAACTTAAATGAAACACTTAATTTCAGAGCAAGCAAATCATTTTGATCAATCTGAAATGAAATCCTTTCATCACATCCTTCTGTGGCGTTGGGAGTTAAGTCTTCTTTAATGAATAGCAAACATCAGTAATTACTCCTTTTGTGTTCAATTTGGAATATGTTATTGGAGCCCTTCTATATAAGAAAGAGTAAATAGCCACTTTAGATTTTCTGTTCAGTGTTTTGTGAAATATAAGCTGTTCATAGCACTTGAAAAGTAAACTACAAAACTTCGTTATTCACCGAAGACAGTACTACTTTTCCATCAACATCTCTTACATCAGTATCCTAAGAATACACGAGAGTTTCAACTCAGACTTTCCCTTGCATTAAGAAATTTAGAAAAAGTTCTTAGCAGATCTCTGCGTTGTGCTGTGATAACTTTGGGAAATTCTGTTGTTTTCTTTATATGATAACTTGCCCTGAAACTTTTTGCTGCAGTCTTAAGTAATGGCGTGGCATTTACTCGCTGTCTGCACTTGATGCTAGTTAAGAGAATTGTGTTTGCCGTCCTGTCTGGGGGGGGGGAAGAAAAAAGAAGGAAAGCTTGACTTGATAGCATCAGGCTGAGAGCACTACCGTGGGCAATGTGTGTTCCCAGTGTGCCGTGCCATAATCTCTGTTAGCAAGTGCTACCTCTGGAGACAACAAGGCTGAGTATGTTCTCCTGGTCTGTTCCCAGCGTCTGCCAAGAAAAGTATATACCCTTCTGCCTGTTCTGGTAGCGAGAGCTGAGTCATGCTGCAGAACATAACAAGTGGTTAGGAAATACTTCCCACTACTATTGCAAGGCTTCAAACCAGTGTGAAGAGCTCGGTCCTTGTGGTGTCACAGCAGTGACTTTACTGTGAATTGAAGAGGGCTGGCAATAGGCTCAAGATGGTTCATTTCTAGGTCTCTCTCTCTGGAGCTGATATGACCTTAAACTACTGTTCACCTGTGCTTTGTGCGTTGCTTCTTTTTTCTGACGGTGTAAATCTTTCTGTTGATTTCTCATGAAAGCCTCCCTCGCTGGCTTCAACTTCAAGTTTGCTTCCATTCTCTGAAGTGTCCCCTGTCCAAGCTGCCCCTTCGTGTGAGGTGGCAGCCCATGTTTTGTCAGCACTGTCACTTGTAGTCTGCAAGAAAATGAAGAAAGGAATGAGAGAAGTCCTTGAGGACTCCTGAATGTGTAAGGAGAAAGCAGTCTCTAGAATAGTCTTGTAGGCTTGACACATTCAGAGTAAAGTGGAATATAGTGACATTCCTGATACTTATCTGTGCTTTGTCACAGATTGATTGATGTTCATGGTGATGAAAGGTCTCATATAATTTCAGAAAGGAAGGGATGACCTTAATCTTGAATATGTCCATAATCCCATTGCCTGTACTGCTGTATTGGTTTAGTACTTCTAAGTGCTATCTGTACGTTGGACATTGGTTAGAAATTTCAACTCCAAGAGTTTTTAGAATAAGTACATGGTAAGGTTTTAAACTCTCTAAGTGAGAGCTTTGCATTTGCAAACAGTGCAGGAGTAGAGACTGGATATATTCTCGTGACTGAGTTGGGGTTCAGCCACTTCAATTGTGCAAACCTCACAAAATGGCTCTGCGCATGTTTCACGTAATATTTGGATGTATACAAGTTCTCTGCCTGAAAATAATTTTTTGAGGCAATATGTACCCTGCTGAAGTGCTGCAAAATGATGCAGACTGTGAGAGGCAAATTTTCAGCTGCTGTAAAATCAGGTCATGCACGTGGCCAAATGGTGAGTCTCATTCCCCTCTGGCTTAAGACTCATATGAAGCTAAGAGATAACACTGTTCATAAAGAGCTCCCTGACAGACTCTGAGATACAGCAGAACTGCTTCTCTCTATACATATATCCTTGTACACTCCCGTGCTAAGACATCTCATAACATACTCTGTACAGAGACTGTTTGGAAGAAATTGCTACCTGGATTCTGGCTTCATGGTTGTTCTGTAGCTCCTCAGAAGACAGCTGTGCTGCAGCAACCCTTTTAGATGTATTGCAGCCCATGATGAAATGAGGACCATCTGCTGCTCCCTGTTGCAAGTCCAAGCAGTGGAAATGCCCTCATCTCATCACTGGGAGTTTGGTTATTCATGATCACCATGGCATCAAACTGTTGCCCACGCCTGTTGCTACAATAAATAGCACCACAGAAGGCTTTCATGTTGTGTCCTGGCGTGCAGACCTCATTGTCTTTGACCAGGCTCCCTCATCTGAAGCTGAGAGGGAATGTGCTTCTTCTCAGCTAGCTGGAGATGTTGGTCACTGAGGGGGTCAGTGAACCTCCCGAGGGAACTGAACTGAAGACATTTGAGTGTCTCCAGCTTCTTATCTTTTTTTTTTCTTTAGGAATAACATACTATCAGATAAAGTAAAATATACATTATCAGTCTCTGGTCAGATTTCTTAAGTATTTCTCATCTCCGTTAGAAATTGGGGAAAAAAATAACTCCCAATTTTAGCATTTCAAACAGCTTGGCAAATTTTTAAATGAGAGGAGATGTAGTCAGGAAACAGGCTGGCTGTGGTTAAGGAAAATGTTTTAAATGTCCTCTGAAATCATTGTATAATTTCTTGATTACTGTTTGCATCTGCTCGCATCCTTTGAGATAGATGTTTGTAGGAGATGGATGGGGGAAGAACCCAACACCACAGTTTGTGCTTCCAAGAAGATTTTGTAAAAGCTGTCGGAGAAATAGGAACAGAGTGCTGCCAGTTGAAGATCATAGCTGATCGTGTCTCGGGTTACTTTAGCTGAGATCAACAAGTATTGAAGTTGGAAGAAATAATTATTTTTACAAATAATGAAAGAAGCAGGCATTTTGCATAAAATCGAAGTGCTCAAAATACCTTATGCCAGTGAGACGGTATTTTTGTTGTGTCCTGAGATGCTGGTAACAAATCAGTGTCAGCTTGTGACCTTACTCTGGTTCGTACTGGAAAACCAACTGTAAAACTTGCCATTTTTTTCCATGTATGTGAAACTGAGATGTTTACATGACAAATGAGCCCTTCAAGTGGTAAGGTTGATGAGCTTTCAGAATCAAACAAACCCCAGCACTGAGAGAAGGACTCCAGCCTGGGAGATCATTCTGGAGGCACGGTTGCAGGCAGCCCTCTGTGTTTCTCTTGTCTGCAGTCCAAACGAGTCAGCTGGGGTGGCTGGAAAGCCACAAACTCTTTTACGTGGCAATGAGCCTGAAGTAATCTTCTCTGCCTCAGCATGCCTTATTCTATTGTGCAAAGCACTGCACTAAGGTTATTATATGGTTTCCAGGATGTAGCTAACATCTCTCTGTGCATGACTGTTCATACCTACCTGTGCTGGCATCCTAGGGCTGCCGGAAAGAATCAAATGTGATTATCCTGTCTCTTAAGAAATGAGTCTGTACAATTTTTCTTCTTTTTCTCCCTTTTATGCACAATCAAAGGAGGCCTGTTTCTTATGTCTACTTTGAACTCGCACAGAACTCAAGTCAACCTTTTGGTGCGCTGATTCATTGTTGTTGCTTTTCTGTTGTTCCTTTCCACTAGCAGAGGTTTGTAGGTTTGTGTGGTAATGCTGAAATATAATTGCTGCTCAGCGTGTGTCAGGACGTGATGTACAGGCTGAATTTCTTGTTTGAATTTCTGATTAAACACTTGCAGGGATGGTGCAATTCTAAAACTTGTTTGTAAGTAAGCAGTAGGTGATATTTTAGTCATTGCAGAAAGGTGATTTTTATTTGCTCCTTCAAATGCAAGTAATAAAATAGAAACTGAAATTCAGTTTCTAAAGTAAGGGAATTGATCAAGTGTAAGATTGTAGGTGCTAGCATAACTGGAAACAAGGTAACCTTTATGATTCATATTTTACAAATTAATTCTTGGTACATAAAAAGAAAAATAGGTGATCATTTAAAGAAATAGAATATGCAGGATATAACAAATGGCATGAGAATTGCACTCGTTTATTCTGTTGAAATGAAAAGAACCTTCTCAGATCTTTACAGTTTGTACACCTAAAGCCTGAGCCTTGATATCTCACGCATGTGATTAAGTTGCCAAGCTGGTCATTGTTTTCAAGCAACAGGAGCTGCACACTTCAGACTGATCAGACTGAAGATCAGACTGCTCTCAAATCGACACTGACCGAAATGATGGAAGATCTTCCCCTCATTTTAGTAGCTTTTCATGGGTTTGTAAAATGGAGAACAAGCAAATTTTACTACCATCAATGTGCTAGGGTGTATGGGGTTGTTTGAAAGAGGGCAGTTCTTCATAAATACAAATACAGGATGTTTCCCTTCAAGAAAACCCATGGAATACAGCATATGTGAACCACAACTTTAAAAGTGGAAAGAGAGAGGAGCTGTGAAAAAGCCAGTAATGGTGGGAAGGGGAAATGTGCTGGCCTCAATGTCTTGTCTTGTGAGAATGCAAACCAAAGCCAGTCACATGGATGTGCATGTTGGGGAAAAATGACAATGAAATCAGAAACAGCTGTCTCCATAATTGCTTGTGTTATATGGAGGAAATTGAAATGCATCTATATTTTAAGATGAGAAGAGTTGTTTTCAGAACTCAACTCTGAAGTTGTTAGGTGATTTGCAGGATTGTTTTGAAAACTGAATGGGAACAAGGGCATCTCAGTGTCTGCAACCTTATCAGCTATCTCCTCTGTAAGCTCCTCAATTAGTGAGCTACTGCAGAGAAGTGAGAACAGGACCATCCGTGGAATGGCTTTCCTGATACAGAGCAGCATTTTGTTGGTCTCGGTAAGTAGAAGAATTGTCATGTAATACCACCAGCCTGATATGTCTGCAGATCAGAAAAAACACTCTCCTCATGTTCTGAAGCTGGTTCAGGTGATTGAAAAAACTTATGAAATTTTTAGTCTGATAACATTGCTATTGAGTTTGAACAATAGAAAACTACAGGGCTGAGAGGGGCAGAAGACAGAAAACAAGCTGAGTTGTACAGTGAGCAGAAGGAGGGAAGAGGGACAGAAATCAGAGGTTGAGCAAGAAGATATGGGCCTTACTGTGTGAGGTAACCAGAAACACCGGGTGCAGACCAAAACTAACAAATCTTGTAACAGAAATCAAAGCCTCTGAAGACCAGAGGCTGCATTTCAAAGGTTGTTTTTAGTTGAATCCAAGTAGACTTTAATAGCCATGCACTGTATAATGTTTCTTTCCTCACCATTTCTTCTATCTTATGTGGTTGGAAGTGGATGAATTTCCGGGCTTTCACCTTAAAGGTAACCCCCAACTACAGGATGGGTGAAGACCAGCTCTGCCTGAAATCCTGAATTTCAGTGCCATGGCATGCTACACTTCCAGCACGTATACACAGCGAGTTTGACTCCTGCTGAGAAATTTTCACCCTGCTGCTTCCACAGAGCATCTGCTATGGAGACCAGGGTAGTCTGAGTTTCACAGGGATGACAAAAGGCACTTGAGACAAACATAGGCCTCCTGCCTAATTTTGACCTAGAGCAATGGGGCACAAGAGTTTTTCAAAGAGTAGCAGCACAAAAAAAGTGGTGGTGAGTGGGAGAGTTTCAGCCCAAACAAATCAGCTGTTTTCAGTACACGGAAAATAAGTTTATACTTTTGGGCTGAAGCGTTCCTCCAAGAAGGCATTGCCTCACTGAAGGTTTACCCCAGCTCTACAAGATGTCTAGGCTGTCTGGGAGGTGCCTAGAGGCTGAGCTTCCCTTCCCAGAAGGGCTAAACACCTCACAGAGCTGGGCTTTCACGTGGAGCCCAAGCTGTGGTATGAGCCTTAATATTTGGAAAAGCTAGGAATGGGAAGAAGACTGGAAGGAGATGAGCTGACTGAGTGGCTGTAGCCATAAGGACTGATTGCTGGTTGTATATAGCTAAACCAGCTCCGTGGCTGACTTTCCTGCGTGTGTTGTATTTCAGTATTGTGTGTGATCCAAGTAGCATACGTAATCTCTCCATGGTGACTGCACGGCATTTGTTTCTATTTAAGGAGAGAAAGAGGTTTGGGTTTCCTGCCAGAATTCCCACTCAGGTAATTACGCTTCTGCCTGCAGAATTTCCCTCTAGCTTCAATTGTAGTAGTCGTTCTTCACTCTCACTCCTAAAAAGCACCAGCACAGACCTGCTGATGCATTTCAGGAGTGTGGCACTGGTTGCTGTGCTGACACAATGCATGACCCTGCCATGCATTGCTTCTACTTGATTTGTTCCTAGTCAAGATTGCTGCACATAGACACTCTGCTCTGCAGTTCTCCTCTTTCTATGCCTGACTTCAGCATAACAAGTTGGTCTTGCTGGTGATACTGCTAGATGATAGTGAGACAGCCAGCTGGAAGCCAATGAAAAGATGATTAAGAGCCAAGAAAAAAACATATGGAGAGAGCGGGATTTCTTTTCACAGAGTTTTAAGTAAAAGTGTTTGTCTTTGGATCCCACTAGCAGTTTTTTTCCCTTCTTTCCATCAATTTTATGGGTGGCAAGTAGTTACAGTTGATTAAGAAATTCTACCAGATCTCTTTAGCTAGAACAAATGTTGTATACAGGAGAGAACTCTGTCAATATTAAAAATCAGCTGGCCAGCCTTTTGATGAAAATAAATATTTAATGGCCAATAGGCTGATGTTGACTACAATGCTACGCGTGTTACCAACATTCTATAAATAACAGTTTTGCAAAATATGATCTATTGCATGAAAGATCTTTTGTCTCAAATTCAGATGATGTGGTGATTTTTCTGAACTTAGGACAGCAGAGCAAATAGAGTGCAGCACAGTCTGGAAAGCAGTTCTGCAGATTCTTCACTCTCTTTGAAGTCAAAGAAAATACAGGCCTTGTTCGCTCAGTCCTAGGCAGAGATTTAACGTGGATGATGTCCAACATTAATAAAACATTAATAGGCTAATACTCAGCAAATATAGCATAGTAAACAAAACCAAGGCAATTGAAACAAATTATCGATTCATGGAATTTAGTCTTTCTCTTGACAGAATGTTCGCATGCAGATTGTGCTGCTATTGAATACATTTCTTATTCAGATTTACTAAATGAATGTTATGGTGAGAGTGTGGGTTTAAAAAAAAAATCTGTATAGTTCACATCCTCAGGAATCAAGCTGTTTCACATATGTTATTGTTTCAGCTTCCCTAACTGACTAAATTCTGTTCAACTAAATAGCACCAAATCCCCACTTGAATCCCTATGAGGAGTAGGGGTGCTCACATTCTCTTCTTGGGGCTGCACTTTTCTCACAAACATGTGGCAGTTCATGAAAAGGCTCCTAAGTAGGAAGTGAGAGTTTGGGAGCAAACTTAGTGTCTTTCTTTTCAGCAAGAACAACTTAATTCTGCCAGTTGTTGTTCCTAGAAGATTCATTCAGGTACTGTGCTCCTTATTAATTGGGAGTGCTAATTTTACTCTTACCGCTGTGTTCAAAAGTGGCTTTTGCGTAGTGCTGTTTTGAATAAGAATTCAGGCTGGCCTTCAGTGGCTTTAACTGTAATGTGGTGAAATGAAGTGTGTGTGTGGGGATGGGGGGCACTGGTATCTGACTGTAAGGCTGCCCTGGCTGTTTGAAGGA
Source organism: Lagopus leucura (assembly GCF_019238085.1). NCBI lineage: Eukaryota > Metazoa > Chordata > Aves > Galliformes > Phasianidae > Lagopus > Lagopus leucura. The sequence continues at coordinate 6,800,292 of NW_024962263.1, read as the reverse complement.
CAGAACTTCATGGTTTTCACGACCTCTGTGTTCTGTGCAGAATGCAGTTGGCCTGGACCAGGAAGACATAAGAGCTCTTTCCTTCTCTGTCCAGCTGGAAAAGCTTCATAACGTTGAAAGATGACGCTTATCTGAAATGTGTTGTTTGCCTGCATCTCTTTTTTGTTCTTCCCCTCCCCTCCCCAAATAACATCAAACTCTTCATGCTCCTCTTTTAAACTTGGAGTGCTACTCATGTCCCCGTCTCAGATGCTTCTGCTGTCAGCCAAATGCAGCAGCCTTTTCCATCCTTACTGAAACTGCTGACATAAGTGTATCTGTTGGTCTCAACAGGATCTGTGTTGTCAATCTAATGGGAATTGGTGGATTTTCTGGTCTTTCGAAGAAGTATTGTTTGTACCCTTGAAGATTTCTCACAGATGGCATGAAAGAGTCCTGTGCCCTTCATTAACAGTTGTATTTGATCTTCTGCATGGAGTGTTTTTGTAGTAAATGTCAGTGGCAGAAGGCAGCCTTTCTATCAGATGGGTTGGGAATAGACCAGAGGTCTCGCTTTGATTTGCTGGGCTGAGATTGCCTGCTCTTTAGGCTTAATACTTGATGCCAGATTTTTTTTACTCTTTCTGTCTGATTTGGTGGTGATAGGCTGAAACACATAAAGCCTATGATGCTAATGATGAAGCTTTAGAAGATCCAGTAGAAATTGCCAGGGGCTCTTCTTCCAGGTTTCTGGGTTAAGTCCAAATGTGCTTTGCCAAGGGAATACAGGAGCCTGGAATTGCATGCCATTGTACTGGAATCAATGAAAGCCCTCTCAGAACGGGGGAACTTCTGCATGGTAAGAAGAGTGAGCATAAGTTGACATCTCCTGGCAATGTCTCTCCGTCCCTTGGAACAAGCTGTGTGAGGTGATGTGCTACTGGGGGGGGAAGAGTGGATGTACACAGTCCCACCTTGAGCTTCTGGGTAAGACTGCAGTTTGGGGAAATTGACCCCACAGGGGGTGAAGGAGGCCTAAGATTCCAGATCCCATGCACTTGTAATTGTTGGAGCAGGTAAGGAATGTTCTGGTCATCAGCCTCACCATGAGAAGTGAAGCTAGAGCACCTTTCTGTGGGACAGGATGGCTCTGTTCATGGAAGACGGCTGTCCAGAGACAGCTCCAGCTGGCTCCAGAGTAACCTCGGGCATGGGTGGCCTTCCAGCCCAAGTAGCCAGCAGTAGCCTCACTTGTTCCTGCCTGATTCTGGGCTTTGTGGAAGGGCTTGGGAGAATGCTGTTGTCTGGAATCTAGGTGCCTAGCAGAAGTGCACAGAAACTCTGCCTGACTTCCCTGCAGCTTTCCCTTGTTAGAGGTAAGAGAGTTCTGTGATGTTAATTAGACTTCAGGTTTGATCTTTTCTCGTGAGTATTTGAATCTGGCATTCTCCTTTCAGCTCATCTGCATTTAGGGCTGCTACACGTTGGACTCGGGATGTTTCTGAAATGAGAAATGGAGCATGTAATATAGATGTTTTCCAGGGACCGCCTAGTCAGAATCTATTTCAGCTCTTTGCCTTATGGATTAAACTCAGAGCATTCACATACTTCTTAGATTTTATTTCTTTTTAAGCAGTTTGCTGAGGTGAAATCTGTGCTGTTAATTAGAGCTCCGCTGTTGTTTGCAGAATGCAGACCGTGCTGAGCAAAGCTTTTCAGGCTCAGTTTTCCTGAACTGGAACAGGCAAAGCACAAAGCGTTGGCCTCACGTTCCCTTGGCAGGCAGCAGTGAGGTGGGGAACTGCTTGTTCCTAGTGGCATTTCTCTTCTGCTGGGAGACAGGCCATGCAATGAGGGGAAGCCATCTCCTTGGACCACCAAATGCAGTTCATCATTACTGTGAGCATCTCATCATAAACATACTTTTTGCACAGTGACCAACTGCCACTTTAGCAGCTGTTTAATACAAAATTGCCAGAGCTTCGAAAGTAAGTGTGCCGCAGCCTTACTCCTCTGCTTGTTGGCAGCTTCCTTCAGACTCCCAGCCACCTTTATACGTAACAGGTTCATAAGCTTGTATTCGTACTTTAACCTTTTGCAATCTCTTCTTCCACCTCTTGCTTCAGCAGGCCCTTTTCAGGCGATATGCCTCTGCTTCTCTTCCTCTTCCTTTCTTCTGAGTGAGGACATTCACTCTTTGTCTGTTATTGCCCTGGGTTGGTTCTGTTTCATCTGTTGTCTTGGTTTCTTGTGGGACGTGGGCTGTAGCTTTCATTGTTTGCAAACACCTGCACAAACAGTGTTGGCCTGCTAAAAGTTTCTGACATTCTTGTAGCAAGTAGTATGTAGGAACAGATTTCTCATATCTCTATGCAAAGAATTAGCTAAATACTTATCCTTATTTAACCTTGATTTGTGTTCTATTCCTGAAGTCCTCTGCTATACATTTATGCAGAGTCATAACGCAAAAGCAGTTCACAAAGAGATTGATTCAACTGCTCTGTCTAAACGAGGAATGGTCTACGAGAGGGGGGTTAAGGTCAGAAACCTGCTGTTTGTTCAATTCAAATGGGGTGTGCTTTAAAAAAAAAAAGACAAAATAATAAAAAAAGAACCAATACCCAAACAGATTCCAAAGCCTTTCCTGAAATGTTTTTCACTGTTACATGCTTTCAAGAAGATCAGCAGAAACATGTTTTAGCAGTTATGCAGATTGAATTTAAAAACAAAGCAAAACAAAACAAAACAAAAAAACAACAAAAAGGAAGAAAAGGCAAGAGTTAAAATAGTGTGAAGGCAGGAGTTAAAATAGTGTGCTTCTAGTAAACACTCTTCCACCTATCTGTGTGGCTGGGGTAACTTTTAGGTGGGAGAAATACTGCAGGTCTGTTCATTTTACACGTGAGCAGTGATATACCAGAGTGCTGTGCACTGTGTAAATGCTGTGTGCAAAAATGCCTTGCTCTCACGAAGCCTCCATCTCTGGAGTGGAGGCAGCACCTATTTTTAGTGGTGTGCTGCAACATTACACAGGAGAATATAGGATGATGCCCTTTCCCAGCTCACTTTGTAGATGACTTGTAATTTACTAAGGAAGTGTCAGATGACAAAACCAGCAAAGCTGTGCTGCAGAGCAGTTGTTTCTTAATGGGGTGCTGTTCGAGCCCCATTTGATGGAGATTTAACCAATTCTTGGACTGGCTGCCATCCTCTGTGTATGCATGAGACTTATTCTGCATTCCCAAGAAATAAATAACACCAATCTCACGTCTTTCTGACATGAGCAGTCGGCTGAGGTGAAATCCTAACATGAAATGTCACAGTAAAAGCTCATGGTACTGCTGTGGGTGTGTGGTCAGCCTTGCCAGGTTACTGGAGTTTGAGTCAACATTTCACTTGGGCAATGATAATAGGACCATCACAGTTACTCTTCTGTGACAACTGTATTGCTGATTTCCCTCAGCAGATGCTTTTGGGTTTTGCAAGTATAACTGGTGAAGAGCCATGTGAGTGTGACAGAACAGTCTGTTACTGCAGTAAATGGAAAAAGCAGAATGCAAACACGCTGTCAAAATCTCTCCTCTTGTATTCTAATTGCTCACTTTTAAAACCGTTATGGTTGACGTTTGGTGGAGTTATTTTATGCTGTCTCTTTCCTGGTGTGCGTGCATGAGTGGTTTTTTTTTCTTTTTTTTTTTTTTTTTTTTAGTCCAACCAATACTAGACTTATTTTAACATAAAGGTTATTTCGTGCCCAAGAACCTGCTGTCATTGTGGGTGGTACTGCATGCAGTTCAGTGAGGTGGTTACTAAAGGACATTATTTCAGCAGTTGTCAGAGAATAGATGTGCAAAATGTAGGGCTGTCTAAACCAGCAAGTGCGTGCAAGATGTGCATTTTCCTGATTAGCAGAATTGCTAAAGTTATAAAAACACAGCATAATTGCAGGTCATTCTGTTTTGATGATTTTCTTCAAGAAAACTGAAATATTCACATAAAAACGTGATTAAAAGTGATGGATTTCAATGCAGTTTAAAGACCTGTGAGGTTCCTATTCTACCTTTATGACTCTAGAAAGCCTTGCAAGAACGTTGTTTGTCCTGCTCATTTATAACAACATGAGGTGACACTGGGAGGAGAAATGATGTTTCATTTTGCATGTTCAAGCAGAGGCCCTCAGCTGTAATCACAACATGAATATGAAAAATATATTGATAAAATTGGTCACATTACAAGCTCTGGCACCTGAGCTACTGTAAAAGAAGATGACAAATGGTTATGAAATCTGTTTGGGACCGTGACTTGGTTTGTCTACCTGTCACTGTAGGTCTTTAGTGCTGTACGTGGTTTAACATATGACCAACGTAATAGGACTGGTGATGTTTCTCTGCAGAGTAAATTAAGCAAATGTTCAGCCTTTAAATAGCTGTGATAATTTCTGCTGTTGTTTACAAGCGACTCCCATTGAGGCCATTAAAGAAAAACATATGGCTTGTTAATATAATGTCAGCTCCTCAAAGCATTTCACGCTGTGCCTGTTCCAGAACGGATGGGTATGTGACATGCACTCTGGAGCACTGAGAAAGGAAAATGTCTTTAGATGTCAAAAACAGTTCCCAGGTGAGAGCCTCACAGCTGAAAGGAGCAAAAAGTGACCCTTGGCCTTTGATCATCCATTACCTCCCATGCTCTTCTCAGGTATATCAACTTATATTTAACTTCCTCTGAAAGGAATTTCTTAGCTTTCAATGTCACTTTTTGTCTAATACAAACCTTTGCAGCATAATTCACTATTAGTTGTAGGATGTCTCCACACCATGTGGTGAGAGCGAGCGCTCTGTCCTTCTCTTTAAAATTAGAGTACTGCAATAAGTTCTACGGTGTGGCCTTTGTAGTTTTCTCTAAGAGCTTGGACAGGTACAATCTGGCAGGTTTTGCTGTGATCTTCTAGAGGAAAAAAACAAACAATAGAACAACAGTGGGGATTTATGCAGTATTTCTATTGGTATAGGTGTTCTGGATTCAAAGCTGTTGATTCATGTGAAGTAAGACCTCTGTTTTAGAGCTGGTTCAAACACGCAAACCCAGACTTGGCTGCCAGAGGTACACGTATCATGGTGTGGCCAATGCAAGCTGGATCAGAGCAGCTTCAAGGTGCAGCCCAACCACAGAACAGCAATTAAATCAACAGGTGCCAGCCACAGGGCTGAGTGGCACAGGAATGTGGTGTGGGCTGGACAGAAGGAGAGTGGTCTGGCTCAGAGCCCCCACCGTGGGGCGTTTGGCAGCTTGTCTGTTGGGTGAGTCTGCTTAGCCTTCTGGCCTGGGTGCTCAGTAAAGTCAGCTCTGAGTCAGGGTACAAGTGTTTCCTTAATGGAGAGCTTTTTGGGTTAGGAAATCAAACCAAGTCGACCTTGTGAATTTATATCCCAGCTTGCAAGCAGTCACATAACACGTAGTACATAGAATGGCACAAAGGTACCAGCCTGGCAGTGACTGTGCAGTGCTCTGCACAAAGCACAAGCCGTGTTTCCCAGAAGCACCAGCTCTTCCATAAGCCAACCCAGCTTTCTTGCAAAGCACCTGCAGTGTACCTTTTGGGGGGCTGCTTCTTCAAACCTGTAAGACTTGGCTTTGATAGAGCTTTTTAGTAGTAGTCTGGCAAGCGTCTGCTGCTTCTCTTCCTTTGCCCAATGAGAATTTATTTATGCACATTCCCAGCACTTCTTCAGAAAACAAGGTTTATCCACTGGTTTTGCAAAACACAAGCTTCTGCCTTATGTCCTCTTCCCTGTCTCAGTGTTCTCCTCGTGTTCTGCAAGGACTGTATCTAGAGCTAGGAAAACGATTTGGCTTGTCCTACCTTCAGTACATTCATCCTTGAAATAGCCCTGTGGGTAGGGAACTCTTATATCTCTAGCAGTTGTGCAACTCATCACATAGGAACTGTGACAGAGCTGAGACTCAAACCTGTATTTCTCCAGGGCAGAGATGGGCTCCATGCATGGAAGTGGCTGCTTGTCAGTCCTTGCTTGCTGTTCTTGCTGAAGTTGCCAGTGGCCATTCTGAGAGAAAAAAATGCTCACTTTTTTGAAAGCCCTGCTCACAGTCATGCTCTGAACATGCAGTTCAAAGTACATTTTCTTGCTTAGCATATCTCCCTCCTGACTTTTCAGAGGCTGTGTTAATAGTATTATTTCTCATCAAACGTTCATCCATACATCATTTTTGCCAGCTGAAGCATGAGTAGGCTGCACAGTTCTATTCACCAAACAAGTGTTCCTTTCAGTTGCTGCCTGGACTCTGCGATCGTGTTGTTAGCAGCTGGCTGTTTGGGTTGTGTTTTTGTTAAGTGGAGATCCTATTTATAGGTGGCAGAACACATGCATGTCCTTGTCTGTGCTACTGCAGATCCTGGTTAATCTCTTCTGTTACAAAAGCCTAGCCAACCAGTTAGCATGCTCTATATTAAAATTAGCGTGGGAGAGCCTTAGAGGGCTTTTTCTTCCTCCCCCTCTTTCCATCGCTATCTCGAAGCTTTGGAGCAGACTGATAGCACAGAGACAGGCTGCTTGTCTGAAAGCTAGGGGCAAATATTTCCCTTGCAGCTGGTCTCTTCCAGGTTATGGATCTGTGGCAGTGATGTCCAACACAAAATTTCATTAGTTATGACACGTTTCTGTGGCAAAGGAGCTGATTTTAAATGAGGTGTTTAATAAGTGTGCGTAGCTCCCCAGGCTTTACCCAGAGGAGGGCAGAGTTAGGTTCTGTTTGCTTCTTGAAAATCAGACAGCAGGCAAGGTATCTGTGGTGACAGGAGGCTGGCAGCTGTCTCATTGCTGCTCAAGGGCTGAGGGAGTAGAAGGTGTTGGTTAACACCCAGCAGAGGAAAACTGATCTGTATCTGCACGCTTGGCACTGTTGGTGAGATGGGGAGTACGACCTGGTGCCTTCAGGCACTCGAGCGGTCTGTGGCACTGTGCTATTTAGAGGGGCTGCTTGCTTGTGTCACTTCTGTTGCTGGTTGTGCTTAAAATTATTATTCCAGCACAGCACCAGATAAAGTAATTAATCATAAAATTGAAAGCAAAGTTAAAGAGAAAAATAAATCACTACAGCATAATTCTATATACTAAACAGGTTGTTGGGTTTTTTTGTTTGTGGGTTTTTTGTTTGTTTGTTTGTTTGTTTGTTTCCCCTTAGTTGCTCTAGCAGCTCTGCCATTTTAGGAAGTAGGAGATTTTGTGGGAGAGAGCACGAAACCAGGCCCTCCTTTCTGTACTTGTCTCTTCTAGGGTTCATGCAGTTCTGGGCTATTTTTCTGTCCTTATGTTCAGGAAGGAATTCCCTCAATTTCACATATCTTTCTTTGCTGCTCTCTTCCTGACTCATGCTGTTATTTGTTTCACATGTAGGAAGGAAGTACGGTCTCCCAGTGCACCAGGCCCTGGGAGCTGCTTTGCTTTTATAGTTGTACCATAATTCTTGTTCAGCACTTTCTACGCCGCTGGTCACAGTATTTTCAAGGACTGTTGCAATATTTTAGGAATCCCAGACGAAAGGATGCCTTTGGTGACCATAAATCTTACTGAATGCCAAGTCCCTGGCCTTTTCAAAATCTGTTTCTAGACTTGTCCTCTGCATAGCCTGAAACTGGGACAAGTGTGGCTTCTCTACCACTTGTGCACAAGCATGATCTGCACAGAGAATCAAATGTGAGTGAGTGTGTGGGAGGGATGGAACATGTCTGGGTCTTTCACTATCATGGCTAGCATATAAGCGTGGGCCAAACAGCTGAGCATCGCTCCAGACTGTGCTAGAAGTGCAGCCATGGGGTCATAGCTGAAGAAGTTGTAACATGGGCTGCACACTTGGCGTTTAGAGGGCTTTTAATATGTCCTACACCAATCTTGCAGGTTAGCCAGTCAGTATTTACTAAACAGGGAGTGCTGTGCAGTTGCATCAGCCTATACTGGCAAATCTTTAGAGACCACATTCTGAATGGACAAACTGTAGATGCTGAAGGAGTTCCTTGGTATAACCTTGAAGTCTCTGCCCTCGATGGAGGCAAGCTCCAAGTCTTTCCTTTGCACAAGTGATAATTTGATTTGTGACTCTAAAATAGCGGGTTATGTCTCTGGGTATTCATCTCTAAGTACATGAGAGAAATTCCTGTTTGGGAAGAGATCTGCTTTTGTTTGTGAACTGGGTACGAATTAGCTGGATAATTTGTAAATGTGCAAATGTACTTTGCTTGCCTGACTCAAAATGATTTCATCCACAAATACTTAAGATGACAAGAGGGGAAAAAAAAAAAAAGTTGGCAGTGTTTCAATGTGTGCTTTAGAAAATGACTCATTCCTGCAAGGATTGTCGGGGGTATTTCTCAGGGTACTTTTCTGATCTCCCTGGTGAGCCATGTGTACAGGGCACATGTAGGTGTGAAGTGTCCTCTCCAGTATGTTGTCCAGGAACTGCCTTCCCTTTGAGAAGAATGACTGTAATGACTGTGTTTTCCCACCAGAAGATTCTCCCTCTGTCTACAACTGCAACGTGCTCAGTCCTTGAACTTGAAATGAGCTTTTTAAGGAGCTTTCTAAGGAAGAAGCATTTCCAAACTGTTACCCAAATCTTACATAAATCAGTGCCTGGATGAAAGGCTAGCGTCCTCAGCCAAAAGATATTGCTGAGTAATGTGCCTTAATAGAGAGAAGGAGAAAGATTTCTGTCTGGCTGTCCTGCTGGTGAGAACAGTGCTGCAGACTGCTCAGACAGAAAGCACATGGGCATTTTGGGAATACCTGGTGAGCTAACAATGCTCTGGTAAGAGGACAAAGGAAAGAAGTGTGCTGCAAAGAATGGCGTCCAGAAAAATCCAATTATTTTCCAATCTCAGAGCCTGGCTGTTACAAACAGGACGTGAAGACAGGAAACAAACTGTTAGAGCTGTGGAATCACTTTTTTCTGTGTTTAAAGTGTTGTTATTTCTGACACGTGCATCACACAAGTGTCTAGGAACAATGTGATGGTTCACATTGTTTTACATTCATGGGTATGTCTCTATTTTAATGCCATGTGTCTGGAAAAAAAAAAGACAGATGCTGCTCTGTATTGTGCAGAATATAGAACAACCTGGTTTATCTGTCCTTTTCTTCTCAACCTGTCCTTTTTTGTATAGTTCACTGCTATTGAGAGTTTGGAAATAGGTTCAATATGTGCCTGTGCTAGGAGAATTGTGTAAGCTTTAAGATGTTTTGGCCACTGCTTTATGATGGGTATAAATAGGTATGTACTTCTGTGGATACTGTGTAATGTCAGTCTGCATTACCTGAGCATTACCTATGAAGATCACATTCATATACCTGGGATATGATCAGCACTGACCAGAAAGATATTGCTGGCAAAGGATGCAGAACAACAGCAAAGCTCTGGTGATTTTTGCAGGGCTCCACGTCAGCCTGTTACAGATGATGGGGAAGAGCTGAGCAGATACTTTACATCTCTCTGTAAACTCTCCCTGTTCTGTCAGAAAAGCAACTCATTTAAATAAAAACATAAATATAAGGGATGCAATTAAATCATGCCATTCACAAGGAAGGTCCAGAGACTGACTCTGGGCGCCTGTCTGGTTGTGATAGATTCTCAAGGCTTTGAAGCATATACATGTCTGGAAAAGTGATTCATGAACTTCTGAAGGTCTGAGATGATTTCTGAAGGATGTTGGAAATGTAAGTAAGAGAGGCAAGATGCTTGTTGTAGGGGCTTAAATCTACTATGCAGGAGTACAGCAGCTGTTAGAAAATGCTGAGGTTTGTGAAATGTAAAAAGTTGACAGTTATGTGTCTGGGTTTTTTCCTATCTTTAGATCTTGAAGATGAAGTAATACTGTAGGGTCTTTGGCATTCAGTGCCAAGATAGTTCTGCCTTCTCTGTATCAGAACCAGAACCTGTGGAACCTGGCTTTGGTTAGTGTTGGGGTTTAACCTGGCAGGCAGGTAAGTACTGCACAGCCAGTGGGGTGAGGGAGAAAATCAGAAAAAAAACAGCAACCACTCAAGAAAATAGAATTTGTGGATTGGAATAAAAGCTATTTACTAAGGCAGAAGAAACAGATAGGAAAAAAAATAATTACAAAATGAGTGAGTGAGTGACACAGAGTGCAGTTGCTCACCACTGATGCCCAGTCAGTCCCCAAGCAGGAGCTGCTCCCCACCTCTCTGGCCAACTCCCCCCATTTTTATAGTTCTTTCACACACTGTCTACAGCATGGGATATCCCTTGGGGCAGTTGGTGTCAGCTATCCTGATTCTGTCCTCTCCTAGTTTCTTGTGCCTCCCAAGTCCCTCGCTGGCAGGGCAGTATGAGAAGCTGAAGTGTCCTTGGCTCTGTACAGCCACTGCCCAGCAACAACTGAAACATCCATGTGTTATCAACATTGGTTTCCTCCCAAAAGCAAAATATAGCACCATACTAGACACTATAACTAAAAAAAAACAACTCTGTTCCATCTGAAACCAGGACAGTCTGTTGGTTGTTAATATATTACCTCCCCCCAAGCCCACTCAGTCCTGGTGGAGTTGCTCCTGCTAGGAGCTGTTCAAGCTGCTTTCACTTGCTTTCATGTGTTGTACCACTGTCCTTTTTAATTTCACACATCTGAATGTAGGTCTAGTTTTTCTCCAAAAAAAACTTCTGCAGGTTTTTTAGACTTCCCAGTTCTTCCAGAGATCTCTTAGTTGCTTGAGTACGACTTACCTTAGAGCCACGAGGAAGTGGGGCCTACTCTGTATTCCCAGTTCTTTGTGGACAAATGGTAGGGAAACAGGTTGTGCTAAGGTTTTCAGAGCCAGTCTCTTCTGGAAGCATAAAAATATTCAGAATGGAGTATGGAATACAACATCTGAATGTTTTTCCTTGTTTTAGTTTACTTACCACTATTGAGCGCTCTTTAGAATTAGAGATTACTGGCAAGTGCCAAGATGAATGGCTTACCTTCTTGCCCACATTGGTTTATCTGTAAGCAGTGTTTGGTTCCGTGCTGCAGGAGGATCCCTTTACTCTGGTAGGCATGCAGGCAGCACTTAGCAAAAAGTATGCAGCCCAAATCAGAAGTGGGGGATGACAGGCTACAAATATGCTTAAGCAGACTAAATCAAACTGTGGCTTGTAAGATGTACATATATGCAGATTTTCAGAAATGCACTTTCTTTGGGAAGGGCTTGAAAACAGAAGATGTGTTTGTGGCAAAGTGTTTGAGAAGTGGAGTGTGGAAAATGAGGGTTAATTATCCGGGGAAATGAGGGTTGCATGTTTAGTGCTGCAAGCATGGAATGGTCCGAAATCTCCCACCTTGCAACAGTAAGTAGGCTCCCCAGTTCTCCTGTCTCCCTTGCAGGGAGAAACAGAGCTGGCTCCTGTAGAGCTGGTCACAGAGGGGTTGCATGGGCAGCTTGTTTGTTCCTCGGGACCCAAGGAAACTAGGCTTGGATGGCTGATGACACTGATGGAGCAGGACGCAGAAACAGCTGGATGGTGGCAGTTCACTCTGCCCATCAAGGTGGGCTTGTGTTATTTTTCGCTCTCTCCACGCTGGGCTAGCAACAAGCGATTCTTTCCCCAGCTAAGTGACATCCTATTGGGAGGTTGGGTTGAAATTTGGAAATCAATAGGAGCTTTTTTTGCCGTTATTCCATTCTACTGCCCTTGAATCTCTATCAGGTGGCTGGTATTGCTGAACCATCCCTGGAGTAACAGGAGGGCAAACGTTCTGTGAGGTTTGTGCTTGCTCAAACAGCTGAATTAAACGGACAGGTGGCTGCACGCTGACAGAATGGGATGATGGTAGTGTTCGGATCTCCTTGGTAGGCTCATGTCTCCGGCCGTGTGGCAGTCATTACAGAAAATAGCTAGCCGGGGGACCGCCTGCCTGTGCAGCGTGTCCCGGGTTGAGCACCTTCAGCCGGCTGGAGCCGGGGAGCGGGAGGGGAAGGCGGGAGCAGAAAGCCGCCGGCAGTGGCGGGGTGCGGCCGCCAGGGGGCGCGGTGCTGCCGCTGCGCCACTACCTGAGGCACTCCCGAGCCCGGCGCTGAGGGGCAGAACGAGGCTGTGGTGGTGCTCCTCGCTTTTCACTCCCCCCCCCCCATCTTTCTGTCTTTCTTTTTTAACTTAAAAGCTCTCCGATGAGAAGGATCCCAGGACTCTCCGAGTAGCCCGTTCTGTGTAATTACATCTACTGTTGGAAAGGTTTTTCCCTGGGTAATTAACTAAACCCTCTTTACCACAAGCCACGTTAATGGTACTACGTGAATAAAGAAAGTTGCAAAATCTTCACTTTATTCAAAAAGCCACCAAAAACCCCTTCTGTTTCTTGGGAACATACCTCTCCTCACTTCCTTCTGACTAAACAAGCAATTGTTTTAACCTTCCCTTTTTATTATTGTTTTCTAAACCCTTTCAGCCTCTCTGCCCCTTTTTGTATTCCTTCTGATTCATCTACATGTTTCGCAGTTTGCCTCACCGCAGTGGATACGAGTACCACACAGTTGCCACCATGGCACGTAGTGATTATATCTCCTCTGAATGCCTGCAGCACGTGCTTATGAAATCATTGGGAGCTTTGCTACATTTATGATAGCTTAGTTCTTTCAGGCTGGCATCCTTACAGCAACATCTTAAATTGGAGGAAAAATAGCAGAGCTTTTATCCTTAGATGAAACCTGTTCCTCAGTCACCTTATTTCAAGTAACTATCCTAATAAAATTAAAGTGAGTCTATATCCCTCATGTGCTGCGAAGTGTTGCTTAGGGCTTGAGCAGGGCTTGCACCGTGCAATTAGTCTCTAGTGTTAAAAAATAAAAAAATACAAAAATCTAGATATGTGTATTTTTTTCCTTCTACACTGATTTAGTTTTCAAAAAGATTTCTCACAGCAAAGCTTACAACAGTGTGTACCGTTCACATGGCACTTGTATGTTTTGAATGGCAGAAAGCTCTGTTGCTCGGAGTCAGCACATTTCTTCTTGCCTGCCTTGCAGGTCTGCCTTGCCTTGCAGAGAGGCAGTGGGTAGGGTATTATTGGGGTTGTAATTGGAATTCAGGATGGTCTGACAAGGCATTGCTGCTATTTATAAAGACTTTATAAAGATATAAAGACTGGATGTTGTGTTGAGGGACATGGTTTAGTGGGAGCTATTGGTAATAGGTGAACGGTTGGACTGGATGTTCTTTTAGGTCTCTTCCAACCTTGGTGATTCTATGATTCTATTTTTTATAGACTGAACAACTAGTCTGCAAATCTGTTGACATGCCAGGACCTGGACGGGGAAGCCCACAGATATAGAATCATAGAATCACCACGGCTGGAAAAGACCTCTAAGATCATCCAGTGCAGTCGTCCACCTATCACCAATATTTCCCACTAAACCATGTCCCTCAGTACAACATCTAAACGTTCCTTCAACACCTCCAGGGACTGTGACTCCACCACCTCCCCAGGCAGCCCATTCCAATGCTTGACCACTCTCTTGCAGAAGTAGCACTTCCTAATGTCCATTTCCTGAATTTCCCCTGGTACAACTTGAGGCCATTCCCTGTAGTCCTGTTGCTTGCTATGAATGATAATCCATCACTTCTCCTGCTTCTAGCTGCCCTTCGAGGCTCTCTCTGCATGGGAAGGTGTGCCTCATTTGCTAGCTGCTCCCTTCAGCTCCGGCTGAACCTTGTGAGCCCTGGGAAGCTCTTATAGAAGTGCAGTCTGAAAGGACGTTGTCAACCAACTTCCTCTGAAACCAGAGAAAATAGAAGATAGGCAGCCAGTTGCAGCCCAACATACAGCTCCCAGATGGAGTTAAAAGCTTCATGGAACAATTGAAAATGGACTTTTATGAGCTGCCCTCACAGTGTGTAATTGGTATGTTTTCTTCTGAGTCTTATGGTTGTGTGAACATTACAGCAGACATGGCACAAACTGACATGCACAATTGATCCTGCCTTGTCTCCACGTGCACTTAAGAGATCACGCAGGAACAAGCACTTATGTTGTAATTGTGCTATGGGTTTTATGCTGGCGTTTTAGGCTGCTTCTGCCACTTCTGTTGTCCCTGCTGTTCTGGTCTGTAGGATGGGACTGTAGAGTGAGATCTGTGAGCCTGAAATAAGTCTTACACAAGAGGGTGCAGGCAGCATCTCTGATTGTCTTTGACTGAAAAACTGTGGAGTACCCTTCAGGCTGCTCTTCATGTTCACTACTTTTTCCTCTAAGCTAGATTTGATATATCTGTATGCATCTTAGTGTTTTGTTTAGTTTGTCCTCTTGCCACACATTAAGCCCTGTGTTGACATTTTTAGCATCCTAGTCATTTCTGTAGTTATTTCTTTTTTCTGTTGGCATATTGGTATGCAGCCCACCGGGCACAACATTTAATCTTCAATTTTATGTGCAGCTTTTTTTTAGTTCTAGTTAAGCAACATATCTGCCTGTTACATTCTCACTGCGTAACATCTTTTACCTTGTGCTTCATTCTGAGTTTCAGTAACTTATTTAAGCAAATAACAATTGCTTCACCAGGGAAATGGCTTGTTATTACTTTTGTGTTTTGTAAAACTTGCATAGAACTTGCTATATAAAGGTGCTGCTATAGATAAATAATGCTGCTCAGGGGAAGAATGGGAAAGAAGGGAGCCTACACAATTGCTGTAAATGTTCGTGTATTTTCTGGTGGCTGTTATCTTTTTTCATACCCCACAGATTTTTCCTATGCTCTGGAGTCTTTTCGTGACCACGTCTGAGAGAGGTTGTGGGGAATCCAAGGGAAGCAAGATGGTGAAGGCAGAGAAGATGTTTCTTATCTTTGATAACTTTTCCATACTTTGTTGTACTCCTACAGACTCTTTCAACTTTCTGCTGTTCCCTCCCTGTTCATCTAAGTCACACACATTGGTCTGTCAGTTGGGGACCTCTTCCAGAGCCTGAAGTGACAGGACAAGAGGCAAAAGTGAGGAAGGATAGATTTAGACTGGATATAAGGAATACATTTTTCATAGTGAGGTTGTGAGACGCTGGAACTGGTTGCCTAGAGAAGCTGTGGATGCCCCATCATTGGAAGTGTTCAAAGTCAGGTTGAATGCTGAGCCTTGGCAAACCTGACAGTTAACGTCGCATTATCAGTGGTTAATGTGATACAAGCAGCCCTGCTAAGCACAGATCATGAGTGTGAAAGTTACACAAAGACTAGATCATCTGCACAGAAGAGCAGTACTTGAGCAGAGAGCAGTCTCAAATATCAAACTAGCATCCTAGCCACTCTTCTCTCTTTAATTTCATCAGTAATGTTTTTATAATAGGTGTGAGCAGCCCATGAATGTTTTCATTTTAAAAACCAGAATTTTTTGAATTCTCTGAGAAGGACCTCATTGCTATCACACTAAATATTTTTTAAACTGCTTTTGCGAGCTTTAAGTACCTTATTCTGATATGACATCATGAATTTGTTAGAACTCTGAATGATTTCTTAGTGTATAACTTCGAATGCATTAGCATGAACTTGTATTTTCCAGTTAGAAATGGTTTTTCTTTTGAACCTTGTCTGTTCTCCATTTCTGAAATGACAGCAGGTGCTCTAATTGCTCACTGTATACTTAGCCCTGTTGCACTCTGACTTGCGATGTGAGTACCTACAGATATGTCAAGCTGCTCATCTTTCAACAGCCTTAGTTAGATGGTCTCTTGGTGTTCTGCCCCTAAAGATGAGCCCTGAGATAATCTCATCATCTATTAAATTTGTGTTTCGGTTTTAATTTTGATAAGCTGCAGTTCTCTGGGCGGTGCAGTTGAATATACTGAACTTTATAGAGTGTGAGATTACCTATTGATGACACATCAAAGTAAAAGAATAGTAATAATTGTCCCTCCTGACACGTTCCTATTTTTCTCCTTTTGCAGGGTTTTTGTAGACAAATGTTACATGTTTGTTACAACTTAGTTGTCCCAACAGAAGCTTTAAATACCTTCTGGAATGGCTTTGCTATGTCTCAGCTTTTTTTTTTAATAATATTATCACTATATGGGAACACAGATATCATGAAGGGTAACAACAGCTAGTAGTTAGTTCTGAGCATTTGCAAAGAAAATTTCAAATTTCCTTCTAAGACTCCGACTTCCCAATTTCTGTTAGCTCTCCAAAACATTAAAAAACAAACCAAAGCAGACAAAAAAACAACAGAAGAACTTGTTCCAAGTAATGAAAATCTGTAATCTACATTGGACCGGAGACTTTGAACAACTATTAAGCCAAGTAATTACAGAAAATATGGAGATGAAGTTTATCTCACTTGAACTCTGAAATGAGATTGGAGGATTGCACAAATGCTAAGCTGGAAGGAACTTCTCAATCTTGTAGTCCAATCCACACACAAAGCAGGGCCAGCTCCAACAGGTTGCCCAGGACCATGTCCAGTTTGTTCTAGGTATCTCTAGGGATGAAGACTCCACTACTTCTCTCAGCTACCTGTCCCAGATTTTAACTACCCTCAGTATATACACACACACATATATACATAATTTTTATATATGATATATGTTATATATATAGTTTATATTGGTAATATATTATATAAAGATATATCTCTCTATATATATTTTAAAGAAAGCTATTTTCTTGTTTTCCGATGCAACCTTCTATATTTCAGTTTGTGCCTATTGCCCTGTCCATTGGCACAGCTGAGAGGAGCCTGGCTCCCTCTTCATTCTTTCAGATCATGTATTTATAAATATTGATAAAGTAGCACCTGGGCCATCTCTTTTCCAGGCTGGACATTCATGGGGCATCCATAACCTCTCTGGGCAGCTGTTCCAGCACCTCCCCTCTCTCCTAGTAAGGAACTGAAGAGCAGTGCTGCTTAGTAAGTGAGATAGTGGAAGACGTGTATCGAAGACACATGGTTTGACTATGTTTATTTCTGCAATTCATTGCCAATTTTGAGATAAAGCTGCTGGGATTGCTGTGATGATAAATGATTTTACTACAGGTGTATGCATTCAGCTTATGATTCTTGCACATGTATATGGACAGTGTATTAAATATTTTGTGTTTTGATTTTTTTTTTTCTTTCTAAAAGAGCAGTGTCTAATTAGAAGATGTAATTATTTTGCTTCTACTGAAAGCAGTCAGGTTTCCAATGTATTGCTCGTTGTTTTTTTTTTTTTCCTTTTTTTTTTTTCCCCTCAATAATTATTAGAATGTTTCCTGGCATTCATCAACACTTCTCAATTACTAGGAAGAATGTGATTAGTCATTCACTTCCTTATGCTTCCTACCAGACATACAGAGATCATTGCAGGCAAGTTGAAATAAGCCTTTTCAAATTTTCAAAATGTGCTGCAACTAGTGGAAATTTGGGGGAAGCACCAGTTCAAACAGTCTATCAACAGATTGCAGTACAAAAGGCAACTTAGTGTCTGACTGTAGCTGAGAATCTGATGACTAACAGTGGATGAGTTATCTGTGAGGAAGGATTTCTGTCACTGAAGTAAATAAAAATCTGTTGAAGTGGCTCACGGAGTTCAAGTCCAGCCTGAATACATCTGAAAGCAACTTGAGAAAGCAGAGCTCAAGTGTCAAAAGACCCAAATTCTGAGTCAGACCTCGAGAGCTGACTGTCCTGTGTTTGCACTGGGATTTATTTGAGTTTGCTATATTCAATCAGAATTCATATACAGAAAAGTTCATTCGGGCCAAAAAGAGTTGGTAAGCCAAATAGATAAGTGCAAAAATGCAGAGATGAGAATTTTCCTCTTTATCCTGCAAATGCAGAACATCTGTATGTCTTGCATGAACCGAACTTGTGTTAGGCTTTCAGAAATAGTTGCGGTCTAATTTCCCTGCACTGTACCCATTTGCTCAGTTTTTAAAATGAGAGCTTAGCCCTTCACTGCAGCCTGTAGGGAAGAAAACACCTTCTCAAGCAATTCATCAGCAAAAGCTTGAATCCACACTGCTTTACAAACTTGTGTCATCCCTGCAATGAAAGCATCGCCAGCAGTCAAAGAGCAGCAGCCAAGTGTGTTGAACGTGCTGCCCCATGAGGAGGGCAGGAGCATTCTGGGCAAGAAATTTGTGGAAGTGCGTGGCTTGATTTCTTCTGAAAGAATGAGGTGATCCTTTTGTGTCCACAGAGGAAAGTAATGGTTTTCTCTTCTTCCTCTGCAGTCTCCTTTTCTAGAAACAAGTTCTAAATAGCATAGTGCAGTATCATAATGGACATTCAAGATCCACATCTGTTGCTATAGGATATAACCACTTGTTTATTAAAAAAAAAAAAAAAAGCAAGCCTTACATAGTCATTTAATCATTATATTATTACTGAAAGTTTGGACACCCATTTTAATATGGTAATCAACTACCACGTTTCACCCTATGATATAGGAAATGTGTGCTAAAACGCACGTACATCTGGCTCAACAAAGGCTTCCAAGTGAAATAAGTCATAGGATTTCTTTTAAGTTGGATGTGAACTCTTTTCTCCCTCTCCATTCCCTCTATTCTAAAGTTCTGGAAACCTGATTGCTGGTTTGGAACATCAATAAAGTGAAGTCTCTTCACCACTTCTATTTTTTATGCTTTATTTTGAGCTGCTGCTACTTAAATAAAGGAGTATTTTTTTCTGAATGCTTCCTGAAGACCCATTTTCTCCCAGCTGAATATGAGTTGACATTAACTTGCTGACCAGCAATAGCTCTTCTGTTTGTTTGTTTGACTAGCTCCTCCTTACTAGTGTTTGATTATATGATGTCATTAGGTGCTGGAGGTAAAACCTGCCATTGTAGTGGAAGTGGAAACAACCAGAGGAGAGAGTGTCTGTCCTCACCTGGTAACTGACTGACTAGGGAGGTACTTGAGCCTGCTTCAGGCTATGAGGCTTCGACTCAGCTTGTTGAAGGCATTTGGCCAACGACAGCCTCACACCTGCACTGTGAAGGATGGCCGTGGAGACTCGGCGCAGCAGCAGCGGGACATGTAGGTTCCTTGTTTAGTCCTGTTGTAGATGAAGCATGTTATTTTTCTTAGCCTGCTTCCTTTAGAGTTCAGTCTTCTGCCTTTTTATTCCTGACGATAAAGGAAGTTAAGTGTTTTACATACTGCAAGAGTCCTAGAAGTAGATCCGAGTGAATTTCCATATGGGGGAGTTCTGAAGAAGTGGGTCCTGTGGGCCATGAGGGGGGAAGGTAATGCTGTGTTGGCCACGATTCCAGTCCGTGGAGGAATGGCTGTTGCTGGAGGGCTGCCTATCGGACACAGTGAACTTATAATCTGTTTGTAGTGGCAAAAGTAAAATAAGCTGTGGCAAATTCCATGTTTGGCTTATTGCAGTACCTCAGTCTGAGATGATTATAGAGTTTGGAAAGGACAGGGATGAAAACCTGTCACAGAAAACCTAATTCAAAAGAAAGCAGAGAGCAGTTCAGCACCTTTTCTTCTCTCTGGTGCTTCAGCTGCTGAAAGCACCGTGCCCTTATTCACCCAGCGTGCTGTGAGGAAGGTCCTATCACAGCAACCTCATTAAAAAGTTATTGGTTACAGTTCTGTGTTAGGTTCAATTGGGGGGTAATAAACACTACTGAAATAATCCCGCATTACTTATTTTCAGATCACTCTGGTATTGATGCATTCCCTTGCATGTTCTCTGCTCGTGACCTATTTTTGATGAGTTTCACATCTGCTTTAGCAGCTCTTTGACAACCAGAAAACAGAGCTGTTTACTGAGTTCACAGCTGCTGCTAATATTGATGCAACTAGCCAGAAATGACTGTTTTCTTGGTTAGCTCATCCTGTTGAATGAACCTCTCGGCAGGGTTTGTTGCAAGTTTGTTTCAATTGGAACGCTCTCAAAAGTCCCCACATCTGTGAAATTCTTGTACTTCAGCCTTCCTAGAAACCCAGAAACGTATACACCCCTGCTAATTCCAGTAATTTTCTTATATTTCCCATGGCTTGGCTGCACTGGCTTTTCACAGATAGGGAAAGCATGACAGCTTGTTATAAATGGGACAAAATTCCTCTTGTCGTTAGTGAATACTAATGCTACTGACAGCTTCACACTTAACACGGTCTTTAAGGATACAAGACTCCTGATCTAGCTTAAGGACACTGCTTCATGTTTTATATTAACGTGTTTTTTTTTATGGTACCAAAGGAGATAACCAATGTACCTTAGTTTTCATACTGTCTTTGTATGAAGATAAGAGTTAAACTGTTGGGAATGTAAATTAGTGTTTCAGTGATGTGTTTCCTTGCCTCACCTTTGGTGTACTCGGTGACTGGTTTGTTCACAGTGCGTGATTTCTCAGTGAGGCTGCATTCTTAAAGGCTGAATGCCTGGCTGTGCTGAGCGATTGGAGTGTTTATGGACACTTTGATGCTCTTACACTTACTCCTCTATGGATTAGTTACTTGTAAAACACTTGTTCCTACAAATCAAAGAGATTTTCAGACCTCTGGGGTTTAGGTGGAAGAAGTTGCAGCTGTGTGAAGTCCGAACACAGCTTTTTGTTTTGCCTTTAGGCATTGATTAATAGCCTAGTACTGCAGGGTGTCTGTGCACGCTGCTGGAAGCTGAGAGAGATTCCAGGCTTTGCGAAGCTTGAGCACGTTGCTTCAGGTCCAGCTCTGAGGGCTTGTGTCTGGGGGCCATCCTTCCTGTAGTTGTGATACTGTTTGGCGGTGTGAGCGATAATTGCACATGCTTTTTATAGTTGTAATTCTCAAACCTTTCCTTGGATCTCAAAAAGCATTTCAGCTTTCCTGTATCCTTATGGGATAATTGTTGCGGGCTACACATAACCTGAATTACAGATGTGGAAACAAAGGCACGAAGAGTATAAAAGATACACTGGAGTCATTCCAGTGTGAAAGACACAAAATTAGGTGAAAAGCTTTTTGATTCCTACCTGTGTCGTACTCTTTCAGCACGTTTCATGTTTCATTCAGCTTGGGAGCTTCTAGTGTCACAGTACTTCACAGGTAGCTTTCATTTCTTAATGGCTTTGAACCATTTGTTTTTAAGTTCACTTCCAGCTATTGATGAAGCTTATCTTGAATTTCCTTTAGTCCACATTAAAGCTTGGTGGTGTTGACTGCTGAAGTACTCTGTGATCTGTCTCTGCTTATTCTTACAATGGAAAATGTGCTGGCCTTTGCTTTCATTTTGCCAACTACAGCCAAAAGGAGACACTAGAACACTTGTTTGAGCTGTTCTTAGATAGACTAAAACATTTAATTGCAAAAATGATTTTCAGTTTGCATTGTTTCACTCTAGAAGAAAAGTGTTGTGTAGTAACTTAAAAGCGTTCATTGTGACAAATAACTGCATTTATAATACCATGCATATTTGTACCACGACAGCAAGGGAAGACACAGACAAGGTGAGTCCCCACCATAGGAAGTTCTGTTCCAAAGAAACTATAATCTTACCAGAATGCCTTTTAAACAAATTTTGATACCTAAAAGTTCCATATCTAAGTTTCTTTCTGTGCTGTGGAGAACAGCAAGTCTATCTAGAATTCTTTGTATTCCACCTGTCTCAAATACTTGTCTTAGAAAATGAAGTCTTGTTCTTATGGGATCTCTGTTTCATTGGTTCATTGTAAGAGGATCCCAGCTGAATAGCTGATGTTAAGCTTAGAAGTTTTAGTTGTCTGTCCAACTAATCTGTCCAACACAAATCTGTCCAACACGAATCCCACCTGAGTTTGAGGCAAAACATAAACATGGTAGAAGAAATATGTTGTGAGTGGGTGGTGTGGAGCTGAAAGTGGGCAGAAGTGTCTTACGTTTTGGTTATACGAGTCTCAGAATTCTTGTCTTATTGTGAAGTATGAAGAACGAGAAATTAATCCAGTCAAGATAGCTGTTTGTGGACCTTCTCTGTGGCAAGAGTGTTTGCCAACATATCACTGGTCCAGCATCTGCAAGGATCATCTGAGCTTTCTGCGTTGAGTCATCCTGCATCAAAACACAGCTTTGAGGCTGTAGGGATGGCAGATTTTCATCATGGCAGCTCTACTCAACTGACTCCTAGCCACACAGATGTTAGCAGCATTTCATATAGATAGGAGAGTGTTGTTAATGGTTTCATAGGACCTTGCTGCTGTATCATTTCCCACCTGCATACGGCAGTGTATTAACTGGTAAGCTGACACCTGAGGACTTGACCTGTATGCATTAATTAAGTCCCTACGTGTTTGTCGGAGGTGTCCATGGAACAGTGCAGGAAGAGCAAATGCTATGATAGAGCAATCGTCTCCTTCCATGGAGAAATTCTGTCACACAATGGCAGAGACTGGAAGGGACCACTAGAAATGGCCCAGTCCGGCCCTGCTGCTCAGAGTTGCCCTGAGCAGATTGCCAAACATTTAAAATGAGTTCCAGCAAAACTTGGAGGAAGGAAGCAAAGCACTAGCTTGCAGTAAGGCTGGGAATTTAGTGGCAAAAATGCTGAATTTCTATGGCACAGTACAAATCAGCAGATTCTACAGATTGGAATAGGGGAATCCTTCCATCCCCAACTGAGATAAATGAGGTAGTTCACACCTTTCAAAACTGCAATTTAAGGCAGCCTGAAAAGTGATGGAGAGAGCACTCTGTCAGCATATGCTCAGTGCATGTTCTCAATTTGATCTGTACATGTGAGAACAAGACAATTGTCTTATTTTTCAGATGCATGCCGGATTTCTCCAGTACAGTTCTGTGGCAATGGGTGAATTCCACAGAAAAGCTTGACAGCCGCAGAACATAAAGTCTGGAACATGGATAAACTGGTTAGGATAAAATAGAAACCAGCAAAAACCTCTGCCAAAATCTGAAGTGAAATGAATAGAGGTTCAAAACAAGTTCATTCAGTACGCCTGGCTCCTTGTTTCCATCATTTAGGAATAATTACATTTTTGTCACTAACATTGTTTTTAAATGTCAATAGAAACCAGACAACTAGATTTGTAAACCCTGCCCTGTCATATTGAATGTATTAGGTTTTCCAATAGCAGTCTCTTTTAAGTAAGGGTGAAGAAGCATTAGAAGCTCGCTAACTCACAAGTGTGAGGAAGCTATTGAAATAGCTTGTTAGGCTCTATGACAAGCAAGCTGAAATATAATAGGCCCAGTGCTTTGTGAAGGAGCTGGCAAGTTGTGGTTAAGGGAGGACAGTGCCCGAGAGTTTGGAGGCCGGATGATTTGTGCAAAGGGGATGTTGGAAGGTTCACTGCAAACCAAACAAACGGGGCTACCCACAGGGACAGAGTTAAGCTGAGACCAAAATGCTTCCTTTTCTTAGCTTCTAAACATTAGTTTAGAGTTTGTCTATCCGAAAATGGTCTTTTCACGTAGTATTTCTTTCTTTCTGTACCAATGGCCGAGGAGATGTTTTCTGTTACCTAATTCACTTACATTTGTTCCGAACCAAATTTTCCTTGTCCTTTTAAATGGTGAGACTGCGGTCTTTCTGCTAATCCAGAACAGCATGTGATTCTTTTCTTGCAATCTTAGATATGATCTGTTAACTGTCCAACTCTACTATTTCTGTTCTTGTCCTGCTTTGATACTCTGCTTAAATAGGCTTCCTTCTTTGCACCTATCATTTACTTTGTCAGAAGATTCTGATGTCTTCTACTAGAGCAGCTTTGGGTACCTGGGAAATGGAAGCTAGCTTCTGGCAACACAGATCCCTACTGACAAATGAGGCATTTTCCATATCCTTAGGTAAACCACTGTGGATGACTAACAACAGGACAGATACATTGATAAAGGTTTGCCCCTAGCATTTACAGCTTTGTAGGCAAATTTGAGGATGCAAGTTGTATTGCCAGATGCAGTGGGACTTCTGTGTCTCCTGAAGGCCTCCTTGAACTGTAGCTCAGAAGTGTGGAACTAGTCTTATTTATTCACACCAGCTGAGGACTGAGAGCTCCCCAGGAATTTTCCTTAAAATAAACCAAAAAACAACAACGCTGTCTTCAATGGAGAGATGCGTTGTAAGGAAAATGTAAGTCTACAGGGACAGCTTGGACCTATATTAATCCCTGTATTCAGTTTCTGGCATTTAACAGTATATAATTCTTGGATGTGTCAAAATGCAACAGCTTAAGTTATCTACCATTTAAGACCTCAATATGTATGCTCAGGGCCTCTAGAACCATCATTAGCATATGTCATCTCACAAAATATTCTCTCAAAAAGTACATCAGGAAACTGTTAGATCTAAGGAGTTGTTATAGCTGTTGATGGCTAACTAGAGAATATTACATTATGCTAACTCAATGCTTCCCAAAGGATAGGAATTTTTTATGCTTATTTCCTTTTTCACAGAGATGACAGATATGGGATATGTAAAGCAGTAGAGAATAGGGAAGCAGGAACGTTTTCAAAATCAGTAGTTTGAAATCCGAGTTTTCAAATACCTTCTTAAATTACATGTTCTCTCTTTCTTTTACATAGCGTAGCTGGCTGCAAAGGAATCATCTTTCCTGTTTACGCTGTAGATTACCAGTGTCCATTACTGACCTTTCTGAGTCATCCCATGTCAACATAAAATTACTGCTACACCGTATCCACGTCACCAGGCCTTCACCAAAGAAAGGTTAGCCCAAACTCTCTCTGCGAGCACTGTGTCTCTGAGGCACTGCCAATTCTTCCTGTACTTCCATCATTCCTGAGCAATTCAGAAGGGCCCAACTCTTTCCAGTCCTACCAACACATTCCGAGCTGAGTCAGGGGGGACACAGAGCCTTCATGTAACCCTGCTGATGTGCAGAAACATCACCATCTATGAACAACACAGTCCACAGATCTTTATGCAAAAAAAAAAAAAAAACTAACACCAACACAGTAAGACATGAAAGCAGCTTTGTCACCAGCATGTATGGGAACCAATCTGATCTGCCTGCTTTATTGCACCACACAAAGTCTGAAGAATGAAAGGGATTTAGTTATCAAAAAACAACCACCAGAAGAACCTCAAAACAAACAAAAATGTAAAAACTAAAATGGGATGTGCTTTGTCTGAAATTAAGGCAGTATGATGTATGCTTGTTATACAAACCTATGTTCCTCTGAAGTCACATCTTGTAGAATGTAGGGAACCACCTTGTGCAGTAAGTAATACATGGCCACAGAGCAACCCCGGCATCGATCTCTTGTCTTCACTTTCACGTGCACCATATTTCTTTGCATACTCTTGTCTTAACAAGGACTTCAGAGCTTGTTGTGCTGCTTCACTGTATGCTGGTGGACTGGACCAGAGTCTCAACTTTAGAAACCGCATTGCTGAACTTGCAAAGCATCATTCTCTCCCATTTCATGGTTCATATTTTGCTACTGAGCCATTAGCTTTTCTGTAATTGCAGTTCTGCTGTGGTAAGTTAAAGTTGTGAAAATCTAGAACTATCCCTATCTTCCTGTTTTCACATGATGAATTTCTCAGGGCCTCTTTGAGAGTTGTGTAGATGGATAGTGAAGCAGACTCAGAACAGCATCTTATTTGCTGTTTGCATTGTAATCACTGTATGCCCTTCACAAATGGTGTAATCCTCATTTTACTGTTATTCTCCTGGAACAGATTTTAGAGTCAGAGAAAACTCCTGCATAGCTAACCTTGGTAGTATCCAATGTGTCCAGCAGATGCCAAGTGAAACGTTCTGAAATAAAACATCTTTAGCTAGATCTTTTCCAATACAGCAAGTAAAGTATATGAATATGTTACGATAGCAAATGCATACTGTGCAAACCTCGTGATGGTTTCTAGCCTCTAAAAATGCAGGTGGTGAATGTTAGTGCTGAGGTGAATAATTCGAGAAGGAAGGAATTTAAAACTGAAGGTATCCTAAATTCATGTTGCTTAGTACAGGTGCCTTAATTTTCATTGGATTTTTTTTTTTTTTTTTTTTTTTTGAACACTTTCTTTCACTTTTTACTGTTGCTCATCTGAGGGGAGAATAAAGTTTTGAAAACTCAGGAAAGCATCTGGTAGCTCTGTGGAACTTTCCCTAGCTCTATTTGGAGCATAATTTTTAGTCTTAAAATACACACATAGGAAGAAAACTTTTTTCCAGGAGGTAGGTTGCACTTAATCAGTGATACTGCATGTGTTCGTGTCAATTACTCAAAGAAAATACAAAAAATATTTTAACTGTTAATGGTACCCAAGTGCAATGTAAATAAAGGATTCCTCTCTAAAACCTGCAGAGGTATTTCTCTCAGCAGGGTTAAGTGAATTCATTTATTTTCCTTTAAAGTCACAAAAGTAGTATCCAGGCTCTTTTCTTATCTTTTTTCAGGGGACTATTTTAAGATTTCTCTTCTCTTCTCTTCTCTTCTCTTCTCTTCTCTTCTCTTCTCTT
>NW_024962263.1:6693617-6773917 GCF_019238085.1 Lagopus leucura | reverse complement strand
TTCTCTTCTCTTCTCTTCTCTTCTCTTCTCTTCTCTTCTCTTCTCTTCTCTTCTCTTCTCTTCTCTTCTCTTCTCTTCTCTTCTCTTCTCTTCTCTTCTCTTCTTTAGAAGGAAGATGAATGAACTCACTTGGTACTAAAGATTAAAGTAATTTTCTAACATCTGCTGGCAAGTGATTTGTTTATTTTTCACATGGATAAATTTTGAGGTGAAACGACTTACCTGTGTCCAGCTTCTCTTTTTAGGGATATTCAGCTATAGAAAATGAATCAGAAGAAAGAACTTCAGAAGAGCTGGCAAGGATAGACGAGAAAAATGAAGTGAACTTTAAGGTCAGCATCATTCATAAAGATATCCACCTAACCTGATTATTGCCTGTCCCTCTTGAGAGGGGAAAATATTACGCGTCTGCATTAAAGTTGAGAAAAATGAGAAGCTGAAAAGAAGCAGAAGTTGTATTACTCTCTGAGGTAGATTATGTTGCACAGTTAACGAATGATCACCATTTACATTTTGTATATATATATATATATGTTTTTAAAGCATGAATTGTTGAAGTCATGTAACTGAACAAGAAAAGGTAAATATAAAAACAAAGCAAGTGAGGTGGGTAATTATTTAACGTTCAACTGGTTTCTTTTTCATAGGGGACTAAATAAATGTCCTTTGCTAACAGCAATGTGTTATTTATGGATTCAGAAAGGTTTGTTCTGTATCCTGATAATGACTCCATGATGGCAATATAAAATCTAAATGGTGTTCCAGCAGCCATTTTTAATGACTTTACAGCTTTGCCTCCCTGAGCACCTGAGGTTATTTCTAGGCTGATGTTCAGCTCAGCAAGAAATTCCTGGGGAACAAACCAAAGAGCAAGGCTCTCTTTTTACCATGCTGCATATCCCATAACATTCACCTTAGCCACAGGGCTGTGTTAGCTGGGGGAGAAAAGCACTGGGGACAGAAATGCTCATTTTGAGTCCAATAGCATACACTGTTGAAATAGGCTTATGAACAATGCTTATATTACTTGTCTGTTGCAATTTAAAGTAGGTGCATTTAGATTAACAATTGTTTGTGCACTAAGTGTGCTTTTTTGTCTTTCACCTGAGTGTGGATTTGAAATGCAAAACTCTGAATGATAATGCTAATTTGGTTTCATTTATTGGAAGTAGCATGTGCATATCTGATGTTTATCTGGGATTTTATGTATAATACACATGCACAGTTGATAGAAGGACAGGATGAGAGAGATACTGGGCTCAGTAGCATGGTTTATAACTGCTTTGATGGGAAACATAGGTGGGATAATAATTACTCTTGGATTTCTTGAAAACATTTGGTGGAGACTGTTTGAAAATGGTTACTTGGAAATGTTACTGTACTGGGCAACATTGTCCTTTAGGCAGGCCTGACATGAAGAGAAACCACTTCTTTGCTGCTGTGCTGCTTTGAACTATAGAAACTTATGTCACAGGCATGAGTTTACTTTTCCTTTTGTTGGACTGAGGGCTTTAGAAAAGTGCAGTGCAGAGAACACAGACATTTTTTCCCCTGTAACAACTTAAAGTTTAGAGCTGCTGCCAACGCAGAAGGAAATACCATTAAATAGATACAAGAAAAGCCAATATTCCACGTTATTCGTGCAGACAACCAATGGTTGAAACTTGCACGAACTGCTTCCACTTAAAAGCTGTCACTCACATTGGTTATAAAAAGCCCAGAGCACTTAGGGACTGTCAATCACTTTCACGAAGAGATAGCTGACACCTTCACATTTACTTTGCCGGTATTTACCAGATGCAGAAAACCAAAGGGCAAAAATGCAAATGAAAACACATTCTCACTGATCGTGTAATACAAGGGAAACATTTGGATCAGTTGTTGCAGTTGCTCACCTAGGAGCCTCCAATCATGAGCAGATTTCTCTCTTTTGCTCTATGAATAGAACTGTTGCAGGCTGGCTCTCCGCTGTCAGAGAGAACGCTCCTGCAGGCAGTGCCTGTGGAGGTCTGCCACAGTGTCATCAGGAGAGGAAACAGATTGACTCTGGCCCATTATGATTGGAGGAGCAGTGGGAAAATATGTAGAAAGAAGAGCTAAGAAGGGCACATGAAGGGCATTCACCTTGCTGCTTTCTTTTTTTTTTTTTTTTTTCTTATGGTAATAGGGATGTGTGTGTTGTAATTACCATAGACTGACAACTTTTTCTCTTGCAAGCAGGGGATTGGCAGGGAAATGAATAGGAGGAACCAGTTAATTCAAACCCATATCCATCTTTTGCTCTTTATCTATAGGCTTCTAGATTTAGTTATCCCTGGATTGCTTAGGTATCAGTGCTGGTGCTTTGGAGGGATGGCAGCTGTAGAAAGCACAGCTCAGGAGCCTCAGCCTCCTCTTGGGACCACTGCAGGAGGTCTAGCTGCAGCAGTGAGCAAGGTGCAGAACTGCTGTGTTCATTTATCCCAGGGCCAAATGCACTGTCCTGCTGCTTTACTGCTGAGCCCTGTCTCATGCAGTATCATTTTGAGGTGCACTGTGAAGGTAAAAGTTGTATCCTTGGGGCTGCTTCTAGAAATTCAGTGAGTTCTTTCACTGCACCTGAGCACCAAGTTTGTTTGTTCAGGTTTATTCCCACAAACACGTGCACCTGAAGTGATCTGTAACTGACTAGTGACTCTTTTTCTGACCAGAATATTACCTGACACACCAACTGAGGAAATGCTGAAGAACTCTGCTTTAAGTAATCACTCACATGGGTGCCTGTTTACCAGTCCAGTCCACCAGTGAGCAACTTCGGCCATTTACTCCTCTTGGACCAGTGCATCCAGCACCTGCAGCACATCATTTGCTGGTGAGTCCAGAGGTTTTGTTCATTTTACATATCTGGACATTAACAATCATTTGGTTCAACAAGCCATCTTCCATGGAAGGCTCCTCAAATAAGTGATGTATTGCCATTCGGAATTGAATTTGGCCAGTTTGGCCCCAGGTTAAACCCCCTAGATGAGGTTTTTGGAGATGTAGTGTATGTGTAGATACTTGTGCATAAATTCATAGAATAACAGAATCATTTTCCCAGTCAGTGAAAACACAGTCCATGCAATTGATGGAATTGAGTTTTTTAATTTACCTTGGAGTAGATACCTCTCAGATATCAACTGAGTAGTTCTATATGCTTTACATACAGGGAATTACCATAGTTACTGTAGTAGTAGGACTGTCTGATATGGTATATGTATACTTCAACCTTTCTGGCATCTTTAGCTTCAGTACAGGCTGTCTTACACTGCTCTGGAGGTCGCCTCAGTTAAGTAGACCAAGTATTTAGCAGTAATTTCTGATCTGTGTGTGTATGTTTTTATCAGATTTGTATATTATCCAGTGGTTTGAAGAACAACAATTTAGATTATGGTTATGAATAAACTAATTACATGTTAGTCAGGAATATCTTGCTGCTGAGTGGGTATAAATGCATGCATGCACCTGTGCTTAAGGAAGCTGTTAAATGCCACAAGCAGATTACAGAGGAGTTGGGGTAGTACAGTGAGATCAAAGGATAGATACCAAGGATACTTACCAAAGAAAAAGCATTCTCTTACTGTTTCTTCCATGCTGCATCTCTTTTTATAAATGGGCCCGGACTGTATTTTCTAGTTTATTTTCACATTAGGAAGTTCTTCCTTCCCTTAGGGAGACTCTTTGTGTTCCTCTCAAGGGTAAATAAAGAATGCTTCTCACCATGATAAATCTAGAGAAAGGAGAAGAAAACAAAATGTCCCTGTATTCATCTTGAATAGCTGATGGATGGTTACTTCAATTCTCTGCTCAGATTTTAGGGCCAAAAAATTGAAAGGTCATGATTAGTTTGGATCAGAGGTTGCGGCTAAGAGAAAAAGTTCGACAGTTTAATTTGAGAAAATGTGAACGTACATTGAGTAGTTTCCTAATAGAGGTATCTACTAGTATGATAATGGTAGCAGTCTCCTGTGGTCCACAGGTGATTGTTAAATAAAATGGAGATCTCTCTCTTTCTCTCTCTCTCTTTTTTTCTTTTTTTTTTTTCTTTTTTACCTTCTCAAAACACCAGGAAGGTGATGCACGAAGAATGCAGTGCCAAAGAGAGCTGCTGACAATAGTATCTTCTCCTCTCCATGCTTAGGTCCACATCTCAGGGCTCTTTGCTATACTACAGTTAAGATACACTGCTCAGAGAGTCAGGAAAACAGGTCGCAAACTCCTGCGTGCACTGATTATATTCTTTTGTTCCCTTCCAACAATACAGAAAACTAGCAAGTCCTTAAAGTTGGAACTTAGAGCTCTATCGGACAAAAAGATGGTTACACCTGGGAGAGTCTGTGGCTTACGTACCTCCAGCCTGGTGCGTAGACATGGCAACAGTAATTCCCTGGAGTGTTGATTTCTCCTCTGCAGATCCTGAGCTGGAGTCCTGCAGTTGCGCAAATTACTCTTAATGGTTGAGTGCCAGTGTTTAGTATGGGAGATCTTGTGAAGGTTCTTCAGAACTAAATAAATTTAATACCCTCATTCATGTCAGAGAATTTAAGGGTTAACTTATGTGCCTTGATTTTTTTACAAGTCTAGTCTTAGGCGGTTTGAGAAGGCCTAACAAAATCAAATTGCGTCATCTCCAGTCTGTTCAGCTTAAAGTAAATTTCAGATTGTGTCCTTGATTCCTTTAGAGAAGTGATTTATTCTAAATTATGGAACAACTTCCCTATTTTCATCAAATGATCATAACTAAATTACAAGAGGAACTCCACCAAAAAGCAAAGAGGAGCTGACCTAGAATATTGACTTCATTCTGGGGAAACCTCCAGCTAGCAATGGCAGCATGTACTTGACACTGCTTCTATCTCTGAACAACATGCAAGCTATCAGACATGATATTAAAGACAGTTAAATGACATGTGAAGTTGTCATTGTGATCTGATATTTCTTGAGGCATAACAGACTTGTTAGAAGGCCTTTTTAATTCGAGCAGCTGTGAGGCCACCACATTGTGGCCTTCCAATATTTGAAGGGAGCATATAAACAGGAGGGGGAATGGCTGTTTACAAGGGTGGATAGTGATAGGACAAGGGGGAATGGTTTCCCTGAGACAGGGGAGCTTTAGGTTAGATATTACGAGGGAGTTTTTCACTCAGAGAGTGGTGAGGCACTGGAACAGGTTGCCCAAGGAGGCTGTGGATGCCCCATCCCTGGAGGCATTCAAGGCCAGGCTGGATGTGGCTCTGGGCAGCCTGGTCTGCTGGTTGGTGACCCTGCACACAGCAGGGGGTTGAAACTCGATGATCATTGTGGTCCTTTTCAACCCAGGCCATTCTGTGATTCTATGATTTTGTCAGCTATAAGCAGTGCTCATGACATTTTGGGAAAATTTATTACAATTATTGTATGTAGGTATTGAAAAGGGATTAACTTTTCCAACTTACTGCAAAAATTTGATTTTGGCCTAAAAAGATGAATGGATTGGAATTCTAAAATGCATGGAAAAACTGGGCACAGGGTGAATGCAGGCACTCCTTTTGCAAATTACAAGTGTCTTCTTCAGCTGTTGCATTAGGGCAGAGTATTACTAATGCCACACATTGGTGAGTCAGGTCCTGAAATGTCTTATTTTCATTTGTATTTTGATGCATTTCTGTGACACTCTTCCCTTATTATTATTATTATTATTATTTTTATAAATCTCTGGGCTTTACTCTTTCTAGTTTTCTCCAATTCAGGAAAGCTAATATATGTATTTTCTTTAGCAAATTGATATAAAATTAAATGACTTCATAAAAAGGGTCCTCAAGACAAACATCAAATACTACGAGATTCACAGTGAAGTCTTAGGATTCTTCAGCATAAAAGGAGAGGTATTTGCAAAAGGCTCCCCAGAGAGTGATGTGTGAAGGGAGTGGAGCCTCTGGAGGACCACCAGAATAGTTAGGTCAAGCCTCTCCTCTGGATCACCTTGCTCGCCATCAGAGCTGCTTCCTCTACCATCTATAGAAAAATCTGTGATCTCACTAGGCTGAGGTTAGCTTTTGTGAGTAGCTCTTTCAGTGCCACATGAAGAGAGGCTTTTAATGTAAGGAGCTGCACTTCTAATCCCACGTAAGTGCCAATTTCCAAAGACACGGCGGCTGTAACTCTGTCCTGAATTAGACGCAGTGAGCTGGCCTGCTAGAGAGGTAGTGTTTGTGTGTGCATATATCAGTACTGAGTGGCTACTGCTGGATACCGCCTTGGATTTGGGGGTTGGTTGGTAAACAGCTTTGTGACAGCCCGTTTGATATTCTGTGACGCTAATAGCTTGAAAGAGCACTCGGTAGGTAGAGAACCGCTGTGCGAAATTAGTCAGGCACCAATCTGCTCACAGCACTGTGCTCATAGTGGGCTGCAAACTTGAGCCAGACGGTTTGCGAGCTCTCCTGTAGGCATCCAGACAAGCCTGTTCCGAGATGACATTTGCTTCTCCACAGATATGTCACGGATCATTTTTCACAGCCCTGTTGAAGTGGTTTATTTATTATCATCTGTTCTGGTGTTACATCCTGGACATGGGAGAACTGTTTACTGTATCACGGTGCCAGGAATTCCTTGTTACTGTGCAATCTGACTCCAGGCTAGTGCAAAGGATGAGGCCAGTGCTTTCCTCAAGGCTGACTCTGCTGAAGTTGGAAATGACGAGGCGGATCTGAGGTGTTACAGCAGAAGTTGGCTGTTTGGTACGTAAGTGACCTCTAAGTGAAGAGCTACCACATTCATCACTATTCCACTTGCCCTAGCTGTAGACCTCAAATCCAAAATTGAAGTCATCGGAACAAATTGGTCTTGGATTTCAGCAACCCTGTTGTTAGCCCACACTTTGCAAGAGCAGTGATTCTCAGCTGTCCTCTGCAGGTCCTGTGAAGCTGTGCTGCCTTAAAAGGTTAACGTTATAAGGCATTGGGGTACACCACTGTGAATTCAGAAAGCTGACAGTGATCCATGAACAAAATGGTAGGGAATTACTGCCACTGCTGCTCCAGAGCATGAAGTTTCCAGTGTTACTACGTTAATCTATTTCAGGAATGGCAGCAGAAGCCGGATGCTGTGTTTTTACTGAATCATTTTTACAGTTGTATCTCTTTACTCTGTATCAAAACAACTTTCACAGTGAGTGAATGTTGTGAAACCACATTTTCAGGAGAGTCACTCACCTTTTCTGAGTCTGTTCTTCTGATTGGATTTGTGTTGCTATGCTAGAATAATATTTCCCCAGATCTGTATCAGTATGTATGATCAATTAAATTAATGGCTAAAATCTGTCATCCAAGATGACTCTCTGTTGCTATTAGGAGGGAATCAGATCGATTTTCGTTGGAACCAGGCTAGTGCAAAATGTCAATTATCACGGGGAAAGCATCCTGCTGTATATGCTGCAGAAAATGAAGCTGAGTCCACTTATGATCAGTGTATATAGCTTTTAAAGTGCCCCAGCGTACTTCTGTTTCTAATTGTTTTTGTTATCTGTACCAGAGTAGCACTGGGAAGCTCCAAACTGTGGCGTGGCCCCATTGTGTCTTGCACAAACACTCGCTTCCAATTGAAAGAATCTGATTGAAACAGGAGATAAAAGCAGTCTTTTCTCCAGTCTTACTGGAGGTAGGAGGTAGGACAGATGGATCGCCTGACATTGCATAGAGGGGAACTAATGCTTCTAGTGCTGACAGTTGCAGCCATTTCACCTTTCTGCTTCCCCTTCTGGGCCCAATATCACCCAGTTTAGGAATGGGCAACAGCAGAGGCTTTCCTGGCAGAGCAATCAGTGGTGGGGTAAGAGCAAGAATTCCTTTAGCAAGCTAGAATAATTTATTTGGGTCTTAAAGCAATGAAGTGACATAAAGTATTGAAAAATAGTCAACTATAACTTTGATAACCATCAAAGGAAGTGTTGTCACTTAGTGAGTACATTGCTTTGCCAGCTAGTCTGAGTCCAAATACTATCATTGTTAGCAATTATTTTTTAAGAAACTGTAGCATAAATGGGACATTTTTGGAAGATGTTGGGACTTTGTTTTTCTGAAACAAAACGGAGCCTTGTTACTAAGCTAGAGCTTGAAAAGTGGCTAGAAAGAAAACTAAAACAAATTAATCTGATATAATCCAACAGAATACAAAAGTAAACATAAAACAATGATAGAAAAAGTGAACCCAGATTTACATTTCCTTTATTATAGTTTAGCAGCCATAAGTAGCAAAGGAAAGTCATTTTGCTTATTTTGTGGAGTTTGTTGGATTAGCAGTGTCCTCTGAGAATACTGTACCTCAGGCAACGGAGTACAGGATTTTCCAAAACGTGTTTAAATATTCTTATTTCTAGAGCATGACTAAAACAGGAAAATTATAACACACAGTGCTCCACGTTCTAGCATAATGTTTTAATTTGCTGAGCGCAAGTGAGGAGTCGTTCAGAAATCTGATCTCTGCTGTCCCCATCCTTTCTCATAGACACGCCTGGTTACCTGATGGAGAACTGCTGTGGGTAGGTGGTGTGTATGTGTCAGTGTTGGTCAGTCAGGGGCTTTGCATTAGCCTTTGCTGTCACTGAAGGTAGCTGATGCATCAGAGCTGCTCTGGGTTTATAGCCAGCAATGTTGGCCTCTCGGTTGTTAACAGAGCCGAAATGTGTTTATTCTGTTAGGCATACTTCCTAATGAAAAAAAGTCATTACGCATTAGAGCAAACTGTATTAATTATTAATCTCCCTTCCACATGATGTGACCAATCTTTTATGAACTCGTGGTCTATTGTAACCTAATTTGATAGGGGGCTGGTATGTATTAAGAGTCTGTGAAGTCCTCAGAAGGAAGTGCCTGGGTAGGAGTGAGAAACTGCTGAGGTTTGCAGGCTGCAGAATCCAGAACCTGGTCCTTGTTAGACACCAGAGTTTCTAGGCTGGAATGAAACCCTGAGACAGGTGCTGGTAGGATCTGCTGCTCATGAAGCTCCTTCTCTGTAAGGAAGAGAAAAAGCACTTATTACTCCAGACAGACTGTTTCTGCTCAGGGCTGTAAATTATTTTGTCTTTTTGAAGTAGATATTGCTTTGTCTGAGGGAGAAAGCCTAGGACTTTTATTTGTACACTGCAGCACTACAGTCCTTGGGGCATCAATGCCAATATTAAAAGCCTACTGTCTACATTCCCTGCTTTCCCTCTGCTTCTTTCCATCCCCCTGTCCCAGTTGCATCATTCTTTCTTCCCATAAGCTCCAGCCCTCATCACCCATCCAGCCTCTTCCATTCAGCCAGTCTTGTTTTCTGCCAGGTTTGCGGGTTGAATCAGCTCACAGATGGAAGCAGACAGCTCCCTGCTCCTCAGTTTCATGGAAGCAGACCCCAGTCGCTGTCTTGGTAGGAGATTGGGTGCTGTGAGGACCCTCCACTGGCCTACAGCCACCTTCTGGGAATGGGAAGCAGAAACAAGCCATTGGGTGTGTAGGAGGGCCTGACTCTGCAGCTGTGTCTCCCGCGCAGTTTGAAAAGCTTGCTGCCGAGCAAAAGTAACAGCAGTACTTTCATCCCTTCCTGCTTTTCTTTCAATTGTTAGAGTGCTGTATTGTAGAGAGCAAGCTGAAAACCGAGTTGGCAGAAAATCCTCAGCTCCTCCCCAGCTTCCAAAACGTTACAGGCACTACCTACGGTACTGACAACATTGGCTGTGCTGCCATCAGGAAAAAAAGCAGTAAGAGATGCAGCAAAAGCAAACTGGGTTACTGTGTGCTCTGTGGCCCACAGCCAAAAAAGCATCTCAGCACTGGTTATAAGATGCTGAATTAAGTAACAGTGTTGTCTGCTGTGACCCTGAAGTGGTTCTCATTTCATTACACAAAACCCAAATGTATACATTTTGATGCTTGTGTACATGGTCTCGGCAAAACAGAAAACATTTTGTTTAAACCTGTTACTTGCAGATACGATAGTGTTAAGTCATTTCATTTGTGCAGTAAATTGCAATACCTTTCTCTTACATTCAGGGAGCAATATACTGCTTGTGGCTAATTTTAACATCTCTGTGTTCCTGTGCACAGGAAACTAAAAGATTCTGCTTTCTTGGCAGAAAACAGAGTTCAAATCCTATTAAATTTAAGTCAGTATGCTGATTTCTTTTGCAATGAGATGAGCGTCAAGAGACAACAATTGTACAAAGTTCACACCTAAGGCAAAGGGAAAGATTATCTGTTAAAGGGTCTGACTAGCTGAGGGACTGTAGTCTCATTTTCCAAAGGAACTGAATTTCCTGCATGTCCAGCAAAGTGTGGATGTCTTAAAGGGAGGTCTTGTAAGATAGAGCTCATAGAAGCTTAGGATGAGTCTAGAGCTGCTACTAAACCCTTCAGCTTCCTGAACAAGGGTTACCAAAGCTGTCAGCCAGAGCTGCAGCCCTACCTTCCTGCAAGCTCTTGGACAAGATACAGTGACAGAGTCGAGCCCAGCCACCACATCCGGAGCTCATGCAGCTTGTCTTTTGTCTTTTTCTGACATTAGACATAGCAAGATTGTTCTCACAGTCCTGCCTCAAGCTCGTGCTTACTTCATAGGGCAGGGAAGTGTCACAAATTAATATTGATGGAATGGGGGTGGGGGAGTACAAATTCTCATATCGTATCTGTTTGCTCTGGCACTGTGTTATTTGACTTAATTTTCCCTGTTTCTGTTTTGCAAAGATATTTTCTGTCCTTTGACTCTCTGCTTTTCTAGTTAGTCCACCTTCGCTAAATATCCATATTAATTCAATCAACAAGTAGACCATTAAATAAGGAATCCTGCAGTTTGGATACAAAACTCTGATTCATACAGGAAGTGTTCTTTTCTTTGTTTTAATGAAAACAGGCTCAGCAGCTCACAGACAAAAAAAAAAAAAAAAAGATTCCAAAAAAAAAAAAAACCCACACATGGAAAATGTGTGCAATCTGTTTGTGCTTCAGCCTTGAGGAAAATGTTTATGTTGTGTCATGGCTAAAACAAATTAAATTATTGTTAAATTCCCAAATGATTTTTTTTGTTGTTGTTTCAAAGCAGGATAGGCCCATGCCCTTTTTTATTTGTAGAACCAAGCAGAAAACAGAAAATGGCCTTACTGAAATGATTTGTTGCTTTGGTTTACAACCATGAAAGGGAATGGCATTTCCAGGGCCGTATGTGTCCCTCGCTGTGGGTAGCACACATTTCTATGGTTAGGATGTAAGATTGTTCCTAGAAAAAATGTCTTCTAGCACTAAACAGTCAGGCTTTTATGTCCTGAAAGTGGTTAATGTGTGCCTACAATAAACTTAACTCTTCCAAAAGCAGATAATCATAAGCATACTTCATTACATTTCCACAGAACCTCCCGCTCTCTTTTCCTTAAAGCTTCTGAAATTTACATCAAATTTATGAATGAGCAGAATGTGAATGGTGCACAGCTTAGCATAAGGACAGTTTGTCTGTACTGCTTTGAAAGCCACCAGTCTTAAAAGATTGGCACTTTTCAGATGTAAAATATTGACAGACATTTAAGCGTTTATGCCCTACTTTCCCCTCTTTTGGTTTGTGGATCCCAGATTCAATTATGCTTCTTATGTAAAGTTGCTTTTTAAATTCAGAAGTTCAATTTATCTGAGCACCATTTATCTGAGCTGTCTGGTTTCTTTTCAGGAAGGACGGGTATGTTTCCAAAGTGCTGTTTTTGTCTTCTTTGTAACTGCTGGATTCACCTGAGGCTTTGGAAGCAATTTTTTTAATATCAGTTTTAATATAAAAAAATGGAGGAAATCCCATAATCAAGAACAGAATAATCTAGCCTCCTTATTTTTCCTCCCTCTGCTGTCCATCTGCACTGTTGATAATATGGGAAATTAAAATACCCTTATTTTAAAAAGGCATATAGAGACCAAGCTGAAAGTCCAGGTGGCTTTTAGATAAATTAAAGAATTGAAAAATCCACTAAGAACTCCTGCTTTGTACAAGGAGACCCATCCCTGCCTGCAAGCCCAACAGGGAAAACAAGTAACCTAAAAAGGTTAATAATAATAACTTAACCTAAAAAGGTGTGTGTGCTATAAACTTTACTTGTGGAGTTGTTTTCTGTTTCGGTTTGTTTGGTTTTGTTCAGTACCTGACTCTCTTTCTTGCTCTTCAGGCACACACAATCAAAATTTCCTTTTCAGTAATGATGCTGAAATTTTCCACTGGTCACTGATGATCTTAAGAAAAATTAGTTACTCAAATATTTGTTTCATGGGAAATCAGCGCATTAAACTTTTGGGGTTTCAATTAGTGTTTGGGAAATATGTCCTGTAGTTATTGGAATATATATATATATATATATATAATTTCATTATGAAAAAAAAGTAGTAACTCTCGAGCACGCAGGATTTTATGAGATAATAACTTGAGAAATTAACTTAATCTTCACTGCAGTGAGGAGAAGTTTAAAAGCAGTAAGTAAGGGATGAGCATACAGATTAAGCAACTCCAGGGAAAATCTGGAAGGATTACAGTTATAGCTCTATATTAGCTACTGTACATATGGAACTAAGAAATAGACTGCAGAGCACGTGGGCTAGTGAATCCAGTCCTTGATTCTGACCTGCACTTCTCAAAACAATGTACTCTTTGTCTTAGAAAAACCTCTGCCTCTGCAGGTTGTACTGGAATATGTTTCCTTACTTGCAACGCTGAAACCATACGTTATATTCAGGATTTTCTGTATTTTTTAATTTCATTCCAGTTTTCTAGAAGTTTCAAACTTGCCTTTATGCTTTATGTGTTTATTAAGAAATGTATTGAAAGTAGCCTTTCACCAACATGTCATCTCTCTTTAACATTTCTCACTTTAACTTTTAAGAACACTTCATTATTCTTGACTCTTGCTGGATATGATTCTTGTTAGCTTTTTTTTTGGTTGTTTTTTTGTTGGTTTTTTTTTCTGGACCCAGAGAGTCTTTTATAAAATGAGAGGGAAGTTGTTTTGTTTTCTTCTCTCTTTCTCTGTCTATTCCCTCCCTTGGAATTCGGGTAGCAGAACCAAGATTTTTGTCTCTATAATAATATATTGTCAACAATGACAAGAGGTGTAATTACCTTCATAATCAGATTATATCATGAATCACAATCTCTCAAATGTTTAATTCCATTGGCTGTGAGTCCAGACAGCTACCCAGAACTGCCAAGTACATCAATGTTTGCAGGTCTGTTATTTGTTTCCATAAACTCAAGTACAAGTTGTAAAAAAATTTGAGTCTCCTGTTCAGGTTTTAAATAACCATCTTTCTGTAGCAAAGATTCAGTTGCTCTAAAATCATCACATGTGCACGTATCAGCCATGGATTTTAATAGGGAAGGATCTTTATTTTTTTTTAATTTGGTATGTGTTACATTCTTTCTATGTGCAAAGCTGAAAGTACTGCCGCTTAGGAGCCAAGGGAGCATGAGAGAACACAGTGCTGGATTTGTCTGGACCAGACTGGGTGCACTGGATAAAGCCTAATGAATTAAACAGGCTTTTGAAAAATCACTGGTATTTTAAATAGCACCTTTGGACTTGTTCAATTGCTCCAGAGACTTAAAATGGTGTAGTAGGTAACTGTCAGGGACTTCGGGTTAAGAATAAGGGTCACATCTTGGTGCCATGGAAATGAACAACAGAAGTCCCACAGATCTCAGGAAGGGGCTGTAATTTAACCCAGCATTCCACTTTTTCCTCTTGCCAAAGCAGACACTAAAACACAAAGTGATTGCTGGAGAAAGCAAAGGAGAAGCGAGAATTTTCCATGCAAACAGACATTAATCAAACAAGCCATTTTATTAAGAAAGACATAATAAAGAGGGCTTACTCACAGTTAAGGGAATTTTTATGTCCCAGAGTTTGTCCAGCTTTGCCAGATGCCAAGTTGAAAACAAGGCAGGAGGAAGAAGACGACCATAGAAAGAAATATCTTGCCTACTCTTGAGACTGTGCGGAGAATCAAGCATCTCAAGTTCATGAAATAGTTTTAAAGTACACATCCAAAGGGAAACATCAGAAAGAAGTCCAGAACTGTAACAAAAGCATAAGTGAACTCAGATCAGTAGGAAGTTTGCTGTGACTCTGACAAGGTTTAATTTGCCAAAATCGTGTTTGTACTGCAGTAGATTCCCTATATCCCCACAGTGCAGATGTCTTCAGGAGTAGGAGGAATGCTCCTCCCATTCCAGTTTCCTAGAAATGGATGAAAGCTTAGAGATTTCTAAATGCAGCATTATTTTTTTTTCCCACCAGCAGACCTATTTCTCAATTGGAATTTTTCATTTCCCTTTCTGTGTTAAAGTCTTTTACAATTCCTTGCCACTGGGGGCAATCTAATACAGATATTGATGCGACCAGCACTTGCTCTTTACAACCAGAGTCCTGAGGAGTTCATTATAGTTTAACTATTTGACTTTAAAAAAAGAAAAAGATAGAAATAAAAAAGAAATGATAGGGGAAGATCAGATTAAAAAAAAAAAAATGCATCCACTCTGTTTCACTAGAAAATGAGAAGATATTTATCTCTGAGTAAGAAGGAAAGATGATAGCAACTTTAAGATTTAAATTGATCCAAGTATATGATGCTAAGGATCCTAAATGGTTTCAAATTGCGGAAGATTATCTTGTAATTTGTATATATTGCTTTTGTAGGCTGCTGAGGAAGCTAATTGCGATATATCCTGTGGTTAAGTTATCATCTTTCTCAATGACTGAAGATCATAATTTTATCTTTAGGTGAGTTTAATGCTACCCGTCTGTTACGTTCATTTGTATGCTGGAGCAGTGCTGACAAGCCTCCTGTTGTTCCATGTAGCATTTGTGTCAGCCAACCAGGTTAGTGGAAGATTCACTTCTATGAAATTACAACACAGGAAACAAGCTCAGCCCCCAGAGAGCAGCTTTCCTTTTTTTCTGAGCGCGGTCGGAGAATAGCAGCTGTGGCTGGAAACAGGCTCTCAGGCTGTGTTCACATAGGTCCTGACTGACCTGGCTGCTCATCTGCAAATAACAAAGTGTGTGATATCAAAGCAGATGGAGATGAGAGATACCGTCACTGGGGAAAACTGGCTGTTGTGTTGAACAGCGTTCACCTTGCTGCGTGATGGCTGCATGATAAGAGCAGCCTACACAGGACAGCAGCTGAGAAAATGGGAGAGCTGAACCACTCCTTTTGCCCTCACCTCAACAGCACAAGCACTGACCATGGGAGGAAGAATTGCACACATCGGCTTTGTTCCAGTGTTGTATTTTATTCTTTTTCTATTTTATCTAGCACAGTAGATACAGACCAGATCAGAGAGGCTGCCAGGGAAACTTGAGCAGAAACGTAAATGGAACACTGGAAGGTTTTCTTAGTTCTCAAATGATCTTTGATACAGTAGCGTGAAAAAGGGGGGCTCTGTGGAAGACTGCACCAATTCTGGACACGTTGTGTCCAGCTGGATGGCTGGGGAATTGTGGTAGAGGACAGTAGGTTCTTCTGCTGCTGTATCCTCTTTTTCTTTTCAAGTGCTGTCATAGCTCTTCTATAGCATAAATTTGGATCTTCTGCACGTGAGACTCTTTTCTTAGCTTGCTAAAGTGAAAAGTGCATGGGGAATGACAAGAGGAAGATGTGTGTAACTGTAAAGCAAGGGCAGGAGCAAATGAATTCCAGCTATGTTAAAAAGGCATGTAGGCTCAAGAAAAAAAAAGAGGAAAGAAAGAGAGAGAATAACAATCTAGGTGTGTGTGTTGTTGTTTTGGTTTTCTTTTTTGTGCTCACACTTAAGTGTTTTATTTCTGACTAGGCCA
Organism: Lagopus leucura; assembly: GCF_019238085.1. Classification (NCBI taxonomy): domain Eukaryota; kingdom Metazoa; phylum Chordata; class Aves; order Galliformes; family Phasianidae; genus Lagopus; species Lagopus leucura. Next base: position 6,758,082 of record NW_024962263.1, on the reverse strand, counting down.
AATGAGACAAGGTAATCTTGGTAATTCTGGCGATAGGAAGAATACTCTATAAAGACTGAAGTCTGGGGGGAACAAAAAAGGTAAAAAGAAGAAAATAGCTTAGCAGCACTGTGTGCAGAATCAGCTTATAGTTGAAGTGAAATTGTCCCCCCCCTTTCAATCTGAGTACAGCATCCAAAAATGTTTGGGTTAGTTTGGATTTAGGCCTAATTTTGGGAGACAACCTGGAGTTTCATCCAATCTGAAGTTTGTCATTATTCATGCTAATTAAAGAATAGATGTCAGGACTTGTTTCTATTCAGCAACAGAAGATGAGGTGAAGGAAACTCTTCTCGTTGCTCATTTTGAAGTCAGTAATTAGATCTGATGTCAACATGCTTGAGTAAGCATTGTATTTAGGGACTAGGGCAGGAACATTGCTGGGCATCAGATTGTAGTGATTGGGAGGGATAAGAAGCAGTTTCCAGTGGAAGGTGGCCAAACATTTTGGGCTGCTGGGTGATGAGGTGTGGGCTGGAGAGAGATGTGAGATGAGATGGGAAACAACTAAGAAGTGCAAATTCTTGGTATGGTTTCTGGCTAGGCATGGCACCGCTGCTGGACAATCTGTTGATGAGAGTTGTGAACCATCTTGGGAGTAAAAATGTTGGGTAGAAAACTGTCCACACATTTCTTAGCCTCTCAGAAAGTTTAGGTTTTGTGTGAATGTTGGTTGGTTGTAGATGTCAGCAACAATTCTTGCCTTTTGAAAGTTGAGATTTAAGACTGTCATATTCTGAAAATGCTCTCTCTGCTAAATAACCTTTAAAAATAACTAACCTTTACAAATGCATATGTGCTAACATCTGTGTGAAAGGCAACTTCCCACACTGACCAGCCCTCCATCTGGCTGCAGGCGGTTTGGGGGAAGTATGAGAGACTGTCAGCCCTCATGGATGGGGTTCAGCTAATGTATGTGGGTGACCCTGACAGAGGTACATTAGTTTGGCTAAAAGTTTGGAAGCTACCTCTGCAGTCGGAGTGTCAAAGTGAATCCTGTAAAATGGTGTTATCTATAAAAATAGAAATGAGCTATTTCTTAGCGCTGTTCTAGCAGTGTTCAAATCCTGGACTGGTTGAAATAGCTGGAGACAGAGTTTAGACTGGTTCAGTAGGCCAGCTGAGGTCATGAGTGCCAATTCTGTTCAGCCTACCATGCTGAGCAGTGTTTTTCCTAAACACGCAACAGTGTGGATGCCCTGAGAAGCGAGTGGAAGCAATTGCGTTGATTAAAGTGAAGAATCCAAGCATTTATTCAATGAGTTTTTTGCCTCAGTCTTCACTGGCAGCCAGGATTCTCACATCCCTGAACCTGAACTCCGTGTGGGATCTGGGGGAGCAAACTCCCCCCTGCCACTGTAACGGCAGAGCAAGTCTGAGACTGACTCGTGAGACTGAATGTGCATAAGTCCGTGGGGCCAGATGATGTGCATCCAAGGGTCCTAAGGGAGCTGGCAGGTGTGATTGCTGAGCTGCTCTCCATCATATTTGAGAATTCATGACTGTCAGGCAAAATCCCCAGGGACTGGACAAAGGGAAACACTTCCATTTACAAGAAAGGGAAAAAGAAGGACCTGGGAAACTACAGGCTGGTGCACCTCACCTCTGTGCCTGGGAAGGGCATGGAACAAATGCTCTTGGAAGATACATTAAAGCACATGAGGGATGAGCAGGTGATTCAGGACAGTCAAGAAGGCTTTACCAAGGGAATGTCACCAATCTGTGATGGAGTAACTGCATTGGTGGACAAAGGGAAGGTAACTGATGTTATCTACCTGGATTCTGCAAGGCCTCTGACATGGTCCCCACCGTATTGTTATCTCTGAATTGGAGAGATATGGATTTGAAGAGTGGACTATTCAGTGGACAAGGAATTGTTTGGAAGGTTGCAGGCCAGAGGGTTGTGGTCAATGGCTCTACGTCCTGATGGAGGCTGGAAATGAGCAATTTCCCCTAGGCGTTCATCTCGGGACCGGTACTCTTTAATGCATTTATCAAGGACATAGATGGTGGGATTGAATGCACCCTCAGCAGGTTTGCTGATGACACCAAGCTGAGTGGTGTGGTTGATACCACACAAGGAAGGGATTCCTTCCAGAGGGACCTTGATAAACTCAAAAGATGGGCCCTTGTAAACCTAATGAGGTTCAACAAAGCAAAGTGCAAGGCTTTGCACTTGGGTCAGGGTAATCCCAGATATGTATACAAACTAGGAGAAGAACTACTTGAGAGCAGCCCTGCTGAGAAGGATTTAGGGATCCTGATTGATGGAAAAACTTAAAATGAGCCAGCAATGTGTGCCTGTAGCCTGGAAGGCCAACAGTATCCTGGGCTGCATCAGGAGAGGGGTGGCCAGCAGAGACGGGGAGGGGATTGTCTCCTCTTTTCTGCCCTTGTGAAGCCCCATCTGGAGTACTGCGATCAAGTCTGGAGCCTCCAATACAGGAGAGATGTGGAGCTTTTGTAAAAGGGTCCAAACCAAAGTAGGGCCACAGAGATAATCAGAGGGTTGGGGTGCTCTCCTATGAAGACAGGCAGAAGGAACTGAGCTTGTTCAGCCTGGACAAGTGAAGGCTGCAGGAAGACCTCATTGTGACCTTCCAAAATTTAAAGGCAGTTAACAAACTTGAGGGAAATCAACTTTTTACACAGGTAGATAGTGGTTGGACAAGGGGGGAATGGTTTTAAAATAAAGAGGGGAGATTTAGATAAGGTGTCAGAAATTTTTTCACTGAGAGAGTGGTGAGGTGCTGGAACAGGCTGCTTGGAGAGGTTGTGAATGCCCCATTCCTGGAACTGTTCACAGCCAGGTTGGATGGAGCCCTGCGCAGTCTGATCTAGCAGTTCGCAAACCTGCCTGTGGCTAGGGGGCTGGAACTTCATGATCCTCGTGATCCTGCTTAACCCAAGCCATTCTATGATTACTCAACAGGAAACAAAATGGCCACTGTATCTCCATTCCAGTTTGTGACTGAGGCTTGCTGAGGCTTAGGTCTTGTCATACAATCAATTGGGGCAGCAGGAATTAGCAACTTTTCCATTTTAGAGTGAAAATACTTCTGCCATGGTCTTCTTGCTTATTCCTCTTAGTGAGGAGCATGTTATTAGCTGACCTTTTGGCTACAGTCTGCTGTGTAGGTTGTGACATGCCTTGGTGGTGGTTGGAGGGGAAAGAAGCAGTACGATATGTCTTTGACTTTACACCACATGTTTCGGAACGCTGTAGTTCACTCTCACATTTTATAAAATCAATTTCCATTCTGTTGTGGTATTTCACACATTCACATTCTGAATAAGTTAGAGAAAATTCTACAACTTACTAAAATAACTTTAATTTTCCCTATTACATGAAGAAGCCTATCCATACTTTATCTGTTACAGATGGAAAAACTACATATGGAGAAGTCAGATCTATTAATTAGTTTATAAGTACAAAGTCCCCTAAAGAGTGCCACAGATCCATGTGTTATTCTTAAGAGCTGTCTGAAGTACTTGCACTGAATAATTTATTTCAATTTAGCCCTGTTTCTGCTGTTAATTATCTAAGATCAGACTTTGCTTTTTGGGATTTCATTTTATCTTTTACAATTCAGTCCATTGCCTAAACTCACTGAAATGCTCTCTGAACATATTTCAGCTTAGCAAGGTAATCAAACCATCAACACTCATTGACTGTTCTATGTTGTCATTAAGGTGTGATAGGATGATAACTAACTTTGTTGTTTTTATTCCTTCAATCATTAAATTCTGAGAGAAAGAGGAAAGGGGGAGGAAAGTATGGGAATACCAAAATCAAACCTCATGGGAGCCCTGGACAGCATTATTATTTCATCTTTGACTCTTTTGAGACCCTACCTAAGGACCTGGCCCTGTTATGCTAGGAAATATCAGCCAACCAGCATCTTCCCAATGACATGGAAATCTTTTACCTTGAAGAAGGTTAGGGTCAGCTAAGTGGGACCAGAGAGCTCTGATCCCAAGTTCAGACTTGGTAGCTTCTCTTTTCTGAGCTGCTTTAGACTCCGCTATGGGATACTTTCAGCAGGTAAGACAAGAAGGGTCATGGCAATAAGTTGGTAAAGAGTTGAGTTGACAGAGCTGAAGTAGAAAAGTGGCTGTAATCTGAAAGATGTATTTTTGGTCGTGGATAAGCTTGTGTGAGGCTTTAGCTGGCCTATTTATAAAATAAAACCGGGAAAATATATGGTCTAGATAAGCTTCTGTACAGCAATGTGGCAAGGTAATGTTATGTGCATCCTCATTGATTTACTGTAAATTTTGTCTGCTAAATTATAATTGTTCAACTTCTGTTGATAAAAAATGCTGTAGAAGCATTTTTGGGTGCACCTCCTGTTGTGTGGTATAGTTGTGGTAGTATTTATGAAGGAACTATCCAGCAAAACTAAATTAAGCTCTATTACAATCTACGGCTTTTTACCACTGTGTGTTTTATTCTTCCAGCATCACCCTGTTCTTGCCACTCCTATGTTTGGCAACGTACAAACTGTGTTGCACGTGGTATTTGAGGGTGTAGGGCCAGATCTGGTGAGCATCTGCAGGCACTTAGGGATAGGCACTCAAGGGCAAAGCAGAGTGACTGATGGGATGGTCAAGAGCGATGGTTACAGCTTTAACTATCAGAAAACCTTTTGAAATCTGTGGTTTATCCAAAATACACAAGAAAAGCAAAAAGAACTGGAGAAAAATGTCCACAACTGTGTTCTACCCAGAGGGCCTCAAAGGAGAAGGAGACTTTCCAAGAATTAGATAGAGAATCTGAAGCAGTGCTGGACTTTGAACCCAGCTCTTCCGGTATATTGCTACAAATGCAGAGCACATAAATTATTTTGGACAATGAATGAGGAAAAAGGGTCAAAAATAAAATTCAAGGTAATTCACAGCAGTGTGAAAAAATATTTGCAGATGTATCCTCTTGGTCATTGCTCTCTGTCAGTAGTATGTTTTGCATTTGCAACTCTGTAATAAATGGAAGATTTAAATAGCTATATGTGATGCATTAGTTTATTTAGGTAACTCCCCCTGGTACTATTCTTGTAGTTGTGCATTTTTATATTCTAGTAAGTCAGCAAAATTCTATGTGTTGCCGAACAACTTGAATGTAAGCAAATAAGCATTGTGTGGAGCCCCAATTCTTTTGATTAGGTCAGGCTTTCAAAAAGGTTTTCTGTATGTCTTCATATCTCTTACTGGATGTTATGGCCCTGATTTGGCACTGAGACTTCTGGGCTGCAGCCAGTCCTTGTACACAAAGGCTGCATTGATACACTTGTGATAAGGACTCAGTGAAAGATAAGGGTTACGCTTTGGCCCAGTGGCTTGACCTTGTTCTCGCTGAGCCATCAGCAAGAATCTTACTGATTTCAGAGAGAATGGGACTGTAATACATTTTCATTCTGAAGTGCTCTGTGCAGGCAGATGGGAGGGACTGCTTGTGGTGATGCCGAGTGCAGTTTGTTGATATACAGGTGCCTGTTCTTGTGAGAATCAGTCCTACTTTTGGCACGGCAGCTTTATGTATCCGTGTTTTATGTGTGAATGCAATGTTTGTCAGGCACTAGTTTGGCAGCTCTCTGTGCACTGAGTGTCTGTCTTGGTGATGCTGAATTTGAGTTACGTTGCGATGCATGCCAGTGTATCAGAAGGCAGGTCTGAGACACTGGTGAGTGTTCACCAAGCCTGTTAATCCTCTCAGGCTGTAGCCACACAGTAGAGTTTGGTATTCTCATCACCTAAATTCCTAAATGTACTTCTAAGGCATATTCCCTTCTAACGCAAGCTGCCCAAACATCTGTGGCGAGACTAAAGAAAACATGGAGAAAAAGACCCGAAGATGAATATTTCAGCAGAAACGTGGGAAGGAATGCAATGTAGCTCACGCAAAACCTTCTGTAGTGTATGCCATAAATTAACACAATATAAATTTATACATATTTACACCACATAGACTAAAATATATAAATCCTCAATACTCAGCCTTCTGTGGTAGGTGTAAGCAAGCAGTCCATATGCTTAGCTGATTTCTGGGGAGCTCTAGGGAACAAAATGTATCTTTGTAGAACTTGTGATATTAAAGAGATTATAAACTAAGGTAATCAGTGCATTTCTCAAAATGGGCTGTCTTTTCTGCAGGCTGAAAACCAGTAGTGAACTCCTGATTTGCTATCTAAGGCTAAGGCTTTAATTCTTCAGCCAGGTGCTAAAATATAACATGTAACATTTACGTGCATGAATAGTCCAATTGATGTTGAAGGCCTAAAGATCAGTCCATCACTCTTCGGATTTTCCTGGCTTCAGGCTCTATGATTCTGTTTTCCTCTTGAATTTGTGTACTTTAATTACAAAATACAAGCTTGTAACATCTCATTAAGTAGCAGATGTTTCCCTTTTCACCATTTCACACTGACTATTCTGAACCTCTAATGTGCATCCCTCTTTTGTACAGCTGCACAGTAAAGAATTTGATCTCTAACATTTGTTCTGTTGCTGCTTCTTATAATAAGGACACTTGGTATATTTTTAATGCATGAGATTTGGGTCAAAATGTCAGGATTCTCTTCCCATCAGTACAATAGTTTTTAGGTATTAGTGGAATTGCATGATTCATGACCAATCTTTTTTTGTTTTTATCTGAAAAGCTAGGAACACTTCCACTTCAGAGAGGTGCTAAGAGAAGGAAGGTGAAATGAAGAGGAAAAGAAAATGGAGGAATTCCTTATAAGCTTTATGATGAACTGTTCTGCCGCATGTTGTTTGGTACAAGGATGATATTGTTTGTACCCTCTGATTTGGTGCCTGAACGAGGGTCTAGATAGCCTCTGGAGAGGGAAAGAAGCCCTTCCAAAGTGCAGTAGGATTTTCTTGTGCAGCAGGATCAGCACACCTTCTACTTCATTTCCCCAGCCATTCACAAATGGCTTCAGAAGTATCTCACTGGGCCCAGCACTTGCAAGCTGCACCACTGAGGTGTTGCACCACAAAGAGATGCTTAGCGTGGAAGTGTGTAAAGGGATGCTTAGCGTGTAAGGTATCAACACAGGGGGGTGCGGTCAAGGATCTGACATTAAACATCAAATGGGAACTGAGGTCTTAATATGTGCAAGGACCAGCAAAGTCTGCCCTTCTTGCACACTACAGCAGTGTAGCCCTTGCAGGCATTTCAGAGTTTCTTCCCCTCCTGATGGAGGGTAAGGGAGAAGGAGAAAAGGCAAAATCTTTGTTGAATGATGTGGGTGATATTGTGAGGAGCACCAGGCAGCTGGAAGCCACGTATTGATTAAATGCACGGTGCTGAGGGAGAGAAGAAACTCTCCATTCCCTCCATTGCAGAAGGTCAGCGTACTGGAGAGAGTCGTGAGCCCTGTTGGTTGCAGAGCACTAGAAGCCAGTGTCACTTCACATTACAACTAATATAATTGGATTGCCCTGCACCTCACAAAATGTTTATTTTTTCTTTCTTTTTTGTCTGTACCTAAGAACATGCTTATCCTCATTCCGTTACACAGAAACTGTTGGGCCATTTATTATGGCTGTCCACACAAGCTGAGATGGTAAAATGTACTCTCCCAGCCTGCAGGATTTTGTAACTCATTGGGATGAGGCTGGTGATACAGCGGAAGAGAAAAATCCTGGTTATACAGACCTCTGCTGTCTTCCCTGCTCTTGCTCATTAGCTCAGTAAAGCACAGAATGTTTCAGCAGGGCTTGGAGAAATGAAGCTTCCAGATGCTTCCTCCCTTTATCGCAGTTGAGAAAAGATGCAAACCATTTGTTGTTTCTTGAAATATATGAGCACAGAACCTTGAACTGGTCGTTTTAGTTTGTCTTGACGTTTTGTGGGACATAAGTGCTTTACTGGGAAGGAATCAGCTGGAGGGCTCAGGATACAGTGCAGTCTGATCTTTTGTTCACTTTAGTTCATCGTATCTGGAAATTTATATTGGACCAACCTCATGCTATCTGAGCAGTCCCAGTGTGAAGTCATCAGCTTTTGATCTCTGGTGGAACTGCTGGCAAAGTTAGTCACAGACATGGGAGTTCTTTTGAGGCAGAGATTTTATCCTAGCCAGTTGGACTAACAAGATATTTTAACGTCAGTGCTTGAATAAGGTGTCTCTGGTAACTCATTTTAGTCGGAGACTGACTACTACTAGATCAACTGAGAATTTTTCTTGTACAAGTCACCTTAAGAATACAGCAGTAGGAGTGGATAAGTGTGATACACTGTCTAACTGCATGCATCCTCCTTGAAGGAAGGCAAAGAGCAACCACTGAATGCAAGAGAAGACTAATCTGGTGTGTCTTCTAAGTGTATTTATTTAGAAGGAAAAAGAAAAAAGGTGTTATCTTTGACGTTACTCCAGAAGTACTAACGGAGTCCCAGTAGAATGAATTTCATTCCCCCAGTGTTGGGATTGGGCTTCCAGCTGGCTAAATACTGAGATACTCAGTCTGAGTGTTCTTCTTTCTGGAACAAAATCCCCTTGGAGTCATTCCCATCTGGCCCCTAAGGAGAATCCAACACACAAGCTCATTCCCATAAATGACCCAGCATTAAGCTCTAAAAGAAAAAACCCAGCAGAATTTAGAAACTGTCTCTCCATCTCCTTCCTCCTCTCTGCCACTTCTCATTCCATAACAAAACTTTGTCACCAGCGTTTCAGCATGATTTCTCTGTTACCTGTTAAGATTTGCTGTTCCCTCCTGAGCAAAACACATGAACAGCATAAATTTACATGGAATTTTTTATTTTTATTTTTTACATTTTTTCTTCAGTTGAGTTCCTCCCCTTTGTTTTACTCTGTACAGTTATTACCGCGCGATTTAATTGCACTGCCCTTTTGCATCCATCGGTGGAGGCCACGCATGCTGGAAATGAAAGGCAGCATGCAGCCTTCTGAAATCTCTAATTGTAGTACTACAGGTGAGCTGCATAACAGATTACTGCAAATTTTATTCTGAAATTCTTTGCTGTTCAAATTGGACAACAGCAGGAGAGAGAACAAAAGCTGTTTTCTACCTGATGTTCTTGGAAACCTGTTCCCAATTCTTTGTGGAGGACTGCTGTTTTACGTGAATATATTAAAATAGGGACATATGAATGACATTGATACTCTGCAGTGGAAATAGCTGTGCCTTTTGTATTCTCCTTCCCATTGCATGAGTTATGATAATCTGTTTCTTTCTCTAAATGGAAACCCTCCAGGGAAGTTTTGTGTACTCTAAATAGCATCTCTGTATGATCAGAGACTTGGCTTCATGTGCTTGTAATGCATAATAGATAAAGATATGAGAATGTAAATGCAAATTAAAGGTTATTCAGTCAAGGCAAGCCTTTTCAGTGGCAGGGGGGCATGTTATGGAAATGCCAAATAATAAAGTATTACTCCTAAAATTTCTGGCAAATCTCCCTGGATTTTTTTGTTTGTTTGTTTTCTTGCTTGTTTGTTTTTGCCAAAACTTTGTTATAGCTGTGAGGAGCAAATAGGATCTTTCTGATAAGTACCTATGTCAAAACCACCTACCTTCCTTGTATGTAAACTCAGCACATAAACACATTAACTTTTCTTTCTCTTTATTGCTTTGAATTTAATATAGCAAGTGATCTCAGTGCTGAAGATATTCTGCCAATAGAGATGAGTACAGACTTTAAAAGAATACTTACATCCTCAAAACAGCGCGTGAACATTAGTTGATCAAGCCCATTAACAGCACTGGGATACAAATAAGTAGCATTAAATCTGTTTTCTATACACAATCTGATGGAGAAAACTGCCCCAGCTTAGCCTCTCAGCTTTGATCGCAGCAGGACCAGTGGCTTCTTAGTTGAGTGGGTATACTCGTCTTTTCTGTTTGTCAGAAGATGATCAGAGAATTGCCTTTGGATCGGGGTTGTCTACATAAAAAAATCTAATGTGCATGGTGCTCTGATGAAAGCTGGTAATACATTAGGGTGTGGACTGATTCTTTATGTATGTGCTCTGACAATTCTCTTTTTACTGGCAAGAAGATGACCCAAAACTGACTCTCCTACAGAAGTATCTCTGTCATCTTATTGCTACTTCTGTCTTTTTTTTAAAAAAGGAAGTTTTCTTTTTGTTTCTGCAGGCTATATGACAGAAGCACCAATGACATACTCTCATTACAGTATGTTCAGGGCCATATGATTATGGAGAAGTAATAGTCATCCCTTCTGGTAAAGTGAAAAATTTGGTACAGTTCTTCAAGAAACAAGTAATGGGGGAGAGGCTTGGTTGCTGTTGTCCTTAAACATTTCTCTCCTGACCCAGCTGACGTTTCAGAGGGAAACAGTGGTTACAATAAGGAGCCATTTACTATTTCTGGATGAGAGGTTCTGTCTGTAATAGAAAAATAAGTCCTTTTATGACCAATTGCAAGGGAACGTGGATCCATTCCTGCAGCAACAGTAGATGGAACCACTTTGTTTGACCCTGAGTACATGATACGTATTCAGGCAGGTAGTGAACTTGAAAGTATTGCCCACAGATACTGTGTGCCAAGTTTCTGTCATAAGATCCTCAGCCTGGAAAAAGGCAAGTCCCAGAGTTATGAGTAACCATATATTTGCCTCTAAGTGCCCAGTGGGCTGGCTGAAGAGAGGTATCTAAGTTGCCTTTATTTTTCTATGTCTTAAAATGTTAATGTTTGTAGTTTACTGAAATAGGATAGCCATTGCTAGCTGAAACTAGCTAGTGAACTCAACATATATTTGCAAATACTTTGGAATAGTAAAAGCTGTGTTCATTGGTGAATTTGCTACTTGCTGAATTCCCTTTCCTAATTCAAATCCCAGCTCACTTTATGGGTATTTTTTTGCATGATAATATCTTGCGTTCTGTCAAAGCAGTTTAGAAACGAAGGACAGAATCCAGGATGGCGGGTAAAGCTCTTTGTAGATACAGAACATATTGCCAACACATCTAGGAGTCCAAATTCTGCTTGCAGCCACAGTTCTTCCTGTCCTCTTTAGGAGTCCAGGACTTTCACAACTTAGAGAGGAATTTGCCAGTGAATGACCATCTCAGCCATCCCCTCTGAGGATACAACAGATTTAAGCACAGAAATGGTCTTAGAAAACCAAGAGCAGACAAATGAGTGCTAGCTGGATTTGCTGTTCAAAGTGTCAGATGAGATAAGTAGGATAAGTTCCGGTTAAGAAGCTCTTTAGCCCCTGAACAGTCTTGAATGATGAAGTCAATTATGGAACAAGGCTTTATTCATGTGGGTGTAATCACCTTGTTCTTATATCAGTTTTGAAAGTGGAACTTTAGCTTCTAGGTCTTGTTGTAAGTTTTCAAAAGAACCTAGCACTCTAAGCTACTGCCAGTTTTTCTATTGTGTGCATATATGAAAATCTCATTTTGAATCTCGATAAGCTCTTGGCTTTAATAATGTCTCGAGACTGCGAGTTTCATAGCTTATTTATCATGGCAGTGAATAAATAAAAAATCCTTTTGTTGTTGGTAAATTCACTGCCTTTCAGTTTCCTTGAGCATCAGCTTGGTTTGTATTGTTTGAGGAGATAAAGGGGAACACCTCGCTTAACCTCTCAACATCATTCTGCACTCCCTTTTTAAGTAATTTTTGTATGCCTGTAATAGTGTGTACCTTTTAAACGCTACCTTTTAAGAGAAAATAATACCATCTTTTAGTATCCATATAATGAACTATTCCGTTACATTCCACTGCTTAATAGCATTGTGGTTTTGCCACTGAAGGATGCCTGATTCGATCATTCTGACAAACTGCTGTTTTCTTGTAGCAAAATTGTTCAACATAGTGTTTTTACTGTTTTGTCAATAAGCAGAGGAAATAAAAACCTTATGGGATTTGAACGGGAACATTCACACTCCGTATGTGAGCAGCGTTTGGAGTGTGGTGGGGAAGCAGAGTATAGTATGCAACCTGTTTTTACTGAAGTGCATGCCAGCTAAGTGAGATTTTCTTCTCATTTGCTGGGATCTTACTTTGGGCCCATTTGCTCTCTCCTTTCTTTTGCAACCAATCCCAGTTATCTTCCTGCCCCCAGTATCTGATGTTAGCAGCTTTTTCCCTTATTTACTTATCTCTATGAGGAATTGCTAGTTTTGGACTAACTCTTTTTCTTTTAAAGCCTTCAGACTAACAGTGGAATCACAAGATGAAACTGTGCGGTATGTGCTGTAGCAAAATGTTTCTGGGAAGAACTGCAGTGCCTCGGGGCATGGTCAGGCAGCTGGGAGCTCAGAAGAAGGGAAGAAGTGGATCTCTGAGCAGAGAACTAGGACTCATACTCAATTTAGGCCATGTCTACAACTAATCTTCAGTTTTCTGATGATGAATTAATGAATGGTATAAAAGCCTGGATTGAGTGGAACTTTTTGTTGTTTTTTTTTTTTTTCCTAATTGTATGAGGCAAAGATTGAATGCTGTAAATTTGAATTCAAGCAGAACAGTCTTATATAATGCCCGTTAAACTTGTGGAATACATTGCCACGAGTCATCTACAGATGCTTCTAAGGGAAAAAAGAATCACCCAGAACTGCTTTAGATAAGACTTAAAATGTGTCAGAGGACGGTGAGCTGAAAGTGGAGGAAGTCCTTCACTGATCAGCTGCTGTTTGTGAGCTGACCACTTAGGTAGCGTTGTCTGCTGGTCTCTGGACGCTTGTTAGAAGCACCCTGAATTAAATGAATCTTATGCCAGTTCTCTGAAATTGTGTTGCAGTTCCTGTGCTTGCTACCAGTTGTGAATTTAAATAGGTTCAAATTATGTTGGTTAGCCTGTTTTGATGTCTGTGTTGCCTATGTGGTGAAGCCAACACATCTCAACCCACCTATTAAGGAATATGTTAATTAACTCCTGTTAAACACCTAAATATGGCTCCATAGTCAGACAGGTAGTGACAGCCAGTGGCCCTTCAGGACATAAATGGTTTCTCACTACAACTGATTCTCTCCACTGCTGAGAACCCTTCTTACTTTTTTGGACTTCCACTCACTTAACTCCCTCAGGCGGTTGTTTACAGAACTGAAGTGCAACTAAGAGTTCAAATAGGGTAGCCTTAAAAGCTGCCTTAATGACATCTGTAGAAAAATCATCTAACTCGGCTTTCATCTTCAGACAGAAAGTCAGAGTTCATGGATTTTGTCGTTAGGCAGCTTCCATTTCAACCTCCTTCTCCCCCTCCACCATCTAGCCAGAGGGTTAAAAAGGCTTCTTAAAATAACCAGTTTCTTTCTCGATGCATCTGGAGCCTCAAATACTCTGGGGATCAAGAAAAGCACAAAAACAATGTTTCAGCTCTCTTAGTTCCAGATGGACCTGTTTTCTAATGCTATTTATTTCAACTTCACGAATGGAACAGATCCTATTTCAGAGCAGTATTTGTGTTTAGCTTTGGGAAGGACAGTCGGAGCTTGGAGGTAACGTGGTGCCATTAGGAATATTCTGGGCTGGCTCTGGATGAGCACATCACAGGCTCTCACAGCCGTCGGAAGGTGGGTTGTGTTCTGGGTTGCCTCTCTTTGACTGGGAGAAATGTGTGTAAGGTTGTGATCTGGAAGGAGGGAAGTTCGTAGCATGTACTGCTTCCTTCTTTCACCTAGGCCATGAAAATTAATATAGCCAGGCCAGAGTGGTTTTTATTCTGGACAGAATTTGGGCATGGGAATCTTGGATCATTGCATCTCTTTGGTGATCTCATGGGAAACCTTCCAATCAACTCCATCTCTAAGGATCCCTGGAGAGGTCCCTAGATTTTCCATGTGTAGCAAACCAACTCTAAGTCACACCTCTCGGTCCCAGTATCATTCCCTCTGCTTTGTGCTTTCTTCATACACTCAGTTTTTAATATCTGTTAAGACTCTAAATTCAACTATCAGTGGTATAACTCTGAAAAAGTCTGTGGAGCTTTTCTGTGACAAACCTATGCTGCTGTACGAAGGAAATTCTGGCATAACTTCAAAATAGTATATACATACCTTCAAAATAGTATTTATAGAGAGTATAAAATAGCTTTCCTGGATGTTCCTATATAGGAACGTCATAGGACTGGCAGTGCTGAAGTTATTTCCTTGCCACAAGCTATACTACTTGTGCTTAATGTTGGTAGGTGTTAGCCTGAGCTAACCATTCTGTCACGGGAGAAGAGGTGTTAATTCCTTTTCTGTGCCACAGCAGCCCTGGCTTTGACCAAAGATAATATGTACACTGAACCATGGAAACTTATAGGCTTGTAATTAGACAGGTTCAGATGAAACAAATGTCATGTTCCGTAAATGTGGAAGTTAATTGGTCACTGGGAGAAGGACCCAGATGTGGGTTTTTGAAGATTTTCTTGGGCTTGGTGGGCATGGAAGTTTTAGTCATTTTATGTAGAGCTGGCTTGATATCTGAATCAGCAGTTAAAGGTGAATGAGCTGCAGATCCATAATGATCCAGATCTGAAATGGGAAAAATGATTAATACAGGACATTTGGAAACGAAGAGGTGTCAGTGAAAGGAGCCAGGCTTTATTGGCTGATATAGATGGATGAATTGAGGAAGATTTGCTTGCTTTAGGGCATGATTAATCACACTTGAAGCAACACACAGTTTCTCATTTGGAGGAGGAAAGGGAACACGGTACATGTTTTCATAGAGGACAATGGAAACCTTGTACCTGTGGCAGATGGCTGTGGTATTGTTTAGAGCAGGTTACATAAAGACCTGGTTGTACTCCATATACTGTTGATGTTAATCTTTGGGGTGTTCCATGTGGGAGATACCATTAGTGCTGAGGAGCAGGCAGCGATTACAGGAGTTTGGCTAAGTAGACCTATCAGAGCAGAGAGACCAATAAAGGATGTAGGATATGATGATAGCAGTGCTGGCAGACACGGGAGCCTGGGAATTCCTCTGGGAATTGTAACAGAGGTAGAGCTTTGTTAATCCAGAAAACATGTGGGTAGACTATTTCCAGCAGCAGTTATTTATCTTTTGGTGCTTCCAGCAAATCTTGCAATACTCTGTGGTTAAACAGAAAGGTAGGATGGACGAAAACTGCATTTCGTTCCTTGGAGAAACTTACATGATAGTATCGTTTCCTCACCTACTGATAGTTCTTGCTGAAGTTCAGTTTTTCTATTAAGATGCCTGCGCTTCAAGCAGCAGGTATTTGTCAGTTTGCAGGGTTAGGTCAAGAAAGATGCGCCAGCCCGAACACCAGAAGAAGGAGTTAATGTTTGGCCTTTTTCTCAGGAGAGAAAGAGAGCAAGTGAACATAGATCAGGTGGTCAGCAGTAGCCAAGCATTGCCAAAGCTGAATTATGGGCAGTGAGGATCTATCTGATAGGGAAAGACAGTCAAACATTATTAGGTATGTAGCAGAGAATCTCACAAGGGCAGTGTTAATTCACTTAGTTATATTTTTTTATGATGACTAAGAAGTTCCAGTCCAGATGGGTTTGTTCATAGAGAGAGTCTGACAATACTTCTGACCACATCTCAAGTTTTTTGAAAGAATGCACATAAAATCCTAGAGACGTGTCCAGTCGTTACATTATTCCCATGGGGTATGTTGTAAAGCCACACCAGGGAGAGATTGTTACGAAGTTCCAAACTGAATAATGGACCTAGATATAAAAATGTTCTGAACAAGATCTGTATTAACTCGGTATGCAGGAAGTTTCATTTTCATCTACAACAAAGCATGCATTATTCTTGATACCCAGTTCTGTATGCCCTGCTGTATCAGCTGTGCAGGCAGCTATATCTTGGAGAATTTGTAATGTATTTCTCTTTGCAACCAATCTTGTGACCTCAATGAAGCTCTGCTATAGAGGGGAAATAATCTGTGCTGAAGTCAAAAACATGTTCAGCCCGAAAATGTGTAATAGGCCTTTCTGTATAAGACCATGTGAGAGGATGTACTCTCTGTGTGGTTCATTCTGTGAAAGAGAACTGTTGTAAAAACTGTTTGCATCAGATAAATGAATCCACCTATTCTGAGAAGAGTTACTGTGAGATTTTTAACAAAGATAGTGGTGCGAGTCTTGAAGAGACTTGAAGGCCAAAGATCTCCTGATGCTAAGCGTGCTGATGTTGAAAACAAATCCTCTGTTTTGACTATGTCTCTTTAGGATTTGGCTGCAAATCTGAAGGTGTTTTGTACGTTTATCATCTAGAATCTTGAAACTTCTTTTCAGCAAAAAGCCCGATTTATACACTCACTGAGGTAGGTCACGGTCATTTTTGTGACTTGTACGGAGTGCGTCTGGGAATTGGAGTGGTCTGACTCTCAGAAGTGCTTAAAGAAGTATTTACTAGTGAGGAAAGCAACAGTTCCAAACAAAATGAGTTATGCTCCATTTTTCTTTGTCTCCAGCATACCACTTCTTTTCCTGAAAGCATCGTAACAGCCAAACAGCACTAGTGACCGAACATCATCATTACAAGTAGAAATAACTACAGAAATCAGAAAGTCTTCTGATTACCATTGTAGATCCAGGGAATACAGGTGAAATTAAGGTCTGTATTTCCCAAGTTCGGGTATGTTTGAGGTTCTGGTTTTGGCGTAGGCCTGTCCTATTTCCAGGTTTGCTACTATTTCCCTTGGATGTTTTTCCTGAGTGGGCCTTTTTGCTCTGACTCACGCAGGATAAAGCAGCTAGCTGGAGCGTGTGAAGGCAGACTTACAAGAGAGTACGAAGGAAAACTGTAGCAATCCTAGGCACACTAAAGGTATCTTGTCTTTTACAACTGATATAACCATTCTCCAGATGGAGCAATGCCTACAACTTAGAACTGTTTTTTTTTTGTCCTGGTCCAGTTAGGCAGTATGTTGCAAGTAGCAGAGAGCAGCTGCTATTCGTGCTGCTGGGGAAAGAACGAAGAGAAATGCAATTCAATGACTAAACAAGAAATCAGCTAGGAAGGTGGGAAAACAGATCCCCATTAAACAAACCCATTGAAACAATTTTCTTTCAGCTAGTGGGGAAATGTATTGTGGCACACGGACTAACCTCTTAACTGAATATTTTATTGCTGGGCAGACAGGAAAATTAAGTAATTCCATTTGCTTTTGATGCCTGAGTTGGCGTTGTGTTAATGTTAAATGTTGTCTTGTGTTATTGCTAAATACTCATATTCAATATTCAAATTTACCTTCTACTTTTAAGATACTGATCAGATATGCCTCTTAGTTTTGTCACAAAGAAAACTGTTGTAAACTTCTCTTAAATTCACTATCAAAATGTTAAAGTATAGTACCTAAGTAGGCTTTTGGGAAGGAAAAATGTGTTTACTTTTATTAATAACATAGCATGTATTGTTTATAGCCAAGAAAAAGCTGTGGAAAACACTGGTGATCTTATCCTACTGCAATATATTTTCAAAACCCACGATGACATAGCCATTAAGCTATGACATTTCCCCTTTATTTTGAAAATATGTGGTGCCTCTCTCTCTGTGCATGGGATAATCACAGGTGTCCTGGCTTCTGCATTTGTTAGTTAATCTCTCTCCCCTGACAGCCTGAATGTCACCTAGCAGTGTGCATTCACCAGAGGAAGCGAACACACTGACTGGAAGCAAATGCGTGGCAGTTCTTGGAGTCTTTGTTGTGTTCTTCTTAAAGCCTGTATCACACTGGGGTTGTGTGACTGGGGGAGATAAGCAGTGACTTTAATTTAATTTTATTGTTGTTATTTTAAAGTCACTTCTAGGCCTCATACTGGTGAAAATGCCCTGAAATGTAATGTCCCTGGAGCCTCAAAATGCAAGGGGGTAAAGTCAAAAACTCAAAAATAAAAAAAACCCAAAGTCTCTGGAGTCTCCTTAACCCAGTCTCATTATTTTGAGGCAAAGAAAAAGCTCATGCTTGTTTAGTGCTTCAGATTGCTGCCTCTGAGGGTTTTGAGACTGTATTTTTGGGTTGTCTTTATGCAGTGAATTACTTTATAGCTTGTTGGGGGTTCTGGAGGTGGGAGGGTTGTGTTGTTTACACGCTGTGGAATGACTGCAAGCAGTTTCCCAGAGAATATTCAATATCTGAAATTTCAGCCGATTTGATTAGCTGTGAATGCTTGCATATGCTGTGTGGCATTGTTCCAGTTCCTGGATTGAATGAGCGTAACAACTTTGGCAGTCTGCATTTTGCAAAGTACTGATGGTGGCTACAAGACACCAGGTTCCCCCATCTCTACTTGCCAAAATCAGAGCAGCAGTTCATGCTTACGGTGGAATGAGATGACATCTAAGGTCCTTTCCAATGCAAGCCATTCTGCAGAAGCTGATGAGTCTTCACTCTTCTTTCTTGGATAGCTGTGTAACTCTCCCCAGTGCCACTTCTTTTGTGGCATGGGGAGCACTTTGAGCAGCAGAAGGAATGGGTTATGTCCCTTGCTGCTTTTTTCCAGCACTTAATCAGCTGTCAGAGTTAGAGCTCAAAGCTGAATTTAAACAGGAGCAACAGTGATAGAGTGGAACTAGGGAGAGATGCAGTGATGAACACAATGCACTTCTGCAGTTAAAGACTGTACTGTAAACCCTTTAAGCGTGTGTTATTCTCTGAATCCAGGGGCTGTATTTGTTTGAATCTTTTCTTGTCACTCTTTGGTGTGATTGGCAGCATATCTGTTGAGAGATAGAATAACAGCCAGGAAGAGGTTTGGCAGGTCAGGAAAGTAAGCAAGCAAAGCTGTCCAGCGTATGGAAATCTGCCGCATCGCAGCAGGCAGCTGGGGACAGGCGCTGCTCTCTTAAATTCCCAGAAATCCAAAAATCCCTGGAATTCCTTCAGTGTAACAGAACAGAAATTTGGCCCAAGGGGTGGGACCTAGCAATTCAAATCAGGCTGTTTGTGGATCTGTTTTCTTTTTTGGGGTACAAATATATGTGTTGAGAGGGCTCTAGAAGGCGTCACGTGAATGTGCTCTGAAAAGGGGTGACCAAGAGCTCCTTATTAGAAGCAGGAATGTACTCCTTATTTCGGAGCAGAGCTAGTTGCATTTTCTTTTGTTCTTTCAACAGGTTAGTAATTACTGTTGCAGTAATTAGGCTTGATGGAGAGTATATAAGACGATAAATGGTTATTCTGTGCAGTAGTGGGGGGATAGTTGATGCCAAGCTTATTATTTTCAGTCAAAGCTAATTATCTCTATTATAATACATGACTCGCTTTCTTGAATTATGAGTGGGAAACTGCTGAATAGATTTTTTCAAAGTGCCCTGAACCATGGAGAGAAATGAAAATTAAAAACAATGAAAAGCTTGTTAGACAATGAGAAGACTCATCTGTAAAGCTATTTCTGACAGATTTTTTCCCCCTCTCTCTTCTCCGCTTGTATAAATATCAAATGCTTATCACGAAATCAGTTGCTGCTCTACACACGGTGCGGGTGCAGAAGTTGAGCTGAGGTGGTAGGGGAGCTGGGCAGGATGCGGGATGGCTGGCAGTAGGCAGACCCTGCCATCAGGGGATTTGCAGATGTTCCCAGCGAAAGCCATCACGATTTGTGCCTACCAAGAATAGCCATCTGTTTTGCTCATATTTATGACCTGCCCTGGAAATCTGGAGCGGGAAGCTGAGAGCAGTGTCATGTGGGATTATGCCCGCCGGCTGGTTTACCTCTGGCGATAAGGTCAGCGGAGAGAGTGAGATTTTGATGAGCAGGGCTTGCCTTCTCTATGGATGCCACCCCGTCATTCGCGAATAATGCAGCTGTCCCCTCCTCCGTTTACGTCATGGTTTCAATTTGTAACAGTGCAAGGCCACAGATCTCCTTTCCAGTCCTCTCACCTCGCCTCACTCAGCCCAATCACACCGTAACCTGACGCTCTGACTGGCAAAGCCCATAGTACAGCTTGGCCCCGCTCTCTCTCAGCTCCTGACCCCGTGCCTGAGTTCCCACAGCCCCGCTCTGCCTTGTGCCCCATTGGACGGCGCTGGCGTGGACAGATAGATTTTTCCTAACTTTTAGAAACTGGGGTTGAAGTTGAATCCAATTGCCGACAGAAAAGAATGAGCAAAGCTCTCTTGCATGCTTACAAGGCAGCCTTCCTTAGAAATCCTGTGGAGTGCTTTTCTGTGTTCTATGCAGCAGATGTTAGAAGTCAACTGGTGTCACGTGTTGCACTTTGTGGTGCTTTAATACATGCTTTTGGGAGACAAGCAGTACAGAGAGGAGCCGAGTTACTAAGAAGATAAGATTTTCACAGCAGTGGTATTTACCTGTCTTCGTTACCACCAGGAAAACTACATCAGAGTCACATGGCAGTGCCCATCTGCAGTCCATGCTGGGATCTGCTTGACTCCTGTCTGAAATTCCATGCTTTGCCTTTACAGATTTTTTTCCAGCAGCCCAGCGTGTCTCGCTAATGCACTGTTTATTGCACATATAGATTTTAGACCTCACTAAACTCCTTGGTTTTCTGTGTTAGTGCTGGTCGTATACAGAGCTGGTGTAATTGGGCTGCTGCTTTGAAGATGTAGGTATTATTTATGCGAATGTATGGTGTAATACAAACAAACCATCTTTCTCAAGGTGAGCCAGGTCGTGTGAACTCTGTGCAGGGAGAACCAGGAGATTTCTGTGCCTGATGCTGAAGTTTTCATTGCACTGTTTCAAGCCTTAGCTCAGGTTAGTGACAGCTCTCAAAAGCCACCTCTGAGGAGGCTCTCTGAGGAGAGCTGTGGCAAAATGTCTTACAAATGGCCAGTGTCCTCGAAATCCAGCTGGATGAAAATGAAAGCTGTGTTTCACCAAATTGCTTACAGATCCTGTTAGGTTAGATGCTATCCAAAGGTGTTGTTTCAATTCTTTTCATAATGCTGTTATCAATTAAGGAAATTGCTGAGTGAGGTAGAGTTTGCATACGTTAGCATTTGATAATAGTTATTCATGTGAAAGAGTGTTATAGGATAAGGCCATGGACTGGCTATAGAGCTAATGGAAACTGTGTAAAGTTTAATCAGTGCAGTCGGGTATATTTTAAATTGCATTTACATAGGGGTATTTAAAAAATTGCTTCTAGATGTAGGAGAAACATCATCCTTTTGACTTTCTCGGGCAAATATATCTATAGCGCAAACAGACAAAAATAGAGACCATTTTCACATAAATCAAACATGTGTAGTTCATTCCTTGGGTCCAAGAATCACAAGTTTAGTAGCTAATAAGAAAATATTGTAAAATATAGTATTAGTTGATTAGATCTGTCAAGAAGCAAAACTCCAGATGAAGAGCTTTCAGTACCAGAGAGCAGGAAAATCCATTAAACCGCACACACCAGTAACTCATAGCTGTAATCTTGTGTAGATGTGTCTGTAAACTATAATTCCAAAAGCCAAACTAACTCATTTACAGCTGCAGACATCTCAACAGAATAGCTTGAGATGCTGTTAGCCTATTTTTATTTTATGTCTCTCTTATAGCGGCAACCTAACTATTTTAAAGTGTATCTCTCTGGGAATTGATGGGTTTTATTATGTACATTTCTGTACTATAAGAACAGGATGATCGATTTTGTTTATGCTGGTTGTTGTTTGTTTGGCTGCATGACAAGGTTGCTATCAACAGAAAGTATGAAGCATGAGGTAATGACTACAACTTAAATGAGAGCACTTGTCATACCTGCTTTTTGCTCAAACTGATCGGGGCATAGTCAGATGCCATGTGTGTGCACTTTCATGTTTACAAACTGGCAAGCTTAATGGAAGGTAATCTCTGACATTTCTTAACAGTCTTCCTTGCCTCTGAAATCAAAGATACTCGTATTGTGCTAAACTACTTAGGATCTTCTGAGAGTTAGAGAAAAATGCTAGGTGAACTAAGTACAGTGAACACTTACTACAGATGAATTTTAGATTGTTTTACTTATTTATTATGTGGAAGAAATTAAAGTTCCGCCTTCCAGGCACTGTTTAAGAAAAATTGTACACCTGCTATCCTTCCTGTTCTCAGAAGTGCTGGGTAATAACCTTGGGCAGGACTTACGTGAACAAGCTGATCTGTTTTCAGTTGTAGCATAAAACAGATCATACTGCATGAAGTTGCTTGAAACACTAGGGCAATCCCACAAGAGAAAAGAAGAAGCTATACTGGTGATAAAAAACGTTTACATTAGTCCAGGGCTGCAGGTACAGGTTCTATAATGCCTATTTCCCAGCCAGCTGAGAAAGCTACTACCAATAGCAATCTTCTACCTGGAGATTTATTACTGACATCAGAGGTTACTGGCCAGTCTGACCTGTGGCTCAGCATTGTGGGGACCACTCATAAACCTGCTTAACTCAGGACAAATTGGGTGAGTAAAGACTAAATATTTAAACATCTTGAGTAAGTTTTGCTCATTTTACCTGAAAAATACTCACTCTAGCAGGTCAACTTGCTGTATCTTCTGGCAGGTGTGAGAAGCAGCTGGAAAGATCATCTTCTTCAGCTGCCATAGCTAGAGCTGAAAAAGGACTTTATCTCTGGCCTTGTTCCATTCTAGACATACTCTGCATATGACTAATTCAGTTTTTAAAAGAAACCCCCTGAATGCTTGCCCAAAGAATTCTGCTGCCACAGCATTCCTGCTAAGAGGAAAAATGAGCTAGAACCTTGTCTTGGTGTGAAAGATAAGATATTGGTTCTGTCTAAATGTCAGGATGCACTTCAGTGCTGTGTGAGTGATAAAGCACTGGAACAGGCTGCCAGAGAGGATGTGATTTCCTCTTTGGAGATCTCCAGAAGCCACCTGGATGTGGGCCTGGGCATCCCACCCTGGGTGGTCCTACGTGAGCAGGGATTGGGCCAGATGAGCTCCAGAGGGTCCTGCCACCCTCAACCATTTTGTGATCCTCTGCACTTTCATATTTGCAACTACTGTCCTAGCCTGGAGTGAAGTGGCTGGGTAGAAGTTGGACAAGCTGTGAGAGAATTGCTGCTCAGAGATGAGGACTGCAAAATCCAGTGGGCACTACCTTCAAGGTACATCTGCCCTTCCTTGGTTGATGATCTGTGGAAACATGAGGAACAGAAACCATTTGAAGAAAGCAGGGAAAAAAAGAGAAAAGAGATACTGGATAAACCTAAGTCTGACAGAGGCAAACAGCAGAGGACAAACGCTCTGTGAAAAGGCCTTATGTTGTTGCAGTGAACTTAAAGAGAACTTTGACAGACAGGAGATTTTAGTAAGGTGCCATTGTGACTTAAAATGTTTGTTCCTGGACTCTCATATGCAATAACTGCTATTTTTTTCTTTCTTCCTGACAAGTTCATGCAGTGTTCTAGTAAAGGTTATGTACGTCTTAATTCAGGAAAGATTTAGGGTCCCTCTGTTGGGACCACTTCATAAACAAGGCTCTGAACTGCACAAGGGCTCCTTCTCATGTCAAGGCTACACCTGTCACTGCTGCAGAAATGCATGACAAATTGCAATTGCTCTTATTGCCAGATGAGCAGAAGACCACCTGGGCATGCTTAAGCTCTCCATTCTGGGCAACTAAGCATGTCCAAAATGTACTGTTGGTGTGGAAACAAACCCTTCAGCCTCCAATGTCTCTTACAAATACTGGATGTGTTCTGACATCCCCTCTGCCACACTTACCTCCAATGCTCTTCTGCTCCATACATGCTGGTTCATGAACACTATGAGTCTTAGTCATTCCTCTGTAGATTTACCATTGCTCGCTGCTGTGACCCTCACCTCCTACAAGACTTTTTTTTGTCATTTCCTGACATACTGTTCTCTAAGCCAGATAGTGGTACATTTACTTCATAATCAAACAAGTGGATATTTATTTTATTTATTTGACCTATTCCATAGGTCAAATAATCAGAATGATAGCAGCAGATGAAGAGGTACAGAAATTAGGTTTTTCAGTTGTTTTTTAATAGGTTCATGTGGTAGTGCTAATGATGGATGGTATTGCAGTTATTAAAATACACATTCTATAGTAATGAAAAATAGGTATAGAAGTGCCTCATATGAACCCAAGGGCCAATGATTATATAAATTAAAAAATAAAGGGAGAAGCAGTAAGTATTCAGGACTTATAATAACTCAAACAACAGAGTTCTGCATTTCTGGATGTGCTGGAGATTTTCCACGGATACTTCCTATGGAAAGAATTTATGAATCAAAGTACAAGAGTTGTCCAAGGAAGATTGGTCCCACATGGATACTGTTGCTGTTTTAACTCAGCCAGATTTTCTAAACTATTCACTATGAACAGATTGTATTCATAAGTACAGGAAGCATTTGCATTTAGTGTAGCAAAATCAGCTGAAGCAGAAATTAACACACTCCATATAGTGTTTAATCAGAAAACAGAATAGTTGTTTGGTCAGAATAAGACACTGAGAAGGAAGGATACAGCAAGCCAAGTTTTGTTCTTGGTTGGCATTGCCATGAGTGCAGCAGCGCAGTTCAGAGCAAAATATACCCAGATGAATTTACTTTCTACTTGAGTTGGCTTCTTGTGAGTTGTTATTTCCTATTTATGAAGAAAAAGGGGCTGAAACCTGAGGTTTTGTTAGTAGCATAACAAATGGCCAAGACTATTTTATTCAGGGTGGTATTACCTAGTGTACATTTGAGGGAGGAGTTACATGACATTTATCTTTTTCAGCTTTCTGGATATCACCATATTTCTACTTTCCCTTTTCTCTTTAAGAAGTCAAAAGCAGTAACATCCTCAGAACAATTTCTGACCCAAGACTGTGAGGCTGGAACCAACCTTCAACTCTTCTAGAAGTAGAAAGAGTAAGAAGGGGTTGGGGATTCTCAACGCATTTAGTAATCCACATGATTGCAACTCAAGACTGAAAACAAGACTTTGAGTTCTCTTTAAATTATCTTCCCCAGCATGAAAATTTTGCAACTAGCTTATCTGTATTAGGGTTGTACTTGTTTAAGTTCATTAGATAACACATCTACACTTGGGAGAAGATTAGGGTTGGGCAGAAATGCTACCAGTGTTTCATCATGTTTATGCAAATCCTTTTTATCTAGAAATACCTTGAGTACTAGAAAACTGTTGTTTCACAGCTATATCCTGGACAGATTCAGTGAAGTGCATGACACTTTAAAACCAAAGCTTTGGAAAAGTAAATATATTCCTAGTTTGAATTTTAGGAGATAAGGTGTTGGTTTAACTGGTGTTCCCATTGTTGCAAAGGATACCATTCAGAGTTGTAAAGCAATGTGGAGAGTCATGCTCAGGGATTCAAGAGAAAAGAGTTTCCTTGCAGTCATGGGAACTGGGGGATTCAGCTCTGCTAAGTTCTGGTTCCTCATCCACCATGGAGCTGATCCCTAATGTCCCTCTTGCTGATCTTCCTAGGGAAGCAAATTTTAACTCTTATCTCAGGGGCTGCATCCTTTTAAATCCATGGGATATCCGTGAAGTTCTTAACAAAGCTCTAAGAACTTTTCCATTGGCTTCTGGGAATGCTGAGCAGTGGCTGGATATGACATCTGAAGTTTTCCTGGTGCAGAAGCAAATGCATTTCTTCAACAGTGCCAGGCTATCATTGGTGTGCCAGTCTAATGTTAATGTAGTTTGTCCAGCACTGAACATGTGCCACAGACTCTTACTTTAGATCTGGGTCTTCAAGTACCCTTCAGAGCTACATAAAGCCAAGCATGTTTAAGGAATTTTTGAGGAGATGGTTCCTAAGGACACCTGGGAAAGCATCTGTAGGAACATAGGAATGGTAACTCTTTAAGATACTTTTCTGAGAGCACAAGAGCTCTCTATTACCCAGTATAAGAAATCAAGCAGAGGAGGTAGGAAATCAGCGTGGCTGAACAAGGACCTGCTGGTCAGACTGAGGGATAAGAAGGAAAAGTACAGACTGTGGAAGCGGGGATGAGTACCATGGGAGCTATGCAGTGATGCTGTCTGGACATGCAGAGATGGGATCAGGAAAATTAAGATGCACGTGTAACTGAACTTGGCAAGGGATATGAAAAAAGACAGTAAGGGATTCTTTACATACAGTGGTCAGAAGAGACAGGCTAAGGAGAATGTACCCCTCTGATAAATGAGGAGGGAGAACTGGCTTCAACAAACTTGGAGAAAGCTGTGGTATTCAGTGAGTTTTTCGCTCTGGTACCACTGGCAGCCAGGTTTCCAATACCTCGCATGTCCCTGAACCTCCATGAGGGAACTGGGGGAAGCAAAATCCCTCCCACCATAAGAGTTTGAAACTGCCTCGTGAGGCTGAATGTGTATCAGTCTATGGGGCCAGACAGTATGCATCCTAGGGTCCAGAAAGAACTGTCTGATGTGGTTACCAAGCCACTCTCCATCATATTTGAAAAGCCATGTCTGGCCAAAGTCCCTGGTGACTGGAAAAAGAGATAAGGGACACAAAACTCTCAATTTTAAGAAAGGAAGAAAAGAAGACCTGGGGAACTACAGGTTGGTGAGCCTCATACTTGTGCCTGGGAAGGTCACAGAGCTGATCCTCTTGGAAGAGATGTTAAGGCCCCTGTGATACAAGGAGATCTGAGACAGGCAGTGTAGCTTTACCAAGGGCAGATCGTTTCTGATCAGTCTGATGGCCTTCTGTGATGGAATGATGGCATTGGTGGGCAAAGGAAGGTCAACTGATGTCATCCTCATCTCTAAATTGGAGAGATATGGATTTGAAGGCTGGACTATTCAGTAAACAAAGAGTTGGCTGGTTGGTCACAGCAAGATGATTGGGGTCAACGTATCTATGTCCAAGCGGAGGCCGCTCATGATGGGTGTCCCCTGGGAGTCTTGTCATGGGAGCAGTGCTCTTCAAAATCTTTATGAATGATATAGACAGTGGGAACGAGTCCACCTCCAGTAAGTTTGCTGGTAACAGACCAAGATGAGTAGTGCAGCTGATAAAATAGAAGGAAGGGATGCCATTCACAGGGATCTTGACAGGCTTGAAAAGTGGGCACATGGGAGTTGAATGAAGTTTAATAAAGCTAAGTGCAAGGTGTTGCACTTGAGTTGGAGCAATCCCAGGCATGAGTGCAGATAGGGAGAAGAGCTCCTTGAGAGCCGCCCTGCGGAGAAGGACTTACGAGTCCTGTTGGATGAAAAGCTGTACACGATCCACCAGTGTGCACATGCAACTCAGGAGGCCAACAGTATCCTAGGCTGCATCAAAAGGGGATGGCAGCAGGGAGAGGGAGGGATTGTCCCCCTCTACTCTGCTCTCCTGAAGCTCCTTCTGGAGTACTGTGTCCAGGCCTGTGGCTCCTGACACAGTGAAGATGTGGAGCTTTTAGAGAGGATCTGGAGGAGGGCCATGTAGATGATGAAAGGGTTGGAGCATCTCTTCCATGAAGAGAGGTTGAGGGAGTTGGGCTTGTTTAGCTCGGAGAGGACTCCAGGGAGACCTCATTGTGGCCCTCCAGTACTTGAAGGGAGCTTATAAATGAGAGGAGGACCAACTTTTTACATGGGCTGATAGTGATAGGACAAGGAGGAATGATCCTAAATTAAAAAAGGGGAGATTTAGGTTACATGCTGGGCAGAAATTCTTTACTCAGAGGGTGGTGAGGCATTTGAAGAAATTGCCTAGGGATGTTGTCAATGTCCCATCACTGGATGTGTTCAAGGCCAGGTTGGATGAGATCCTGGGCAGCCTGATCTGGTGGGTGGCTGCCCTGTCCATGGCTGGAGGGCTGGAGCCAGATGATCTCTGAGGTTCCCTGCAACCTAAGGTATTCTGTGTTTCTATACAAACTTAATCTTCAGGGGAAACATAAGAATATATCTCTACCTTATGTAGAGGGTAGAGGTGTTTGATTCTACCCTCCTCTTCAATTTTCAAAACCATCCTGAGAGCTAGAAGAGAGCAGCAGAGCACAGTTTTTGCATGGTCTGGAAAACAAGGTGACTGGTATTGAGAGGAGCACTGCAACGTGTGCTTCAGCAGTCTCCCAGCTCTCCGTCTGGATATCTTTTCAAAACAGGGTTTTTGCATGCTGGCACGGCGCTGTGAAGAAGTGTGTGCTGCCGTTGCAGTATGCTTTCTGAGACATATGGAAATATTTCAGTTCCTCAGTTTTCTCACTCTAGCATCTATTGCAAAGAAAAGAAAAAAAAAAGGAAGTTTGATATGGTAGTATTTAGTTATTCTTTCTGCATGAGAAACAAAGCAAAGCATCTACTGTTAATCATGGATGTTTAAAAACCATAAGCTTGTTGTCTGTATTTGCTAGCAGTTGGGGAAGAAAGTTGATCTTTCCTAAAAACACTGAAGCAGATGCAAGCGGTGTGAATGCCAGAATATCCCTACAAATTCTCCTAACATGAAACAGTTTTGGACAGTTCAGGACATCTGGAGTGAATATGGAAGAGGGAAATGAAAAATTTCTTGAATGTACTTAAAGGCTGAAATAGAATCACAGTGGCGTAGACATGCAGAAACCCTGAATGAAATACACACATGGATATGGCAGAACGCTTAAGAGGAAGTCAGCCTGCTAGGAGCAGAACTATTTTTAGTCTTCTAATGAAGAAAGCAGCTGTATTTAAGAAAGCCAGTCACTCACTGCTTGGAAAATCAGCTGGAACTCTTTCTGGGTCCTGATGTTCTTGGTTTCAAGAGGAAAATCTTATGTGTAAGCTCTTTCAGCCCTCAAGAACCTTAAATGGCAGTCATCTTGCGTTTTGAAGCACAGCTGGGAGCTTCTTGGGAACATATTCACAGACTTCTGTTGGAGCCCATGATCACTCTGCGGTGTTCAACCACTCCTGGAATGAGCATTTCTTGAGGAGAGAGCAAGGATCCAGCAAAGTCCTCTGAGATGTGCATTGAGCACAGCATTGAATTGGTTTTTTTTTTGTTGGTTCTGTGCTCTGCTGCTTGTTATACAACTTTTATTTCTGCTCTTAGTTTCCACAGCGGTAATGGGGAGCAGCATTTATCCAACGTGTTATAAAGCCTGTCTTTTCTTATCTGTGTAGTGTGTGTGTTAGGTATGGGGATGGAGCAGAGCCACTTCATTTCGCTGCCCTAGTGAAACTGGAAGCAGAATTGTGAAAACTTGCTATTCTTTGTTATGTACCTTCTTTATACAGAATAGCTCTTTTTGTAAGGCTTTTTTAGTGTAAAATATAGAGATGTCTTTTTCTGTCATATTGCTGACTTAAACAAATGCTCAAAGTGAATTATGTGTATTCTGGCTGTGACAGGAATGGACAATAGTTATCTCAAGGTCAAATCCATTGAATGTGCTTGCAGAAAGTAAAAGAGACAGCTTGATTTTTTGCTGGGTTGAGAGATCATTTCTGAACCAGTTAAAGTAGATGCATCACAAAAGGCTGAATTTAGAGGAAAGGATTTAAGCTTAACCTAAGTGTCAGGGAATTGTAACGGAAGTCATCTGCATGAGATAGCTGGCCATTTTCAATGAGAAGATGGGCTTAGTGAGGAAGTAGTTTTGGAAACCTTCTTCTGCAGAAGGTATTTCAGTTTTTAGCCGCTGGCCAGCACCATCAGAAACAGGACAAGATCCTAAAGGCAAGACAAAGGCACAACAGGGCTCTGAGGCCTGCAGGTATCCATTTTGCTGGACAACTTCAGGGGATTCCTTTGGTCACTTCCAGTTCCCAGCCTCGCATTTGGAGCCATGTCCCTTGCTTGCCTGTCCTAGGTTTTCATGCATGCAGTGTCTCATACAGTGGGGAAAGTGGGCAGGAAGGAAGGGGTTGTAAGCTACAGGAACAATGTCCCAGTCTCTCTTTTTTCAGTAAGACATCAGCCTGGGGAAGAGGTTGATGCTCCCAGCCTCTCGCCATTTGCTTGTCCCCCACCATTTGCCTACAAAGGGCTATCCTCTGCACATCTCACAGCAGTCTGCTGCGTGATCAGTCGCTAGATCTGTGTCTGCTTAAACAATATCATGTAAAAAAATGACTTCTGTTACAAGATGGGGAAGATCATTCCAACTGAATTACATAAGGAGCAATTATGTGAGTATTTACTCTGGCACACACCGGGCAGCTTGGGGACAGTGACAGGCAGCTGGTGGGCTTGGAATACAGAGTCTCTCTGCCTGACCCAGGGCAGTAACACATCTGGCTACAGCCTCTGTTACCCGCTGCAAGTACCTGAGGTTTGCAGCTGGTTTCAGCAGAGCCTGTTTTGCATAAACCACTTCTATTTTCCCATTACTCATATGTCCTTTTGTTAATAACATAATGTAAATAATTCTGGGCTGGATTTGGCATTCATTTAAACAGGTGTAACACTAAAGCAACCTTAATTGGTTTCAGTGTTTCTGGCGTTCTCTCTGGCTGCACTTTCTAAAGGAGTTGACTTGCTTTTGAAGGCTTGTTACCATAATTCACCCATATGTCTGCTGCTTTTAATGTGAATTCAGTTTCAGAGGAGGCAAGGCAAAATGTCCCAGGCTGCATCCTCAGGTTATTCTCTGAGTGCACAGTGCCTTCACTGGATGCAGTGTGGTTCTGTGAAGGGAGGCCTGTGATATTTTTAGTCCTCAGGAATCTGTAAAAGTGAAAAAATGATTATCTGGTTTCTGTATAAATACCACATCCAAAGCACACCTGTCTTCTGCCATGTGGTCCAGCTAATTGGTTTTTGATCTATTTTTACTGTTCTTAGCTGAAAGGCTTTTTTTTTTTTTTTTTTTTGTTAAGTTTCACAGAAAGCTGTAGAGCTGTTTTAGGGTTTTGTAGCTGTGAAAAATAGCCATGGTTCTGTTTTTTAAAAAGCATTCTCAAGGAATAATTGCAGTGATTGAGCATATTGCTTAAAAAAAACAGAAGCGTGTACATTTTTCATAGCTACACAGCTCTAAAACGGCTTTGTGGGTTTCTTCACAGATTCAGGAAACTTAAAAATAAAAAGGAGCAAATCTATCTGTGAGCTTGGCAACAACTGAAGTTTATATTTCACAAGTATCTGAAAATGGGTTCCTCCCCGTTTGCAGACGCATATGCCAAAGTTTTAAACTGACAGCACAAAGTTTATGCTGCATGCTTTGTGAAGGAGCAAAGCAGCATTTTTCTGCTCTCTGCCATCCTGCAATTTGCATGGCCAGTTGGGTAGTTATTATTATTGTTTATGAATTCCTTGCCTTGAGGTTGTGCGTAACAGCGAGTCGGCATTGTTGAACTGGGAACTGTAGACATGCAAATAGCAGAAAGGTTGCCCCTGCTGCTAAACTTTTGGCAGTATTTTGTATTCCATTCTTGTCCGTATTAAAATACAGAATGTAATGAATGGGCCAAACTCTGAAATCCTTATTTGGTTGTTATGAGGAGAGAGAAAAGGCTGTGATTCATTAGGAAAGGGATGAATAGGAGACAGCGGAGAAGGTCTATGAAAGATAGTTGGGGAGCCGCTGTTCCCTTGTCCTATAACCCAGCAACACAGGAATCATCTGAGCACGGCGAGGTGGTTCTGTCAGGAGTGATGCATGGGATATTCCTCACGCTGGAACAAACACAGGAGCAGCGTAAGGAGAGGGCTGCTGCTGTACGGTGCAGCTCAGAGCACCGCACAGGGTTAATGAAAAAGGGAAGCCCTGGAGACCTCCTGGTAAAAGCTTGCCACTGCAAAGGTGGCTTCGGTGAAAACTGTTGCATGGGATGCTCCTAAAGAAATTATTTAGAAAGACCGAGGTTTCTTTGTTTTTAATTTTAATGGAAGGCTAAAGTATCTGGAGTTGTGTCTTGGGTCAAGCCAAAGCAGTGCGGTCAGGGGAGCGAAAGCTGCAGTCAGAGCAGGCTCCAAGTGGCAGCTCGCTAATCCCACATCGGTGTTTCGCCTGGAGCAGCAGGAGTTACAGATGTTTGCTTGCATCATCGCAGTGCAGTCTCTGATGATGGTGGTTTGTGTTGTTGTAATCCCACAGAAATTATATTTTGGCTTCAGTGCTGCGGCTTGCCCGGGCATGGCTGATCATTATCTGCTCTTCAAGATTAGTGCTGTGAACTTCATGGCAGAGGAGAATGAATTTGGGGCTGGGCCTCCAAGAATACAGCATAGGAAAGCTGCTAGCTTTATTCCCCCATGGTGACAAGCAGAAAAGGAAGCAGAGAGCCACGCACAGCAGGCCGGTTTGCTGGGGGTTCAGGTACTGAACCCGCTGCACAGGGCACCACAGTGCTGATAGGCAGCTTTTCAGCACAGGCCTGGGAGTGCCACAAATGGCATCAGGAGGAGAAATCCTCATTCCCCTTGCCTGCTCTTTGTGTTAGAGAGAGGCTGTGTGCTGCTGCATGGGCTGCACCACTACCTGCGAGGAGAGGAGGTTTGCTGCAGCCTGCAGAGCGCTCTGGGCACTGTGCAGCTGTCTGTGTGCAGTCACAAAGTCTCTTCTCCTCATTTTGCAGAGATCAGAGGGGACAGACGTTTAAATATTAGCTCAGCTATTTAAACCCTGTGGCAACACCAGTCTCCTTGGCGCAGGGTGTTGCATCTAACGATAAGACGCTCAGTCAGTCGGCTGGTGGCCCTCCCGGCGCTGTAAGAAATACACGGATAATTTCAGTGTGGGGGACAGGAGGAACAGAACTGCTCCTAAGTTTCACGATGATTGCTAATCTCAGAATCTGCCAGGAACCTGTGCTGAGAGATCTATGCTGTCACTCTCCAGTAAACTCCGTTTTCCCAGAGGCTTCCAGAGGATTCGTGGAGAAGTGGTATGGCAGATGATAAAGTGACATAAAAAAAACCCCATCACTTCAGCAAAAGCTTTATGCAGGAAAATGTTTTCTGGTAAATAATTACATTTTTGTCCACTAGATGGCTTCTCCCTCCTCCCCCCCCCCCCAACCTGTGACCTGATAGGGTTACATGTGGTTGATTTTATGTGTGGTTGATTCAGATTGCTCTATCTAAAGCAGTATTATCTGAGGCTTAATTCAGACACTGGTAACACGTTGCTCAAAAACAGAAAAAATCTAATTAAGTACAGCATACAGGGCTTATGTATCCTGTTATGTAAATTTTCCTACTTGGAGCAAAGTCTCCTGTACGTTGGCACAAAGAAGAATTCAAGTTAAGATGTTTTTAGCAAAAATGTTGGCCAGCAAACGATGTTTGCTTATGATATGAAGTTATTAAAGATCACAGAGCACATTCTGTGGTTATTAAGTCCTCAGCACTGACATTGAAAACTAATGCAAAATCTTCCAGACCTTGTTTTGGTTTGACTGGGGGATTTTAGGAATCGGGAATAGAGGAGTTGTCCCCCCTTACCCACCCATACTGTAGTATAATATTAATTAATGATGTTTGGAAGCAAATTTAGGTTCTGCAATTATTGTAATTAAGTGTGACAGATGGGATAGAACTCTGCATTATGTGGCTTAAGCCAAATCAAATGGAGTGCAAAAAAAAAAAAAGAAAAAGATTAATTTACATTATTTACATTGAGGAAAGTCTCTCTTTGGGTGACTGTGTGAGTCCCAGGGACTGCAGAGGTAGCAGCAGGGCTGTTGTGTTTCTCAGGTGAATGAATAAGACAGTGGTCCAGGGAAGAGCAATCTGAATTAGTAAAACACGCAGAGTTCAGGGTACAAGGAATACTGAAATAATAGTGCATTCCAGCAAACATTATTATTTTTTAGTAATTATTTTCATTGAAAAAGCATAATGTAGTGGCATGAAAAGAATACTCACCAAGCTGACATTCACTGTTTCACTGCACAAAATAGAAGAAAATCGGTGCAGTTTTTGATCAGTGAAAAGTTCTCAAGAAATGTACCTGCAAGGTTGATTTGGGAACTCACCCCTGCAGAAGGCCAGACAATTTCTGTCATTCACTATTACTGTCCTCCTGAGAAGCTCAGTCCCTTGCTCCTACCAGCTCTGGGGACTTTCTGCGAGGAAATGGCCGTGGGACCGTGCTTGGAGATACAGTCCTTCGTTCATTTTATAGCCTGTGAGTATCTGCTCAGGGCGAAGCTCCCCTTTCTAGCTGTTAAACAAGAGCAGGCCTTTCTTTTCCTGTCAACTTCCTGGTAGCCACATGGGAAAAAAAGTATGTTCTCATTTCAGCATCCCTCACTCTCCTTGCTTTTCTGAAGAGGAAACAAGCAAGCTATTTCTGTTACTCATCCTTTCCTCCGGCCTCCTTCTTTCAGGATCTTTATCTCCTGTGAATCATTCCAGTGTCCGTTCCTGCCTCTGGTTCCAGCTTTCACAAGCTTCAGCATGAAGTTAAGGGGCTGCTGGGCTGCCCTGTGCAGCACACGGGTCCCCAAGAGAGCAGGCTGTCCCCTCAGTAATTTCATTCAGTGCTGGGATGGAGGAACAGCACAGACACAGGAGCTGCTTCTCTGCAAACTCAGCAAGCCAGTGTTGCAACAGTTTGCATTGAGTATGAACTTGAAAAAGTTATTTTCCTACTGTGAGTCTGATTTTTTTTTCTTATTAAAGCTTAGATTCTGTGGGAAATCATGACTGAGACCAGTGTCCGCACTTGCCAGGGAAATCTTGCAATTGAAAAGCATCTGAGAGGGTTTTTAAGCCCCATTTGACTAATCCCAGAAGGATTAGCACTTTTTTGAACGCAAGAAAACCTCACGTACTTTAAGCTGAAGGATACATATATATGGGTGTGTTGCTGAGTTAAGGTTATGAGGATCAAGGTGTATAAAATCCAGGTACACTC
Organism: Lagopus leucura; assembly: GCF_019238085.1. Classification (NCBI taxonomy): domain Eukaryota; kingdom Metazoa; phylum Chordata; class Aves; order Galliformes; family Phasianidae; genus Lagopus; species Lagopus leucura. Next base: position 6,723,410 of record NW_024962263.1, on the reverse strand, counting down.
ATGGCCTTGGGGCATGGAGAGTTTCAGGCTAAGCCAGCTATTGTGCTACTTGTCTCTTGAATGAATGAGATGGAGGGACATGCTCTTTTGGCTCCTGAGTGAGATGACATAGTTTGTTCTGAGTGTAGGAAGTGTAAAACACTAAATTAAGACTGTAAATCCAGTGGTCAGCTAAGCAAGTTGGTTAGAAACATTAGTGGTGATACATATGCATAGGTTTCTGAGCCTCTTCTGCTTTCAGTTCCACCTGTATAAGTTTTGACTTCCTAGGCTTCCCACATCAAGCTTATTTCAGTGCTCCTTGGGACAGAGAAGAGGGCACAGAAGGAAGGAGAAAGGTAAATGGATCCAAAATGCATCCTCCACTTTTACTATGTGCATGTTCCCTTCCACGTTTTTCAACCATCTAGCCAGGTAGAGGGTGATCCTTTGGATCAACAGGAACTGTGAAGCCACAAAAAAAACCAAGCAGTAGTAGTAGAGACTTCTGCACTAGCATTAGTGCTATAGAGATGTTTTTAGGGAAAAGCTTCTCTTGTATAGAAATGTGTGTGCTAATGAATATGCAGTGGTAAGTCTCAGTTTTATATCTCCTCTCCTGTCTAGCTATCTGCCAGTCATAGGTTGAAGAGACCAAGTGAAGTTCTCCAACCCCAGCTAGAGTAATGCAGAAACTATACCATTGGAAAAATTTGTTTGGTTCCTTGGAAAAGGATAAAAGTCTCAACACAATTTAAAAATCTCTTGGGAGGTGATGTGTGGGTTTCCTGTCTCGGTGCTGCAGGTATCTGGCGTGCCGTGAAGTCAGAGCCCTTACTAAGTGCAGTGGGAGTTGGGAAGAGCCAGGTCACGCTGTCTTTGAACTCCCTGTAGCAGCAAATCCAAAAGGCAGTAAATAATATCTCAGCACTCAGTCCTTACCTGTGCTGATCCTGTGAAATTCAGGATAAGGGAGCAAAGATTGAACTAAGCCACCTTTAATCCATCTTCAATCTCAGCAATGGCCAAAGATCTCCTTTAACCGCAGTTTATTGGAGTACTGCAGCTCTCGTTCCAGCAATCCCAAGCTTGCTTGCAGTGAGTCCTCAGCTGGAGGTGGGCAGGTTGCATACAGACCAGCAGCGTTCATTTGCAGCTCTCCTGTGCCACTTTTGCACCTCCACAAAGACCATGCTGAGGTCCTTTCATCTCATCCCGCACTGTGCATTCCCTTCTCTAGGCCAAAGAAAAATGCTCTTTACCACCTGGAAGCCTGTCACAGAGATGTGAGTAACCCAAACACAACCTTGCAAAGGAAATATGGATTCAATTCCTTTTGTGTATCTGAAATACTGCTGCCAAACCTGTGCTACGGAAGGTCAGGGACAAGAAGAAGTGAGCAAACCACAAGTATTCAGTAACACAAGGCCAAGCAGTTGTGCACGTCCCTGGAAATAAATTTGGTGCCGGGCTAAACAGAAGAGGACTTGCTGAATTTTTTCTCTGTCTTTTTGGTTGAGACACAAAGTTTCCAAAGTTGAACACAGCCCCTCAGATTCGATCTCATGCTGGTGTGGGTGAGGAGCGGCTTTGCGGACCTGACCAGGCACACGGGCTCTTGGCTACATCAGACCTTCCCCAGCCGCAGTGCCTGCATGCCAGGCACACCAATGGGCTGCAGCTGCCCTGCCCTATCACAGCAGCTCCACGAACACAGCGCTGCCTTGCTGGCGTAGGGCTCCCTTTAGCACCACAGAAAGACAACTGTGTCACTTCTCAGGATTTGATGGGATCCAGGGTTGCTTACATCCTAATGATCAGCCATGAAAAACGTGAGTGACACATGCCTGTTACGAATTAGCATATGCTGTTAGTTGAGCCCTTGAATGTGTGTTTAATTTTCAGTTAGATGCTTAATTACTGTGTGACCTGTTTAACATTTCAGACTCATTCCTTTTAGAGACTGGAAAAAAAAAAAAAAAAGAAGGAAGAAAAGAAGAAGTTACATCCAAGCTGGAATGAGAAATACAAAAGAATTTTTCTGTACCATTTTAAAAAGGTTTATGAACAAATTTCTTTTCAAAGTGGTTTGCTCTCAATCCTAAGAAGACATCTGCCAGCAGCTGGCTGGGAAAATGCTGAAGTTAGTCTGAAAAGTAATAAAACTCGCATGATGTGAAACTGCACAATGCTGAGCCCGTTCGTAACCACAACTAGATTTCCTTGTCATTCTGGAAAAAAATGTGAGGTGTCTGGGGGTTTTCTATGTTGCAAATTTTCTCAAAGGGATTTTCTTTTAGGAAGGCAGCACAGAAGGGATTTTTGTTGGTTAGTTTTCTGTCAAAACTTTGTGATAATGGGCAAGCAATAGGATTTTGGCAGGGAAGTATCACATCCTGCATTACAGAATGAGTTGTTCCCTTGTTCTGTACCAACTGAGAGCCCTTTCTGGATTTATTCATTTTTCTATGCGTTTGCATAGGAAGTCAGTACAGCACCTTTTTAACTGATAAAGCTTGCACACTGTCGCATGCTTCTGCATGTTTTACATCTCCCTGGACAAGCTATCGATCGGGTAAGTTGCTCTAAAGAAGCAGAAAGTTGTTCTTTGCAGTTTCATAGATGAGACGTGAGCCTGGTTGCTATTCCACAGCATGCTGGCTCTCCTCTCCCTCTTTGCACAGAGCATGCTAATGTCAGAAATGACTTGCTCCTTTCTATTTGAGATTTCCAGCCTGACACATCACAGGGGAAAAAAAGAGAAGGAAAAAGCACAACTTCTCAGATGGAGGAAACAGTCCTTTTCCTTGTAGGAGTCAAAAAAAGCAGTGCTTGCCCAGCTCTGCCGTTTCTATGTTGCTTTGAGTGCTAAAAATGTTGCACACGTGTTAGGTTGGGGCAGAGTTATTCAGGGACTGCATATTCATTCAGATTCAGGTAACCATTGACCAGAAGCAAGGTTAAGTTGAGCCTGTTTAAAAATTAACCCATTTGGAAAAAAAAAAAAAAAAAAAGAGAGAAAAAGAAAAAAGTTACATAACACTGCAATGCTCTTCAGGCAAGCAGAGCAGTCAGCTTTCTCGTGTTAAGTCATCTCCAATGGTGTGCGGGCTGTGCTTAAAGGCAACGCATCGCCAGCAGCTGCTATGCCTGAAAAGTTGTGCTGTTGCTTTCAACTGGTAATTCTTTGATGATCTTTCTGATCTTACAGCCTGGGAACAAGTATGTAAACTTATTTCTGCATTCATTTTCGTGAACACCATCTTTGAAAAATGTGTGTAGGTCTCTCTGAAAGTAATGCTTCCTATTTATTTCCATGGAAACTGCAACAGATGCAAAGAGCACAATGACACTATTTGGTAGAGCAAATTCTCAGCTACTGAACAGTGTTTTTCATTAGAATCATCACCATTAAGTGAGCATTTTTGCCAGAATGATGAACAAGAGCCTGCATGCTGCGCTTGTAAAAATTTGCAGCAGAGGAGGGACCCACTGTCCCTGTTGCCACTGCTGAAATACACCACCCATCAGCTCACTGTGCTCACATCCACTGTTTGGTTTCCATCAGCATTCAGCAAGCATCAGTGAATATCAACGGGTGCCATTTTTTCTGCGTGGAGGAATTCAGTGACACACCTTTGCTTCATCCACACTTCCATGTCAGATGCCATTCTGTCAGACTGTCCTGCTGCCATCTGTCACATCGCAGCAAAATGTGATGGAATAGTGGCAGAAAGGTTCAGCCTCAACTGCCACACCATGAACATCCAGCTTTGACACTGAGGGCCAACATAATAAAATAGGAGGCATCACTTTTAGAGCAGCCCTAGTACCTTTCAACGCACCCATTTCTAATTCTGTGCCCCGACGGAGATGAGCACAGGGCATGGAAAAATATGGGAAACTGCAGGTGTTTGGGGAGTGCTCTCGGTGAAGGTTCCATCTCCCTTTGAGCCTGGGATTTGTCCGTCAGTGCAGGGGAAGGTGAGGGGAGTGTGTTAGGGAGCAATACTCCACGGCCCGAGGAAAATTGAAACCCCGTAACTCAGAGTTAGCTGTGATTCCTGCTGTCGGGAGCACAGAGCCAAGTAAAGGTTAGATCTCTCCCATGTATTTTCATTCAGATTAATATTTAAGCCACGCTGGCGGTGCGTCCAGGAGAACAGTCGGTCCTTTTACAGCCACCAGCGGCGAGAGGCCGGGCTGCTGGAGCTCGCCCACCAGCTGTCTGAGCAGGGCGAGTGCCATGGTGCAGCTGGCCCCGCACCGTGCATTTCCACTGCTCTCCCACTCCCGTGCTCGCTCGCCGGCCGCAGCTCCCGCCTTCCTTGCGGTGCCTGCTGCTGACAGTGTATCTCTCCTCGACTGAGATTACTGCATGTGACCTACTTTGAAAATGGTGTGAACCAAGGTTCACAAATTATCTTGGAAGGATGCCACGAGGCTGGTGTACAAACATGCGCGGGCTGGGAGGCTGCTGTCAGAGCAGGACTGGCTGTCTCCGCGTCCTTCCAGATGCAGCACGCGTTCCTCCGCCGGCCCCGGCTTCACAATTCATCTTTGTGCTCTCGAGTGCGGCATATTGATTTCCTGGGCAGGCCGCGAGGTTAGAGAGCCTCTGGCCAATGAGCCCTCGGTGCCTTCTGGCTCTCAGAGCAGCTGAAGTAGTAACAGAGATGAATAAAGGTCTTTAGGTGGAGCTGTCAGCTGGAGCCTCGCAGCCGTAGTAGCTGTAGTAAAAGCAGCAGCAGTGGTATCAGAATACAAGTCACAAAGGAGAGAGAGCGGCGATACTTTATTTACACAGTTCATCTGTTTACTATAATCCGCTCGTTTGTAGTGTAATGTAAACTTGCAATTACCAAAGCTGCTTTCCATGCCAGACCAACGGTTTAACCTGCGTGTCATTCCAAAATGCTGATAGAGGAGAGAACGGAACTGCTGGGAGGATTGCAGCCTGAAAGCTGCACGCGTTTGATTTTCTCTTCTTTCCCTTCCTTATGTAAGCCCCGTGCCGCAGAGGAAAGTTTCCACAGGCTGAGAAGATCATCTGCAGTCTCAAATCCACTTGAACGATAAGGTGTTTTTTCCCCCAAGGCTAACATATTACATACGTACTCAGCGCAGGGCTGCCTGTTATCTGATAAGATAATTAGCATCAGACACTAGGAAAAGCACATGTACTTTTAAAAAGCAGCATTGCTGAAGGCTCACAGAGAGAGTAAAACAGCTTTTCCATGCAGAAGGCTTGCACTAGTCTTTGACTTTGGGTCAAGAAGTCCTTTATTAAATTAGCAATGCAAATGTGTTTTACTTTATTCATGTGGAATTTTAGCGTGTCGGACAGCCTCCCTCGCCAGCACTTTGGGGCTTTTTACAAATTTACTGTGGGCCAAAAGTTCCAGCTCTGCATATTTTTGCTTGTATTACCTTCTGCAAAAACATCTGTTCTACATGGCTCTCCACCTTGGCTGTGGTTCAATTTCCACCCGCTTCCATGAACTCCATTAAGAAACCCCAGTGTAAGCCTGCCTTTGCACCAGGACCAGCTCATGACTTGAACACAGACTCGAGGCTTCCAAATGCCCTCAGCCACCCCTCCTGAAGCACCTGGCTGTGGGGAGCAACTGCCACCTTGCAGAAGCCATACCTTCTCCTCCAGCCTAACTGGCAGGCACAAGTCCTCAAAGCCACACTGGAGTAGTTTAAAAATAGGGAAAGCTGAAACAAAGACTTTCATCAGCTGTAAAACTGAGACAACGCTGATGCTTACCCTGCCTGATATGGTGTTGGCCAGTTGCTGAACAGCTACAATGATTCAGGGTGGTCAAAGGGGAAGAAGGCAGGATATGAAACGAGAACTTGACATCTGACACTCATAAGTCCTGTTTGTGGAGCAGTTGGCCCACAGGCAGGAACTCTCTGAGCATGTCGGCTGCATCCTCTGCTGCAAACCCTGCTGGCCTGGCACTGTGGTAATACACAGCGTAACTGGGCTGATCCTGTGGCCTGGCACAGTCTTTCGTAAGTCTCAACTGGGAGTGATTGTTTTACTGAAACATGTTAATAGACAAATAGTTTGCCCGTGAGTCGTTAGTTCTCACGTAGAAGGCACCAAGTTGTTTTTGGTGGTGGTTGCTTTATAATAGCACAGGATATGTGGGGCTTCCTGGGGCATGTTGCACCTCCCCACCAAAAACGTGGGGGCAGGACTCTGAAAAGTGCCCGGTGTCCTTGTCATGTGCATAGTTCTGTGTGACCTTCTGAGGCAGCTGAGGAAAATTAAGCCAAAGTTATTGGTTTTGTGATGGGGCTGACAGCAAAGAATTGGAGTTCTGAGCCTTCCTGAACGGGACAGGGGTACCTGCATGCAGGTTATTGCAGATGGGAACATCATCTGCACAGGAAATGTTTCTCCTCAAGACATTTTTGCAATTACTTGCAACGGAAGGAACAGCCACCGATGCAGGGAGGTGGTGAATTCTTCCCATCCCTGATAAGTCCTCTTAGTCTGACACCCAACACGTCAGCTTCTCTAAGCTCTCAGCAGTAAGTAAACAGATTGCAAAGATGGACCATGGTTGGAGCAGTACAAAACCAGGCACGGGGGAGGACTAGAGCAGAACAGGAAGACGTCCCGCGAGTGCTGGTAGCAGAAATGTTGCCTGACAGAAATATGGACATCAAGTGGAACTTGCCAAATACTCTGGTGTTACCAAAAGAGCTTCATAAATGTCAGTTGATGCTAGTCACCTTGTCACATTGTGTGTGAGATGTCTCATTTCACAGCTTCTACTGAAACATCCCTGGCACTTAAGCTAAACTTGGAGAAGAAATGTGATGTAGTCTTCTAAATTTGATCAAATAGGTATGGAAACAGGGTATTTGGATCATAATGGAGGTTATGACCTCCTGCTTTGATTTGAGTCTTCCATCATTGGTTAATATGTGCTCTCATAAGATTCATTCATCCACCTGTCTTTTGAAGAGCAATCCTCTAACTTTACCACCCAAACCTTTAGTGTCCTCTGCTAATCGAGTTGACAAAACGTAATCTCTAACATCAGCTGTGAGGCAGCCAGTAACTTGATCACTGAGGTTTCAGGAAAGCACAGGGTACTGGAACTGTCCTTGTAACTTCAATCTGTGGGAAGTGGTAGTAGCTTAATGATATGTTCTCTTGGTATTCTGTACTGTTGATCATCAAATGTCGCTAACCTGTGTGAAGAAACTGTGCATATCAGTGGAAGCCCCGTGAAATCATTCTCATCTTCCTCTTAAAACAGAGCTACACAAGTCACAAGGAGTAGCTGTCTTCTTCTTTTCAAGTCCTCATTTCTGGAAGCTGACAAGGTTTCTACTATATGCAGATAAAACTGGCTGCTGGGGAGACCACGTGGTGAGCTGAAGAGCCTGCTCTTATACAGATGATATCTATGATTTCATATTCCTTACTGCAACCGTGGTAACTGCCATCCCAAGTCTTAGTGACTGTTTAAAGTTGGCACTGCACCGCAGAGCAAATGGCCCAAAAGGAACCAGGCAAGCCTAAGGTCTCAACTGTATGGATGTAGTTGTGCTAGCTTAAGACCAGTTTATTTGCAAGTATGAAATCAGATCCTCAGATGGTTTAAGCTTAAACCAAAACATGGTTTAACACTGAAATATGAAAATGCCCACTCTGTCTTTTATGTCAGCTCAGCTAAAAGGGAATTTAAATGGAAACTAATATTAAACGAACGTAAATTTTCCTAGTAGTTGAGACTTTGGTGATGACTGTAGACGACAGCAGACAAGAAATCTGTATTTCTGTAATTATTCCAAGTGCTGAGGGCTTCTGAAGCTTGTTACACTTTTGTGAACTTTTGGGCATCAGTACCTGCCCACAGAACAGGCACAGAAATAGGAAGGATCCATCTGTTCTGCAGGGACTGGGCTGCTGTCTGTACTCTCTTGCATGCAGTGCAGCTGCGATGGTACCTGTAAAATAATAACGGCATTTAAAATCATTTGCGTGGAGAATGGGAACAAATGGCAGCAATCTTTACCATGCTCGTTGCCATAGACTTGTTGTTTGTGAATGCAATATGTCTGTTGTTTATGAATGTCTCCCCATTTTCTTCTCTCTACTCCGCGTGGAAGCTGTGCTCCGTTGTGTGGAGTTCAGGGTAAGTTTCCATTTTTGATCCTGGAAGGCTTCCAAGGAAGTGGCCTTCACTGATTCTGAGGCTGGGCGTTCCTTTATGACCATGATCACATGCAAGTGCATTTCATAGAAGCAATGAAACTGTCAAGCTAGAGAAAGCAGCTTCTGGACACGCAGCTTTCCCAGAAGCTCTAAGTAGACTGAGGAAATGCCTTTCCGCAGTGAATAAGATGTCTGTAGACTCCGTCACTTTCAGAAAATGTCAAACTCCTGCTGGAAGTTATAGAAACACCCAAGTGCGTGTGAAACCCTATAGGACTAATCAAGCTCCTTCTCCTGTGGGGTGCTAAGGAAGGAAAAGTGGGCTAGATGATTGTTGCTATTTTTACTTGCTTGGGAGCTGCTAAGCAATTGTAATAACGGGTGTCATAAATCACCACTTCACAGTGAACTGAGTCCTTAGAGAAATACAGGATAGGTATTCTGAATGGCAGGCACTGCAGAGGAGGGGGCTCGCGCACTAAGATGGGAGACTGTATGGGTGAACCTAAATTTCTGCTCTCCCTGTTTGAATTGCTTTGCAGTACAAGCATAGCAGGAACCACATTTGCAGTCTGCAAGAGTTTGGTAAAGGCATTCACACCTGCTACCTGAAGGGGAGTTCAGCAAAAGAAATTCAGAAGTTTATTCAGTGTATTTTTTTTTCCTCTTGCTGTTCCCAAAAAAAGAAGCTCATTCATATGCACTTGACAGTGAGAGGTACATTTTCAGTGCAGCGCAAGGTGACTTACCCACATTATTCCTAGGATCGGTGGCAGGAATGCTGCAGCAAAATCCTCATGCCAAAGCATGTAAAGTAACTATGGATGAATCCCGTGGCCTGTGGCAATGGGAATCCTGGTCAATGAATTTTGTGCTGAGTGCTGAAACAAATAAAATCCATGCCACAAATCTCCTGTCTGCAGCACTGTGATTCTCTCTATTTTAGATTCTGTGCAGACTTCTTCCTGGTGCATTGCATTAATATTAAATTAACAACACACTACTCACATGGAACTTACATTCTAAAAAAAGCTCACATTATGCTGTAAGCCTTTTATTACAAAATAATAGCAGTCGTGAGGTTAAAGTTTGTTCATACAGTTTTCTATAGAACATCTGTACATTTTTTATGCGGGATAAAAGCTACGTTCCATGTGTAGCTTAGTCATATGAATATAGATAATGAGTAGTTTATTGAATTTCCTTTTAGATTTTACCATTCACTTACATTCATCTGAAGCCCTTCCATGCAAAACATACCAGATTTTTATAAGTGGTGCTTTCTTTTCAGAAACACTAATTTCTCTGTCAGTGTTCTGCAGGGAATGTGACCTGATATGAAAAGGACCTATTCCTCCAGGATTTAGCTTGTAGCTGGAGGCATAACTCAAAGATTATCTGAAGTGGATTGTAATCCACATTGGAGACAATAAAGAGAAATCGCTAGGTCCATATGGAGTGGGACCTTGAAAAGCTTTATGAGGACCACATTCACTGGAATTGTTACCCAGCATCCAAACCATGGGAGCCCACAAAAGCTTCAAAACCAAAATATTTCAGGGCTTTTGTGGCCTTCCATGATGCGGAAACTGGGCAGAATTTTTATTGAATCTGGCCCTAAATGAGCAAAAGAATTTTGTAATCAGTGTATGGTTGAACAGGAAGACAGAAAGATTCTTTTAATATTGGAGTGATATGGTGGGAATGTTTAGCCCTAGATACAGTGCTGGCTGCTGAGCTCAGGAGAAATTTCCCTGCAAGCAAAACTAGCTGGGAATACAGGAAACTAGTAATTAATCTGAAGGGAAAAACATTATCTATTTTAATCTTCTTTTTTTTTTTTTAAACTCTGTATACATAAGCCATACCTTACTTTTCAAATGCTGACCCTTTGTCTCACAAAAATGTTTTTAATGCTATAAACAGACTCCGTTGTTGAATGCTAATCCCTCTCTTGTTTTGTAGCAGCACTTTCAGTCATTGATAGGGAAGTCCTGGAAACAGAGCCAGAACTCCTTAATGCCATTCCAAACAGTAGGGACTATTAGAAAGCAATGTGTAGAAATTCTCAACTGATGGTATTTCAGCATCAAGCCTGGACCCTGGAACAGTTGCTTGCTGTATTGCCAAATGTCTTACAGATGAAAGCTTTGGTGTTATCGATATGAAACATGCAAATGGGTGACCATTGCATGATGATCTAGTTTCAGGAGGGACTGCATCAAATTATGCTGTGAACTTGGTATCACTCTCGTGCTCTCCTCTGAGTCTTGGGCCATGGACAGAGTTAGCGGGAGAGACATTGTGACTGCAATTGTGGTTTCTCAAATTGAAATTTTGTTGTTGTGTTTTAAATGCAGAGGTAGCATGAAAAAAAAAAAAGTGTCCAAAGAGTCATTAACCAACATCTCAGAGAGTTCTGCAGATCCAGATAACTGGATGGGTCTTATCTGGGGACCAGATGAGTAGATCTGAGCTCATTCCTTTAGCTTCAGAGTCTACCTGTAAGTGATGGTTTCACCCAGAGCAGTATATAAGCATTTCAATAAACAGGGCATGCACTGTGTAGCAAAATCAAAGCCATGCAGTAATAACTACCCTGCAGCTAAATGGATGCTTTTTCCACAAATGAATCCTTTGAGGGATGATGTAGTGTTTAGTCATTCATCTCCTTGTGACTTATTAAGACAATTAACAGGCAAAAAAGTGGTTATTTTGAGTGGCTTGGCTAAGGCTATACAGTGAAATTCAGGCAGAGTGAGTTTCTACCTCTGTTGGTAGCAGTGTGAAGTGGCCAGGGCTGCGGGTCTCCTCTTAGCTCCCCTTCTAACTAACTGTTTGACCTTGGAAAAATTCCCTGGCCGTCTTGGGTTTTATGAACTTGAGACATGAATTGGCTTTTCTAGAAGATTTGCAGGGTCTTGGGGCAAACCTGGGCCTAGCCTTAGGGTTCAACCTGATAGGTTTATAATTTGAGAGCTGTGTGCATGAGTTTTGAGGTTTTGACATGTAACCAGATGAAAACATAATGGTTCCAATTGAGTTTTGCTTTGAATTTTTGGGTTCAGCTGCACTCCTTGCTTAAAGGCAAGGCCTGAAGGTGGAGAAACTAACTGAAGAAAATAGCGGCTAGGGGCTTCTAGGGAAAAACCAGATAGTTTAACTCCTTCAGATTGAAAATGAAAGGCCTGGCTGTATGTTTGACAGTGGATTTTAAACAGTGCAACTGCCTGTTTCCTGTTCCAGGAGGAGAATGTAAGAGAGGCGGGTGTGTAATGCTGGACACCTGCAGGATGCTTTGGACAGAGGATCTCTACACACAAACCTGGAAACACTGTGAGCAATAATGAAGGTTTTTACTTTCTTTGCCTTTCTTCTATTTCTTCCTTCCTAGCTACCCTTCATCCAAACAGCGCAGTGCAAACAAAACCTGCAGTCAATTTAACTGCATCGTATCTCAAGACTTGCAGGACTGGTCTTTTAACTTCCCTACCAGATGGCAAAGAGATACCATGTTAGTCTGCATGCACTGCATGTCCTTTGTCGAGGTTGCTGTGTTTGGCTCCTACTTTTGGTGACAGAACAAGAGGAAATGGTTTCAAGCTCAAAGAGGATAGACGTAGGTTAGATATAAGGAAAAAATCTTTTACAGTGAGGGCGCTGAGGCGCTGGAACAGGTTGCCCAGTGATGTGGTGGATGTCCCTTCCCTGGAGACTTTCAAGGCAAGGCTGGATACCTGGGCACCCTGGTCTAACTGTGGTGTCCCCATTCATTGCAGGGGAGTTGGACTAGATGGCCATCAGAGATCCCTTCCAGCACCACGGATTCTATGATTCTATTTGCTAGATCCACGTGCCTCTTGCCTGGACATCAGCAATGCTTTTGATATACAAGTCGTCCAAGGATTGAAAAGGCCAGTGGAGCCTGAAATCATCTCTAGTTTGTCAATGGCTGAAACTTGTTTTTGTGCTCTAGCATTGTGGACACTCCAAACTATGCCTGCCCATGCAAGTAAGGCAGATAGCTAAGTAATACAAGTTCAGCAGAAGAGGTTTCTACAAATCATTGCTATACCATCAGGCAGGGGCATCAAGGCTGAATGAGTGCACTAGCTCTGGGCTGCATGACACTGATGACCAGTGCAGGACTCAGCAGCCCGTGTGGGCTGTGCCCCAACATGGCAATGACTGGGACTTACCCCGCTCCACAGCAGGCTGGAGAGAGCCTCAAGCCGGCCTGGCTCAGGTCTGAGGCATGGATGGGGTTTGCTGAGGCACCTGGGGCCCAGCAGGTCCTGGGGGAGCACCGGGCCAGGACCAGAGGGGAGCTGTGGAGGGCAGAGTCTGGCACCAGGCTGCCTAACTTCATTCTAAAGCACTAACTGTGATTTTTATGGGGAGAGTTTGCGTGCCAGAAGTACAGCTCTTTTTATTTAGTGAAATATCCTTTGGAAAACTGTAAAATCATGACAGGTTTTCATATTTATTTTACATTCAGCTCAGGATTATACACGATCAGCTTTAGGGCCTTGTAGGAGCCAAGAGAATATAAAGGTTGTCAGAAAATTGGAAGCTTTATACCAGGCTGTTCTGATTTAACTGGCAGACCATTTAAAGTTGCTGAGATGTGGGGAGAAGGAGAGCTTTTCAGAAATGTCAGACTACTAAGAAGGGTGCTGCTGCTTCTGGCTGGCACCCATTCTCCAAAGCACTGACCTTGGCACCGGCAGGAGAATGGCAGCAGCATCTTTCAGTTCTATTTTGTTGTTATTGTTCTGAAGTTTCCCCCTTTCTGAATAGATAAGTTTCCCCCGGAGATGTAGTAGCATCTGGGCTTTCTTGCAGCTGAGCTGAAAACCGCTTGATTCCCCGAAATGAAGTGACAGCTTTTAGTCTTCCACAGGAACGTGTGAATGTATTCAGGTTCATTTATAACACACAGAGAAGAAAATTGATATTAGAGGGGAAAAGATAAAAAGGAAAGAGAAAAAAAATCTTTGAGGGCTTCATCTGCCCGGGCTGGGAAGTGGTATAACAGTAGTAGAATGCATCCCCACACTTGAGTCCACGTGAGCAGAGTAGCAATGAGGTACACACGCACGCAGGCTGGGATCCTTGTCAACCAGTCAAATCCTTCCTTCATCCAGAGGTATTTTTCTCATTTCTAATAATAATTGCTGAAACTCGGGGCTAGTGCAACACACAAAGATAGCCTTTAATATACACAACGCGGATTACGTCGAACTGTGTCCAGTATACAATGACCACATTGTTTCCCTTCTTTTTTTCCACAAAAGTATAAAAGAGCATCATGCTACAGACAGCACATTTTAGTCTGAAGTGGAACTGGCAGAGGATTTCAATGGAAAGTTGATTTATTTCAAGGGATTATGGGAGTCCAGGGATAAAGCTGGCACCTGGCCACAGGGAGAGCCCTTGACCTAGAAGCAGGAACAGTTTTCAAAGCTGTGCATGTATATAACTGAGCAGAACGCTTTAATTTAGTGCAGAGCATAACCTGAATTCCTTCTCTGAGGGAAGATGAAAGAAACAGTTTTTACTTCTTAGTAGGACTTTAGAAGCTCTTTGCCTATTTTACATCTTATTCCTCAGCATTGCAGGAAGCGATCGCTTGTGACAAAAAGGCCACTTTCTTCCCTTTGTAACTGGGGAAGTAAATTGAGCTGCCACTCATAAAGCTGACTGGATACAGGATTAATTTGCTTTTCCTGATAGATGCAGCAAGTTAACAGGCCACTGCAGGTTACTCTCTGAATCAACATATGAAACATAATTTCATTGTCTTTCCTTCCCTCTTCCTCCAGGCCTTGAGCTGTAATTATAAAGACTTCAAATCTCCCTAGTGACATCAGCTGGTTAAAAAAATTTGGATCACAGGAGTAATGTAACCCAGAGTCGGCTTTCTGCAGCATTGTTCACAGTCCAGAGAAAGTCATTCTATACAAAACACTCTTCTGTAACTATGGTCTATTAATTTTAGTGGTAATTTTTAGGAAGCTTCACATTGGGACCCATCTAGTCCATCGCTTTGACAGGAGGTACAGAGCACTGCAGCAACAGAATTAGTCTTTAAAACGATATTTTGGAGCATTTCACAAAGACCTGTATTAAATCAAACATGCCATAATAATTACATTTGCTGAAACTTCCTAAGCAGTAACAGGCTTCCAGCTCAGCTGCCCTTGAAATCAATCATAAACTCCAGCCGCTTAATTAAGTGCTTTATTCTGCAGCTCCCAGTCCGGCCAAACGTCTGCAGGCATCTGCAGGTATCTGACCTGAATCAAGGACTCCAGGTTTGAGTCCTGTGTTTCCAGACAGCACGTCTGACTGATAGAGTAAAACTGCAAAATGCCAGATGGTTTCAACATATTACATAGCTCCCTGTATGGGCATCCACCAACAGCGTGTGCCTTCCTGTAAAATTTCACATGCTGAAGCAACTTCTTGCAGTGTGGAGACAGCATGGCATCTGAAAACAAGGATTTAATGGTACTGGTGCTGCTCAGCCTCCTGTCAACTTCTGGGCTGGGAAGAATTTTCAGCTGTTCTAAAATTAGAAGATAATGCAGTGCTGGCTAGAATAGGGCATAGTCTGGGCAGGCTTCTTCATTATCAGCTTCCTCATTGAACTTTAATCCCTGTTTTATGACCGTTCAGCTGTTTTGGGTTTCGCTTGCATCATGGGCACAGACTGCCAGCCCTGTTTGATTTGCATGGTGATTTTGCCACAGCATTCAAATGAGACTGATGAGTTCACCTCACCTGCTAGTCCCAGCAAACAGGGACTACGGGACCTTTCTGTCCCATGGTGTCCCTGGCTGAGAGCACAAGAGCTGCAGGGCAGCCAAGCGGAGGCTCTGCAAATCTGGATGGCTTAGGTGCCAGGCGGGGCTGCTTGGTGGTCTAGGAGGCAGGCAGTGGGCTCCTTTCACCATGTTACCTAAAACAGTCTCAACTTTGGTCTCCTAACAGGCTAGGTAATAGGCTCTGTGGGTTTCCTGATAACTCTCACTGAAGTTCCCTGGATCTGTAGAGAAATGGGAAAGAGCTGCTAGGCAGGTTGGTGTGGCTTGGATTAGTGCTGGCACTGGGGAAGACCAGAGGAATGCATTTTCTTTAAAGGGTAAAAAATTGTAAATATTATTTCTTTGTGTGCTGAAAGCCTTTTGTGGCCAGGTTACCAGAGATGCTCCATGCGGACAGCTGAGCCTGAACTCACATTCAGTTTGTGCTGTAACTCCCCTTCTTGGCATTGGTACCAGTGAATTTGTAATCAAATACATGGCAGCTGCACCAGTGGGCCGACAGGGTCACTTTTAATTCATGTCTGTGGTTCGGTGGGGAAAATATAATTATGGAACCCCTTGGGAAATGGCCGTCTTGATGTGGCCAGGCGTCTTACCCATAGCGAGTATTTATGCAGCATCTTTTTACTGACAGAAAAACAAAACAAACAAACAAAAACCAACAAAAAACAAGACAGAAGATTAGAAACACTTTGTTGCTTTTACACAGCAAGAAAACATGTAGCTGATTTTACTATGTTGCCCATAATCACTCCGTTCCCTATCTACTAATTATAGCAAAGAACAGCTGAACTCCAATGGCAGTAGTGTTAACCGAATGAAATTTTAGTTACTTCAGCTTCAGTGAATAATTTGTCTTCCTCAACTTGATTTACTAATATCTGAGTTGACAAGGCTCCCCATTCTGAGTATTCGTTTTATAGTTAGAGAGGGATTGTTTGTAATTTACAGTTTTAAGTGTGAGCGCCATTATTTTGCGCTGTCAAATGGCATCTGTTATCGTACATAGCTCATCGTATGTCAGTGCCACAAAAAACAAAGCAAACCAGCCATGGAAGCAGCCAGTTTTATGAGTACCCTGCAATGTTCAACAGTGTAAAGGCAACTATATTTTGAAAGGGCAGGGGGCTTGTACAGTGGGTGAGCCTGTGTTATGTGTGGCATTCATTCATACCAGCCACATGGTTCAGGTTCAATGCTGTGCTACCCAGGATGAGGTAAAATCCAGGGTGAGATTTATTGGTAGGCATGAGGTTGTCTCCATCACCAAGCTATCACTGCAGGCATCCCGAGGCTCTAACCACAGGCTTTCCAGGAGATACCTATGTATGTTCAGCCTCTGTAGTACAACTTTCAGGGAGACTGTAACTAGAAGATCTAAATAAGATATAACCATGTGGAGGCAAACCCCAGCAAAGCTGTCTTTGCCAGCACTGACAGGAGCAAGCCATTTCAAAGCATGCCGGAATGAATGTTGTTTACCTTGTGACAAAAAAAAAAAACCAACAACCCCAAACCGCTTCAATGAACCCAAGCAAGAAACCTGTCTTTTAGGGTTGGTTATGAATCTTTGTTTATTTTATGCTTGGTTATAAGTCCTCGTTTCATTTTGTTTGTTTGTTTACCTGCTGAGCACCGTAACACAGCAGTAAGAGAGGCTTCTCTTCACTCTCCTTTGCTGGAGAGGGCAGAGAGTCTCAGCAGTGCAGCTGCCACTGGGCAGTTCTGCTCTTGTTGGCCTAAATGGAACTGCATGAGGCTTTTCCAATTCTGGCAAGAGCACCTTTTTCCAGTCATGCTATAGCTTTGAACTCATAGCATTGTACTGTTGCTGTGATTATTCTTCTTTCTACAAAAACATCAGTTGCACCTTCACTGATCAAACCAAACCATACACTGACACATAGGAGCTTAACTGTGTTCTGCATGGGCTTCCCATGCAGCTAAAACTGTAGCCTAGCAAGCCTTGACAGAGCATTTTTTTCCAGAGTTAAGCTGATTGTCTACAGCTGTAATAGTAGCTCATGCTTATCTCAGCTGAGGCTGTGGATTCTCATCACTGTGAAAAATCAGGCCTTATGTTACCTGTTAAAGACCACACAGCTCGTCGGTGATGTGCGCTGTACTTTTTCCAGCTATTCATGGGCTCGCAGACGTAGAAGGTTTAGAAGAACATGAAGAAACATCTTTAAATGTCATAAAGTTTAAACAACAAAGGCTTGTGCATTGCTGGTTACATCAAGCGTTTATTGTTCCATTCTACTTCGCATTTCCTTTGATCTATTTTTAAGTCATTGCAAACTTTGTTAAAACCTACATTCCTCAATCTCTCCCTAGAAGGGTCCTTTTGACTTGGACTCACGTTTTGAGCTAGCAGCCTATTGCTTTTGTATCACTAAAATGCCAAGATTTTAATGGAATGCTTTATTAAGTTTCCAAATGCTTTTGGCCAGTAACAAGAAAAGTTCAGCTCAGTAGTTTTAATCTCAGAAACATCAAATCTGTATTCTCTGCATGCGTGAAGAGCCACGCACCTCTTAAGAAGATTAAAGCTATAAATTCTAACATTACAGGGGCCAATGCTCTCACAGTCCAGATCAGGCCAGGTTATTTTATGCAAGTTATTCCACACGTGAATATCCAGGACTATTGATAGCCTTTGGGTTTGCCCAGCCTTTTTTTCCCCTTGTTCTCAGGTATGCCATTTGAAGAAGGCGAATGCATTGCTTTTCCTTCTGTGCTACCTCTCTGCTTTGTTTTAATGCTAAGTGACAAATTATATCATTTTCATTATCAGCGCAGCTCGGAAAGCCATCTGTTACTCAAAGACATCAGGATCAGCAGTCAGCCACCTCAAAATAAGCAGCTGTAAATCTGGAGTGCCTATACTTTCTAAATGGAGAGAGGCTTTTACATTAATCTCCTGGACTTGCTGAGTAGCTGATACTGTGCCCAAACGCAAGTAAACTCGATTAGTAAAAATAGACATGATGTGGCAGTTCAATACACGGCATTTAAGCGTGTGTCCTACAGACTACAAGTGTGCAGATCAGGTCCCAGAGAATGAGTTTCATACGTGTGATTCAGTTATTTTTGTGACTGCCAAATAGCTTGTGAAAAATGATGGAGAAGTTTTATTTCCAGCGAGGCAGTGGTGCTGCCACTGACAGGTGTCAGTGTGGGGATGCTCAGCTGACTGCTGCTGGGACTGTGAGTGTTCAGCCTCACTGAATAAACAGTATTTTCAGCAGACGGTTGAGAGCCGGTATGCAAACCAGCTTCAGCATCCACATGTTGTACATATGGAGCATTACAAGGAATGAATGCTTCTAAGCAGATGAGAAACATTTGCAACAAGCAGACACTTCTGGGAGCTTTGTTCTATGTAGCAGAGCAAGCCTGGATTGACAAATTTGCAGCTTAAGCCTTATGGGAAAGTCTGCCTCTTTACCCCGCTAGCAGCGTGGCAGGCTACACCTCTTTTTCATGGCGAGCTGATCAAAGGGAAGTTATTCAAGTGCAAGTTGTGTGTATGGCGGCGCTGGGCTGAGCAGCAGCAGTGAGGCTGGGGCGTGGTGTGCTTGACCTTCAGGGCCTTTGTCTTCAGCTCCGTTCCCTTCCTGCGTCGGCCCGGTTTCAGGCAGGAGCGCGATGCAGAGAGGCCCTGTTTGTTTTCTGTGCATGCTATGATAGGCTGCTGTTGTGTCAGGACGTGCGGCGCGCAGGATAAAGCACCCTGCTTATTATAGCCTCGTTAAAAGGCCCGTCAGTATTTCCATTTCAAATTCCTATTTTCAGGGGTAGTTTACTACTGAGCTGTAACAAATTGCAGGCAGGAAACTTGGCAGTCGCATTCCCAGCCTAAGAGCAAATTCTTTTACCGGCTTTAAATAAATAAATTAATTAATATTAATGGCATGCGCTCCCTGCGTGCAGAATAGAGGAGGTTTTATTATTATTTGGTTTTGTCTTATCCTCGAAACAAAAGCTGAAGACGAAGGGGAGTATTTACATTCCAAATGTCCCCGACCAGGAGTGCAGGAAGGGCCCAGGAGCAGTGCCACTGGGTGGTGGAGGCTGTCAGTGGGTGGGCACTGCTGGCAAATGGGCTCATCCTCCAGACAGAAATACCAGTATGGAAGGGACATTAATCAATGCTAACCAGAGATAAGGAGCCTAGGAGAGCAGAAGAAAGCATCATACATCACAAGTAGTTACACCGCCGACAAGCTACAGCTTGATAACCACGATGGGAGAGAGGGAAATTCCTTGAGGTTAGTTTAAAAAGGAACAAAAATCAAAACAAAGCAAAATAGCAACACCGCACAGTCGGAAGGGTTTGAAGGGGAATAACTAATAGCCAAAACATTCCCCTGGTAAATGTATTTTTGGTAGACTGTAGCGGTCCTGACTTTTATTATGCAGCCGGGGTTTTAAGTCCTGAAATAAGGAAAAAACAATTTTATTTTTTTTTTGTCTGTTATCCAGACAGCAGAGATTTCAAGCTGGTAAATGCTCCCAGCTTACCTTTCTTTCCACTGAAGGTTAGAGCGCTATAAGGAGTCTGGGAACTGTTGACCATAAACTATCTGAATCCAATATGCCATTCAAGGAAAGTACAGCCACAGGAATAGCAGACTGAGAGAAAACAGTGTGCAGGATCTTAAGAAACCCACTGAAAATCTTGTCTAGTAAAAAGCATTAAAAATGCTAACATTTAGGAAGATGGGAGAATCCTAAGAATCATAGAATCACAAGGTTGGAAATGACCTGCCAGATCATCTGGTCCTACCGTCCTCCCATTCCCATTGGTACCACAAGCCACTATACCATTTCTTGTAGCTCCTCATCCAGACAAGAAGAAACAAGACAGTCAACAAGAAACCAGAGTAAGTAACATTTCTTCAAAGAACAAATAAAAGGGGCTAGGTTGCTGTTCTTGGAATTTCTTTTGTTTTGCTTTCGGGAAATTTTAATTTCATATGTTAAAATAAGAAAATGTTGTCATTTCTCCCTTGGGAAGATCTGCCTTTTTGCCCCACTGACCATATGTTATTTCTGAACAATCAGCTGGTGTTAAAAATCCAGTTGTTTCTTGAGAGAGAGTTATGTGTGATATGTGATATGTGTGTCTAACAGTGGAGTGTTTGAGAGCATCGTTCACTGTAGGCACACAACCTGTGTCAATTGCCTGGGGAGGAAGCTTGGCCTCATCTAACTGCTGTGAGCATCTAGTTAAAACAGGAAAGGGGCATCGATCCTCATTTAGAGATCTGAGGGATTACTAGAATATAAACAGTGATCTTAGGAAATCACAGAAAAAGTAACTTCAATACAAAGGCTTTTATTTCAACGACAGAAATCATGCATGTATTGTGATCTCACTGGAGGGACCTTAAGTGTGTGCAAGGTTGAGATAAATACGTCCCGGTTCAGATAACAGCTTTTGGAGGCCAGTCATGACTCTTGTACAAACGGAGCCTTTCAGGACTCTCGGGAAGCCCGCAGGCTCTCCCCCTGCAGTCTTCAGGATGATCGCTCCAGGCAGCTCCGAGGAACCGATCAGCTTGGCAGAGACTCAGGCTGAGCTGAAAGCTTCTGGGAGCATTCCTGGGAACCTCTGATACTGTGTAGAGACTCTAGTGAGAGACAACACAGGGGCTGGGATGCTTGCCCAGATTCTAAACTGTGCAGGAATTTCTTTACAGCTGATAAGTGGTGCTCAGGACCCTGCGAAGAATATATGCTCTGTGAAAATAAACCAGGTCTCAGAGGTATCTCTGGGGTGTACATGAGTGCATGCTACTCTGCAGTGGGGAGCTCTGTCTCCACTGCCCCCTCCTGCCACATGTCTTGTCTGTGTGAATTACTGAAGGACTGCTAGCTGTTTCCCACCCTCCCTACTCATGTCCCCATCCCTCTTTATGATTTTAACCAGCAGAGGGAAACAGAGGGGTTCAAAAATTAGAGGGCTCAGGTATAATAAACAACGAAGGCTCTGCTGAGTTTGTATCCTCCTACATAAGCATAAAAAGAGCTGGAGCCATAAAGCAGCAAGGGAGATAACACCTAGCAAATATGACTTCAGTTTGCAAGATTATAGCAGCGTATTAAGAAAATAAATCCAAAAACTAATAATGCATTAAATTAAATTAAAAAGTTAAATTATTAAATTAAAAAATCATAATGTATAAAAAGACCACAGGTGTTGGTGGGGGGAGGGGGGTGGTAGTTTTATGTGCAACTCTCATGTTTGATTCCTGGCATAGCATTACTGCTGGGAAGGGACAGCTAAAAGGAGCAGTGCTCATAGAACAGCAGCAAAAGCACTGTGGGGTGGCAGAAGTGGTCAAAGCTGGCCATCTCTCTGGGCTAATTTATATTGCATTTACCGGCACGCAAAGGGTGTTCATCCTTGCAGTTACTGCAGAGTAGCGAGTGTCCTGTAAAGCCACACCCTTGATTGCCTCACCATAACTTGTTCTCGAAGGCATACCCTCAAGCACGTAGTAAACTTTAAGTATGTGATTCAGAATCATTACAACAACAGGACAAGTTGTACACCTTAAAGCTGACACCACGTTTATACATCTCAGCTGACGATGGGCCAAACAAGGGAGAGAAACGACTTAATTTTTTCTGTCCTAACAAACGGGATTTATCGTGGAAAGAAAGGGGAGAGACAGATTAGGTGGCATGAAAAGCACTGGGTAATCCAACTTTTGTAGCGTTTCAGACTTCTCAGACCTGAGCTGCATGTCAGCATGTGAAATAATCCCCTGAGGTTGCTGGGAGATGTCCTATCGCTTCAGATTTTTAACACCAGAGTAGGTTGGTTGACAGGGATAGTTTGTGAAATGGAAAGGGTTTCAGTCAGCCTGTGTTGCTCAACAAGTATGAAAAAAATGTAGATAGTATCCTGGTTTTATTTTTGTTTATACTGATGCTGTTTTCTTTTGTCCTTGATATGTGGAATTGTTGATTTTCTGAGTCCTTGGCTAAGCTTTTGGAAAAGGGGATAATGATGCTTGTAGTCCACTGTGTCATCGCTGTTCTGCAAGATAACAGGTTAATTTTTATGGTCCCTATTTGACAGGCAGAAGAACAGAGGCAATGAAGGTGTGACAAAACTAAGACTGAGATGGAGAAAGACAAAACCAGGTTGGAGTTGTGTCACACGCAATGAAGTCTTCAATAAAGTGGTTTGTGTAACAACAGCACAGACTAGGCCTTCCAGCTTGGAAGAAGTACAACTAAAGGGAAGTAAGAGAGATGTCTGGGTAGCCTGGAGAGTGTGGGTAAAGACTGGCCACTCTGACTCAGTGCAAGAACCAGGAGCGTTGAATATAGCAGAAACAAACCCGTGCAATGCAACATAGTATGATGTGGATGCATCAGGTTTACATGAGCTCATGGGGAGACCGCACAAGTCTTGAAAGATAAATTTGTCAAGGTTTAGGCAGAAACCACATCCCGCTTGAGATGTCTGTGAGCTGAAAATAGCAGAAGGCTGGGGAATATGTAGAAGAAGTAGTATGTGGCTGCACCTGCCTGCTAAAGCATCTGCTTATGACCACTATTGTCTTATGGCCACTGTATGGCCATTATGTCCTTTTGCACAAAGAAAATGAGGATATGAGCTGTAATAAATCTATAGCGAGGAACCATTTAAGAACTAGTATCTCTTGCATGGGAATGGCTTGTGATGAGATGTATGGGAACTGCTGAGTCACGGCCTGAACCTCTGATTGACCACCTGAGGCGAGCACTGAGTCAGCCAGAGGAGCACAGGTGAAGGCAATTCAGCTGTGTGCTGGAAGGGGGGGAGCCTGGCTGCACCTCTCCTAGATCTATTTAAGAGCTGGCTGCCAGTGGGGAAGGATCTCTGCTGGAGATCTGCTCTGCTGGAGTTTTGTGGGTGAGCCCAGGATACAGGTAAACCTTCTATCTATTTTCTTTTTGTTATCATAATGTGCTTTGCCAAGCTCTATTGTTTGTTTTGTAACTATAGCATCTTAATATTCATTGATTATACAGATGGCCCTGTCCCCAGGTGCTCAGCCCACTCTTTTGGCTATTCTTGACCCCAGGGCAGAACAATCCCGATGGTAGGAAGGACAAACACAAGGGCTTGGGTTTTATTATTATGGGAGAAGCCTCATGGCAAAAGACACGTATGCTGGGAGAAGGCTGAAGGTGTGCTTTGAGCAGATGTTCCTGATGTACTGGGATGCCTAGCAAAATTCCTGTTTTTGCACTGCTGTGTTTTTTTCTTGTAATTGCTATGTGCTAATAGAACTCCAGAGCTTTGAATAGTGTCTATCGTTATGTTATATACAAATAAATAAGTGATATCATCTGAGGACAACATGAGAGCAGATGCAAGTTACGAAGACAGGTGGAAATGGAAACTCTCCATTGGAATAAGTAGGCAGAGAAAGAGAGAGACATGATAAATCACTTTATCCAAGATGGAAACAATTATTATAGGAAGGCCTCTGCTGAAGGGTAAGAAAGAACATGAGACCCAGAACCAGGAAGATCTCTGAGGTGCTGCCTTCATATAGTAAGAAGTCAAAGCAATGCAGGTTTAGTTTTGAACAAATCTACATATGCTGAAATAGTTCTAATTTAACCACTGATGACTTGTTAATTTTCTCAGGACATATTTTTAAATTTCAGAGTTTGGGAGCTCCTTAGTTCCTGCCACCCAGCAGCAGAAACTAGAAAAACACCACTTCAACTAACTTGTAATTGGATACAAGGTAAATGTTTACTGTGCTTACCTACCTTGTTAGGCCAAGGCTTGCAGGCTGAGGACTTCCTACCCTGCAAGCAATTGACTGTTCTGCCATGTCTGCAGTCCTTCTCTGCCTGAAAACTTTTCTATTGATAGTGACTATGGATTAAGTCTTAGAGGGTACTGCAATTGCTTCATCCCTTATTCACCCTGCTTAAATTTTTGTTTGATGTTTATGCACTAGGTCTTCATTAATGTGCTTAAAGTGGCTGCAGATTTGTGGCACACAATACCTTTTGAAAACAACAACAACAAAATATAACACATTCTCTTCTGGGTACAAGATACGTATATTTCAGGGCTATTGTTGACTGTGCTTTAGGTTACTGATGTTAGTTACTGACTTTCCTCTCACATTACTGTGAATAGATAGGTGCAAAGTAACTCTAGTCTTGGACATAAAGCAACTTAAACTTTTTCTTGAAACCAAGGCAGGAGCCCAGATCTGCCAGTGTTGTCTGAATTTTGTAAACTTCAGTTCTGAATATGCATGAAAGCTTTGGGACCAAGGCCCTCGTGTGTCCTACTTTGTGGAGGGGTAGAGACAATGTGGGGAGAAAATAGCTGCTATTCTTATGGTGTACTTTTCTCAACAAAAGATGTCATAAAGATTTTTAGCATGTGGACAGAGTGTGAAGCCTTGGCAGCAGGATTAAGCATATTGCTTCTGCAAGTCTGTTAGGTTGCTGATCCAGGTAGGATGGATTTCTTCAATAGACCAGGAAAGCTCACTTGTGGCTGTTGAAGTACTGAGTTGTCAAAAATCTGTCCTTTCAATTCCTGGGCCTGTTCAAACAGGTAAATAGCCCATTGAAGCCCCTTCTCCTCCCATGAACACTTGCACCACTTACCAAAACATGAATAGTATTGATGAGTGAGACTGTAACAGGCTTTAGAAACCTCACTGCCTTATATCGAGGAAGAACACTTTAAGAAAGGACAAGAGTTATTTCCCAATCCAAAGTGTTTACATGATAGATGCTAATCTAATCTATCTAGACCATAATGCCCATAACAGAGGGGAAAAAAAACTGGCAAAGGAACTCCCAGATAAGTCTCTGTACCAGGTATGGTTTAAAGGGACAACTCAAGTGGATTCTGACTGCTCCCTGCCAGAAGCAGAGAGCCCTCTCCGAGAAAGTGGCCAGTGAATTGTCCTTACAACTTTGCCTTCCTTTTGGTTGAATGTTAATCCTCATTAACAGCGCTGCCTTGACGGTCCTGGAAGCCAAGAATTTTCCATGCGATGGAGCCTTCGCTCTGTTCCCTGCTGGTGGACTTTGACCCCAATATGAAGAGATCACTTCTAGGAAGGAGACAGCAGCTGAGGTTCTGCTCACACCACCTGCAGGGTTAAGGGCAGTGTCAGAAGAGTTTTATGGAGACCACGATGTGGACAGAGACCTCTGACATCTGGACTCTGTAGGCTGCAAAGCACCTAACAACCTATTGAGGTTATTACTGGGGACTGGAGCACCTCCCCTATGAGGACAGGCTGAGGGAGCTGGGCTTGTTCAGCCTGGAGAAAAGAAGGCCTCATTTCAGTACCTAAAGGGAGCCTAAAAACGGGAGGGGAATCAAGTCTTTGAAAGGATTGACAGCCACAGGACAAGGGGAAGTGGTTTTAAGTTGAGGGAGGAGAGATTTAGGTTGGATGTCAGGGGGGAATTCTTTACAGAGAGAGTGGTGAGGTGCTGGAACAGAGAGGTTGTGGATGCTCTGTCCCGGAGGATGAAGGCCGGGTTGGATGGGTCCTGTGCAGTCTGGTCTGGTATTAAATGGGGAGGTTGGTGGCCCTGCATGTGGCAGGGGGTTGGAGATTCATGATCCTTGAGGTCCCTTCCAACCCTGTGATTCTGTGATCCTGTGATTACTCGAGTGTGCCTAGACCAATTGAGTGCTTCTAGAGAAGCACTTAGCATTTTTATTTTCCACTGGTCACTGCTGGAACAGCATTTAGGGCTAGGTTTGGCTGTGGTCCATCCCAGAGCCACTACTGGTAGCTTAGCTGCTTTTACTTGTGCCTTAATGACATACAACTAACTGACAACATATTCAGGAGATGAAATCTGTCTCAATTTTAAGACTTCAGAGGAGTCATCAGGCTTTGTTACCTTGATGAATTGCTTTCTCTATTTAAAAAACAAAACCAAACAAAAAAGCATCTTGTGTCACGTCTTCATTGAATGAGGTATTTTCATTTTAAAGCCATTGAAGCTGTTGTTGTTTTAAAGGAGAACTTGACTGCTTCTTTATAAAAAAACAAGGCAATGATGAGGTATGCATTTTTTACCTTGATATTGCATTATCTATCTGATAAGATATGACAAAAATGTTTTGTTCAGTGACCCTGCAGCCCATACACGGGTGCAGTAAAGAAATCAATGACAGCCTTTCCTTTGAATTCACTTGCAAAGGACTTCAGCATTTTAGACCATAGAGTTTTCTCTTTGTGTGGAAGTGTAGTACTACATACTTGCTTAGTCTTCATGAATACTTGGCTCTGGCTTCACTAACTGTTAATTTGTCTGAGATAATTGTGGCTTTAAAGAGACAGCATTGGTTCTCCACTCCCATTTCCTTCCATCTGAAAACAATCCCAGCTAAGAGTTCTGGAGACCATCATCAACCTCCCTGTTCTGACAGGGATGCACTCATTTCTAGGCGAATACACGAAAAATGAAGATGTTAGTCATGCGTTATTGTGCTCACACAAGAGGCACTTCAAGTTAAAGAATACATTCTAAATATGTTATTGTTCGGGTCGTGTACATGTTTAACTTCCCAGAGGAAAGCATACCTTAATTAGCCAGCTGTAATCCAAATTACAGTTTCTCATTCGTTAAAGCTGTTAAAATACCTTAAATCAGCTGCCTATGTCTGAAATAACAATGAAAATAACTGCATTTGCAAAAATTATCTGAATGCAAGCAGGCTATAAATAGAGAGGAGGTGGATTGGACAGTCTGCAGATCCTGAGTTGGAATAAAAACATCATACTTAAGCCAAAAACATGACAACCAATATTTTCTGTTATAAAAACATTTGAGATTAATTTAGTTTTTTTATGAAAGCTGTCTGAGATTGAAATCAAGAGCGAAGTTCTCTGTTTATTTATGAGCCAGCACTGATACCTGAAGCATAAAGCAAGGCACCTTCAGAGCAATGCCAGCAAACTTTTGACTATATTGGGAAATCCTTCTTGCCATGGGATAACACTTGTCATCTGAGCAGACTGTATGACAGGTCTGTGAGGTGGATTACTACTGTCCACTAGAGGCTGTAATGAGACCAACAATGTCGTTTTATGACAAATTGAAGTCCTAGACTGTAATGATTGATAATTGTAAAATCACTGTTCGCATGCAGTGTGTCGTCAATCACTGGATTTCCCTGAATGTGGATGTTGAAAATATTCCAACTTATGTTACCTCTTATTTTCCAATTTTTTACAGGTACTAATTACATAAAGCATGCGCGTTGATGGCACGACATCAGTGCACTGAAAGACAGTTTCTCCTAGACAACGTGCCTCCTGCACGTCAAACTGATGACTGTCTTTTGGTCAAGAACGTGTTCAAGTGGCAGTCTGACCAGTTTCAGCATGTTACTGGCAGGAGGCACTGCTCGAATGGGTTCCTGTGTCCGACTCACACTGTGATGTTGGAGCCCTGATCTGCACGTACTGCACTGCCACAGTGCCTGTCTCCGTTCTTGATGTCAGAACTGTCCTGGTCTGCAACTGTGTCTATTTTCTGAAGTAAATGACTTTCACCTCTGGCATAGTTCTGCGCGTCTGGGTCAATAGACTGCAGTGCCTTGATAGACAGTGAGGGACCTTTGTCCTGGCCATGGCAGCACATGAGATCTTGCTCAGGTGCTGCTTCCCACCCTTGGTGCCCCCACCATGCTCGCTGTTGGGGGAATGCTTTGAGCCCTGCCACAGGCCCTCAAAAGATACTGCAGAGGCATAATGGCATCTTGTGATGTGGAAGCGCATCCTGTGCACCGGGCAATGCCAGCAAAGGCACTGTCCCCTTATCTCTGTTATGTAACCACTGTCAAAATGAAGGTGAGTTTGTGAACCCAATGTGGTTGCCGGCAGTTATGGCACTTCCCCAGGACATGGGCAGAGGCTGCCTTGCTGAGAAAAAATACTGCTTTGGTTTACAACTGACATGCTCTTCCAACTTTGAAGCAGAAACATGGACAAAGATTTAAAAGCCAGAGGCTGGTTCATGGCAAAAAGTGTGGGTCCTGCGGCAAACACCATGGCCACAGGCTGGAGGAACACAAGCCTCTTACATGAGCCTGCCGCAGAAGGGAAAGTTGCCCAAAACTTGCTTCAGCATGAATGTGGCTTCTCTTCCACAGCGTGTGCCGCACCTCTTGGCAAGGTGGAGGTTTGAGAGGGAAAGATTCCTTTCTCCTGAGGTAACAGCAGTACAACTGGAATAAAGAAGGTGGCAGGAGGAAGAATGCTGCGTCTGCAGAACAGAATGCAAAGGATGGGGTAGCAGCTTCTGTGGGGCCTTCGCTTGATTTCCAGCTATCTCCAGCCTCTGCCTCTCTCCCATGGTTCCTTTCATTAAATCAATGAACCTTGCATTAGCTGGGTGAGGATATTTTTGCTGTCTGCCACATGGCCATAGATGCACCATCTCGTTGCTGAGTGGCACATTTGTCCAGACATCCGGGCCTGCTGCTGTCCCCAGAGTGCTCTGAAACAGGCAGTCGCTTTGGGTTATGTAGTGAACCTGATCTGGAGAGGTAGAAGTTGCATTGTTAAAATATCCTTATGCTCATAAAGCCGGTCTATATGACAGCACCAGCTCTCAGTCAAGAGCTGTGCAGATTAGCACATTCTCAAGGAAGTACGGAGGATGAGTACAGTCATTCATAGAAGGGACTGCTTTGCTGAGCTGCATACTGACAGAGCCCTAGGGTCTTTCGCATCCATGCTAATTCTAGTTCCAATGCTAAAACACGGTGTTACTACCTGTGGACACACATGTACACATCGGCACTAGAGACATCTGCTTGGAGCTCACAGCTGTACTGGGGGCGGATTGAAAGATGCTCAGCCAACAGCCTGCTCTGGACAGCCACAGCATAGGGAGCACGCAGGGTGCTCTCAGAACCCTTCTGGGGTGAGACCCAGGGTTGGGGGCTTATGCAGCATTTTGTGCGGTGACCCTGATGCCGAAGCAGAGCGAGCCGTTCCCTGTGCAGCAGTCGGGTTGCCAGCAAGCAGAGCAGACGCTGTCCTGTGGCTGTGTTCCTCCCATTCATTTATTCTGGGAGAGGCGGGCAGTGGTCTGCGCGCAGCCGGGAGAGACGAGCGAGGATCCTGCCGGAGCGTGTGCGAGGAGCGCAGCGGGAGCGAGTACCCAAACATGCGTGGTGCAGCCCTGCCTGCCTCGTAGTGCGGCGACGGAATGAGTCAGAGCCTCTTTGGTCTGAATGAAGTGGAAGGTACTCTCTACAAAGCGACTCGAGCATACGCCAAGGATCCGGAAAAATAAAACTAATTCAGAAAACGGGAGTGGGATGCGGGCTCCTGTTGTACAAAGCTTCACAGCTCTCCACGGCAAAACGCAATATGGCATCTTAAATAAAATCACCCTCCCCTGACTCTCACGGCGCTGCCTCCGAGCCGTCCCCGGCTCCCTAGCGCGCGTTTATTTCCTCCCTTAGCGACAGCCCGGCCTCGGCCGGCGCTCCCGCATCCCGCACGGCCGCCCCGCTCTCCTCTCCCCGCTCGGCAGCGCGCCGCTCCCGGTGCCCGCCGGTGCGGCTATCGGCGCAGCGGGCGTCGGGGCGAGGAGCGGCCGGGCGGGGGGAGCCCAGAGGTGGGGAGGAAGGCGACTCGGCCCCAGGCGGCCCCCAAAGGGTTAAGGCCGCCGGCCCCGGCGGTGCTGCGCGTATGCAATAATCTGTGTGGCTCTCTTGGCCGCCTGCCAGAGTGCTGCCTTGCCTCCTCCTCCTCCTCCTCC
>NW_024962263.1:6567521-6693517 GCF_019238085.1 Lagopus leucura | reverse complement strand
CCCCCCCCCCCCCCGGCTTTCGCGTGAAGTAGGATCCTTGAGCTGTTGCAGAGGCAGCCAACTGCTCCATATTTGGCTTCTATTACACATTTACATACTGGAGAGCGGAGCGGCAGCGAGCGCTGTACCGCAGACATCATTTCTACTACAGCGGCGGAGCAGCCCGCAGCGTGTACCCGCGGGGGAAGGAGCCCACATACACACACACATATTTACACACACACATTTACACACACACACACAGACCCCCGCCTCGGGAGGACGGCGGTGCGCGAGTCTCGGTCCGACCCCCCCGCCAGCCCCACCTCCACTGACACTTTACAGTAAGTGCCTTTTTCTTCCTCCTCTGCCTTCTGCCCCCCCCCGCTCCTCCTCCTCCTCCTCCTCCCCCCCGGTTTCTCCCCTTGTTTGGGCTGCGGAGCCACCCGCGGTTCCCGGCTGGAAAAACACGGGGCCGGAGGCGGCTGTGTTCGTGTGTATGTGTGTATATATGTGTTTGTGTGCGTGTATGTGTGCGTGTGTGCGGGGGGGGCAGCGCTGCGGCCCAGCCTCAGGGCCCGGCCCGGGCGGGGGCCACGACATGGCCGAGGGCAGCGGCCTGGGCCCGGGGCTCGTACGGCCCTCCCGCTCCACCTCCTCCTCCTCCTCCTCCTCCCTTCTTCCTCACCCCGCCGGTGGCCGCGGTGGACATTTTGCGGGGCGTGTGTTTGTAGCCGTGTGTGTGTGTGTGGCGGTGCGGTGCGTGACGGGGTGCTGACACGGCCCCTGTGTGTGTGTGTGTGTGTGTGTGTGTGGGAGCGGGGGGGCCGCGGCCGGGCCGCACGGCGCATGTAGTAGGGGCTGGGCGGCCGCTGAGGGTGAATGAAGCGAGCGGGCGGTGGAGGAGGAGGCGGCGCTGGGACGGGGCTGTGCCCGGCGGCCACCCCGCGCCGCCGCTGCCGGGGCCCGGGCCGCCCGCGGACAACGCCCGGTACCGCCGCCGGGGGAGCGCGGGAGGGAGGGCCGCGGTGCACCGCCGCTCGGCCCCGGCGCCGACCGGAGCTCGGGGTCGGGTCGGTGTTGTTCGATATCCCCCCCTCAGCCCCGGTAGGGCCGCGATCCGCGAGCGCGATTCCTGGGGGTACCGAAGTCTGAATTAAAGGCGCTGGGAAACGTCAGCGCCCGCTGTGATAGCGATAATAACGTGACGGAGCGGCGGCAGAGGAGGAATTACCGCCGGGCGCTAACGGAGGAGCAAACGAGTCGGAAGCCGTTATATAATGCGCCGTTCGGCGCGGGGAGCCACGGCTGTTTGGGTGCCGTTGGCTGCACAGCAGGCGCTCCGCGGGCAGCCGTGCCGAGCCGGGCGGGGGGATACGCCAAGCCCCTCCGTGCGCGGGGCAAAACGCGTCCGTGCAGCGGCACGCTGAGGGCTTTTAATTTCGCTTTCGAGCCCTTCCGCCGCGGGATCGCCGCGCCGCGCCTCCGGCCCTTCCCCCGCGCGGTCCCGGGCTCTTCTCGCAGCCCCTCGTCGCCGGAACCCGCCCGGCCCGGCTCCGCCGAGCGATGTGAGCGCGCTGCCATGGCAACGGACGGCCCCGGCCGCTCAGGTGTGCGCGCGCCGTGCGCCCGGCCGCCCCCGTGCCGCGTGCGGACTGCGGGAGGAAGGGGCGGCGGTGCTCGGGGGGCTGCGGGCTCGCGAAAACTTCGCCGCTGCTCCCCTCTCCCCGCCCGGCCGCCGTAGGCCGCGGGGCCGTCCCGCGCCGAGCCGTGACATTACCGGTGGGAATGCCCGGTGCTGCGTGACTGAGCAAGGAGCTGTGTGTTGGGGGACGGCTGGCTTCCTGCTCCCTCGGTTAAAAAAAAAACCGAGGGGCGTACGATATAAAGATTTTCTTATCGGCAAACAACTCGTTGCTGGTATTCCGATTTATTTTATTTCGCATTGGTGCTCGTTGAAATACAGCAGAGTAATAGAGTGGGAAACTTTCCGCCTCAGACAGCGTAACGCCGTGACAGAGCAGGCAGTGCAGCTCCGCGCTGCGTGCCGCCCTCCGGGAGCGCTGAACTGAAGATCTCATGCCGGCCTTCCCCCCCCGCTGCCTGCACACAGGCGCCCAATCTGGTGCTCGATCCTAATGCCGTGGGCCTGGAGCGGCTCCAGGGGCTGCTTGTGAGCCGCGCACACGGTGTGTATCTGGGGTAGCTCCGCTTGTTGGACCGCGGCCAGGCACAGAGCAGAGTAGCAGAGCTCAGGCGCTGATCCGCTGCCTGAGCCATCGTTTTCCCAATATCTTTCTACGGCAAAAAGCACCGTGGGAGTTTTGCCCCCTGGAGGAGCCGCGTTAGCCACGTGCAAGAGCGGTGAATGACTCCCATTGCTAACCGCACGTGCATCCACGCTGCTACAGAGCGCAGCCCGGAGCGTTGCACATCTCGGTGGGGAGAAGTTGCCGGCGCCATGCAGCACCGGAGCTCTCAGGCAGCCCGTGGGCTGTGCTGACCGGCCCTCTGTGCCCGGGGCTCGATCCTAATGCCTGCCTTTGGTGGGAACGGCCTTCCTCTGCGTGCCGAGGGGGCTGGAAGGAGGGCAGCCCGTGGAGAGGAGTGGTAGCAGAAGGTGAGTGCTCACAGCACGGCTGCTGTCGAGCTGCCACTGCGTGCCTGGTGTTGCTGGTGACGTGCTCCATGGAGAGGCAGTTCACCGTGTGACAGAGCACAGCAAAACAGTTACTTCGAAAAGGCCGTTTGTGTGTAGTTAAGAGACTTCCTGCAAGTACAAGATGCAGCTCTTCTCCCTGGCCTGGTCTGATTTACTTAGAGAGGCTGAAGGAACTGGTCTTGTTTTAAGAGACATTTACAAGAGGCCTGGAATTTCACTTCACCAACATTTTTATGTAATAGATCCAGTGGCCTAGTTTCATCTTAATTAAGAAAATAGACGTTAAATGTGCTCACCTGAAAAGCAACTGCTGATTTAAACATTAGGATGTGAAAGTAATGGTCTCAATGCCATGCCTAGCAGAGCAAAACGAAGGCTTAGTTCTCCCCGTGCTGAAGTTCAGCAGCACGTCTGAGTAGAGGGCAGCGAGGACTGTCGTTGTCATTGCTGGTGCGGCGCTGGCTTTTGTTGTGGTGTGCTAATTGAGGGGAAACGCGATGAAGAACTGCAGCGGGGCTTAAAGCAAACGCGTGTCAGAATGGCGAGGGGCTGCGGCGCTGGCTGGGTGCAGGGCTGTGCGGCAGGGCTGCCTGGTGGGCACACTAGGCTGGGTGGGGACTGCACAGGTACGGTCTGGGCGCTCTGCACGGCTCGGGTGGCAGATGGAGCTGTAGGTCTCCTCGGAGGTACGGTACCGACTGCTGTAACAAATACCAACACAATTAGCTGAAGAGGCAGCAGTCTGACAGGCTTGGCACAGGTAAATGCTGCAGTTTGCTGAAACGACGTGCTGTATTCCAGTGAGTACTCTGTAGGAAGTTGTATGCTTAGCCTGAGCTTGCAAGCCAGAAATCCTGATCTCATTCGGTTTTACTCGGTCAGAGGCACAGCATTTTGGAATCTGATGTCATACGTGCATCTTGTTCGGTGGTTTGCATTTTTTATGAGCTGAAGTTTTTTTACACGGTTTTGGCTTAGCTGATTGGTGATGGATGCTTCTAAATGGAAGAAACTTTGCAGTCTCCTAACTTTTGTGGAAAGGCAGAAACTGGATCTATGGCTGTAATTCCTTTTTGATCCCCCTGCAAACACTGAGAGGGTAATGCTGGATGCTTTCTGTTTTTCCCCTAAAAGCTGGAGTCTGAGATGGCTCTGAAACACATGCAAATCTGTGTGCGTGTATTGGTCCCAGTCTGCAAAGTTGCCTTAGTACACGTCCCAGCGAGGGTTTTGCTGAATGAGGATTGATTAAAGAATCTATCTGGAGTTAAGTATGTGTGTAAATCCTTCCATAAATAGGGTAGGGACGAGTCAGCGTGCTCATAAACTGAAACAACAAAAGTGCTTCTCAGTGAGGGAGAAATGGTCCCACTAAATCCTTTTATTGTCCCAAGAGTGATAAAAATATTTGGTAGGATTCCAAGTGGGGGGGAAAAAAAATATTTTGTTGAATATGTGATGTCAACAGAATGTCAGTGCTGTTGCTCTCAGTATTTTTACTGAAGAAAATTCAGAAATAGAAGAAAAAGAACCATGCTGGTAGCATTGGCTGCTGTTTACATTGTTTGAGCATTTGCAGCACTGTGCAGTGGCTCTAATGTGCTGCGGTTAAGGACAAGGTAACGCCACATTCCCCTGGCTGACTGCATTCACCCAATGGCAGCAGTTGCAGCAGTATTCTGAGTGGTGCCCCTCCTCAGATACAGCACAAGCCAGTTCTGCTGGCACTGAAGTCAGCTCGACTCGCTTATGGTTCTTCACCTCGTCAAGATCACATGTAGGAAAAGAGCACTCTGTTGGAATATGTGGGCTACATTCTGTGCTGTATGTGTGCTGTCTGCGAGACTGAATCTATAGTTTATTTGTGCTTGAGTAATAGCAAAGCAACCGCTCAGGCTTCATTAGAGCGTCTTAGGGTGCTGCCATTTGAGTCTTACCTGTGTTTTTGCTTTGTTTTCTTTTGGCTCCCACCTCCTCAACTTTGGGACCTCCAGTCACGCCGCAGGCCGAGCCAGACGGGCGAGCAATACAAGCTGTGAATTTATTGTTGACCCCTGCAGGACAGTGACCACCTTCACCGTCATCTTTGCCGTACAGAGATGCTCTGTCAGTAAGGTGAGAAAGTGCTGCTTTTTCTTTTGTCTAACAAGCATGCGCTGTCTGCAGCAGGTTCTGGTCAGCACGGGCACCTGAATGCAGTCCGTGCCGTTATCTACCTGCAAAACGTCTGTACTTCCCGTGCCTGGCAGTAGAGGTCCTGGAGAAACTCATCATAGAAATTCCATTAGCTCTGGTGACTCAGTTGGGTGACTGACAGGACAGTGGGTTCCAGATGAGTGGTTTTATGTATACCTCAGGTCAGAGTGTATGCAGTTACTAAAGATTGTAGCACGAATGGAAAAGTTTTACAGTCTTTGATTTTTTGTTGGTTAATACCACCAGTATAATTATATAAATCCTCCCCGTGCTTTTGTGAACATTTTTAGCAGTTCTTGTTCCTAGCAGCTCATTTGACTTTTCAGTATCCTGATTTCCCCTCGAGCACTTAACTGCCTGGCATGAGGATGCTTCCCAGATAGCTGGTCACTAGTGATGTGCTCGAGTGTCTTTTACTCCAGTTTCAGGAATGTTTTCAGTTCTTCTGACTTTTTTCCCCGAAGTTCTGGAACCAGACAGGATGGAGTAGCATGCTCAGCTCCCTCTCCTCTTTCTTACTTCTCCTTCTTGTGTGGTTGGGGGAAATACCTTGAAAGAACCAAGTTTAAGGGCTCAACAATCGTACTGCCAATAAAAAGAACATAAATTTTTATTTTATTTCTTTAATCTGATTGTCATTAAGCCAGCTTGGTTTTCTGGACCTGTTTCATGATTTTTGAGTGCTTCAGATTGGCAATGCTACTAATACTTTTTTGGGGGGGAAAAAAGAAAAGACAAAAAGTCATAAAAAATGTGACGTCTCTAAATAAAAGAAAATTAAATGCAGCAATTACTTGCAGAAGTTAAGGTGCTTTTTTCACCTTTATGCAGCCAGGAAACTCCATTACTACAGCATTCTACATACGAGGGGTTGACCAAAAAGCCTCTGTTGCAGAATAACTTTCTAATATATGCAGCATGTCAGAGAGGTGTGTGGCACGTCATTTACATTTTATTATGGCTGTGGGGTAGGGTGCTGTGCTGTAAAGGGAAGTTGTCTGAGCAAGCACTTACATGTAAAGACATGCCTCTTAGGGTTTACGGATGAGCTGGAGTAGTGGGGGTGGACTGATGGGGCACTATGCCCCTTCAGAGCAATAGGAGATTTTTGGTTGAACAGCCAGCCCAAGTGCCTGTGCACTGACACATTTCATCTTTCACTTTCGGGACAGAACTGACTGGGTAGCTTCTGTGGGCTCAGGAGATCAAATAGAAGGGAGCTCTCTGTTATGACAGCGATGTTGCCACAAAACCTTTCATTTTTTTCAGAACTGGCACAGGTTTTATGAAGTTGTATTTATTTGCACAGCCAATTACCACAGGACAGCTTTCTATCTCTTAACTAGAAGAAACGATTTAAAGCGTATTGCTTGAATCCTGTGTGAGTTACCCGCAATGTATCTCTAAGTCACTTAGAATATTTTAGCATCTGGCACTTCCTGCGATGGCATGAGAAAAAGTATGTTACGTGTTGGGAACAGTTTGGATTAAAGAAGAAATAACCTAGTTAAGTCTGCTGCAGTTGTCTCGGTTACAGCGTGAGAGGAGGGCAGGACTGTGCTGCTTTTTTTCAGTATCAGTGCAGTTTGAAATGCAGCGTTGTCTTCTGGCCTTCAGATCAGATCTTTTTCAGCTCCTTTTCTTGGACGTGCTGTCTCAGTCGCTGAGCGTGGGTTCCTCTATTGGCCTTGTTAGTTAGTGCTTATTTTCTCTAGGGATCGATCAAAATCAGTCCTACTGCATGAGTAAAGAGAAAGTTACTGAGATAGCGACTGCCTGCTTACAAGCGTTATCTCTTACAAGTGCTTGATTTAACAGAAGGGAACTCAAAAGTAGTAACACGTGAAACAAACATGACCCAGAGCAGCACAGTGATCAGCCACAAATAGGTTTCATGAATTGAGATCGAGCACTGCATGCTCAGACCCAGCATCTTTTCCAGCGCTCACATTTTTTTGGCGGGGGGGGGTGAAGCATCAGCAGCCCTGCTCTGTTCTGTGCAGACCCAGGTTATTGCCACGAGTTCTGTCCGAGGGATGGAACATCAGGCACGCTTATTTCACCTGGCACCTCCAGTATCAGAGCTCAGAGACTCTGCTTCAGCCCTGGTGCCCCCCCACGTGCGTTTGTACTCACAGAAGGAGGCGTGTGGCTGCAAGGAGTGAAGCCGCTGCGGTGTGTAAGCTTGAGGCGTGCCTGCTGCTCGGCTTCAAGCAGCTTTCCTGCAGTCTGCAGAGCTCACTGCCTGAATGAGGACACTGGGATTAGTGAAAATAAAATCACATGTGTTGAGATATGGCTTTTTTTTTTTCCATGATTCCTGACTTCAGTTAATTTTAGCCTGAGCTAAAAAATGTTGAGTTATTGTTATTTGTTCAGAACTCGCTCTGCCTCCTTCCACGCAGGCAAATGACTCAATGCTTTCTTTTAAGCAGTTGTGTCGAGAGGGTTTTGCATGAGGCACTGGATGTTTGAATAACTGGAGTGTTCTTTTCAATCTTTTTCACTGTTGAGTCACTTGATATCTATTAATCATGTCGTAGTATCGGGTTGAATTTGCAGCCACAGCCTGTTTGTAAATTTTTATTACTGAATTTTCCATAAGTATATCTGCACACTACCTGTTAGGTACAGAAGGCCTAAGCTGTGCTTTGCACAGGCTTTTGGCTGCCACTCTCTGTAAATGAACAGCAGTCTGTCCTCTTAAAATATTATTTACTGAATGTAGAAAGAGGTAATCGGTCTCAATATTAGTGTGTCCAAAGGCAATTTTTTGATTGCCATATCGGTGTTCCTTTATCACGGCTGATTTTATTTCCTCCCTCTTACACTGTTTATCAAGGCCTGCAATGGCTGTAGGGCTAAAAGAAGGCAGCGGTGGAGACTGTGAGCACATTAACAGCACAAATGAAATGATGATGTGAACTAGGTATAATTGGAGAGTAATTAGAAATCATTTTAATTTTTTTTAATTGTTTGTTTTGTGGCTGAGTGAATAACTCTGTGATAAATTGAATAAAAAGACGTGAATGCAGTGTCAGATGTTGGAGATGAGGCCTGGTCACCTCCCCAGCCCTACCCCATCACCCCCGTGGTGCCCTGCCCTGGCTTTGCTCTGCTGTTTCCTCAGCAGATGCTGCTGTAGCCCGATGTCAGATTGACTGGAGGTTTTGTAACACTGTCTGAAGTATAAACGGAGTTGGCTGCAGTGACTTGTCTAGATGGAAGTGCTAGGCTCTCATTGGTAATGTGATATAAGCCAGTGCCTGAGGTTTGATTCACCTTCCGTGATATGCTGTGGAGATCTGTCCTGTGCTAGCATTACTTTACAGTGTGATATTTTGGCTGACGGGGCGAATATTAGAAACAGAGCATGTGCTGAGGGTCAAAATGCTGTGATTGCCATCCCTGATCTGTAGTTCTGTACAGGCCTCAGCATCATACATGCCCTCCTCCACTTACCCTTGGTGTGTTCAGTAATTACTTCTTTAGTTGTTGGTGAGTTAGCAGTGAGCAGTTCTGTTTGGGACTAGCCAAAAGCCTGATGTAGGGGTTTATTGGCTTACTCTTCAGTCTATAAAAAGCAGAGAAGTTTAAGTGTTTCTTGTTTGTACTGGAATGTGGTTGTGAGCGTTACCACATTTTTGTTTGTCAGGTACCCATGCATGAAGGCCCTTCAGGTTTTGCAAATTGAACGTTGCTGTGAGATGATCTTCTTGAAGAAAGTCAGGCTTTAACGGAGAAGGCTAAGTACAGAAAGCAGGCTTAATCCTTGTGAATTTGTGTGCCAGGGAACGTTTTCTCGTCGGTGCCGTCCTTGTCAGTGTCACGTGGAGCAGCTGAGCAGAGAGTGCCTTTTCCGCTTACTATGATAGTAAATGCACTTACCCTCCTCCCCAGCCCTTGAGCACATCCCCTCCCTGGTAGCAGCCTGTCTGCATGGCCGTCTGTCCCCAGGCAGTCTGACAGCAGGCGATCCGCAGTGTTGGAAAACTCATTGTATGCAAAGGGAGAAAATCTCACTGGCTTATTACAGCACAAAAAGTTGCAAATTAATTCTTCATGTACCGCTAGTGGTTAAAAACCCATCGCGCTAATCATATGAAATGCATTTTTATTTACAGATTAGTAGGCTCTACTCTGACATATGACTAACAGGGAAGCCCCTCCCTTTAACAGTTGTATGTCATCTGCTTCAGAGAACTAATTACTTGGCAATTCCCATTTGATAATTCCCTCTTTATTTTCTGATGAGTTACTTAACAGTGATGAGCTTGTTGAGCAGAATACCGTGCTTAATCTCTGCTTGAGAAACTGCAGTGTGGGCCTGGGGATATCATTGTTTTCTGACTGCTGCTTAGCCTTGCCTAGGAATGCTGAAACCACACTAAGGCATGTTAACGGTTCGCAGTTACCGGTAAGCTTAATGGGAGCCGTGCACAGAGCTTCCCAGAACGTAGAAGAAGGGTTTAGATTGCTGTTGTGGTGTTGTGGTTGCGTTTTAAAATTGTATCGTCTGCAGACAGGATGTTAAATGCATCATTTCTCTAAAAATCAAAACGAAGCCAAACGCGATTTAGGAAGTACACGTTTGTGTCAGAGGTATCTCCTGTGCATCATTAATCCTCTCCACTGCAATGATATATTTTATTGGGAATTTTTTTTT
Organism: Lagopus leucura; assembly: GCF_019238085.1. Classification (NCBI taxonomy): domain Eukaryota; kingdom Metazoa; phylum Chordata; class Aves; order Galliformes; family Phasianidae; genus Lagopus; species Lagopus leucura. The sequence goes on along the minus strand of NW_024962263.1, from coordinate 6,684,014 downwards.
TTAATCACCATTTTCCCGCAATATTATTTGACAGTTCAGTTGATAATGGTAATCATCTTAATATTTGATACTTAAATAGGATATCACCGTGTTTTCCCCGCTGTTACCTGTTTTTCTTTATCTCCCCCCCCCCCCCCCCAGTCCCTTTTCACACTCTCTGACTCCAGTGACCACAGCAACCCGTGTTTCTGGCTGGGGAATGCATTACAAGCCTCACGCTAATTACCGCCTTGCAGTGCTTCCAGAGGGTACCTGAGTTCAGCAGCGCTTAGCTACAGCACCAGGCAGGGGGATTTGTGGGGTGAAGGGACATCAGTCTGCTCACGGCTGTGCTGGGGAGGTCAAGGTGAGCCTTCCCCTCAGATCGGGGCTCAGATGGGTCCCTTTCAGACCCAGCGCCTCTGAAATTCAGCTGTGTCAAACCGCGCCATTGAATGTGATTTATATTTTGTCACCAATTTTAGTAGAGGGAGGTTTGTGGACCTATTGCAGTCACTTTGACTATCTGTCAGCGTTTTCATGTAGGTAGTAACACCAGAAGAATTAGATTTTAACCAGTCGGGTGGTATAAGCTGACAACTGAGTTCTTTTTCTCTTGCACTTGAACAAGAAGTGTAGTATTTGGTGTATGAGATCACGGAACATTGCATCATACGGCGTGCTGATTTATTAGATGTTCACACTGATGTCTCTTGGCCAGTTACCGGTAGCTTTCTCAGGGGTTTATGTTATCATTGACAAAAATACATAGTTGCATGTGTTTTTTGTAAAATTAATCAGAGGAACAGCAATCTTATGAAATGTACAATTTAGAGCAGATTAATCTACTTTAATTGTGTTCATGAAGTGCATCAGCTGTAAGATTTTTAGAAAGGAATGTTAATCAAGTTGATCAAAGGTAGCTTGAAGTACAGAATTCAAATGCTAACTCAATCACATTCTTTCTGTTTGTATATTTGCTGCCACTTGGGTGATTTTTTTCTCATTTTTAAGACAAACATAAGTTCCATTTTACCTCTCTCTGATCACTTTCCTCTTCAGGCTTAGCAGCACTGCCTTAAAGATGCCTCTGCTTGGGCAGCATTGCGTATCACTTTAGGCTGTGCTGAAGTACCGTAGGTTTGATCAGTGGTATTTTCTTCCCTCAGCAAGGGATGCAAATTTCCTTTCGATTAAAATTGAACTTCTGAGTGAAATATTTTGCTGCAGATGTACCAGTAGTGATTGTCCTTACACAAGTAAAACACTATAGTATGGATATCATGAACATCATCTCTTAGTTATTACAAGACTTTAATTTCATACCCATGTCTTAAAATTTGAGCATCCAGTTCTAATGAACAAACTCCCCGACCATGTCATTAATAGGTGTGGAGATTAATCAGAACTTCAGTTGTTTGGCAGTGTCAAAAACCAAAAAAGTGAAATGGTGCCACCCCATCCTGCTTTACTACAGATGAGGGACTAATCCATCTATGGATTCTCATCTATGGACTCTGTGTTTCTCTCCTTTGTGTTCTCCTTGCCTGCATCCTCACCAGCTGCTCCAGCCAGGTTACCAGCACTCCTTTGTGGGCGATACTTCTCCAGGGCTGGTGTAAAGGCCAAAGACAAACAAGTGGGCAAACACTTTTCTTTTGCATCTTCTGGTTTGCAGAACTGAGGAGATGCTTTAACTTTCACCTTAGATCTCCTCTGCGTCCTCTTAGAATCAGGAATGAGTTTCAAGTTTCCTACTGTCAGTCTTAGTAAACTGTGTTATGGATTAACTTAAAATATAGGTGACGCTATGACATTGGAAGGACTGAAGAACGAATCAAAATCTGTATTTTGTTCTATGTTTGTACAGGCTGAGGGAATAACTCGTCCCAGTGCGTGGTCTTCCACTATGAGGCTGCCACAAACTGACAGGGGTACAGCCTAGGATTTGTTGGTCATCACGACCTTATTTTGATTGCAGATCTGTGGCAAATTCAGGAGAAACTGTGTGCACTGACTGAGTGAAATAAAGTTGTGATAATAAACTTCCTGAATGACATTTGTTATATGACATTACTATCCAGATGTTGACATCTGTTAAGAAAACAGCCAGAATGGGACCTAAGTAAGATGGATAGGAGGTATGTAGCAAGCATCTGAAAGGCGTAAAATAGCAGCAAAGAAAGACAACAAGGACCTGAACTTGCTGAAACGTCATGCTGGTTGAAAGGAATGGAAGAAATGCAAACTAAGACATGCTTCTGCTACGTTAGCAGCAGCACTGTGCAGTCTGTTTGTTTGAGCTGTCAGCGGGCTGGCTGCAGTGCTTGGTGCTGTTTGTGCAGCTCATGCCCTAGCTGGTGTGCCTGTGAGACCAGCAGTGCTGGGCAGCCTGAGCTGCAGCACAGCTTGTCATGCTTCTTGCCTGTGTTACAGCAAGGTGCTCCACTACAGCCAGCAGTGGGTAAGGGGTCTGGTGCCCACCTCTGTCCTTACTGCTGAGGTTTGAGTGGAATGCTTGTGTATGGTGGGCTGTAACAGAATGTGGCATCTGGCTGTGTGTCTGTGGGAGGGCTGAGGCCCTCTGATGTTGGAGCTGTTGGTTTGCTTGCTGGTAGGATGCTGCTTGGTAGTTGAGTGTTAGCTTGATTCTTCCTTCAAGTGAAGAGAGAATGAAGACCGTTCCTCAGTCAGCTGTCCTCACTTTCTGGCCTTCATGTGGATGTGCTGGTGAATTAGACTCATCTTCATACAGCCAACCAGTATTTTGCCCAATCATCCTTCTGTCCCGCTGTAACCTTTCCCTGATTTACTCTCCTGTTGCTGGCCTGTCAGTTTCTCTTCTCACCTCCTTCTCTGCAGAGTTTCTTCCACGCTCAGCACTCCTGGCAGCTCCTGACCCACTTGCAGGGCACCCACTCCACATTTGCTCCCTGCGCAGTGCTTTGCTGCATGCTGCCCTTCTTTGGGCTCGCCCTATGCGAGTGTTCCTGTGTGCCCAGAGTCCATTTTCACTTAGAAGTTTTCAGTACCTCGGGTCATTATCTGCGAAAGGGCCAGTTTGAACTGTTTGTTTGATCTCCCTCCCTTCCTCCTTAGTCACAGCTGGGTTCTGAGCTCTGCAGCCCCGATGATGTGTCAGGACAAGCCTTTCCCTCCGTACAGCCCTCCCTTCTCCTCACGGGGAAAAAAAAGCCTTTATTTCTTCTCTGGAGCGGCGCATTGGATTGTCAGCCTTGCCTGCCCCTGCCAGTCCTCCCTGGCTGGCAGCTGCAGCATCTCTTCAGCTGGCACCTTGCTTTCCAGGCTGGTCAGCTGGTTGCTCACAAACCAGGCGCGTTTATCTGTTTGTATAATGTTACACGCTGGCAGTTTAAAAGTAATTCAGCTGTTTTCTCTGTAGCTGGGCATGAGCCGGGAGGCACCCTCTTTGGGTTATTTGTTCCTAAGATAATGGGGTCACTGTTACTTTCTTGTTGTACCATGTGGTCTGCTAGTCAGAGGGCTCTTACTGTGCTAATAGCACAGCTTCAGTCATTAACATTAGCGAGCTTTAAAAATGTGGTGTTTTGTACATATTATACTAGTGGGACAAAAGTAACGGCCTGAGCTGTTTTTCTTAAATTTCCAGTCATTTTCATACTGGCAGAATGCTACAGTAATAGATTGCAAAACTTTCGAGATAAAAGGTAAACTGAGCCAAAAAAAGAATGTTTGAGAAGCACTTAATTCAGTAAAAGAAAGGGGGAAAAAAATTGAACATGCTGTGCATTCTGAGTGAGGCTCTTCACTGAGGGAAGAATTCCTTGACTGCTGTGGAGAAGCACAGGAATGAAGTACCCACTGAATTGAGTGAAGTTCACAGGAGGTATGAAGGGAAAAATGCAAGGCTTGCTCCCCCCCCACCATTTTTTGTGTGTGTGTTTTTTGGTTTTTTTTTTTAATCTAAATGTTTTTGCCAGCCTCTGACTACACTGAGTATTTTGGTTGATGAAGTTTGGAGGTGTTTTCACAAACAACTATGCTCTGACTGAAAGGAAAGCTGTCAAAAATAATGCCCACATCTGAAAATCGATGCTTGTAGGTAGCACCAAAAGAGTTACAGACAAAAGGAAGTTGTGGGAAAAGAAGCATTATCCAAATGAAATTACTCAGCATTTTTCAGACAGCACTGCACATAGTTAGATTCGCTTTTCCCATCTGTAGGTAGTCTTCCAAGGTGAGAGAAGTATCTGGCAGGAAACAGCCACAGCAAATTGTTGCGGGGAGCTCACAGTTAGGAGTTTCTACATTCCCATGAAAAACAAGACCAGACTCCATATTGATGGAGTCCTTTTAAAGGCAGCGCCCTTTTAATCAGCAAACAGGTCCTCTGCGCATCAAATAATTAAAAATAGAGCAAAGTTTTGGAACAAGGCGTCTGGCAGAAGCGTCTGTACTTCCATCTGTGCATGATTAGCAGAATGTTTCATGATATTTAAATAGCACAAGCTTTGCTCTCTTTTTTATTATTTGTTGTGCTGAAGACCTGTTTGCTTGTTAAGTGGTCTTTTTTGAATAGTTACTGGCAAGGAATCAGGAAAGTGTATGAAGGCATCTTGTACACACTGCAGATGCCAAATTGTCCCTTTTTTCCTTTCTTTTTCTTCTTCTTCTTTTTTTCTTTTTTTTTTTTTTTCTTTTTTCCAAAAAGGCACTGCCCTTACCATTTTCTTTATATCTCCTGCTTGGTTTATAACATTTCTTACAGAGCAGTTCGTTTCAACGGAAGCGTGGCGTGTATTGTGGTCATTGCCCACGGAGTAGAGTCTCATTGATACTGCTATTATTTTTGTCATAGTGTTGCTCAGAGGCAGGTTGTATTGCCACTACATGCAAGGGTACAGTTGCACTGTGCGTGGTGGTTCAGATCTGCAGCTCCTGCGAGCTGTGCTGGGAGCCGCACATCTAATCTGCTGGGCACACTACTCTGAAACCTTACCCTTCCAGCAGAGACGTAATCAGCCAAGTAACAGCTTTCCAAGTGTTTTTGCGGCCTTAAACTGGGACTCCTCCTTGCTGGCAGTCGTTCAGTGCTGGATTGTGTGCTCTTCATTTCTGGCTAGCAACAGCGCTTTGCAGTCGTAGCCACTGATTTCCCTTCTTACTTACGAGTAGCTTTTTTGTGTGCGTTTTACTGTGACCTGTCCTAGTAAGTGTGCAGTTAAAACAAGCTGCTGCCTAGATGCAAAGTGCATGGCTCTGCCTGGGGAAAAGCATGAGCATGTGGGCAGTTTATGATGGGCAAGTGCCCTGTTAGGAGCTGGCAGGGAGCTCTGATGGCTCCGAGGTCCTTTGTGAAGAGCTGGTATTCAGCCTTTGGACAATTTATGTTCTTGGATGGGCGTGGAAAATAAAAGCGTTTGTGGTGTATGCAAGTGGGGTTTGGTCTGTAGCTGAGTTCTGTTGTATTTTGCCTGTGTGCTTGAGAAGGGCTGTGGTGTGTGATGTATGAGTACTGACCTGGGTCATCTCTTAACTTCTGCTCAGGACTTGAAAAGAATTTGTGCTTACTACCAAGAACAAATCTGTTCACGTGCCAAGGCAAGTGTATCAACTTTGTGTGTTTGTACCTTAGACAAAACACTGAGAAGCTTCTGCCCCAGAGAGAGAACCTGTTGCCAGCCTCCTTGCTGGGCTCCCTTCTCTTAGCTGGTGCCTTGATTCTGATGATTGTCAAGCTTTCTCTCTCTTAGTTTGTATTAGCTTCTGCAAAGTAGAGAGCTTTGAGGTCTCATCAAGTTCACTTCAGCAGAATTACATCTCATGCAGGTGGGCAGAGTAGTTGGACATCCTGGGGGACAATGGCAGGGCCGTCTTGCATACTCTTGTCCATCTTGTTCTGTTTCTAGGCATCCGGGGAGGGAGGCCTGAGGACGAGTGAGTGGGTATGGAGAACTCTTGGAAGGGGAAGAGGAAGAAGGACTGTGCTTTACTGTGATAGCTGAGGACAACAGATGTCCCCATTCCTTCAGCTAGGTCTCTTAGAAGCATTTGCACTCGAATCTTTCTTACATCACTGCTAAAAACTGTTAATGTTGTACCCCTTAATTGAATTATTGTAGAGCTGGTTGTTGACTAAGCAGCGTGGTGGGCCTGGTACTGACATCCTTCCAGGAGCAGACAGGAGAAGGTAGACTCAGACTCCTTTGGGAAATACGTAAAGTTGTGTCGGTAGGTTGCTTGAACTAAGCCAAGTTCTGTTTTGCTCCTAGTACATGTTCTCAGAATGTATCATAATGGTTTATTTGGAACAGCTTCAGCTTATGTTGTGAATGTGAATTAATTAACATTAGTATGAATTGCATATTGTGGAATGGAATTTGTTTTTCTGTGTCTTCTGAACACTTCTACTCAGGCTACTTCAAACACTTTAAAATAATGTGTCCAGTTACAATATGCCTATGCATCTGTGGGCTAATGTAGCTGTACTTCTGGAGCCCACAGGAGACCAAATCTAAGGATGGTTTCACTGACTGGGATGGGAAGAATACTGGCTGTGATTTTAACACTACTCCTGGTCCATTTTAGAAAGCATCAAGACACACTTCTTGTGTTGGTGGACTGGGTCTTACTGTTTATTACTTCATTTATAACTCTCAATGCAGTGTAAACAGAATGATGACGAATCACAGGGCACATTATTCATTAACTGTTCAAGCCTCATTGTTGCATTCCTGGTCCCAATTATTCATGTCATGGCGTACTACATGAAAAACCTGCTAGCCCTTGATTTCCTGCTGCAGGACTGAAGCTGCCTTTTACCATTCTGCAACAGCATGGTGTAGCAGAGTGGGTAGACTGTCTTTCAGCCCAGGGTGGTGGGATCCTGCTGTCTATGTGGAAAATGAGGGCTTTATTAGTTGTTTGCAGGTCTCTGGAGGGGAGGGAGGTGGTTTGTTTCACTCAAAAACAATTCCTCTCAGCTGGCTAGAGAGGAGTATGGATAAAATCCAGCATACAAATGTCCCCAAGTAAATGGATTATAATGGAAATGTTGATGGCCAGTCAGTATAGAGATATTAGCGAGCATTTATATAACTCAAGAGTTGTTGACTACTGTAGATGTGTTGTTTTAGGCTTTATTCCCATTGGCGTCCCTCCTATTGGCTTTTGGAGGGTTGGGATCAGACCCCTTTGACTTGAATTTGTGGTGAAGTTAATTAAGACTGAAAGAAGCATGCACATTCTGAAACAGTCCTGCAGTTTCAGGGAGGAGAACAGTGGAAATAACTGACCTCTGCAATGATACTGATACTCTGTGGTATCGTCAAGCCATACAATGAAAGTAAAACTTTCCTCGAGTTATTTGGAATGTTTATTTTGACCTTTGGCTTATAAAGTTGCCTGTTAGTGGAAGGCTGGACATGTTTTTTGTGCATTCTTCCCAAAGCTGTTTTTTGACCAGGATAAAAACCCATTCTGTAATTAACCTTTCTGTACGCCTTTCTGAATGTGAGAATGGACATCTGCTATTTTCAGTTGATGTTATTATATGAAGGCTTCTCTACAGCTTTGGCAGCTTGGAAGGAGTGGCAGGTTAGTGCTTTCTCAGCTGCACTGTTCTGATGTGTGTTGCTTCTGAAGACACCTATCTGTTATAATAAAAACATTTGTAACCCAAGGTTAGATAATTACAAAAGAAAAAGATTGAACTCAGTACTGAAATGGAGGAAAAACAGGCAAAAGGAAAGCTTTGTTGTTTTGTATTTTTTTAAGAGCAGTAGAATTAATGTAAGAAAGGATTACCTTTCCATAAATACTTAAAAAATCCTTGGTGGCTTGTTATATATGAAAGTTGCTATTGGTTGTGGAATATGTATGGACCGAAGTCTGAAGCAATAAGTACTGCAAACTCAGTTGAGATTCAGATCTCAGTGGCACTCCAGAGAAGAGAATGAATGGTGGCTTTGCTAAAACAACAAAAGTCAATTTGGGAAAACGTGTGAGTACTGCTAGAAAAGCAGAACAATACATCTCTATGTAAAATTGCATAGGAGTGGTGTAAGTGCCGTTCTGTCACAGTTAGGGCTGTTGAAATAGTAAGCAGGTAGCAGAAATTTACTGTTTAATATTTCACAGATAGTAATTATTCTGAATGCTTTAAATAGTACAGGAAATGTAGTGTCACAAACTTGACATTTGAATATTAATATTGATACTGAAACAGTCTCACCACAAAGAATTGTAGGACTGCAGGAGGAAAGACAGCTTTTTCATCAGATAAAAACACAGCAGTTCTAAAGCCCTGCAGATACGCTGAAAAAAATGCCAAATGAAAACTGGGGCAAAACTGGCTTTCAGGTTGGGGCAGTCTATCTTCAGTTTGGGGAGTAGCCCTCAGAGGTAAGCTGAGAGTTGGTAGCAGAGGAATCGGGTGTTTTTCTTTGTTTTTTTTTTCTTTGTTTTTTTCTTTTTTCTGTTGTAATTTCCCCATCACCCCTGCTGTTTGATGAAGACTTTCTCAAAATGGTCGATGGCATGGACCTACTGAGTGGATTGGGGCTGCTGGTACAGATCCACAAATGCGGCTGGGTGCAGAAAGATTCAAGAAGATGTACTGCCTTCACTGTCCAGTCTCAGATTCACTTGAAATATGTTACGAGTTATGTTCTGTAGCAGCCAGATTAGGCTACAGAGATTTGGCTATTGAGGTCAGATTTGGCTAGGGAGGTCTTTCTTTTCTAAGAACAAAGTAGGGCTGGCTTTGTCTTCTTCTCTGTCTCTTTTCTTTTAACAAGGGCCGACTTTCTCTTTTCCTTTCCTTTCTTTTCTTTTTTTCTTTCTTTTTTGTTTTAAATAAACAAACATGCTGTCCTTGTGTCTGTGTGCAGATGAGTGCGTTTGCACATCCTCTTACTTCAAAGTCCATTACAGCTTAACTTCTTCTTGTGAAAATATGTGGTGCTATCAGAGGCAGTACAGTGTTTGAAGTGAAAATACACAGTAAGGGGCAGCCTTCATACACGAGGAGGCCCAAGGACCATTGCCTCTTTGCAGTCACAAATTAGCAAACTTCCTCCAAAGGGGATGCAAAAATAAAGGTTGAGACTGGTGAAAAATCCCTGCTGATCCTGTGCATTGCAGACAGAACAAGCCAGCAAGAGCCGAGCCTGCACAAGGAACCATAATATTCCTATTTATGTTCTGTCTTTCTGTGTAGTGCAGTGTTGTTATGGACGGTGCTCTACCGTTGATAAAGCTCTGATAGCTCTTGCCAATTCTGTTGTTACAGGTAATGACTTACCAAGTTGTCTCCATAGGTACTTTTGCAAGCAATACTGCTTTCCAAAATTCCCTGTCATGGAGTATGTAGGGCATGTTTTTGGCCTTACTCTGCTGGTGTAGGTTGGCCCAATTTGCAGCTGGCTGTTCGGCTGTGTGCGTGCAAGCTAGTTAATGGAGTTTTCTTTCTGCAGGCAGGAAGGAAAAGTTTGTCGGCCTCCTTTCTGAAAGTGCTTTGGTATTTGTGACTTATTTTTCCCTTCAAATAAATGTATATCTTGCGCTTTTAGACTCTTGTTTTCGGATATGATGAATGGTAACTTTTATCTTTAGAATATGCAAATGTAATTTTAGCATACTTCTGCACTGTATCATACTCCTCCCCACACAAACTGCTTACCAGACTATTCAGAAAGATAGGTATGTATTCAAAAAAACATCATCATCAACAACAAAAACACCAAAAAAGCCACCAAACCCAAATATAATCTATCTTCTGAAATGTTTACGTGCTCTGAGGTACTTCAGCATATTTACACTAAAGATGCACCATTTGGTATTTTCAAGTGTAAGCAGTCTCATTTTTGCTAGCTGATGCCAGTGGCTTTTAACTTGCCCCAGTTGTTAACAGTAACAGGGACAATCTTACCTCTGTGAAGGAGATCTGGGAAAAGTAGTTACTAATACATGGAGATCTTACTCTCTAGGAGTGTACCGTTTGTGAGTTGATGGCAACATATACAGAGCGGATACAAAACGTTGCTCTGGAAGTGTTCCAGTTTGTTAATATTTTGAAGTCATTTTGCACGGGTATGGATGCAGATGGTTGTGTGGGGAGCCTCCAGAGCAAGAAGGGAGCTGAAGGGGAATCTCCCATACACGAGGTTAGGTCTTAACCAGTAACTTTATTTTGTAGCCAGCTATCCACATGTCTATCCACTCTGTTCTAAATGAGAGCCTAGCAAACAAAGGAGATTTTGTCCTATTACAAGATGGGTTGCTGTTGCAGGTGATTATATAGATAGATGTGTTTTACTGTTCTACTGCCTGTTCCTAATAGCAAGATTGAGAAAGGCATCTAGATTTTGAACACAGCCTAAATGGGAGTGATCGTACCCAAATACTTTTTTTTACGTTCTATACTTGCTCTATTTATTTGACTGTTTCTCTAAGTATCACCTACATCTAATGGCAATGGCGAGACAGTAGGTTAAATGAATCTTTCTTTTTTTTTTTTTTAACCTAGTATAGCCGGTATTAAGGACCCAGAAGTTGTTAGGATAACATTAATCTTCTGACTTACAGCCTGAATGTACTCCCTGATATTGGTGCGAGTTAATGGAATTAGGATCAGACCTTTAAAGAAAAATAATAATAAAAACCTTAAACCCCTGACTGGAGTATCTTAAGAGCTGACCAAGTTAAAAATGTGAATGAATAATTGTGACAATATACCTAATCTTCAGCTAATGTTCATGGTGAAAGGAATTATCTTCTGTGGAGCTGTGAGTGGTCAGTGTGTTATAGTGCATCAGGGCCCTGTTAATCCATAGACTACTGACAGAGAATATGGTAGCAGCATTAAAGCATGCCATAGACAGCATGCTTTTATCTTTGCATTGTTGCTTAAAAGTGCATTCTGATGTGTCATTGGGGATATATGTAGTCTTGGAAAACTGTTCCCACTGTGGTATTTGTGTGCAATATGGTACGTGGCCAGGATGTACACTAGATATTCAAATCATGCATGCTGCAGAATTTGTGAATTTCCATTTTAAAATACTTGTCATTTCTGGAAATACCCTGAGGTGTAACTGTCCACAACTTCCCTTTACTAGGTAATTATTAAATATTTGCTTTCAAAGCTGGCAAAGCTGAGTCATTAGCCAGCTGGGGAGTAGGTATCTCAGCTAGTGATTTTCAAGCCTTGCAGTCAAGACTAACTCTGCAAGTTTTCTTCCTATATTACTGTCTCATTCCTTATGCATGTGAAGCAGCGAAGTGAGTTAGCCCAGAGTCCTGCTGCCTGGGGTGTGCTCACTGCCTGCCTGCCTGCCCTGGGCAGTGAGAGAGGGCTGGGTGCTGCATCAGAGCCTCCTTTCATGGAGTCTGGAGAAGTTTCAGCTATTATGTATCTGAACCTTCAGGAGCAGATGTTGAATTGTGGATGGAGGTCTACCTGTCTGTCCTGAAGGGCACTTAGGAGACCAGACCGTAGGTTATTGCAGCGTTAGGGGCCTCCTGCTTGAAACTGTGAAAGCTGGGGCCTTGCCTAATGTTGACGTCTTGTTTTTGAGGAACTGGGAGCTGCCTGGAGTTGGGCAGCCAGGTTTGCATTTTTCTTGCCCGCTCCTGCCCCCTCTTTGCAGTTGAATTTCAGTGGGGCAGGTTTATTTCATGTGTGGTGCACAAACTTCTGTGGGATTTTTGTGTGATAGAGCCTTAGTGAAACAAATGCATTTGTTATACCTGTATCTTGCAGGTGTCGATAAAACTGTCTCAGGCAAGACCCACCACAGTTGGAGCATGAAGGCAAGTTGCGCCGTGTTTACACACAGAGCCTTCAAGCCCTCAAGTACCACTGACTGCCAGGTCTCACTTGTGCAGCGGGGGTCATCTTGGTGACAGGGCCACGCTGGCCCAATGTTCCCTGAAGGCCTGGCACCAGAGAGGTGTTCCACTCGCTCCTGGTTGCAGAGCTCCTGGCTGGGCAAAAGTACCTGTGCTGCCCTTCCTTAGTGCTGCTCCCTGGGGAAAACGTTCATCATCACAGTCCTGGCTGGAGGGCGTGTGCTGTAAAGCCTCGCTGGTTACCTTGGTTAATCAGTTTGTAAAGCAGCTGTGGTTTCCAGGTCATGCTCTGTGGTGGTGATAGTGACCAGCGGCTGTGGTCTGAGCACCCTCTGACTGAGAGCTGCTTCTCCAGAGCAGCATCTCTCTCAGGAAAGCATGCTGGCCCTTGCCTTCATGGAGAGATTCATCATTAACTCCTTTTTTCATGTCATTTCTCCTGCTTCCTTCATGTCCATTTTCAGCAGACTGACATCTTCGTTTTTCTCCATGAATACAGGTGCAGGTTTTTTTTTTTGATATCCAGAATTCACTGTTGTTCCAATAAAGGAATCTATTCAAGTGACATAAAAAACGTGGTACGATAGCTTGGTGAATTTATTCTAAAATTAATCTTTATAAGGCAATGACTTCTGTAAAGTTAACGAGCATGCTGTTAGTGCTGGTGTAGTTATGGCTGTTTTCACAGTACTCAAAGAGTTTGCTTGGAAAAATCATCTTTCTGAGTGAAATGCTTTCTGCTTGTTTTCATGGTGAAGGGGAATAAACTACTGCTGTCAGTGTGAGTGGGAATCTTTCCCTTCATATGACTTTTTAATGCATAATCATAAACTCCACTGGCCATTTTTTAGATGCTGAAGTGTGGAACTGAAAAACCCTGTCTTTCATTATTTAGTTACTATGCAAATAATCTTTTTTTTTTTTTCCTTTTCCTTTTTTTGCATTCTGTCTGAAAGCTTTTTCAGAATTCCACTGCACTCCCTGTAGATGGGCACACAACAGAGGTCTTGAAAGTTTGGTGTAGTAGAATGTACATCATCTGTTGCTTCATCACAAATTCACAGCAGCCCGCTGGCACGATAATGTGTAGTGAGCTGTGGAGTTTTGCGTAATAACTGGAAATGTCAGACTGGCAAGACGGTGGAAAGTGCTCTTCAGTAGCAGGCTTGAGGTGCAGAACAGCACTGTGCAGCGTAGGGGAGTAAGGCATTTCTCTGATGGGAGTGGAGTTTGCAGGTAAGGCTTTCAGTATTGCAGAATTCATGTTGGACCCATGAATGACCATCACCAGGATTGTAGGAGTACTGTCTGCATGGTCTGGAGCACCTGGAGAGAAATGGAGCAAGGTGTGGCTCCTTCCCCTTGCCCTCAGCAGCAGTGATGCACGGCGGTAGAGAAAGGGCAGCAGGTAGAAGAGCTGCTGCTCCTGGCTGCCTTCCCCTGATGCTTTTGGGGGTCCTGCCCACGCGTGGTGGCAGGGAGGTGCCCCCCAGGACCTCGCTTAGGCAATGTTCTTCATTCTAGGGGCACCTAGGACTTGTGGAACCTTACTGGAGTTCATAGTGAACTCTATAATTAACATGTTTTTAACTTGTATGGTACCAGGAGGCTGTTTCTGCTTTGCATAGCTTACTAGAAAAGATATTTTTAATTTCCTGCATGAGCACCTTGTACAGAAGAACATGTGCTGTGGCTTTTGTCAGGAGACAGCATGAACTGCGTTTTCCAATGTAAGGATCGGCAAGCGTGCAGTCTGCATCAAAATGCTTTTCCCAAGCATCCAGCCAGGGGAAAGTAGTGCTGAATGTGAAGGATGCTTGTACCCTTGCTGAGGGAAAATGCCCACTCTTGTTCCCACTGGAGTCAGAGGAGCTTGTCGTTGAGTTTATTTGTAGTTTAACTGGGGGCGTGATCCGAGAAGCCATCCAGCATGAAGGATGTAAAATAGGAATGAATGGGAAGAGCCTTAAGTGAAATGAGGGAAGCAGTAGTCTAGGAGAAGGAGAGAGTCTGATAAAATCAGACAGTAAAACATACGCATAAAACTGCAGAACTTACTTTGGAGAGTAGCTCTGTGCTTACAAGCTTGGCACAGCTTTAATTTTGACTTTGTGTGCTTGCTTCGGGCTTCCGTCTGCAGAGAAGATCCTACGTCCTGCAGTGCTTGAGTCTGTGGTGCTCTGGGTCAGACCAGAGCTTGCAGAGCCAGGGAGGACCTTCATGTCTTCATGTGCCTTCCCTGTAGAATTCACTGCCCTGGGGTGGCTGTGCTTGACCAGCATTCCAGATCAGTAGTGCATCAGAAATATTATAGGCTATTAAATGCACTGTTAGAGTGTTTGGCTGGACTAACTGTTGCTTTTAACAGAGCTGAGATTTGAGATCTTTGGGTCTGATGGGGTTTGGAGGTAAACTTTGCTCATTTGGTTTTTGAAGAAGGAAGTGCTTTGGTGCTTTGAAGGGAGAAAAAAATGAAGGCAGTACTGCATGTCTCTTCCTTAAATCAAAGTTTGCTGTTTGAAATGGGAACAACTCAGCAGAACAGTTTAAGTAAACATTGCCATAACTGCTTATCTGAGACACTGGCATCCTCTCTTTTTGCTGTGCTGCTTTCTTGTGGTGTCCTGGAGTCTCCCATTTGTGTGTCTGTTCTCACAGCACCACTGTTATAGGTGTATGTGTCTATGTCCATTTGCTAGTTGCTGCCCAGTGTTGAGACTTTGGCTAGGAGCCTGCTCTAGCACTGTAGGTTTTCTGGATCCCCTCTGTGGCTGAGATTTTTCTCTTGGCTGAAAGGTCCTTCCACCCCCTGTTTTCTCTCTGCCAGGCACAGCATCTTCATTTGTTATGGGGAAAAAAACAGATGCGACCGTTCCTGAGTCATTTCAAGGTAGTATTTAGCAGAGAAGGTAAAATCAGGGCCAAGACAGCAAGTGCCTGATGCTGTCCAGGTGGAGCCTATGAGGAGTGTCAGTGAGCGTAGTATAAATGCCAGGAGAACTGTGGAAAGTCACGTGTGTGGGTGAGAGGTGAGGAATTAGGTGCTGTCCTCTACTGCCAGTGCCTGGGCATAGGATTGTATTTTTCACTGGGTAGAAAAACTGCACCATATTGCACAAATGGCTTATTTAAAGCCTGAGTGTTTTTGCCTGTGTTAAAGCACTGGGTTTCTTATCCACAGAGCGCTGATCCATGTAAGTAACTTTTGTGCACTTAAGTGGGTAAGAGGAATAAAATCAATTAGGGAAGGAAAGGAGAAGGCTCTGCCTCTCTGCCAGTTCTGTGATGCTTCAGGTAGTGCTGCATTAGGACATGGCTGATGATCTCAGGTGCATTTTAGTCATTAAAAAAAAGCAAGAAAACCAACTACTCCTTGTTGAACTGGTATTCAAAATAAAAAAGTTATTACACATAGAAATCTATGTATGTTCTACTGCCTTTGTCAATCTAGCACACAGAAAGAGCTTCTCCACTGTTTGGATCTGCTCTTCTTTCATAATGGGCTGCAACTTGTTTACTAATGCTTGAAAGCATGTACACATCAAATAAATCTCTGGTATTTGGGCCATAGTGTACCAGCATTTTGCAAAGGGAAGATTAACCACACACTATATTAAGCTGTGATCCACTTTACTCTTGATTCCTAGCTACAGTAAATCAGTCAAACCATCAAAGAACAACATTAGTGGAAGGGTTCCTCAGACAATAGACTTATTTCCATATTTATTTGCATTATTGTTAAGAAAAGGGCATTCAGAAGAGCTAATCTCTGTGGGACTCAGGCTATTATAAATTAGTCGAAGTGAGTTTTTGGGTGCAGAAAGCCAGCAACAGAATGAAATACCGCGGAGCTGCATGATATAGTGTGCATTATATTGCTGCAACAACTGAGACACAATACACTCGTTTTGACAGCCGGTGCTGTTAATAGATAGTCTTTAACAAGCATTATATTGGCAGATCTTACACAGACTGAATTTGCAACTGTGACTCAAAAGACTTCCCTAGCGTGAAGCATCTTTATTGCATATCATTTTAGCTCTTTCCTGTTTTTACTCTGCTCTCTTTCAGTGAAAAGGTCAAGAAAAGCAGTAGCTCAGTGGCTGAGTTTTTCAGAAGTGCTTTACAGCAGGGAAAGTGGGGAAACCTCTTAAAGTGGTATCTTATTCAGTAAGTTAGGCCTTTTGTTCTTTCTCCCTCTTTAGTTGTTGAATTTTATCCATCAAATTGATTAGAGTGACTTCTGAGGCAGCTCCAGGCTGGTGCAGAGCTCCTCCTGCCCCCTGCAGCTCTCCCCATCTCCCATAGAAGCAGCCTTTGCTCTGAGAAACCTGTCAGCCCACCTTGCTAGATGTTCTGATATTGAATTGACTCTGTGTTTTCATGACATGACCGTCCATCTGCACTGTCCAAGGTTAGGTTTCCATACTCAGAGAATTATCGCGTAGTTTGCTCGTGCCTCTTCCTTCACTTTCCCTGCATGTCTGTGTGCATGCACCCACACACTTGAATAGTGCCCTCCCTTCTTCACTGCACCATAACTCATTGCACTCTGAAGGCTGCCTTCTGCATCAGTGAGAGATTTTCAGCGCCCTGGAGGGAAGCTTTTGGGCCCTCCCTAAAGCAGTGGATGCGTATGTTTGATTTCACTTACCCCATCAGTGTTGGGAATTAAAAAACCAGACAGCTGTAGCCTTTATAGTAGCAGAAGTGGAGAAACAGGAATGTTTCCTTGATGTAGAAGAAGCCTTAGGGAGGGCTCTAAAGTGAAGGTCAGGGCCTTAAAAACTAAAGTGCTGCATATTCAAATTTAATTTATAACATTAAATTAGAACAGCTTCTAAGTGCAACCAGCTTCAAGGATGCAAAGTATTGCCTGAGGAGGCTGGAAGGACTTCTGGCTGGCCAGCAATTCCTGCTATTGGGCATGATGGTACTTACCATAACGTTCTTGCACACCTGATAACTGCTGCGTTTTTTGCAGGTATGAGTTTCTTTTCTCACATCTTTTCACGCCTCATTTGCTAACTCTTCCATTCCGCAAAGTGGCAGGATGATGACAGGCAACTCCCTCTGCCTTTTGTGTTACAACTAATCCTTGGGGTTCTTTCTAATGTGTCTCCAGAAATGTGTATTCAGCTTAGGCTAAAAGCTGACTTGATTTGTAATACTAAAATGTGGACAGTGCAGATAGCTTTCTGAGTGTTCCCTTTCTCTCTCAGAAATAAATCATTGTAAAGGTGTACGTGAATGCTCCCACAGTTTTAAGCTCTCTGTCACATTAAAAACATTTTTAAAATACAGATGTGCTTTGGCACAGGCTTAAATACTTTGCTGAATCCCTGCGTTTGGCTTCTGTTAGCACATTTGGAATTTGACAAGTAACTATTATATGACCATTCAGTTAACAGGTTGTGGTATTTGAATTATCTGACTTGTGCTTTTCTTGCTTTGGAATGATTGACAGATTTTTATTTTGATTTCAGATTATGTGGCTTGTTTTACTTCAGTGTTCTTTTACTTAATGTACGATTTAATTAAAACTTGGTTACAGTGATTGATAGTTGCTTTATTTGATACCTGTTTATAGACATTTTATTCATTGCTTTTTCCGTGTGCCGATATTTGTCAGAAGAAAATGATATTATTTCTTTTGTCAATGGAAATGAAGTTGTAAATTACCGTGATTTTGGGATACATTGCTGGTATGAGCAAACAGTATTCTCTTGGTGAGTTTTCCACTGTGGAAACCTGGGCTACGTGTAATACATGCTAGAAAAGACCTCTGTTCTTCTGAAGAACAGCACTGTGTGGCCTCAGCCCCGCGTACCTTGGTGCAGCCACCTGCTAGCTTCTTCCCAGATGGTCTGTGGGCGGCAGCACGAGGTCCTGAGCCAGGGGTACCCCCAGCCACCAAAGGTGAAGATGAAAGCAATGGAGATGTGCGACTCGATAGTTTACTGACAACTACAAAAGAGTTCAGCAAAACTGCGACTGAGAGCTAGCTGTGGGAGGAGGGAGGATGTGTTCTTCCCCGCTAAAATCGTAGCATTCACATTCTTGGCAGCGTCGTGGAGCTTGGCTATAACTTCTGGTTTACAGTTTAGAAATATACTAAATAGCATATAATGTTTAATTCCGGGTTGCGTTACGCAACGGAAGGCGATTGCCTCAGTGCAGCACATCTGCGTTGTGAGGGGAAGCTCTCCTGGGAAACAAGCACATCTTCCGCTGAAGTCAGAGCGAGGCGTGGGCCGGGCATTGCTATTTTGGCAAGCTGGGAGTCAGAGCTGGAAAGCTGCCTCACCTTTCGCTTTCCATGGAACTTACCCTTTCTCCGTCTTTCAGGCACCAGCTGCTGCCCACTTGTTCTGGTTCTGGGGATGCTTTTAGTGGTCGATGAAACCATCGGTCTGGGCTCTGGGAGTTGTGATCTTTGCTGCATAGTGTGTTTGTGGTTCATGAGCAGGGGAGGTTGTCAGGGAGAGGTAAGGAATGTAATCTAAAAAACATCTGGAAGACCTAAGAGAATGTTTAAGGGGAAAAAAAACCAACCCACCTCTGTTATTGAACCTCTGATAAGTCAGCAGTGGTCAATGATAGGTGCAGAATTCCTGTCATTTTTACACTGGATCTCAGTTCACTACTTCTAAGCCTCTCTCTTGCTGGAAGCAAGAACTCAGGCTCAGCTGAAGCTCCTCCTGCCATCCTAAAGCGGAGTTATCAGTGCCCCTTTTCCTCTTATTATCAGCATGCTTTATATTTTCATGGCAGTAGTTAGCACAGACTTTCCAGTGGTGCCTGTGGCAGTGTAATTGGTCTTCTCTGTCTGACCGAAATGAGATTATTCTGTCTTTAGTGGGGCACACTTTGGCTGCTTTCTAACACGGCTCTCTTTCAGGCAGGCTGGGGGCTCAGTTGGGCAGGTTGTTATGTGGGTGCAGAGAGTTTTACCATGCACTACTCAAAGTGGTTGTTCATGGTTTACTGTTAAATTGCAAGTCTGTCGTGAGTGAGATTCCTGAGGGATCTGTCCTGGCTGTGGTAATACTCATTGTTTTCATTATTGAAATGGCTGTCGGAGCAGCGAGAGCAGTTATTAAATTTACATAGGGTAAGAAGTGTGGAGAGGGGTGCAGGTTCGTAGGATAGAAAACTACAGCAAAACTGAAGTTCAGACTGGCCCTAACTAACTGGAGGAGTGGTTTTGTGGGGAAAAATTATAGGGAACAAACCTATAAGCACCGTGTATAGGTGGGGAAGTGCCCACACGTGGCACGGGATGGGGAATGGCTGACAGTGGTCCTGCAGCAGGAGGCCTGTGGGCTGGAGTGGGGCTGTGCTGCAGGCAGATTGGCCTGGTTTAGTTCAATAGGGTGTTAAAAAATCACAGCTGGCTTCCAGACTACCAGAAGAAACCAGCCTGCAGTGTGTCCTGCTCTCCTTTCCCCCGGGAGCTGTGCTGAGCTGGTGGCTTTGCCCTCCCTCCCCTGCATGCCTGGGCTCCCACCCTGCTGCTGGCATCCCTGCCTTGGCATGGGAAAGAGGCCCGGCTTGGCTGCTCCCAAACCTGATCTGTGCTTGCAGAACAGCGTGGCTGTGAGTAAAGGGATTGCAGAGTGAGCTTTTCCGCAAAACAATCATTGTTCTGGGATATGTTGAGAAAATATCTGAAATACCCCATCCGCTGGGCTTGGAAGTGGCTCAGCACCCAGCTTGGGGTACAGCACAGTGAGGAGCCAGCTGGATGGCGTCCAGAGAAAAGGCAGTGAAAGCGATCAAAGGTTTGGGAAACACCACCTGGGAAGGAAGATGAAAGAATTGGGATTGTTTAGTCTACAAGGAAGAAGGCCAATAAGAGGCATGAGAGCAGTGTGCAAGTATGCGGACGGCTGCGGCGGGGAGGGAGGAAGGGGAGAGACTGAACTGCTGGGGCTAGGATGAGAGGAAATGGCCTTCATCTGAAGGTGGCAAGTTGTAGGGAAACATGTAAGAAAGCTCTCAAGCAGTAAGGGTATTTTGGTGCTGCAGTCATTTGCCTTTGAGAAGGCTGTGGAAGCATCATCACGGGAGGGTTTTTTTATAAGACAGACAAACCTCCTCCAGGAGTATTTTGGGCACTGCCTTGGGGAAGGAGGTGGAATACATGCGTCTGAAGGTCGTTTCCTTGGGAATCATGAATAACATTTTTTGTGCGTGTGCGATCCTGTGAACTTAGGTAAACTGCAATAACAACAAATAACTCAAAAGATAGTGGCAATTCATTATTGCAACACATCAGTGGTAAATAGACAGCTGATTTATGCACAAAAAGTGATGATGATATTATCCTTCTGCTCTCTGTTCTAGTTGAAAAAAAATTCTGTGAGTAAGCTAATTTTACTGGAACGTTTCAAAAGGCTGTTCCTGTAAATACATTGCTCGTATACAGAAATAGAGGAAGTGATGTTGCTTGGCTCTGCTCGCTGAAATATTGTGCAAACGCAATCAGTACCCGCTAATGCACGGCGTGGCCGTAGTAAAGCCAGCGGCACTCCGTGAGGCACAGCGCTTTTACACTACAGCATGACGCTGTGTTTTCCAGCTAGATGTTTGTATGCTTGTGCATTTGCTTGACGTGGAGTTGGGGAGCAGGCTGAGCAGAATCAGGCTTTAATTACCTCATTGCTATCTGTGTATGAGCTGTTCGTCGTTGTCTTGTTACAAGTGCATGAGACAGCAATTGAAGAGCAAACCTCAAACTCACCCGTTGCTGCTGGGAGAAAAGGCTTTGGCAGCTTCTGTAGCTACTGGGAACGCATCTCCCCATGCATTTGGTGTTCAGGGGTGGAGTGCGGATGGAGGAGGTGCTCTGTGGCGTGGTGTGACTAAAGGACTGTCTGATGGTTTCCCTGCGTAGCCACTCCTCCTTTCATTCTCTTGGGAGGATCACCTTAGGGACTTTGCCAGTTTTTACAGGTCTCTTGAGGCCTTCTAGCTGAGTTTCTGCTGCAGAAGAAAAATGGGGGTGTTTTTTTTTTTTTTTTTTTTTAATTTTTATTTTTATTGAAAAATGGTATTGTCCCACCAGTCCCCAGATTGCTGGGCAGTGCTGGGAGCAGGAGATATGTGCTGGTAAGAGCAAACTGAGTGGTAGAGGTGCTGCAGGACACCTGTAGGAGTGCCATGACACCATACAGCCCTTCTGTGCGATGCGGGTGACGGAGCTCTGGCACTGAGGCTGTAGGGTCTCCTCCTTGGAGATCTCCAGAAGCTGCCTGGACGTGGCTCTGGGCATCCTGCTCCAGATGGCTCTGCTTGGGCACAGCTGGGGCCGGGAGGGAGCAGAGGACCCTTGCAGCCTCACTCATCCTGCAGCTGTGTGAAACTCCTGAGAAGGTGGGACTGGGTAGTTTGAGTCTGGTTCTCTGCGCTGTTCCCAGCTTTGCAGCACCAAGGGCTATTTTGTCGCTGGCAGCACTGACAGAGGACGGCACGGAGTTACTGTACGTCCAGCATGGATTTAGTGAGGCTTATTGTAATCCTGGCAGGATCCACTCTAACCCGGAGCAGTCAGACATCACCACGTTGATGTCCAGAGCCGTGCAGCTCCGGCCATGTGGTGCTGTGCCTACTCTGAGAAAACCGCTGCTGCAGCAGTCCTCGTGTTTCTGTATCTGGAAGAACTGCCCCAAGCACTCGAGAGCTGTGCAAAATCTTCCTTCTTCTGGTCTGCTGCTGCTCAGATCTGTGTTCTGATCTAGTGTGGTAACAGGATGAGGGCATGCATTCACACGTGCACGTACGTGCATGTATTTTAGCCTCTCGCCTTTTTACCATTTGAAATACCACCATGCGTTTTGTCTCTGTGCCAGCGTATCTGCCATGCATCAGTGAACTAACATTCTTCATGATCTTTAGTGTCCCATCTCATGAGAAATGAATCAGCACTGCTCCTGCTGGGAAGGGTTATTCAGGGGGATTAAAGTTGCTGATTTCAATCGTGACTAAAATCAGCGAGCAGGAAACCTTTACTAAAACGGTCAGTCTCTAAATCATGATTTGCATTTACTCTTTTTAGGCACTGTATTTAAGGAAAAGAATGCTTTCAGTACTTCTGGTAATTTCATGTCTTTTTTCATCTCAGACAACAATTTCTGCATGTTTCACCATTAATAAAGCCCAACATGTATTTCTGGGGGAGCTTCTGAATTTTCAGCTTCTCTTTATAATCAGCGATGGAGTTTGCTGTTTAATAGATTACATTTTTGTATGTGACTTATATCAAGCTACATACAAGTGAAAACAGACTTTCAGCAAAAACTCACAAAAAGGAGATTATGAAACATTTGGCAGATAACCAAACGTTTCCTTAAATTAGGATCTGGGAAACAGGAGGAAAAGAAAAAAACAGACTTGTTTCACACTAAAATTAAGTCACTGCAATTAAGTGTAGTTATTAAGTCAAACTTTTTTTTTTTTTGTAATGATGATCTGAAAGAGTTTTGTGAATTGTAGATCCTGATCTCTTTCTCACTGCTTTTGTTAAGAAGTTATTTTTGCTCCTGTTTCCTTTTACATCTTTCTCTTACTTGAGCTAAGTGTTAAGCTTGGCCTGTTGAACACACTGGAGTAAATAAGATTCTCAGTATGGCCTTGAAGAAGAAAGGCTGCAGCTCCTGAAAGCTGATGTAAGATGTTGGTTGTACCTGGTTTAACAAGTATAGTCAATAGCTTCAGTCGGTTCCAGATGTACTTTTCTTCAAGACTTCAGCAGCAAGCACCTAACTTCCTGAATGTTGCTGTCAAGAGAAACTGAATTTGAATCGTTTCAATAGATACAGCATCTGAATGTGGTATGGACTGCCGTAATCTGATAATGAAATGTGCCTGTTAGTTTTTACATTTATAAACATGTTTTTATAAAACAAACCCTACCTACCATGTGCACATGCTTGTGCATGTGTATAGGGATGAGTGTAATGTATGTGAGCTAGCACCCATTCCTCCCAGGAGGGCATGAGGCTCCTCCTGCCCTGCGCTCAAACCTTGGCCTGCTCCTGGGCAACCAGCCTTGGTGTGTGATAGATGCACTTTGAAGCACAAACCTGCTGGAATGTGGGTCTTTGGGGGTACCCTTTGAGCCCCCTTTTCTTAATCTAAGGAAGTGATTCATTTCCAGTTCCCAGTTGTGTTCTTGGATCTCGTGAAAGTGACTTTGTATTTCAAGTTCATGTAGTTGTGAACTGGCAAATGAGACTGAGTGCTTAGAGGTCTTAGAAATGAAGTTAGATATTTTGTCTTCTGATGTGCTGCAGCTACATAATCTCTCCTGGAAAAAGGCCAGCAGAATGCTGCTTACTGCTTTACGCCCCTGTCTCTTCAGGACTGCAGAGATGGCTGTGGGTCGCATGGAGGGCAGCAAGTTCACAGACACGTGTGGGTCATGTGAGATAACACTGATCTCTGCTGGACTCTGGTGCTTTTCTTCTGAGAGAGCTTCACAAACATCAGCTGAACGCAAAGATACAAGGCGGGCTCAGTGTTGTCCTTCACTGTGTGCATGAACTGGCAGTTCTTGGAAACTGGGGAAGGAATTAAGGATGAGACAAATCTTCAGAGAAGCGCTCAGGCTGAAGATAGGGTGATTTTTCCTTTTCCATCTCTTTCAGCCATGACTTCCTCTGCTCTGGTGTTGCTGCTGATCACAGTTCACCCAGGGTAGGAATTACTGCTCCTGGCACACAGTGTGCTGTTTAAGCAACACGAACCCTGTGCTCTATCGCTTGTACCTTTGCCTTCTGCTCTCCTAGCTCGACTCCTGTCTGTCCTCAGCCACCTTTGCTGTGGGGTGTCACCCCTGCCAGGCTGTGTCTCGCATCTTGGGTTGAATGGCTGAGTGATTTGATGGCTGCTTTTAAAAGCCAATGCACGTAAATGCTTATATTACCAGTGCAATGTGGCCGAGTGACATATGAACCCTTTTTGCAGAGCTATCAGTAATTGTCATTAATTTGTTCTGAGGAGTTACATAGGTGCAGCACTTATCTGGACCTTGCTGAGCCTGCGCCCGAGCTGTGATGGCAATTTGTCAGTAATTCCCATCAGGTTAGCAAGCACTCTGTGCCCACACACAAATGGTGCAGTGTGTTTCAGGGATCGCCTGCAGAGCACAGAAATGCATCCTCCAAGAAAATCAAAGACCCCACTAAGTGCAAAAAGCAGTGGCTAAATGAGCGCGGAGTTGTTTTTGGATGGCCAGACCTCTCAAGGTGTAACTGGAAGGGCTGAGACTGTGCAAGAAAAGTCACACGTCTGCTTTCAGACACTCGGCACATTTCTCTCTTCTAAGCCGTGGAAGCACTGACGTGTGCTTTGTCCAGCTGTGAGGTGGGACAGTGCATGGATTTGGGGCTGCAGCCTGGTTCACAGCAGCGACTGGGTCTGCAGGCATCAGGGCTGCACAGAGCAGGAGCCTGCTGCCATTGGGTACAGGGAGTGAGTCCTCAGCAGGCAGGCCAGAAAATGGAAGTAGCAGCTAGCAAAGCCTCTTGACGAGACTAAAACCGACAGGAAATGAAAACTAACTTTGCCGTTTCTCTTACACGCTGACCGCCCTCCCCCTTTGCTGATACTTGCCCTGTCCTTAGGAGAGCAATTCCTTGGCCTCCTCCTCCACATGGGCGCGCTCAGCCTACAAAAGCACATGGCTGCAATGCAGAGCCAGACCCTGCCATGGCTGGGGTGGGCAGGCATCAGCTCTTGTCCGGCTTGGCTTTAGACATACTGTGACTGTCATTGCCACTGTGAGGCTGTGTCTGAAAGCAGGGACGTGTGTAAAGAAGGAAAGTGCAGTGCTTTCCTGTCTCTCTCTCTCTGTCTCTCTCTCTCTCTCTCTCTCTCTCTCTCTGCCTGTTAATCTGTTACAACAGAGCTGTTGCTGTGCAGGGTGTGTGAGGCTCTGCAGCTGCTCCTCCTCGATGTACCTGCCAATTTCTGACACCTATAAATAGGGATGTTTTGAGATGGGAGGGAGTAGACACACCTTCTGACTCCATTGAAATACTTGGGCACAACGTGCTGATTTTGTCACGACAGGCTGGAAAAAATGAAATACGGATAATCTATTTTGCCAGAATGTATGAGCTCTCCCAGATAGAAGCAGCTGCCACATGTATGTGACTGAAGCAGATTTGCTTAGATTCATGCTAGCCATGCTACGAGCTGCACTAAAAGGATATGAAGCAAGTCGTCTCTCATCACCCTCAAATACGTACCTTTTGCCAAGGTTTGTTTCTTAGAAATTAGATGAACCTGGTGAAGCAGGATCCTGTACCTAAAAATAGAGCATTTTCCTTTCCATCTTACTCCTTGCAGGCAGGGTATAAATTTACCTCAGCCAAGAAGCAAGATGAAAGGTGCCGTGAGCTCCTGCTGACTCTGTCCTCATGTGAGCTGCTGACAGAAGGCCCTCGTCTTTTCTGACGGGACTCAAAGCGAAGAACCGCTACTGCAAGCTGTGGTCAGGGTGGCAAGTTGCATTTTTGCACCTGATTTGAGGTCAGCTATGATCGCATGGCTTCTTCTACCCAAGGACACGATGCCTGGTCTCTTGGGGTTAAATGCTTTGCAGGGTTTGCAATCCTGTACAGAGAGACAGAGCTTTAAGCCCGGAAGCTTCTCAAGGCGTAGACGAGCCATGCTGCTGTGGCTGCCTGCTGGCCAGTGAAGCACAAAGCACTGGGAAGGCAGTGAGAGCGGCAGCAGCAGAAGAGCTGGCCACTGGCCAGCCTGAATGCCACGATCTCGCTGACAGCTTCCTTCCCTCCTTCCCTTCCTCCCCACCCTGCTGTCTGAGCCAGGCTGGAGCTGTCCCAGGGCACTCGCTCGGGTTTGTGTGTGTGTGCGTGTGTGTGTGCGTTGCTTTGCTTTTCTATGCCTTTTTGCACGTGGATCTGTCTGCACCTGTCTGCCAGCTGCTTTCCTAACCTTGGCGCGCAGGCTGCTTTGATTCATGGGATCTCAAGTGTATGCGCCAGCGCGCGGCAGCTTGGCACGGACGTTTTATTAGAGCAGAGGAGGCCTGTGTCCTGCAGGGCTGTTTTAGTAAAGACACGTCCCATCTGCTGCTTCTTATCACCCTTTTTATCTGTGCTGCTGACTCATGCAGTGTGGTCTGCTCAGCTCTCCCCTGCAGTCACATCACACTTTGAGTTACCTTTACTATGACTCACGCTTATTTTTTCACTGGCAAGTGTCAAGCCAAAAACAAGTCAGTCTTGTCCCTCTCATCTGTGCAGTCCTGTCCTACCCTTTGCCCTCAAACCTTGTCTCTCTGTCATAAGCTCATTCTCCCCTGCAAGTAAGCTACCTGCAACTGAATTTTAAACAGTGGTATTTTGTCTTTCATATCGTATCAGTGCTGTGCACTTGAGGCTTTTGAGATAGACAGACTCAAGCTAAAATACCTCAATTCCTCTTAGTTGCCTTTGCTGATGTGTTTGGTACAGAATAATTATTTTTTTAGAAGAGGTTTACATTTAAAGAAAAAATGTATTTATTAATGTTTTGGTGTGAAATTTTGCCTTGAGACAAAATGTGTCTCTTAATACCTAGCGTATCTACACAGAAGCAAAGCCTCTTGACTTCAGATTTGCCTATGTTGGGCTAATTAGACTATGGTTTCAGACAACTCGTGCTGAGGTTTCCCTTGCTTGTTCTTGACTTGTATTTCCAGCAGCAGTTCCTAGCCCACGGTGTGCATCTGCTGTGGACAACCTGTAAATTGGTGTACAGGGGTTGAAACCCCCACTTTGAAGTGCTATTTTATGGTTTTAGTTGTGGAGTCTTGGCATTTCTTTCCTTCAGGTGAGGGGAATTTTGCCAGGGCCTTCTCTGTGGAGGTTTCGTATCTTTGACCCTTTCCAGTACCGAGATCAGATCCTTTTCAGAGGAGCTGCATGTGGGCTCCACTGAGGAGGATGAGGATGGATGATTGGCAAGGCTTGCTGTGTGGTTTGCTCGCGTGTTGAGTTCTGCTTTTCACTGTCCTGAGCCCTTAGTCCCATTGAACTTATGCTACAACCGGCGGTCACTTTGCCTTGAGTAAATCTTGTAGAATTGGGCTTGTGCATTGCTGTTGAGATAACTACCTTTATCACATTGAACTGGCCTAGAAATGAAGGTCGGAAATCCCTGGAAAATGTTCTAGAACAAGCAAGGCAGGGGGAAGTGGCGGAAGTTTTTACTCCTATTCTTCTAGCAAGAGTCTAGACAGATTTAGATTGCTGTGTCAATTATCTAGGAACAAAATCAAATGCTTTTTTAACAGTCGCCCAAACAAATGTTGAGAATGCTGTAGCATTCTTCTAGACCAAACTGCTTAAAATTTTTCCAAGACCAGGCTGTTCTTTCCAGCCTTCCCCTTCTGAGGTGGGGGGAAAAGGCCTTTCTGTACCTTTCTGCAGCAGGCTGTGTTAGTTAGATGTGGTAGCATCGTCTGGAAGGCACCAGACCCCGCTTCAGCATTTCTGTGATGGTGTGCCTGCTGAGCAGTGGCTGGGGTTGCCCGGGCCTTTTGCTGCTTGCAGTCTGGAAATACTGGGAGAGCAGTAAGTGCAGAACTTCACTCTTCTGCAGTGCTGGAGTTGGCTGTTTGCTTCTGTCTCTGGCTAGGTAGACTATGTCCTCTCCCTTTCACATCTTCCTGTTCAGCTTGAAAGTTTGACAGTTCTGTGAATTGCTGTTGCTGGGTGTCCCCTTGGGTGCCTTGCCAAGCTTTGTTGGTCCCTGGTGTAAATAAACGGAGCTAATCATGGTTGTAAGCAAAATACTCCATTGTTTCTGAAAAGCATCTTGTTTTCTTGTAAGTGTAAATACATCCATGCCCCAGTCCTCAAGCATACGGCCATCTTGCTGAACGCATGGTGGTATGAGTAGGAAATCGGGGTTTCTTGTTTGAGTCCTCAACCCTTTGGAGGTTGTGCTGTTGCCTCTGCAAGAACACGACCCTGGATCATCTATAGGGCCTCACCCTGACTCATTGCCAATGAGATGCTGAGGTACATCCCAGCCATGCTGTGTGGTGTGGGGGAGATTGATTTTATCAGTGGACGTCCCTCCCTAGAGGTCATGTGCCCTTAGGAGAGGGTGGCATGGGGAGACTTCTGCTTTTTCAGGTTTCACTCGAGGTGGGAGGGAGGGAGGTTGGCAGAGCCAGGCGGCGTGCCTCCTGCCTTGGGGCATGGGGCGAGATCGGCGCGGCTTAGGTTTACTGTGCAGCTCGTTTTACCCATATGCAAAATAGATGTGTAATGATACCAGGCTTTGTTGTGGAATTGAGGCTTAATTAATTAATTAATTGATGTTTGCTAAATGCCTTGGGATCCAGGAATCACTGCATGTGCCCCAGAGCAGCGGCAACACTTTGAGGTTGGAATCATCTCATCTCGGATGCTGAGGTTTTCCCAAAGCAGAGGCTCCAGCCCCTCCCTGCCCATTTCATCTCTGGTTTTCATGCCACACATTACTTCTATGGCTTGCTCCCTTTGACTTTTCCCTAAACAAATAAATAAATAAACAGTGTGCTTAATGCAGTTGGCACATAGGGCCATTGCCAAAATAATTTCACAAAGCAGCAGAGCTGGGTTGCCAAGTGTCTCGTCTTTTATATGAAGCATTCTCCAGGAAGCAGAGTTGCACAGGGAAAAAACAAAAACAAAAAACCAACAAAAAATGAAGAAGAAAATGTTGTAAAAACTATCACTGCAGTAAGAAACATTTTCTTCCCCCACAGGGAGAATGTCTGGGCCATGTCATGGTAGGATCAAGGGAGTCTATTTTTATTTCATCTTAAAGGCCCCTCTCTCATTTCATTCCTGCACTCCCCCTCCCAAAGAGCAGCTCTTCACTGTGCTGGCTTGCAGAGCTCTGTTAGATTAGCGTTCAAAGGCAGGGCTGTGGGATGGTCGTCTTGTATGCGAAAATATTTACCGGTGGATTTTGGGTGGAGAGAAGGCTGTTTAAACAGTGTCACTGCCAGAATGTTTATTAGTGTGATATGATTAATGATTGAGGAAAGTGAGTGGAGATTTTTTTTTGCAGGGAGTGCGAGGAGGAGGCGACAAAACCTTAACATCAGAAAATAGAATTGCATATTGTAAATGTGTGCTTTTGTTGAAGGGGCTCATATGTGTATATACATAAACTTGTATGTATGTTTAGCGTGTGTTCTCTTATCTTGGTCAGTGCGAGCTGTTTTGGATTGGCTATGGCATGTCTCCAACCAGAGCAGCCTCCCATGGGAGTTGCTGTGTTCAGCCACAGGATCTGCACCCGGTGAGCTGCCCAGGGCTGGTTGGACCTCATCCTCCACAACTAGCTGTGTTTTGGCAGTGTGCTGTCTTAAGTATCAGCGCTCCCTACAGCATCCTCAGCGCTGTGCTCGCAGGTTGTAAGGCCGGTGTGTGCTTACAGTGTAAATAGTGACATCGTTTCTCGAGCTGGTATCAGTAATAGGGAATGGGAGCTATACTGAAGTTACAGAACAGTGTTGAAATTGGCTTTCTGAACTTCCCCCCATTCTGGTATTTAATCTAACACGTGAGATCATTTCAGCCTCGCAGCGCAGTCCTCCCATGCTATAGCTGCCATCTTAACGGAGTATGAGTGTAAACTATATGTAATACTGTTTCTGTCCCTATCTGTCACAATTATTTGAAATCCCATCACGGTTACTACGTGGCACCACAGCATAATTAACGCAGTATGCGTTGGCTGTGTGTTCATTTGTCCTATATTTTGTCAAGAACGAATCACCAGCCATAATCTGATGGTAGGAACAGCTTCTGCTTTGGATTCTTAACACCTCTATGTGAACAACCTAAAAGCTCATTGGCAATGGGTAACTTGAAGTTAGTAATGTTAGATAATTTAAAAATCTTATGAACAGAAACTATTTTCTGTTGCCCCCATCCTTCATCTGGGAGGGAAATTTGAATTTTCTGTAGTGCTTTGTCAGCATCTCTGGATGCAGTATCAGTGGGGGAAGTCCTCACTATACAGCTTGTTGTTGGAGGGTTGTGTTCTGCAGGGTTGTGCTGTGCCAGCACTGTGGACCCTCTAATAACACTTTTTCCTCCTCCTTGTAATTACATGGTTCTAAAGTCCTGCTCTTCTCCTTGAGTTGCAAGCACTGGAATCTTCACTACTGCTAGTAAGAATGCTGGCTTGTGCATTGTGCCAGTGAGCAAGGAAAGGAAATCAATTGACAAAACTCAAACTCAGCTGTATGATATGTGATGTCTTTTCAGATTGCAAGTTGCTTAACATAATTCCCAGATTGAAAGAAAAGCACTGTGAGCAACAGTTCCTGCTGTATGTTTTTATGACCAGTGCAGTGATGGTATTCCTGAAGTTTGCTGGGCAGAAATTGTGAATCAATCCAGTATGTATTATGTAAGCAGTATTTCAGATGAATTTCTGAATCAACAACTTGTGTAGTCCTTAAAAAATATGAAAGTGAAAGTGGTATTAGCACAAAGCATGGAAACGTGATCGAGAACCCTTCCATTTTTATTTAGGCACAGATGGTGTGGTGGTGAGCATGGGAAGAACCCGAATCAGTCAGAATTGTACAAATGTTAACTTTGCAATGCGCTCTCTCCCTCTCACGTTGCCTCTTGCTTACTTCCAGGTTTTTTTTCTTTTCATTGTAGATTTTTTCTTCTTCAGCATTTTGCTTATGTTGTCAATATTGCAGTGTTTGTTCGGCTCTGACCTGGAAAGGTATTCGATTTTGCAGCTGACATTTATTTACAGGGTCACCTTTTAGTCTCTGTGTTATGTTGCCATTCCTATGAATCATATATCACAAGCAATATAACCTGCTAGCTAAAAGGTCTCAGAGAAGATCGTTCCTTTCCCTGAGCTCCCAGTGAAAGGCAGATGGAGGGTGGGAGCTTATATCAGTTTGCTGAGACAGAAGAAACCTTTCAGACCACATCTGGTTGAAGTTTTTCTAGTATTGTATTGTACTTCTGTTACAAAGTGTGTGGCTTCACTGGTTTGGGTGGTTTTGAATCTCTTAAGAAGTTCTTACTGCAGTTTTTCTCTGATGCAATGATCTCCTTTGTATATTGCCAGCAGTTATTCCTTTAGTACTAGGAGCAGAGGGTACTGTGTCTTTGAATGTTTTGACACTCATTGCTTTAGTTCTTGAGTCACGTCTTATGTAAGTCTCTTGAGTAGGTTTCAGGTTGCTATTTAGAGGTGATGATATGCTTCTTGTATAGATACCATGAAGGCAAGGAGCTCTAGGCATTGATTGTCTTGCTCTCTTTGTCCTCACTATGTTTTCTCGTGTTTTTTTAATTGTATGAGCAGTCATGAAAGATAAAAGGTGAGAAAATGGATTCTTGGAAAATGCGTGCCCTTAATTGCCGAGGCAAATAGTTGTATCAAATGTGAAATGTTGCTGGTTATCTAAGCCAGTTAAAGTGAAGAAGTCACTGGGTGTTAGCCCACTCCTGTTAAGGTGCTCTACATTCTAAGGAATGTGAGACCAGGTGTTCAGGTTTGAAGGCTTTGTGTAACATCAAAAGAAGGAAGTGGAAAGAGGAAGAGAAAGAGGGAGGCAAGGAACAAGTAATACGTGGCTTGCGGGGAAGCCTCAGATATTCAAAAACTCTTACTCGAGTCTTGAACTTTTTCAGCTTTTTTGAATGTCAACTTCCTGCACCATTCTGTATGACTTTTTATCATAATTTTTAGGCTTCCCTTTCTTTACTTTTCCTTACAATTCTCTAAGCTGAAAATGCAAAGGGAGAGCAAGAGAGCATGAGTGCTGCTTACATTCTCGCATTATCAAGAAGGACGAGAGGTAGATCGAAGATCAAATTTGTGAATAAAAGTGAAAAAAAAAAGTTCAGAACTTGGACCCACTCCACGTGATGGGAGATGCTGTGAAGTTTTGTGCTCTGTTTGTATAAGATGGTCAGAAGGTTATTTTCTTCTTGCTTTAGAGAGAAAGCTGATGCTGGGCCTACTTGAAATCTTGCAGGATTTGCTAAAAGTCATAGGAATTGGTAACAGAAGTCCAGGGTGACTGCAGCACATAACTCTAGATGATTGTTTTGGCTCTCTCTCTTCATGCTTCTAAACTACTCCTGTTAACGTGCTTGTTACTAGGGCTGCAAGATGTCTTCAGAGTCTTCACAAGGTTTCTTGAAATTATCAGCAGAAAAAAGATTTAGGATCATGTTCTTCATGAAAAGTTTTTAGAGCTTACACAGTGTTTTCTCTACAGTCATCAGAAGGACCAAAACATTCCATCGTGAGCTTTTTACTTTGTTCAGTAGGTATCTTACCGAAGAGGAGCATGGACTTGAAGCTTATTGTGAGTTTCTCTTGGTATTTTAGGCTTGCTGTGTACGTGTACAATGCTTGTTTGACTTGTAAGTAAAATACCATGTATGGTTCCAGGAGCGGGTCGTTTCAGGGTTGTAAGTCCATTGCAGTGTCATGTACAGTTGGTACATTACAGTGTACTTTCATGTGTAGTCTCATGCTGTTTGCTGTGGTGGGGGCATTGCTCTCTGGTACTAGCAGAACTTTCAGGTTTTGCTGGTAGTCGTAGTGATCTGTGCCTCACCAAAAGTCTGCTGAGTGGGTGTTTCAGGGGTGAGATTTAGTGCTTACTTTCGCAAGTTCTGCAAACAATATCTGAATTAATAATTTTGCTTTCTTCTTGTAATTGCATGTTCTTTCTTTTTGGTAATGCCTTCAGAACTTCTCAGTTCATTATCAACACTCAGAACATAATTTAAGGAATAATGTGTATCCTGACTGGTCATAACGAAGCTGAAATTCCATCTTGGGCTTCTGGTGTCATCACGGAACTGGGATGGAATTACGGCTTTAATTTATGTACTATGGGGGATACATTATTTATTACTATGCATTAGAAAATGATTAATCTCTGCTTGTGTTGCAAGACTATCCTACTGCTAAAAGTCCCCAGGAAGTGCTGAGACATTGTAGAACTTCTTGTGCAGATTACAGCTTCGTGAAGCTGCCAAAAAGGCCACTGCATTATTCAAAATCTGCTAGAGGTGATGAAAATTTACACAGCCACTATGGGGCTTTTCCTAACCAGCAGAATTCCTACAAGGCTCTAACTTGCTAAACCTGAGCATTTCCCTACCTTTAGTTCCTTTAAAGTGTTTCATTTCACCTAAAGCCCTGATCAGATCAAACAGGGTGAGGAGCGCTGTGTTTTGAGGACCCCCATTCGACAGAGCTCTTTAACCGTAGTCAAGCTCCACTGAAGACAACGGAAATTAATCATGTGCTTAATTAGTTGAATCAGTTCTTTAATTTCTAATTCTTTGCTTGTTCATAAAACCTATTTCTTAACCCCCCGCTTCCCAAAACTGTGCATGTGTGAATCCGTGAGCATGGGGAAGCAGCACGGGAACGGTGTGAACTGTTGGAGAATTGCAATGAAATGAACTGATCCATCTGGTTTTCATTCCAGCAGACACTTTTTTTTCTGTTGTTTTATGCTCTGATATGCTTTGATTTTTGTGAGGTTTTCTAGTAGTAGTGAAGCCAGTGATGGGGTTCTGGTACACAGTGCCGTGTGACCAGTTGTGTGACCATCCACAAGTGTGCCTGTGCTGACATGGAGTCACCATGTTCCTTCGTGGCCAGTTCGTGGTGGGGTTCAGCCTTTCTGCTGGCATGGGGGATTTGTAACCTTGCCTCTTAGGGTCTGTGGAGATGAGTTGGTGTGGAGACCTCATAGCAGTCACTACACTGAGCAGCTGAGCAGTGTCCGTGTAACAGAACTGATCCTTGCCTCTTCAGCTGCACGTTAGCGTTTGAGATTTGGGAATGGGGGCTGCAATAACGCGTTTGCAACTGCTGTGACCTGGCTTGGAAGAAAGAAGGAAAAAAACCTCAAACCCTAAGGAGTTGTAGGAATTTAATTAAAAAGTTGTGGCAAAATGTCTTTGAAGTTCTGAGCTGGATCTGAAGAAAAGAACTAGATATTTGTAAAAGATCAAACAGATAGAAATACTTCAAGAAAAGAGTCACCGATGTAAATTAAACGAATGCTTTATACTAGTACAAAAGTATTATAAAAAATTAAATACTCCCACTTTCAGTGGCAGCATTTTTATCTCAGGCTCTGATGACATGCATAAACCACTCAAGTTTCAGTCTTGTGGGTTACATTGTCACCAGAAGCTCTGACTAATAATACAAGAAAGTCTCACAAATGACAGTTGGATATAGAATGACTCTAAAATAATTGTTGGGTTTTTTTTTGTTGTTGTATTATTTCATATGTTTAAGAAAAAGGAAAAAAAAAAAAGAAACTGTCAGTGCCTACTGACTAACTGAGCCTAATGGAGAGTGTTACCCGCTGCCTAATTTTGGTGGTCGCGTTGTAAATCACAGATGTGAAATCTAAAGCCCAGCAACGAAGTTGATAATCCTTTGGGTGCAAGCATCCTGAAGCTGGCGTACAGAAAGGCGTGCAAAACACGCCGGCAGCTCTCCCCCACACAAAATTAAAAGAATTGTCATTTAGCAGGGAATACCACGAGAATCAGAACGAGAGACATCCAGCCCTCATCAGCGCGAGAGCTGCAGAGCCGGCTGCAGTTTCTAGGCAGAGTTTCATCCCGCTGGAGCTGTATAAATAGATCGCTGGTGCCATGCAGATCTGCGCGGGACCAATCGCCGCTCCCTCCCACATCACGAGGAGAAGCAGACGAGCAGCGCTCTGCGGCTGCCTCTGCCGTGGTGCCGGCACCGGGCGGCGGGGGCTCCTGAGGGCAGCGAGGCGCCCAGGTGCTGCTCTCCCCTCCGACGGAGGCTGGCACTGGGCTTCCGCAGGTGTAAGCCGATGCTTTAAAGCCTCCTTTAGATCTTAAATTGGCCGTGGCGTTTGCGCCGGCTTTCTGAATGGATTGCAGCCTCGGGAATCAGGTAGCGTGTGAATTGAGATAGCGTGTCACATCAGCAGAGAGAAAGCCGGCTGTTAACCATTGAGGGAATTATTTCATACGAGACTGGAAAGCCTTCCTAAGCCCTGCAGTTTAACACTTACACCTGCGTTTTTTTTCTGACTGCTGCTGTCCGTGTTGTGCAGGGAGGGGCTTTTAAGTTGGCTGATAGAAATGAGGAGGAATGTACGTATTAAAGGTGGGTTTCTCAAGGTCCTTCAGCTGGCTGTGTCTCCTGCTGGTGGTGTGTTAATTGCGGTGAGCTGACACAGTCCTTCTGGATCCTGCCCCTGGAGGCCAGGAGCGACCCTGGGTGTGTGTTTCTGTGCAGATGAGAAGGGCTGAATAGTCTGCATTAGTCTCTGTGAGGAGCGCCACGAAAGGCGAGCTGGAGGAGAGGAAAGAAGAAGAATGGGAGGAGGTTTTGAAATGGGGTTAGGACTCCATGCCTTATTGACATTGCCCCACTGTGAAAGATCAGCCTTGAGGTAGCACTGTTAGACCTGCCAGCCACTCTGCAAGAGCTGCCGTCTTTGTGTGCCTGCAGAGGTAACCCAGAGAGACGCAGCTCCGTTCACCCTGGGCACAAGGTTCAACTGTTTTACGCCCCAGTTTTCTTTGTGGGTGGGTACCAGTTGGGTAACCTGGCTGTTACCTGCTGGCACCTGGGGCTGGGTTGTGCTCGGTGTGCTGCAGGAGCTCCCGAAGTTGTGTAATTGCAAGTTTACTGTCATGCAGCAGACGACTGATGGCATAATTTGTATTTTCAAAATACATAGGCAGCTCAGCCTAATCAGGTGGTGTGGTAAATACTTCCAAGAGATAAAAACAAGGTATTAGAGCAGGAAACGGAGTTACAAACTTCCTTTAATGAGCTGCATATTGTTTGATCATGTTTTTTCATACACATGAGCTTCTGCGTGCCAAATTCTAGTAATAATTGGCAGCTACTTTGCAGTCCTAGAGAAACGATATTATAAATACTAGGAACAGTGAAAATGAATAGACGTGTCAGTTTGCCTTTCAGACTGACGTGACTAGCAGGCGATTAGCACCAACAGTAGCAGGCCCGTTTGTTGTTGGCCTCGTCCCTGCAATACAGAGGGAAAGGCAGCTGGAGAAGCAGGCAGGACGGCTCAGCTCCCCGGGGCAGTCAGCTGTGGTACTGCTACCCGGCTTGGGTTACACTGCTGGCTGTGCCGATGTTTAGCTTACAAATCGGAGCAGCCCAGCTCACTTCTTGGAGTCCTGAATGTTAAGCACATAAATGGGTACGTTTGGGGTTTGAAAGAGCCTCGTTGGCTTATTCTGGAGAGTTTCCAGCAAAACTTTATGATGCAGGAAAAGCCCCAAATTACAAGTCTTTTACCACTTCCAGCGGGTGGCTTGTGATGTTCATGGGAGAGAAAGCGGAGGGAGTCCATGGCCATTTGTTCACAGATGCCAGTAATCCTCAATGTTTGAAAAAATCAAAATACCAAAATACCCCATGTTTTTTGCATGCAGATCAGCTGCCGTTATTTTTCAAAGGCAAAGATTTTAAATAGCAAATACTAACTTGAGGAGGCTTTGAGGAAAGCACTTCCGAAAAAAATGCTCAAATGGCAGTGAAGGATTTTTGGTTTCCATTTAGCTTTTTTTCTGTGACACAAATGTGGCTATACTTGTGCTCGTGGGGATTTGGCCTTGTGGGAGTAAGGGGAACACATCACTCTCACAGCGAGAGATTTTATTGAAAATCAGTTTGTTTTTCATGATAATATCCCATTAACAATTTCAAAAAACCTCCAGGAAAGCAGCGAGTTCATGGGTGGATGAAATCTTTTCACAGAGCTTGGATGTCCCTGCACGTTTTTGGGCTGAATGATGTCCCCTTACATGCACAAGAAAGGTGATTCTTGCTTCTGAAGGGATTCTAAGCTGAAATTGTATGTTCTGTATCATACTGGATTAGCGTAAGCCTAAAGGCATTTAATGATCCTGGCTAATATTTAAATCTCTTAGTTTGTGTTTAAAGCCATACGTTGGTTAATCTGAAGTATATTTTACTTTTAAATGTATATATACCTGCTGGTTGAAGCTTGTACATTTTAGCATCAAACACAAGTCGAGAGACTAGCGCTAGAGGAGGGGGTTTGTCACCTTCTAGAAACTGCTGTGTTTCTTTTAAAGTGATTTTGTGCTGATTGTTGGCTTTATTTAGTTGTATTCCGGTTGCCAAAAGCTGGATGTTGTCTTTTCTGTCCCTTTGAAGGAAGGCTGTGCAGTTGGTGATTCTGCAGAGGCTGCTGGGTTACTTTCGTTTTGCGCTGTTGGCCACGGGAGGGTTATGTGGTGCTGCAGTCACTGGTGGTGGGCAGCAAAATGAAACACTGAGTGTGAGATCGAGGAACGCAGAGAGGGGAATAGACTGTGAAAATGTGTGCTGGTTGGTGCTGAAAAATGAAACTGTTGAGTGAGTGCTGGCTTTGGGATGGCAGAACTTTGCAGGTTGGAAGCAGTTTTGTCCTCGGCTTGAGTAAGTCCTGAAGGGAGCAAACTGTACTGCAGCCCATATGCATGTAGAGGTACAATATTCAAAATAAGTTGGAAATTTGTTTTTTTTTCCTCTGTTTACTAACTGTGCTCGCTAAGTGCATAGCAGTATGCAGCATTCTGAATTTTCCACAAACTGAGCTTTGTAACTGATATTGTCATTATCTATCTTATATCATGAATCACGTTAAAGAAAAAGTACCTTGTTTCGATCCTCCTGGGGAAAAACCCTTTCTCTTCCTCACCTCCCTCTAAAAACCCCAGACACCCACTTGTCCTGTGTCATCTGAAGCAGATCTGACTCTATTATCTGTACCTAAATCTCAGATACACTTTTCCTGTCTTGCATAGGAACAAAATGTTGTCCCAGTTTCTCGAGTTGCAATTGAGTAGTATCACAAACAAGTGACAGTAGTAAATAGAATGTGTTAAATGGAACAGAGGAAAGATTACAATTTAATTCCCCAGAAAACATAACTAATATTATTCATAAGCAGAATGCAATTCATGGTGAGTAAAAGTAAAGCTGTGTTTCACAGCAGCATAAGTAAAATGAATCTCCCTGGGCAAGGCTCTGCTTGGATTTGGTACTGATTAATCTTGCAGA
This sequence comes from Lagopus leucura, assembly GCF_019238085.1. Taxonomy (NCBI): domain Eukaryota; kingdom Metazoa; phylum Chordata; class Aves; order Galliformes; family Phasianidae; genus Lagopus; species Lagopus leucura. The sequence goes on along the minus strand of NW_024962263.1, from coordinate 6,646,064 downwards.
ATTAGCACTGCAGCTCTGAATTTTCACATCAGATCTGGCTGTTTACCTTTCTTGCCAGTCCAACATCATTTTTCAAGGGCCAGGACTGATATTTTAGCTTGTTTTCTTTCCTGAGCTTGCTATCTTTCTCTTAGTCTCCTTGTAATAGCTTTGGAATCCGCTGGCCAGTTTGAGCTAAATTTAACAGAAAGGTTGAGATCACAAAGACCTTGAATTCCTAGCAGTTTTATGAAACAGGCGGTCGGATGTAGGGCGGCGACAGGCTGGTGACCTTCTGAAGGAAAGGCTCGTCCATGCTGTTGCAGATGGGAGAGGGCACAGGGGTGTGAGCAGCTGTGGGGCTCCCAGGGCTGGACCAGCTTTGCTCAGAGCATGCCCCTTACTGTGCCAGAGGCAAAGCCCCATAAACCAGCTGTCCTGACCTCCACCACTTACGGGACTAGCTGGTCTTTTAAGGATCCTAGCTCCTTTTGTGTTTCCTGGCTTAGTAAATACAGTGTTTTTAGGTTTCTGAAGGTTTCTGAATTTCCTCTATTCTAAGCCAGAAGCTCTCTCTTTCATTTCCCGTGTCCTACAGGTAGCAAATGGAACCAGAGGGAGACAAAGTGATGTGACAAGGGCTGGATGGGAGAGCTACTGTTACAGCCTCTCACTCTTGTTCCACACCCAGAGTCCCTAATGAATGAGATTTAAACACTGAGGTTGGTTATTAGAGTTCCAAAACCTTATCAGGTGGCTCTGGTAATTGCAAGATGAGAGGTTAAGTGCAAAGCTACTCTCTTGAAAGTCAAGCTCACTAGAAACTAGGGGTCTTGCTCATAGAAACAGTTATCTTTGAAGGAAACACGTGCAAATTGACTGCTTTTAAGAAGGGGGACAAACAGCACGTTAGTTGTGGTGACTGGGCCCAGCTTCCCCTGCTGACTGTGCCCTTTTCATTCATGAATACGGACAGTAGTTGTGAAGTGAGACTGTGGATTTTACACAGACTTCCTCCTCGTTTTGGCTTCCGGCTTGCAGCGAGCTCAGAGCTGTCTTGTGTGGAGGGCCAGTGTGAGGCATGGGACAGAGAGGGGAAGCTCTCAAGAAATACTGGGGTACAAGGAAGGGGTTTCACTTGTCCTCGGCCAGGTCCTCAGAAGAGCACTTGGGGTCATTCCTGGTCTCAAATTTGTTATCAAGTCCAGAAATGTCTAACAGAAGTTGAGCAGGTGGAGCAACCGGCTTTAGTTTGTCTCCTGCACTGGGAGCGCAAGGCAGTTTCCATCACCACATACTTTTTAACAACTTCCAGTGAAAATCTGTGCTCTTATTGCTTGCAAGGGGAAAAATGGACTGTGAGCAGAAGATGCTGTGTCCCTTCTTGTTACACGAGCGTTGTAGGTTGTGTAGATGGGTGGCTTCTGGGAGCCTCCAAGTGGCCTGCAAACCTCTGTGAGCTCAGCAGCTAGTTCCTAATAGTTGGAAGAGGTGACTGAGAGAGTTAGGCATCGTGTCACAGGATTCTTAACCTTCCGTGTGCTGCTGAAAAGTGGATTGAGCATCTTACAACTAAAATTAATTATGAAAGAGTTTTAAAATCTCAAGGTTTTTAATGATGTAGGAAAAAGTACAGAAGGCCCATCCTGAGAAAGATATCGGAGGGTATTTGCCTTAAGCTGAGATGTCACCACAGTCATCTTAGAAAGCCATTACTGCCTGAAATTTTCTACTGGCTGTTTTTGCAACTACTACCTAAAATTTTCTATTGTTCATGGAGTTTAGTGGGAGAAAGGTAGTGTTTTGTGTTTTCTCTTTTTTTTAACTCAGTTTGGTTTATATTTTCCTTTCTATAACTATTCTCTACTGTTTAGGCAAGAAGGTCAGAGAAATATTTTAAGGAGTAATAGAATTAATTTTACAGCTACAGAAATTGTTAGTTGTTTTAACAGAAACTACTTTGTTCTCTCTTCCCTTCTCTCTCCATTGTTTGCTTCAAGATTGCTGTCACCATTAGGCTGTTGTAATACTAAATTAAAATATAATATTATGTTCTTATTTTTTTATGGTGACAATAAGATGAATGACAGTAAAATACTTTGTTTTTATGGTTATAACAGCATCAGTAAGTCATGTAGACCAGCTGGGGAGGATCTTTGTGGTGCCAAACTTGTTGCTGGGATCCTGAGGACTACATCAGGCACGTTTCAGGGTTTCTTTTCCTTCTGAGCAGTAAGGTCCCACGGAGTGCATGCCCATTAGTTGTGCTCCAGGACAGCTTGGTGCTTCTAATTTAGTTCCTCTTGGGAGGGATTCAGTTCAGCTGCAGGCTCACCCCATAACACAAGCAAGAGCCCAGGCAGGAGGGAGACTTTCTTCAAAAGCCATAGCCCTGATCAGAACAAAAGCAGCAATGGAGACGTGTCCTGCAGGGACACTGTAAAATAAAAGGATGGAAAGAAAGGTGTATTTCAGCTGTATGATCTCGTGGCCGTACCAGTTAATAAAACACATTTCATCATTTTTCTTAGTTAATGTTCTTCCCTTTTCTTTGCATTTAGTACTGAAAGGGGAAGGTTGATGCGAGTAAGCCTCAGAGAAGGAAGGCTGTTTTGAGAAGTTAGAAAGAAGAAATCTTCTACCAAAAGAGGGGTCATATCTTCTTTTAGGAGCTTAAAAAATGCCAGGTGATTGTTAGATGCTAAACAAATCATGACCCATCTCACATTTGTGTGACTTGCTGACATTAGCATGTGCCGCTGGGGACAGCACTGACATCCTTAAACAAAAGAGGGTGCTCAGATATTGCAGTGAACTGAGGTTATCAGCCATTGTAATAAAAAGGTGTGCAGACTCCTTTTGGTGTGTGTGTCCTGAGGCAGGGAAGGAGCATACGGTATGGTGAGATGTAATGTCATTATTGCTAGCATGACTTTGCAAAATGTATGATGTTACCTTAGTAGGTGTGAGAGCCAGTCTGGCAGATGTGACAGTCCTGCTTTCTGAATTTGACAGTTGGCAGCCCAGAGAGCCTGCTACCAAGCCCATTATTTGTCAAAGTGCTTGTGTTATGATTTGTGCTGAGGAAAAGGAAGTAGAAGTAGAGATGACAGAGACAATAGCACAGTGCTTTAAAAAGAAAAGAAATTATGTCTGGACAAGTAGGCTTGTACAAAAGCTTCATCTATTTCAGTGTCCTGTCTCTCCTTCATTAAAAGGGTAGATTTGGCTGCAGTAGCCAACCTGGTTTTGTAGCCAACCAACTCTCTTGACCCAGACAGAGGACAACATTTGTTCTCTGTGTGGAAGGTTTTACTTGCTGGCCAGCCTGCTCCCATGGACTTGCTGATCTCAAATTGTAAGGCCACTGTTGGTTGACTGCAATAGTGCTGAGCTGGTTGTGGCTCAGTTATATTTTTGTTCTAACAAAAGCTTGTGGTCAAACCTTTCGTGCAACAAAGGTCGCCAGAGGTTTCTCCTGAAGTGTCCTGTTTCTCCTTGGTGCTGGAGATACTTAAATATATAAGGAATATAGATTATGGAATCTCTGTATGTATCATCAAATTAATGCATCTCAGAATCCGGTGTTGTATAGCTAGAATGTGGGTTAGCCTGAGCAAGTAAGGCAGAAGATAAAAGGCAAAATTCCAGGCTCATCTGTCCCAAAAAGCATAAAATTTCTTCTTTTTTCTAAGAGCTCTTGAATTTGAGGAGCTCGGAATGTATCTGAACACTGCAAATCATCATGTCACACTTGATTTTTCTTAACACCTCTTTCAAGGCCATACACGGCATTTAGCAGAGTTACTAATCTACTGCTTTTCAGGGGCAGAGCACAAGTTGTACAAAAGATGTTACCTGACAGACTGTGAGGATGTGAACACGTGGCATTCAGGTGTTTGCGTGCTGGCACTCTTGGCTTTCACCAGAGAGGAGCACAGGAGTTTTGCATCCGGATGAATGTAGGTGGCTGTACATCAAGTCCACGTGCAGCAGGATGAGCCTCAGATGCGTGGCACAGTACATCTCTCTTGAGACACTGCTCCTGTGCTCAGATCCTGGGATAACAAGGTATTTACGAGGGAGCCCAGGAGGGCCTGCAGTCCGTGCCTGGGAAAGCTGGGGTGATTACGATTTGGAAAGACCTAACAACCTTCTGGGCTAGGGGGAGAGCATGTCTCTGCAGCACTTTTAAGTGATGAACAGGATGCATTGAGGCACAGGCACAGTAAGTGAGGGCTGATAGCCCTTGCTCCAAAAATCAGGTAATAAAATCACTCTGAGCTGCTAAGTGGGGAGTTTATGGTTTTCATACTGACTCCTTGTCAGAGGCAGGGAAGGGCAGCAGACCCTTTTGTGCAGTGTCTGGGGACAAGAATTCCTATTGGTGAAATGAGGGCACACAAAGAGCCTGGTGCTGCCATTTCCCCATCCTTTGTAGCTAGCCATCATACTTAGCCTGCCCCAAATCCCAGAATGTGGACAGGAGAGCCATCTTCTCCCCACCCACAGAAAACATAAGCTGTGTCTTCCTCTATAGTTTGTTCTGAGGTTTATTTCCTTTCTTTACTTGATTCTTTGTTTCCACTGCCATGGTTTTTCATCAGTTTTGATCATAGTTAAGCCATGCTAAAATAATTAATGTACCAGTTGACTGGAATGCATAATCAGTTCAGTCCATGCAACTCATGCAGCGCTTTGAGAGAGACACAATTGCTGCAGGGGGAGAAAGGTCCCACTGGTGGCATTTCATCGGCCTGCAGCTCTTGGGAGGTTTTCTTAAAGTCCCTGGCTGACAAAGCAAGGGGAATTCTCTGTCTCAGCTTGCATTAAAAGGCAAAATATTTCCATCTTGCAACAGCAGAGCAGCATAGCGCTTGTTGCATTCCTACAGCTCCAAAGCCAAAGAAAAAGACCCTGTGATTTTTATCTGATATCAGAACTTTTAAGAAAGTAATACTTCAGGGGGAAATGTGAGCTGATCGATCATCGTTTAATTTCTGGGGATTAGGAGTATGGCATGCTGTAGGCTCGATGAGATGCTGTTGCGATGGAACCCGGACTAAATTCAGCCTCTTTTTAGCTGGCAGGGTCCACACAGTGTGTATGGGAGGAGGATGAGGATTTAAGCTTTGCAGTAAGTCTGCCTTTGGCTGTGCTGGGGGGCTGGATGAACTCTGCACCACCTCATTAGTTGCAGAGTTGTTCGAAGCTGCATCCATTTCTCCAGAAGGGGGAGAGTGGAGTAGTTGGATGCTGGAGGAGCGCACCCTGTGCAGAACTGTCCTTCCGCCCTGACTCAAGCCTGGGCACAGTGCAGAAAAATCAAGGCACTTAGAATTACGCTGTCAAATCTACTCGTGTAGGTTTTTGCAAAGTCCATCCCATCTGACTGTCAGTTGTGTGACTGAATCGTTGTGCGTTAAGATTTCACCACTGTTTTTAATACCGTAACCGAAAAAAATCTCTCCCTCGCAGTAAAACCGCTTTTCATTTGGCAAACTCTGATTTGTTGCTTCTTTTTCTGTAAAGATCAGATGGGTAACAGGAGCTGTACGGCAAATGAATGTATGCTACTCGAGATAGTAAAATACAGGGCTACAATAGGCCTTTTCTGAGCAGCTGTAAAGCTGCTGTGTGACTACAGTGAAACCATTCAGCCTGCCCCACGCCTGCTGGGAGCACCCAGGGGGAGGGAGTTGTATGGGTGGAAGGGCTGCCCGCAGAACAGATTCAGACATGGACAGAACCATGTCCGGCACCTCGGTTTGGCTTACCAGGTTGTTTCTGTTCATCTGGGGGATGTGAAGTTTCAGTTTCACGTGAGCTAAGAGGTATCTGCAGCTTTGCCCACGTTACCACATCACCTCTAATTCAGTGTGGGTGTTGTGTTTCTTACAGCCCTCTGAGATGCTGTTATCTTTGTTGTAGAGACGGAGGAAACTGAGGCACAGGAAAATCAGGGTGAAGCGACCATGTGCATCTTTTCCAACCCTGGTGATTCTATGATTTTATGATTTGGAGCCAAACTCTCATACCTAAAAGGCGCCGTAGAAGCTCAGGTGTCATTTACAGCTATTCCAGCCCTTCAGGAAGTGTCACATATCATTTGCCCCTAGGTCAAGTGAAAAGTCTGGAGGATAGCTGGGAATCTGTCCCTCAAAAAACAGTCTGTCTCTTTAACGGAGACATGAGGGCAGGAGGATTTTACACTGTTTTCAGTCTTAAAATAGAGTCCCCAGCTACCTTGTATTTGAGCTGGGGAAAGATGGAGGGAGGCAGGAGCTTGTTGGTTCAGAGGGGGGGCATTCCGTAAAAGAATTAACAGTTTTTCTTAAATTAAGAATCGTTTCTGGGTGGAATGAGTCACGGACAGGTTGTCCTCATTTCACTTTGAACTCGCAGCCTTCTCTGGATCTGTGTTACAGCTTTGGAGGGCTCTGTCCCCTCCCTGCAAATCTGTAGGCTTGGCTGCTAGGTGTGAGAGCGGGCTCCCCAAGGGAAGCAGGAGCAGCCTAAGCATGGAGGAGCACAGAGGAGCAGGATAATTTAAATGGAGCATTTGGGGATTTGTTCATGCTGTAAGCAACTTGTGGGAGTGGTGGAACAGGTGCAGGCCCTGGGCAGAGTTGGGGAAGCCCATGTTACTCCTGGTTTGCGTGTTGGTCTTTGGGCTGAGTTTTGGGTTTTCTTCAAGGGAGGGGGGGAGGTAAAGTGTGATGTGGAAAGCTGTACTTCTAAGAGTTTCTGACCACTTTAGTTGTATTTTCTGAAGTATGTACAGCCACAGAAGGCTGTGGATAATGTCTCCATTTCTTAATTAAAAGCAATGGAAAAAATTGCTCAGAGTGTCTGTCTGTCATAGCTGAGGGAAGAAAACCCGAAGCAGTTCGGCTCAACTGCACGCAAGGTCAAACTCTCTTCTTTGTCACGTTGGGAAAGGTTGTTGGTTTCAGTGGGGTCAGTCACAGGTGTAGCCACGGGAACGGCTCGCCGTTCAGGCTTTCAGCAGCACAAGAATGAATGCAGAGGAATAGAGTTGTTGGTGCTAAAAATGGTGCGGAGGGAATAACCGGGATGCCTGCGCTCCAGCGGGGCCGTGCAAATGCAGGAGCGTGCCGTCCAAGGGAAAGTGAGCTCTGCGTCGGCTGGCAGCGCCGGCTGCTCGCAGCCGAGGGGTTTTCCTGCTGACACAGCCTGGGCTGCCGGCTCTCAGCCGCTGGCTGAGGCACCGCAGGTAGGGGTGAGGAGAGGAGTGGGGCTGCGGGAGGGGACGAGGAAGCGCTCGGCGTAGCGCAGCAGCGCGTAGGTCGCGGTCAGACCCATTCAGACCTTTTTTGGCGATGGTGGAGAACGTCAGAATTGATTGTGTTAGAGACCTGCCAGTTTCTCTTACTCAGTGCTTTGTCGCTCCTCCTCCTCCCTTCCTTCCTCTCCTCTGCTAGGGCTGGGTTCTGTAGTGTAGGCACTGTGCAGGTTCCCTGGCACGTTGCTGTGTCCCCTGACTGTTCCAAAAACATCTCCGATTCGGGAGCTGTGCATGTTACTGCTAGTAATAACATCAGTGGTAGCACTGCAATGATAATAAAGCCAATCGTTGCTCTCCCCTCTAGCTTACATAATGGTTATCTTTTTTTTTTTCTTCTTGATTTGCATCTCTGAGCTTTCGTCCCTTTTCTCCTTCATTATTTTGCGGAGCCCAGTTGTACACAAGATCCTTCTTTAAACACTTTGTAGCGTACTGCCATAGAGATTTTAAAAATGGCATGTTTTTCACTGGTCTAAAATAGTTGCTGGTTTGTTTTGTTGTAAGAGCAGCCCACAGAAGAGTGCTTCTGCTGTGGGGAGTTAGCACACTCACTGAAGGTAATGAAATATACATTGGAGAAAGGTCAGGGATTTCCCCCGAGCCACCCACCAATTGCTTGAAATGACATGTTCATTCTGAGTGTTTCTTGGTTTGTTTTTGTTTAAGATCCTGGATCCCAGGAAAGAGTTTTAATGCGAAGCATCAGAAAAAAACCACTGCAGCATCTCATGTGAGAGAGGGGAGAGAAGAAAGGAGGCTTGTGCAGTAACATCTCGAAACACTCAGATGGTTTGAGGTGAGTGACTGGAGGGTCGTCTCGTAAGTTACGGTTAGTTTGTGATTAAATTAATCCTTTTTACCTCCGAGTGTCATAGTTGTGCCCGTGGCAATAAAGATAGCGGAGAGAGGGAAAGAAGAACAGCAGCAAAAATATATGTAATGCAGTTATCTGTTGGAAAATGGGCCCCGTGAGGTCCAATCCTGCACACGGGCGATCATTCTAACATCTGTAAGGGTTGAACCTTGTTTAAATCAATGTGGCTATTCTCCCTGAAAGTTAGGTTGCACCTAAGTATTTCCAAGTTTGGAATCTGTGTGACATGGGAACTCTGCAGAGGAAAGCTATTGAAGAAAATGCAATGCACTGCCAGAAGAATGCATATACAGTTATGTTACTGTTGCTGATAATGTCATGAGTAATTGGAGCTTACAGCATTCTTAAGTGATACTTTTGTATTAAACACATAGTTCTCATTTTTATGTTCAAGCACCTTGTTGGTGCTTACCCAACTTCATGACGGAGCCTGTTAGTACTCCACCAGCTGTAATAAACATGTCTCCCTCAATTGCTTCATCAGTGTGTCTTTGAACAGGAAGAGTTAAAAGTATAAAGAAAATAACGTCCCTTTCATAACCAGAGTTGCAATTTGCACTTAGATGTTAGACTAGCAGAAGTAGGAGTTCCCTGAATGAAGCTGAATTGTGTTGTCTTGAGTTATTAAATATTTTTAATAAAGACAATTAGTTATGAACTCCAATGAAGAGCCCACCTTTTCCCTGTAGTCTTTCTCTTTTTGTTTTCATCGCTCTCATTAGAAAAGAATGACCTCTGAGTCTTCTTATTTTGTCTAGTTAGAGGAAATGTTACAGTTGTAAAACCAGCCAATGAAATGCTGCCTAAATGAAAACTGAGAAAGCAGGCTCTACCTTTTAAAAAAAAAAAAAAGTTATTTATTCCTTTCTGACCTGCAAGTGTGCTGAGGAAGGCAAAATTACTGTAAGAAACCTGCAGAATGAGAAGAACCAACATAACATAGTAGAAGCAGGGCATATAACCTCACAACTGTACAGAATATCAAAACCCTTTGCCTGGTGGCATTTGCAGACATTTGTTGCTTACCAGGTTTCAGAAGAAAGGAGAGCATAGCTGGCCGCTGGTGATTGCTCTGTATTTGCTCTGTAGGAATAGAGCTATTAAGTTTCTTTTGAAATAACAGACTCGCTGCAGGGAGCTAAATATTTCCTTTCTGGTTGGTGGACTGGAGCCATTTCTTGGGAAATTGCACCAGTCCTTGTAGGCATTTGTACAGATTTATCCAAAAAAGTTAGAAACTTGCAAATCAGTGTGGACAACTTCTTTTTACATGCACTTCTTGCGTTAGGGACTGTGAACACAAAAGGGGATACAAGACTCTGCCAGTAGGAGTGTGAGGCAATTTTTGTAGTTGTGAAGTGAGGCATTAATGCAAATACATTTGAGGCAGCTGCCACGTGCCATATAGGAGCTCTGGATCTTACAACTCCCCCTTCCTTTCGCCATCTCTTCCCCCCATCCCTGCAGCTCAGGTATTACAAGACTTTGCTCTCTGGGGCTCACCCTACTGCAGGCATAGGACAGCAGTTGTGGCCAGATCAGGCTGGTGAGAAAGGGAGGGAACCACAGTGAGCCCTTTGTGACATCTGTGAGCCCACCTTGTTTCCTCCCAATCCCCATTTTCTGTCAGCAAGCATTCCTTCTGAGCTCTGTGGAGTGCAAGTCACAATGCTTTTATTCCTGTCTTTTTTTCATTGACATCTGACAAAGATAACGTGCACGATTTTCCTTTCACGGCAGCCTTTTTGCTGTTGGTCTCTGAGGAAGCTCATGTTGAAGTTCAGGGGAATATATCTTTGTAGCATCTGCGTGACCTTTATAATCATTCGATCAGCTCTCCGTCGCAGTCACAAAATTGTTGAGTCTTGTTTAGATTTCAGTGCATTTGGGAGTGGAGGAGCTCGCTGGCAGTATCAGAGAAAGGGAGGTTCTTTGGTGGTGAGAGATGCGTTTTAAGATATTGCAGTGTTTTTTTCCAGCACGTGAAGAAGCAGTGCCTCCATCCGCGTGTCCTGTGGTGTGAGGCAGGGAGCTGTGTGCGTGCTGAGCAGGCGGAGGGACCGGCTTCCTTTAGCCTTTTATTTTTTCACTGGGAATGAAAATGGGGGACTGAGCCTGCCCGGATTAAACACATGCCTGTTTTGTTTTGCCTTTCTCTGCTCTTCTTTCAGCTGTCAGCGTGCCATGTTCAGATGGCAGTGATCAGTCACAAATTGTCCCCCATCCATGCTCCTCAGCTCTTCTAAACCATTACTTTAGTGGAGCCCTTCAACAAAGATGGCACTGGTTCGATTTTTTTTTTTTTGTTTTTTTCTCCTAGCTAATGGAAAAAGAGGTTGCTTGTTTGTTTGTTTGTGTTTTTCCCCTCAAGTCAGCTGCATTCGTTCCCAAAGCAACTTGTGTTAAGTGGAAATGAGGCTTTGATAATATGTGTGCTTGCTGGAGACTTGCTTAGATTTTTTTCCCCTGTATATGGATCTTTTCAATGGGGCGCCTCTATTGTGAAGCAGAAAGAAAGTGCACGGGCTGCCAGGCACATAATGGAATTGTTCATTTGTTTATGTAAGTGTGTGTAAGCCTTTGTGAAGAGGAGGTGGTGGGGACAGAGAATGGAGACCTTCACTGCGGGGAGCTGAGTGTGTCGTGGCACAGCCAGGGCCCCCTTGCAGCAGGGCACAGCCACGTCTGTGCTGCTGCCCGTGCCCATATTGTGTTCAGTGCTGGTGAGCATCACCTGGGATTTTTGCTCCTGAGCCTCACCTGCTGAAATGGATGAAGCTGACGCAGCCATTGACTGCTCTGGCTGTAAACCACATTAGGCAAAATACACAAAAACTGTTATATTTCCAACTTCAACCATGTGTTTTGGCTTTTGGAAGAGTGATGTAAACATGAACTGTGCCAATACTGTGCTTCCTCTCTGTGAGGCTATTTGTTATAAAGAATGCATGGTTTTAGTCGTTTTAGCATGGAGTAGATAAGAGCTTGAACACAAGCCTTGGATCCAAGCCCACTAGCAGCTTTGCAAAGGGCAGGATCCAGATCTGAAGTTCAGGCAGCTCCTAGCAGAGACTGGTTTTAACTTCATAAAATGGGAGTAGCCAGAAGTTTTAAATTGGGACTTTTGAACAAGATCTTGATTTTTTTTTTCTCACCCGCCACTCTTCTCTGCATGTAAAACCATGGGGGCTGTGTTTTCCACACGTCAGCTCTGAGAGTGGAGAGGGGCCTCTGTAGTGAGCAGTGTTACACAGCTGTGTGCTTTGTGTTGAGAAGTGTTTTCTTCTCGAGGAGTTAGACCTTCCTTTTGGAAGAAGGTCTTTGGAGGCACAGTAGAGGCTTCAGAGGTAGGATCTTTAAGATTCCCAGAAACCAAGGAGGAGTTAGTTGATCAGTCTGCTGTGGATCAAAGCAGGCCTCAGTGGCTGTGCTCCCCAGCCCCCAGTAGTCCTCACTTGTGGTGCCGCAGCTTGGCTATGGATGTGAAAAAATAACTACACCATCAAAAAACAATTCACAAAGCCTGAACTTTACTTTCTAGATACAGGTCCCTGTTCTTATCCTTCCCCTTCTTCATTGCCCTTGGACACATTCTTAGGACTTTTCAGTCTCTAGCTGCAGAGTTACTGGGGAGATGTTTGGTTAGATGTTATTTTACACATCTGCTACGTCAGAGAGTCAGATCCTGCACCCAGAGACTTTATGTGGATTAGCAGCCCTCCCTGTGGGACTTTGTATCTATAAACCAATGAATGGCTTATGAGAATACAAAAATGTAGTCTTGCAACCGACTGCATACATTCCTGCTACAGTCATCTCCGTGTTTGACAGAGAAAAACTGCTGTGTGAAAGACAAGAAGCACTGGTGAATTGGGCAGCATTGTGGTATGGCAATGTGCTCCCTCCTAAAGGCGTCATCTTTCTGGTCGGCAGTAAGAAAATAAGATGATGATTAGAGTATCTCTAAAAGAGACTGGCAAACAGCTGATGTTGCATGTCTCAAACTTAGCTTTAGCATTGCAGGACTGTGGGGAGGTTCTGAATACGGGTAGTGCTGTTGATAGCTGAGGCTAAGCTGAGGTTCTGCAGCTTTGTCCAGAGACTTTGTAACTGTCTGCAGTCTATAGAGGAAACTCAAGTTAGAAATAAGTATCTTTCAATTGAACGGGGTTTCCTTCTCTGCTAATCTCACTGCTCAGACTTCTATTTCTGTTTTCTACTCTGCAAATACATAAAGCCTGGAGAAAGTGTCTGGCTCCTTAGCTGAGTTTTTTGTCATGACTCATGTAGAAACCAAACTTTATAGAACTACTTCTTATGAATGATGAACCAGGACTGCTAATCTGTATGCTTTACATGCCTGTCAGCAGAGGAGCTGAGCTGAGGCTTAATTGTAGCTGGTGGGACTGTGCCTTGTGCTGACAGCCCATGGGTGGAGGGTGGGGAAGAGCACTGACCATAAACTTGTGTGCTTGTTGTCTTCTGTGTGGGTAATACACAGTGGAGCGGCTGCTCACCGTCATGGGAGACGAATTGTACTGGTTGTAGCAGCACTGCTGTGTGTCGTCTGATGCTCGGGAGCCTCTTGCTAGCCTCTTGTTAAACACCATTTGTAGAGGGTTGGAGACAGCCAGGTAAGACAGCAGTTGACACCGAAGAGCTGGAACAGAAAGATTTGTGAGACCGCTAAAACCATTTTCTCCTATGCCACAGGGCTTGGCAGCTGGAGCCCATGTGGGAGCCCACTGCTGCTGACCAGGAGCTGCTCATGCTCTGGTGTGGGGCAGCTGTGGACCTGAGAAGACGTGCCACCCACAGGCTGGGAGTCCTTCAGCAGCCAGCCGCCCTCTCCTCTGTTGCCTCTGCTGCGTGTCCGCAGTGTGTTTGCAGCAACAGGCAGGGTGCTGCAGCTGCTTTGTTTGCAATGATAATATTTTCTGCTCTTGCTGGGGAATGCTGCAGTATTTTTTGTAATTACGGGCTGCGTGCCAGTAACATACAATAACATTTTGCTCTTCCTGTCCTGTTGCTACTGTCGGCATTCATTCCAACTTGGGCCATGTTTGCTGTACATGGTATTTTTTTTTCTAGACTCTGCTTATTATCTATTGTGGATATTTTTGGATTATTCATTGCTACACACGCCTGTCCATACAAATCTATCTCAGAAAGCACTTCACAGAGTGACAGTCTCCAATGAACAAGCAATTGTTGTGGCTTTCACAGGATTACGTTCTTGTGAAAGTATGAGGCAAGGATGAGATGAAAACGAAGATGAAAATTGCTTTGTAAGTTTAAAAACTGTTATGGCTTTGAAAATATTTGAAGCAGAGACGAGGCTGGCTTTCCTTTGCATGGTCAGTGCTAAGGACCTAGTGTGCACCAGAGCTGTAGGTGGCTGAAGCCTCTGGGCTGGCAAAATCTGGGAGACATTTACATTGTTGGAGCCTGTAATGATTCTCCGCAGCTTTGGTTTAAAGTATTTTTTTCATTTCCAGAGGAAAGTAATCTTGGAAGACAGGAAAACAGTGATTGTTTATTAACGTTGTCATGGTCTGGAGATGAAATTTCTGTGAAAGGGAAATGAAAGTCCTAGACATCAGAGTGCACAGCTAGTCAGCCTGCACGCAGCTTGTTTCTGGAAGGTAGAGGTCGAGTCCAAAAAGAGGAGAAGGAGGCTAATCATGAAGGAGACAATTAATTTGTTTCTGGTAAATTGGTATGAAATAGTATGCATTATACAAAAAAAAGTTGCACTTTTCATGTGTAGTTTTTGTGTCCTCGTACTGTGCTGACTCACCAAACTACTTCAGTTTCAGTCTGCATTTGGTTTAAATTACCTTACAGGCCTGTATTTGCATGCTGTTCTGTAAAGTACTCCTCGTCTGCAGTCCAGATTTATTTCTTTTTTTTTTTTTTTCTTTTTCCTGTTCAGCATTTCATCTGACTTGCTGGATTTTTTTTTCATTTTCCAGGTCTCTGTTTTACTAACATTTGCAACCAATTGCTGTGTGGCTGCTTGGGCCCCGTGATAGGCAGAAAACATGTTGCAGTAACAGATAGAACAAGGAGTGAATCACTGCTTTTTGCCTTTCAATTAGATTACCTAAATCACTATGCAGAAGTGTTCCTTTTTGTACGATGCAGCAGCGTGATTAGCTCACTGCCTTGACAGAGCAGTGGTGGAAGTGGATGTGATTCTTCTTCTATTACATCTTTAATGAGCTATAATTAAAAATAGTGTGCTGGCATGCCGGAGTAGATGTGTTATTCTCAGAACTTTATTGAAGCCATTTCTGCTGTTATATTTGGTCGGCGCTGTGTTGTTCTAAAACCATAAGAACTAGATAGCGGAAAAATCTGGTTTTGCTGGGTGAAAGCTACTTGGAGCAAAATACATCAACTGAACAGGTACAGAGTCTGTGCTGAGTCCTTGGGGGCATATCTGCTGCTACGTAGTAAAAGAAAGCAAAAAATAAGATCACGCAATACAGCAGGATTCTGCAGAGCTCCAGTTGGGTCCCAGGTCTCTTGACTCTTGTGGCAGCGAGTCTGAGTCACAGAGAGCACAAAGCTGTGAATCCTAATATTCTCAGTACTCAAATCCATGCCTACGTTGGAGTTTAATTTCATGTGCTTCTTTTAGCTCAGTTGTGTTTTTTTTTTCCTCCCCCCAAACTAACAAAATTGAAGAGTCATTCTTAGAATTTTGCAGAGAAGATTTTCTCAGCACTTGTGGCTTGGTGAAGGATTGACATCACTTAGAGATCAGAAAACAGCGTTGTCAGTTTCAGCTTGACGGCATTCCATTCTCTGCTCCAGAAACCTGATGAATAACAATGGATGAGTCAAAGATTTCTTGGAATTTTTTTCCCCCTTGTGCAATTCCATTGCCATTTTTAGCATGGAGGGCAGTTCTCCAAAGAATGTCTGTGTGCTGGTGCTGTGATTTCTTCAAAATTCAGAATGAAATCGAGTTGAGCGTTGGATGGCAAGAAAGCATTTCTGTCTATTTTTCTGACATAGTGTGAGCTGTATTGAGGAATCCACAGGAAAAGGCAGGAGGTGTTTCACTGATAGTTGTTTCATCTCTGCTTAACAGCATGAATCTTAGCCTATCATGCTGATTTGTTGTGTTGTAATGAGATTCTGCTTAATTATTTACTGTATCTTATCAGCTGTGGTCAGGGAAGTGTCTTGATAAAAACTATCAGTGGATTTGGGAGACTTTGGCTCAATTTCTTGCTGTGTTGCATGTTCCCTGTATGATCCTAAGTTGCTTGAATTGTTGCTTCAAGGTCTGTTTAAGTGTGGGCTGCTCAGTTTTGTTGTGGCAAGCTGGTTTTCAAATAGGTGAGTCCCCATTACTTGGTTATTTTATCAGGAGTGGTGTTTCTGCCAGGAGGGGGAAGTCAGAAAGACTTGGAAGAAGAGGTGGGCAGGGTGTTACTGCCCTTCTTGGTCATTGCTTGGATCAGCTTAAAGCTGTTGTTGAACTGCAGCATCCTTCTGTCTTTGCCTTGGTTTTCCACGGGAGGAATGAAGATTGTATCGCTTCAGTGTTTTAGCAGGATGTTGAGAGTAGAAATACTTACAACAGAGAATTGTGCAAATACTACTGTTGTGTTAGTGATGTAGTGTGTTTAAGGTAAGCAAATCTTGGCGAAGTCATGTGGATTACTATGAGTGAAATCATTAACTCTGCCTATTTGTTTTACAAATTGCAGAAGTAGCCTGTATCAGGCATAATCTTGCATGTCAGAATGAACGGGCAAAGTATAAAGACTCACAAAGAATTAAGCTGCTGAGAAGAAATCTAAGGGGAAAATGGGTTAAAATGATTGCAAGGCAGGATCTGTAATGTTTTTCTTCTAAATAGCATTTTACTTAAAAATTGGCAAAAAAAGAAAAGTGCACGGGTCCCCTTAACAGCTACCGTGTCAAATTTGAAGAATGATTTGAATTCAGTCATTAAAGTGTGAAATGGAGGGATTTTAGTTCTGCTTTAAATTGTGCATCTCAAATTAACCTTAGCTGCAGAGTCTCTGCTGACGCCCCCGTAATGACACATTATTGGTACTAATGGCTTCTTTGTGACTTGAGATACAAACAGACATTCTAGACAGAAACATTCAGGCTTCAAACTAAATAAGTCGCAAGGTGTGCATTTCCACCTTGGTTTTCTAGTGACAAAGGCCAGCTCTCCTGATGGCTGGTGCTCACGAGCTGTTCTTTCCAGCTTGCAGACTCTACTCCTTGTCCTGGCAGTTGTAGGCAGCAGAGTGAAAACCAGCTTTGCAAGCTTGGAAGAGCAGGAGAGCCATAAATATGACGTGAGCATGAAGCCCAGCCAGAAGTCGGGTGTTGCAGAGAAGCAGGACAAAGCCTGGAATGCGGGCATGGGACAGGAGGGGGAACTTGTAGCAGATGATAATCTTGGGAGGAAAAGGACCCAAAATTGGGAGGGAAATGGTCAAGAGAAGCCGGGATTTAAGGAGGAAATTGCTAAATAAGGGAGGGGTGAGATTAATAAAGAACATAGCCAGCAGTGGTTTGTTAACCCTTTATGTGCCCTGTTGATACGCGAAGAGATTGTATTTTTGGAGCTTTGCTCTTCAGCCTCTTCTCTGAGGCTCACTGGCATAATTTAGAAAACTGCCTGTGTCTGGAATGTCACCCACAGGTGTTACCTAGACCCTGGCTTAGCATCCAGAGGATAATTGTTAGCAGGTTGCTTTATCTTCATTTTCTCAATGGAGTATCATGATGTGAGGTAACTGTTGCCTTTCCTTTCAAGCTGCAGCTTTGGGAATTTGCCTGTTTGCTGTGGCAGGGGCTGTGAGAGGACCTCCTGCCCTTGCTTGTGTCCATGGGATCTGTTACAGGAGTGCCTGCCCCGGCTGCGTGATGCTGTGTGACTTGCT
This sequence comes from Lagopus leucura, assembly GCF_019238085.1. Lineage (NCBI taxonomy): Eukaryota > Metazoa > Chordata > Aves > Galliformes > Phasianidae > Lagopus > Lagopus leucura. Next base: position 6,628,978 of record NW_024962263.1, on the reverse strand, counting down.
GTGGGGTCTGCAGTGTTCTGGATCCAAGGCGGGATTGCACTTAAGTATTTAGTATGTAAAATCAAATACAGTTGAGTATTCAGATGTCTCTTTTGTATTCCTCAAAGGAGGCCTGCTCCTGAACCGAGGCCCAAGGCTTATGTTGACTGATGGATCGATGGATACTTTTTGTTGATTGATTATTGATTTCATTCATTTATTTAGAATATGTATCCTAAATATTAAAGCAAATCAGCAAGGCTACGCTTTACATTAAAAAAACTGTTGAAAGTGCTAATAGAATAAAGTCATAATTCAGTAATGAATGTCTAAAAAACCGAGGCCTAGAACACTTATCTATTAAGTACTTGTATTAAATAGATTTGCCAAATACTTTTTTTGTCCTAATTGCTAATTCAAAGAATATTAATTTCGTTTTGGTTATGAATACCCTAATAGCACATTGGAAAAATGAAAAATAGTGGCAGTAATCGACCTCATTCTACTTGTGGTTTACCTTAAATTATTTGGAAACATTGGCAATATGTAATACAAGTTGGAGGTATGCACCATTTCTAAAACCATGTGTGAAAAAACCCTAAAACTTCTGAAACTGAGAACTGAACAGCATGAACAGATGTAATCCAAGTGACCTAAAGTTGGAATTGTATTACATTTCACACATGCACACACACACACAAAATGTTCTTCATATTTCTTAGCTCAAATTTCTTCTGATTTTTTCTTTCATTTTCCCTACTATTTACATTTAACTAATTAACCTCTACTCTCGTTTCTTTTCCCACCTTCACAAATGCATCATTTACGAATATGCTATAATGCAAAGATGAACACTTGAAAATGAGATCAGATTTGTCATGATAAGTTTTAGAGGCATATTTCTGTTTTCCAGCTATGAAGAATAATTTGAGACGACACTTGAATTAGTATCATACATACTATGGTACGTACATCATAGCTCAGTGCTATTATTCTAGCTATGCTTAAAATACTTATTTTCTGCATTGAGCTTAGATGCCATAATCTGATGACTAGTAATAAATTATACTTAGTCCATAGGGTTGTGCTATCTTCCTGGTATTTATCACACGTCACATCTGATGGTATATGCTAACTTCCTTCTCTGTCTCTGTTTTGCTTTGTGATCTAAATTTGTCATTTAACACTTTATTAACATCACAATAATTATAATTGATGAAGAAAAGGAACACAAAACACAGTGAGTGCTTGATGATGCATTTACTTTTTGTCCATTATTCTTTGGCTTGTATATGGTTTGGTTTCGGTGGTTTGTTAAATTTATTTATTTATTCTGTTTTTTTTAAGCTGGGTGTTATTTCATCCCCATTGAACAATGGGAATGGAGCAGTGCTGTCAACCAAGGCCTCAATGTATCCACATGATTACAATAAAAGCTTCTTACGTAACTTTCGTCTAATACTTTGCAAATTGAGCTCGTCCTTTTCGGTGTTGAACAACTTGCCCACACGTGTGCCGATCCCAAATGATGTTTTGTTTGCAGCAGAGGTCAGCCCCGTACACTGCTGATGCTGCAGGAAGCTTCAGTGATGAGGCAGAATTGTGCCTTTTGGAGGCTCCTTCCTCAGCCTGCCAGATACAGGTGCTGTTAAGAAAGTTAGTTTGGCTGTGGATGTTGACTCTCTGGTCTGAGCTTTAGCTCTGGTTCTAGGGAACAGTTAACCTCTCTGGGTTTACTTCACGGTGCCCTTCTCTGGTGCCATCACGCAAAGTGAGCTGTAGTAATTGTCTGCTTCACACAGGGATATAAAATAGTTGTCTCAATATGAAAAGTGCTCTTTGAAATTGTTCCACTTATTGTTGCTACATGTAGCACCTACAATGACTATAAATGAAGGGTATTAAAGGGAAAAGATCATATTATTTCGGTTAGCTAACTTTGTGCATATTTGACAGCACTCTGTATAGTAAGTTATGTAATTTCCTGGGATAGTCAGATTTCTCTTTATTTGTGTGGCTCTTTCTCTCGGCAGTAAGGGAAAGAAAATACATTAAGGATCAGAAAATGTGTCTGTAAAGCCAGGAAAAGTTGTCAGCAGCATCAAGAAGAGTTCTAAGTATGTGGAAATGCTCTTGACTCATCTTCCAAAAGCAACTCGGTTCTGGAAGAACAGTGCCCTTCTGGGCTTCATTTCAAGACAGTATGATCGTACTTAGGCACGATCAATAATGAGCCCAATGCATCCTTCCTTTTCATGACAGGTTCACTCATTGCTGTCAGAGCAAGAGTACTGCATCGGTCAGCATAAATGCAGGAAGCAGTAATTAGCATGTGTGGAGTTTGTCTCCATCGTAGCACGCATTGTAGGCTGCAGGGCTTTCCCTACGTGAGCGTTAGGAGCCGTGCTGTACTGAGGCTGAATGTAAGGTTTCTGTTCCCAGAGGGAAGGCCCAGTGCTATCAGAAACCAGTGAGCGCTGTTGTTTTTGTCATCTGCTTTCCTCGGTTAACTTGGCACTGTGACTTTTTAACCTGCTGTCCATAAGCTGTTGTGTTACAAGCTCATTAAGGTGGCCGGGATGGTGAAAGCAGCCATCCTGCCCCCACCCCCGCCCCTACCCCCTTGGGTGCTCGTTAGATCGCTTCCTTGTGCTGACATAAGCGTTCTGTAGTCATACTCTGAGCCAGGCCTGGGAAATGGTCCAAGTTAAAAATAATCCCTCAAGAAAAAAGGAAAATAAAATTTCAGCAGGACCTGTTCCTGGACACAGCACACCGGCGTGCCGTGTCAGCCTGAGAAAACACGTCTGTCCTCAGCCTGCCGCCTGTCTTCCTTGAGTCCGTTGGCCTGACTGTCCTGTTGGTAATCTCTGAAGCTGTGATTCATTTTCAGCCAAGTTTACCCCAAAAGTGACATTTTCAGAGGTGTTTGTGGAGGTCCCTTGAGCTTAGTGATGGAGTCGAACCCAGCTGACTCTCCTCAGCAGAGGCCCAGAGGATGTCCTCTGTGGGCCTCCTCCTGAGGACTGGTCTTGGTGTCCCACACCCCCAGGTTGGGGGAATTGACTGTTACACTGCTGGCAAGAGAAGAGGGCAGCGCTCCTGGGGAATGCTGTTCATTTCCAGGGGCAGGAATACCTCCCGCGCTCTGAGTGTCCTGGGAGGTCAGAACAGTCCAATAGTGAGGTAGAGATTTTTAGTTTTCTTCTTAATGCCTTCTGCAGAGTCTAGGGAAGCAAGGTACATTTGGAGATGAGACTCCATATTTGTTTGGGTGGCCTAGCTGTGAAACTTGGCAGCCACGCAGTTCTCCTGCCCCGTGCCGCCATGCTCCTCTCGTGCTGGTGTGTCCAGGATCACCTGCGTGGCCCTCCCCGTGGCACAGGGAGCCTGCTGTGCTCTGCTCTGTGGAGGAACAAGTATGAAGACACACGTTGTGGTTTCCTGCTGTTCTGCTTTGTCACCAGCCCACCGGTAAATATAGCTTGCGTGTGGTTATAAATTCATTTCTCTCGTTATGGGCGGTTGTTGTGCAATAATTGTGTAGAAATTACAACTGAGGGTAGTTGTGGATGGTTCCTTTTGCTGTTATTTTTACATTTGTTTTGTTTGTTTGTTTATTATGTATTTACTTAGTGCCCTTTGGTGGTTGAGTCGGAACTGGTGTCTCTCTAACTGAGAGTAGAGCCATGAGCAGATGTCCATTGGGATCCGGTGCAGGCAGAGGCACCAGCTCACAGGCTGTTGACGTCATGTGGCTTCGTTTGCAAGGCTTCTAAGAGCTGCAAAGCAGAGCAGGCCTGCCTTAGACACTGTCTTTATCCTTTTACAATGCAAACAGATGTTCCTTGCTACCCTTGCAAGTTCTATATGGAGTCCCTTGCTCAGACTGCTTGGATATGAAATGAAAGTAGGGGTGTTGTTTTTTTTTCTTTTTTTCTTTTCTGTTTATTTAAAGTTCCAGTCGAATAGATCCCGAGCAACACTGTTTATTGCTGCTGTGTTCTCATTTTCCTCCCATCTCTCCTTTAATTTTAAATTATCCCCTGCACTGTGTTTGCAGGCCATATGTGTCCTTTGAACTATGAAGAGGCTGTGCCAAAAGGAAGCCTTCCTCTCCTCCCTTCCTCCAGTCACAGAGCTGCTCTTAGATAATTGCAATTAGTATACAATGTGGAGCAAACCCAGGTGTGAAGTTGGAGTGTTGTGCAAATTTCACAAGAACTTTAGGAAAGCTTGCACTTGGTCACTGCTTTTTAAACCGGCTGAAATCCTTGAAGCACCAGACAGCTGCTGCTGCTCCAAGAGGTGTTTACAACCTGAACTGGCCTACCGCGCCCTTCGCAAGGCACAGCCAGGGCTGGAGCAGCTGGCAGGAAGCCACAGCTCCATCTGACCACTGAGTGCAGGAAGGTGGAGCTGCCTTTCATTGTGTCACGGCGCTGGGCAGAGATCTGACAGGAGAACAAGCAGCTTTACAAGCACGCTGTGGTGCCAGAGCCCTTCAGTTATGTTCCTTGCGTGCTGCAGGCTGATGAGAGTGGAAAAGGTAACTTCATGCTGCTAAACAAAAGGCAGGGCAGTATCTGAGAAGAGGGGAGCCTTGCTGGGCAAGCATGCAGGTGGATATTGGCAGTGCCAGCAAGAGACAATGGCTCCTAAATGGGATTCACTTCTGTGCTGGTCTTGAGTTTTCAAAGGGAATGTACTCCTTGGAGCAGCGTGTCAGGAAGCAGATGCCTTTTGGGTCCTGGAGATAAATGTCTTGTGCATTAAAACAGGTTTCTGACCTCAGTTCCCAAAGGAGTTTTAAATGGGGAGAAATAGGAGTATTAATTAGTGCCTCATTAAGTATGATAGTCAAGTATGATAATTTTTCTTGGAAGGATAATGTATGAAATGAGTAAAAATACTCTCCATTAAAAAATGAATACAAAGTCATTTTAAACCACAAAGATTATTGTACATCTCTGAAAAATTAATGTGATTAAAGCAAAATATATTTAATAAATTAAAAAGACCCTCTAAGGCTGTTTAAAACTTGTTGGTCTCTAATTAATTATTCTCAAATCTAGTGCTTCAGGATGCAGGGACAGGGAATGATTTCTCCCCCCAGTCCATTTTTCAGTTTACAATTATCCATTCTAGGTTCAGGTTGTTTTTTGGGATTTTTGTTCTTAATCTTTTAAATCTTTCTGTTGTCTTATCTCAAAGGTGAGTCAGTAGACAAGGAAGAGTGGTGGTCACAAATTATACAATGATTTCTTTGGTGGTTTTGCTTGATGTGACTGACATATGTCCAGTATCAAGATTTGGATCTGAGAAGGAATGTATTTAAAGGCTGTTTTGCTCCTGTCCCTTTTGCCTGGGTCGTGGTGTAGGATGCATTACTTCATAAGTTAAATAATTTTTTTCCACTGTTTGCCTCTGAGATTAGATTTGAATTAGATACTTCCTTAACTCTCCCCTAAACTCCTTCACATTCAGCTGCTTAATTAGAATTACTCTGTGTGTTGTGGAAGGCAGTAAAGTAAAAATGACTGGAGCTAGAGTGAGTGCCCACGCAGTTCATATATGTTTTTAGGGAGGGTGTAAGCAGTAGTAAATAAGGGCCTAAGCTTGATGTGAAATAGAGCAGGTAGTGGCTTTACAGCAGCCTCGTTGAAAAACTTGTGTTTGCCATTAGTAATGAAGGCACTTCCTCAACAGTCTCAACAGAAGCAGTGCATGGTCACGGTGTCTTGGTAACTGCAGGTGTATGATGCTGGAGTTCCTCCAAACATTTCTTTCTTGCAGGTGCTCATCAGTACAGATTTGGAGAGCCCTAACTGTTGGTTCTCAAGGTTTACATTTGATTATGGTGTAAGTACCCAAGATACCCACGTTACCTTTTGAAAAAATTGTTGAAAATTGTCCTAGAGGCTGAGGAATATTTTCAGGGAGTGCAGGTACTATGCCGTGCTGTCTCAAGGTGCCTTCTGATCTCTCTGGCTCTTTGATCCTGACGACTGCCAGCTTTGTATTTGTGTTTGAGAGTCTTCATGCCTGATTTTACACCATAGTGGTTTCCTTTCAGCTTTACTCTTCTGTTCTGCGTGGCTTGGCCAAGTTTAGATGACTGAGGTGATAGCTACTGCCTTCTAGTCACAGGAACCTTGATTTATGCTGTATCTCCAAGTGCTTTCTGGACAGAGCCATTACAGGCACATCAGCCACCTTACTGGAGCAGTGTATGCCTGAGAAGGAGATTTCCCTCATCTCTGGGACACTTTCAGAGCCTGCAGTGGCTGGGTAACTGTATATTGAAGCTTCTGAGGCATTTTTCCTTATGTTTGAGAAGGCGGTGGTAGGCAGGACTTCTTGGTGCTGTATGAAAATAGCTACCCTAGAGTTCAAGGAACCTGTCGTCTGTGTTGAGCTGTGCTCTCATACATTTATGTGAGCTCTGTTGTTATTGCACAGAGTACTTCCCAAGACAAATGATCTGTGCTTCTGTAATGTTCCAATGCATGATTAATAGTCTTTTATGGTCTTAAACGAGACCAAATCTATCCGTTGTCTTACCTTGAAAATCCTCTTAGTGCCAATGATCTCATTTTCAAAACCACCTCTAAGGTTACAATGCAAGCACCTACACTACAGCTGCTGTAATGACACCCCCAGATGTAGCCGTGTACGTGTGCTTGAGCAAAAAGGAATTTGCACATCTCTCAGTATGCCAGTGAGCCTCCCTTACTGGTTGTGCCTGGTTTCATCAAGGCTAGCAGAGAGCTCAATCGGGTGTGTGTGTATGTATTTATGTATGTAATTGTTTTTTCTTAAATTGGGACATTGCAGCTATAAATTCATAAAATTATAAGGGCATACCCAAGAGTAGGTCTGTTCAACAGCACTGTTAACGTTTTCTTATTATGTCCCTGGAATTCTACCTGACATGGTCCCTCAGTACAAATACTTTATTTGCACGGAGCTCTGGTTAAGCTAGCAATTTATTGTGGCAATGTGTGAGACTAAGCGTACCGGAGAATAAAGAATAGTGCAGCGTTTGTGATGATAAAATAATTTCAGGTCGTGTCTTTTCTTTCTTTGTGTAGCTTTTCTTTTATTACTGGCACTGAAACGGCTCTTGCAGTGCAAGTGAGAAAACCAGACTGAACCTCCTGTTTTTTTTTTTTTGTTGGGCTCCCAGCTGGAAACCCCTCCCTCGATTTTCCATTGATAAAGTGTCACAAAGGGAATCCAGAGCAGAGGAATAGGAGGAAGTAGAACAATGTGAAATCTTGGACTTGAATCACAAAACGACTTAACTAATGTAGATGCAGCGTTGAACAAGCTGCTGCTTCTTTCATGATCAGGTTCATTTAGCTGTGGTCTTAGCATTTGTGGCTGCCCCTAAGTCATGTAACAAATCGACTATTTATTGTCTTTTTTTGCTGCAGAGGCTCTTTGAAAGGAAATTGCAGAACATTTTCTTCTCTCCCTTTCTACAGACTGTTTTATCTGACCTTCAAGAATTCAGAGTCACAACGGGGGCCAAGAAACCTCACGTACAAGAATGCTTTTATTGTTAATGTCTAAAATATGTCTTTCACTAATAAAATAAAGGTGTGACATTTATAGAGCTCTAGTAATGAACACAGCAGTAGGAAGGGCCCCGGCTGCATACTGTTCAAATTAAGTTGATTTCAATGAGATGAGAAACAGCCTTGTTCGATTAGCAGGTGAAGGCATTCGCTGATTTCCATGATGCTTGAAAAACTCCCAGGAATATTTTGCAAGCATTGAGAAGTAACTTTTTGGAGGACTTATTTAAGTTGCTACTCAGCATTCTCGTGGCATTTGGAGGAGGAAGTCTACTTGTGTTTAATTCCCATTACATATCAAGTGTATGCTGTTTCTGTGACTTTCTTATCCTTGCATCACTGGGATAGCAGCTGTTCTACCACTGCTCTTTGACCTCTGTGTTGAGGTGAAAGAGATGGCTGATGTTTGCCACAGTGTCTGTATGTGTCAGGTTGGTGTTTGTACTGTCATCTGCCCGTTGTGTGATGTGGGTGTACTCCTGCACGTGGCGATGGTGAGCAGGGGGCTTGGGTGCACCTGTGGGCCACCACTGGTGTCTCTCTTGTACATCATTGTGAAGCACTGTGGTTGTGCTCTTGGCGTATCTTCCCACATGGAAGAGTTAAATGCTGCTCTTCTCTTCTCTCATTGCTATCCTTTCTTTTTCTTCCCTTTGCATGGCTCTCTTGAGCTTGCCAAGGTGACACAGAACCGTATGTTGAAGTCCACTCTCTTGTTCTGACATTACAGTGTTGTTGTGGTAACGAGACTACACTCAATTATTTGAAATGTGAAATGATAATATTGCAAGAATCTGTTAGGCAAAGAGCAAATAAGTGTGAGATGGCTGCCCTACCAGCATGTTATTGTGAGGGAATAAGGAAAATATGCCAAACAATAAATAATCGAGAAGGAAGACTGTAAGGAGTGTTTAGATTTCTGATCTCTTTATCTGATTCTATAAATCAGAGCTGTTGTATTTTTTGCTGGTTATCTCATTAAATTTTTATTGGGCCGTCCTTCCTTTAAGCAAAGAAAAGGAAAAGGAAGAAAAGGAAAAAAAGGAAATGCAAGTGGCAAAAATACTTCTAGTTGAAAAAAACCCAACATCTACTAAGAATCTTAGTGTGCTCCATAGATAATGTCAAACAGCAGTCAAACAGACCGAGTCCCAGGCAGACTAGCTGGTTGCATGAAATGATAGAATTGCCCAGTGCTTTGACTCTGCGGGTTTTTTTCTTCTTGTCAGTGCAGGGAAATAAGAGGTGGTCAGGAACTTAGTTTCTTGGGTTTCTTATTGCTGCTGCTTGGCCCAACATGCTATTTCTGTGCAGAGAAATGGACTTGCCGTGCCTCGCCTGTTGTGATGAGAATACATATTGCCTCTCACGTGTCCTTACCCAAGGTGTAAGCTGTCAATATGAGTAAACAGGACAACGCAGCCCATTCGTTTGGATGGCTGTTTTGTATAATGTGTAGTAACTGCAGGCAGATAACATATACAGCAAAAGGAAATGATGAAAGCCAGTTCTTACTAGATTGAATGAGATAGTGCTTGATGAATGATTAGAAATAAAACTACAGCGTGTTCTCCTTAAAAGCGTGTTATCTGCAAAAGTGGGCAGAGCATCCAATGAATCCGTGTTCTGAACTGATGTCGGGCTTCCAGACAATGAAGGGAAGGGAAACAGTATTGCTTTTTAATGCTCTTGCTGTTAAAAATAATGTAATAGATAAAGGAGGTAGCATTCTGAGGGTGGGTTTTTTTTGTGTTACATAGAACGGTTAGACATTTATCAGAAGTTCTGGCAATTGGGTTGAGCTGTGGTGTTGTGGACAGTCGTAACACTAACAGGGTGGAAGCAGTATAAGCAATAGCTACGATTATAGCTGCGGTTTCTAGGAGAAATCCATGTGCTGTTATGTGAGTGCAGCATTATCCATCTGCATGAAAGGCAGCGGTATCTTTTAAAGAGGCAGAAGAGAAAGGCTGTCCTCTCTTCTATTCTGGTGTCCACCTGTTGTTTTGTTGCTGTTGCTGTCTTTTTGAGAAAGCTGGTGTGCATGTGATTCTTCTGAGAGGTCAAGTGCAGTCTTTCACAAAACAGATGATTGTTACATGTCTAACAGGAGTTTCAGAGAGAGGGCAAGTATGCACTGAGATACATGCATAAAGAAATACTGCCTGCGTGAAAGCAAATTGGAACTGCTGAGTTTATATTCTTTGTATCTTACTAAAATTTATGGGTCATGCATAAATCATTCAAAGAGTACTTTTCCCCACATTTATCATCAGGTTGTTTTGTGTTGTGAACCATTATTTGCTTCTTTTCAGTGACGTGTCAACAAACATTACTTTGTGTGTGTGTGTGTGTGTGTCTTATTCACTATGGAGTTTATAACATTCAGACAGAACCCTCTGAAAGTACTGGCATTTAAGCTGTTTTTAAGGGAAGTGTTTATGCTTTGGATAGAGGTCAGTTGAAGCTTGCTTTCGTCAAATTGGGTCTGAAGTAATGGAAGGCTTGACTTTTCCCTCACTTCATGAATTCTGGCTGTTCAGTGTGTACGGTGGGCACCTCAGTCATCGTAGCTTCCAAATGCAAACAGATGATGCACTTGGGAACACCAGGACATAAAAAGCTATTCTGTATCCTGTGTCCTATAAATGAAGGAAGCTGGTATAAATTGACGTATTCCTGTCATGTAACTTTAGGCCAATGGAGATAGAATCTGTTCTCGTGCCCTGTATTTTTTAAGAAAGCAGTGGAAGCTTCTTGTGTAGTTGTCTCTATATGTGTTTCTTTTCTCTAATACTATGTAGCACAAAGTGTTCCCTCCTCATCCTTTTTTTTTCCTCTTAGGGTAACAAAAAATACTTTCCCAGCCTCTGACCCTCTTCCCCTTCTCAGAAACCCTTTGTTAGTTAATATTTTCCAGTAACTTATTTTCAGTATGAAAATAACCTGTCCCATTCCCGTGCCTCCAGTTAGAGCAAGGGGATAGGATATCTTTACTTCTCTCCTTTCTTACCCCTCCCTCTGGATTCATACCTCTGGAGAAGCTGCTTGAGCTCAAGCTCAAGTTGTAACTTCATTAACACGATGCAAAAGGCTCAGCAAAAAATCATACAGCCCTTTGAGGAGAAAAGTGTTACATTTCCATAGTGCAGAGTGTAGGGGAATGTTAGTTTAGGTTGTGCTAGGGCTTGCTGCATTTCTCTGTGTGAATAGCTAGATGCTTTGCAAATCCTGCTGTGCAACTGCATGGTGTATTTCTCCCCGTACTTCCAGTGGGTAACGTTGCACCAAATTGGATGAGCCATTCCCATTCAGAATGTCCTATTTGTTTTGCTTCATTTCCAGTGAGAACGTAATGTGATAGTAAAATTGTTCCATAAAGGGTCATACACTGTTTTACTCTCAGTTTGTGAGGCTCAGACAGAAGGAAATGATCAAAAACACTCGATGCTCATTATTTATTAATTGAGTTCTGGCAGAGCTTTTCTACATTCTGGCTTTTTGTTCATTTGTTTCTTTGTTTACAAACAAAAAGAAAAGCACAGTTCACAAAAACTGAAAAGGGAAATTTGTTAACGAAGATTTCTGACAATTAAGATGCAGCATTGTGTGGGGTTTAAGTGAAGGTACCTTGCAGCACAGGGAGGACGGTTTGGCACGGCAGTGTCACTCTCTCTGTGTTGATCTTGAAAGGGAAAAATATTTCAGAGAACAGCAGACCATGAATCTTAGATGCAGTCATGCTGTGTTACCAGAAAATATTTGCACCAATAAGTTCTGTTTTGGAGATATTTTAACTGCTGGTGCCTTGCTTCTAGTTTGGACTTACTTTTTGTAAGCAAAGTCAAACAGGAATCTCTACATCTTTCTTCATGTTTCTGTGTTTCTTCCTTGTTTCTGTTCATATTCAGGTAAAGAACAACATATTGAAGTAATTACACCTCTCTGTACCAACTGTAGCTTCTTGATGTAGAAAGTCCCAAAGCTGTTCGACCTTTTTGTAGATGCCACGGCCAGTATGGAGCTGTGTTGAAGCCTGAGGCATGAGTTTGTTCTGATGAAAGGTCTGAAGGCTAGCTGTTGTTTGTTGTTTTTTCTACCCCAACAATTTGAAATGGACTGCATTTAGGTGATTTTTTTTTAGAGCAGTAGCCAAAGACACATTTCTGATCATCATAACACGTTTGCCAGAATTTTACCCATACTCCACAACCTGAAACCACTTTTGTATCTCAGTGAATTAGTAACATCAACAGCAGCAGGGTAAATTTAATAGAGTCTGAGCTACCTATTTGCATACTCTCTTTCTGCAGCATATGTGAACTTTCATGTTGCTGAAACTTCCCCCAGAAAGATCATTCTGAGACAGATGCTCACATGGAAGATTCTAAGTAAAATATTTGTAAACAAACAGTGGTAATGGAAACCCAAGGTGTTGGAGGGAAGGAGTTGGACCGTGTCTGAAGTGCCACGGTTGCTCTGAGGATTACCTTCTTTGGGCTGCTGGTCAAAAGTGCTGTCACTGGGTGGAAGGAGCTGCAGGGCGCTATCTCCTAGAGATAACCCATTTCTCTGCCTTTCATGCTCTTCTGCTGATATTCTGTTGCGTGGTAGAAAAAAAATGGCCCAGAAGATGCTTCTTTTTAGGTCACTTATCCCTTACTATTTCTGTTCTTCTTTCCTTGTCTGCTTCTTTTACTTCACAAGTTTCTTTCCACCCTTTGAATTAGAGATGGAACGTAAACAAGCAAAATAGGCAGTGAGGCCTGTTGGCCTTGTTCACATTCTAGGCCTGTCCTTATCAGTTGTTCCCCAGGGGTTATTCAGCATTGTCCTTCCCCAGAAGAGAAGAAGCTGCTGACAGTTGCTTTGCTCTGCTTTTACCCCTCGGTGACCAAAACAGCTTTTTGAATGATGTTTTGAGTAGCAACACGCAACATGGATTGTTTGCAATTCCTCTTGCCCAGATAAACAGCTGCAGTGGTTTATCTTGGTCAATGCCAAAACCAGTGATGCTCTTGCTTTCCTGGTTGTGAGTCGAGGTGCTGTCTCTGATTGTGTCCAGACCACTTACTTCTGTGCAATCCCCAGAAATCTGGTTTCCATAGGGAGGGAGCTCTGGTGTGTCCCAGCCGGGTCTCATGGTTGGGGCAGGCAGGAGCTGGGAGGTGCCATGAGGTGCACCCATGTCCACACACTGCCTTGTTGATTCTGGTGGCGAAACCTGTCGGGAGGCAGAAAGTGCTTGCTTGTCTGGGCCTCCTGAGGAGAAGCAGGGCTTCAGTTTCGGGCTGTGATTTGCAGTGTAGCTAGGAGGTCAGTCAGGACACGACTACTGCAAGAAGTACTCGCAGACATGCAGGTGCCCCAGCTTTCTCTGGCTCAGAGCAGGCTGCTGAAAATCACCCTTGTAGCTCCTTCCATGCTCAGCCTTCTCCAGTAGAAGCTGGGAGTAATATTTGCATACCTCTCTGGTTGTTCAGGCTAAATTAATATTTGTAGAGCACATTGTGTTCCCCCTATTGAAAGCACTACAAGCACGTTGCCATTTCTAAGCAGTTACATCCTATTCTTAAACGTTGTAAATGTACTTAACCAAGACAGACAAGACCGGTTGCATTTGTTTGGAAAAACCCCGGTTATATGTGCAAATGCATTTTTTTACATAGGTGTTATATTTATAGCAAAGAGGAAACTCTTATCTGTTGAAAGAGCCCTGTTTCGAAGGCTGCCTTTTGTGCTCACATGCCATTTGTTATTTTGGTTGCAATTACACAGTAGTACACTGGGAGGGGGGGGCATATCTGCAGCTTTTTCAGGCTCCTTCCTTCTCGTAGAAGCCTTCTAATGCATGCTTAAATCCTCTCACAATGCTGTTCCTTAAGCTGAGAGCATAAATACAGTAGATAATTGTCTGGTAAAGCTGATTGGTATTCCCTGAATCTTGATCTTCTCCCTTGCTTGTTCACACATCATCTGCACAGAAGATATTTCTGCTGCCTTCTGAACTCTTGTTTCACACAGTCCAGTGAGACGTTAAAAATAATTATTATATAAATGTTGGCAAAACCAAATTAGAGCACTAAATGAAATCTGAAAAAAAAAAAAATCTGAAAAGATAATTAATTCAAACTATTAAACATTCTTCTGCTCATAGATTGTCACAATCTTCCCCAAGTGCGTGAAGAAGGGAAATTTCTTCTGAGGGTTCTGCTCACAGAGCATCTGCTGGAGATTACAGCATCGTGAAAAATAGAAGCAGCGCCGGCGTCAGCGCTGAGCTCGGCTTGCAGCGGGGCCCACGGGAACGCAGCTGCACGCTCCGTGCAGGAGAACCTGGGCTGCAGCTCCTCGTGGCCCGGATTCTGCCTGCCGTGTCACGCTGCCGTAAATCCTGAGCTGCTCCATCGGAACGGAGGGAATTACTCCAGATTTATGCCAGTTTCAATGAAAAGAGGCTTTCTGCTGAATGGATCCGGGCAGCCTCTCGCCAGGTGGAAGGGAAAGGAGTGACTCAGCGTTCGGCGGTTGTTGCTGAGTGCTGGCTTTTGCCAAGTGCGGAGTCACAGGTTTTGTTGGGTTTTTTTTCCTTCTTTCTCCCCCCTATCTCATCTCTTTCTTTTTTTTTTTTTTTTTTTTTTCCCCTCAATTAGTGGCTTCTTTGTGCACCCTGCAGAGAAGAGGAACTGATTCTCAGTGGAGAAAGGGCTGCCCTGGGGACTGGCCTGGGCTCTCATTCTGGGTGCTGGGGAGCCCCTTGCTAGAAGCGGTCCCTTCTTGCTCTCAGTGAGCACAGCACTGACTTCTCCTTAGCCCTAGGGATTTCATTTCTGCAGAGCTGGCCTCCAGTATGTCTCCAGGGTCAGCAGCCATTCCTCCATGCAGGAGCAAAGGGAGATGTGGCTTGGAGGGTAACACCAGGTGGAGCTTCACCTGAGAACTGTGAGCTGTTGCTTTGCAGGATGCATTAGGGAACACCGGCCAGCACGTGTAGCTGTGATAGTGTGCTTACCTGTCTCTGCTGGCTAACAAGCCTCATAGGGCAAATGCATGCAGCCGGGTGAGATTTGAGAGCTCTGTGGCAGGGCACTCCAGCAATGGTGTGTATCTGCACTCGACAGAGGATAAGGATGGGAGAGGAGAAAAATCATAGCGAGGTTTTAGGGCTGTGCCCTCTGAGTAAATATTGGGGTTTATTTTGGAACGCCCAGCAAGGGGACTCCAAGTTTAGAAATGATGCCAAGTTATTGGACAGAAAAACAGGATTTAAGAACGCTAAATGAGGAAGACAATAGCTTACTTTGAAAAACATGGGCTGATGAACTGAAGCTCCCTGAACGTTTCAGCCCATCTGTCTTGTTAGTTTCTGTGTCTTAATCACGGATTTCTTGAAGTGTCTAATTTTCTTTTTTTAGCTTTCTGTCTTCCTCTTGTACAAAAGTTAAGGCAGGGAAATCATCTGAGCTGGATTTACTTTTGCATCAGAAGGAAAAGCAGGCTATAAAAAGAAATGAGTGGTGTGCAGGCACGTGTGCTGGGAAAGCGGGTTTGGGGGCAGAATTACCCCTCGGCTTCTGCTGCTGTGGTGGTTATTGGGACAGATTGGGAGCGCAACTGCATTCCCACTTGTGTCCTGGCAGAGGAGAAGCAGAAGTGCACTGATAGAAACGTGCCCTGAAGTCAGAGAGTTGTGATGGCTCCTGGGGAAAGCGGCGTGCCTGCCGGCTGCTCCTACATGCGTCCATCAGCAGTCAGGGGGCCTGGTTGGTTTTTAGCAAGGGTGGAAATTTTTGCCGAAAACCCCAGCACAAATAAGGCCGTGCACATTCTCAGTGTGTACTATGCAGGAGACACTGATTGACAGTAATTAGGAGTGGGTGGTGTGAAAGTGTAAAAATAAAATTCCTTTCTGCCGGCTTTACTATTAGCGGCGAAGCGCATGATGTAACGCTCAGCGTGTGTGAGCGAGCGTGCGTGGCGGGGAGGGCTTCTGCTCACACCCAGAGCAGTGGTGGGAGTGAAGCACTGCAGGTCAGTGGCAGCGGCAGTCTGGGGCTGCAGCCTCGGGAGCTGCTCGCTAAAACGCGTTTCAGAACTGTCGCTTTGCAGGTTTGAGTTCAAAGCGCTGCGCCGAAAAGGCACGGTGCTGCAGGATGCTGCTGCTCGTGTCGGCTGCATGGCCTCTGCCTCGTGCTGTGATACGGGCTGTGCTGGGAAGTGACCAGGAGAGATGGTTCTCTGGGCAAATGTTAGGAGCTAAAGATGTTAAGGAGACAGACCGCTGCTTAGCAAGTTGGTACAAGTGTTTGGTAATTCCTGCACCTGCGTGTTTTGAGAATGAGAGGCAGTAAATGAATTCCACTGTGTTGGTGACTTGTGGAGCGTGTTATCAGCCTTCTCCTCTGAAATAAATGGACTATCATCTCTGCTACTTGAAAAATGCATTCCTTGGATTTTAGCTGTGTTACAGTATCAGAGCTCCACAAGTACTATCTGTGAGATGCCGTCAGTACCTGCCTTATGTGGGTGACGCTGCCAGAGGATTGTCTGCAGAGCTCTTAGCATTTGTCTGCCCAACCTGGCTCTTACGTTTATCCTTCATACAGGGAAGTCCAGACCACAGCTGTGGTGTTTTCAGCTAGTCCTGACCAGCCTGCTTTCCCTGGGCGTTGACCCGAGTTACTCCCGTGCAGGATGTGTTCCCAGTGCTCAGAACCTCTCATTCCCAACTGCATGTTTGTATTTGACCTTCGCTGATGGTCACTAAAGGACAAAACCCTTTCTTAGAGTTCTGTCACATCTCTGAAATGATGTGCATTATCAATTTATGCTTATTGAAATCTAAGTCTGGTATTGGAACCTTTTTTATTGTTGCACAGTGTTTTAACAGAAATGTGTTGTTACTCTAATTATTTCCTAGCAGAAAACAATCCCTTGACGACGTGTTCGCTGGAGACAACTGGGCTGTCTTCTCCAGCCTGCAACATGACATGGCAGCAGTTGGTGCTGTGTCTGGGATCTGGACACAGGACTGTCAGTTAGGGCTTCTCCTTAAAAGTTCTTTTTTAGAACACTTGAAGTTTTAGTACTTGAAGTATACTCAGTGTGTTGGATGGTCCATCTGCTCATGAAGGGCTTCTTCTCCTTCCAGTAGGAAGGCACCAAAGCTGACATGCTGGCTTGCATCAGGTCTTGCTAATGAGAATGGCAGTACTTGAGCATAATGGTAAGTCAGAACTGCTTCCAAAAAATAAAAGGGGCTTTGCTAGTTCTGATCCTGCCCCTAGCAGGATGGTGTTCCAGGTGCTTGAGTTAGCTGAAGAAGTCTAAAAGGAATTCACAGGTACACAAACACTGACATTGCCCCTGCATGGGACAAGATGCTGTGATTTAGTTGGGGAAACCCCGGGGAGATTTGAATTCTGGATTTTACTTTTGTGAGTGGAACAATTTGCTCGTGTTCAAAAGGGTTAAGGAGAGAGAAGTTCATAGTTAAAGCTGCAGCGATGTGCACAGAATGCATGGCATATCTGGTGTCAAAGAAGTCACTTGTAATCACATATGTGTAGATAAAAATATTCAGAGTTTTGAGCGGTGCTTTTTTCTTCCTGGCTGTAATTGCGATGTTCCTGCCAGTTAATCACAAGTTAGTTTCACGGCTGAGAGCAGTTGTTGGGTGGTTGTTTCTTTTTTTTTTTTTTTTTGCTATAAACCCCAACACAGTGAATTGAACAAAGACACATGAAATGTGAGCTGGGAGCACTGGGAGTATGGCGCAGGGTTCTCACATCAGTACTGTAAAAAGCACAAGTCCCAGACATTTTCGTGTGCATAAAGAGCGCTTGACACTCTAGAAACAGCTTGAAACAAATATAAGTTGTCTAATTAATTTAGCCTTTGTGCACTTTTCACACTTTCACACTCACTATGGATATCTAAATATCAATATCTAAACGTAAACCAGTAAAAGCTGTGTGGGAAAACGCTGTGTGGGTACATGTCTGCCAGTGATGGGGTAGCGATTTGTGAGCTTGAATTAACTGGGCTGGCACATGCAATTTGTTCAGTTCTGTGGGGGCTGGGCAGTTAGTGGGTAATCAGGAAGGAAACCCTCCAGCAGATACTTTTTAGGGATGTTGTTAGAGAACGTATTTGTGTTAAAACTTGTGGAGGAAAAAGAAAAAAATCTTCTCATGATCCCCTACAACATGTCCTTTAAAACCAGAGCCTGTGTTTCACTACAGTTCTTTGGTTGTCAGCTTGTTTTTCAGTTCCCTGTTATAAAACAGAACATTAAATTATTTTTAACACGATGTATGGGGATGCTGCTTAAAATAGTTTTTAATCAGCTAGACCTAGTCGTGGCTGCGTTGGTAGGTGCTTTCCTATTAGTGTTTATAGAACAAAACAGTGTTTGCACAGTTGAAATGCTTTTCATGTCAGTGCTCATCACATTTATTTGCAGGCTGAGAAAATGGAACATCAGATTTCATCTCAAAACTATTCCCTTTTCTGATGGTCATTGATTGTCTTTCAGAAACACAGTGGTACTGCAGTGTTAGGGTAACTACAGCCATAACGTTGAAATAGAGCTGCTATTGTTATTCTTGGAATGTGCCTGAAACAGTGATTCTTCAAGTGGAATTTCAGGCTGAATTTCAATTGTGTGTTAACTTTGATGTTTTTCCCTTCCTTCGTCTTCCAGTTCTTGGGGTCTGTTTGCTGGACAGCAGAGTGCAGCAGGTCAGGCTTTGCTTTCCAGGGACTGCCTCTGGAGGTTGCATGTGGCACACTGATACCTGCCTGAGCACCTCAGTGGGGACATGGGGGTTTCTCCATCACTTGGATGGCAAAATCAACCCCAGAGCTGGGCTCTCGGCAGGGTGCTCATTCTGCATCTCTCATGGAGCCCTGGCAATGCTTCATCCTTCTTCTGTGCTGCACCCTGGGGTGGGTTTCATACTGAACAAAGGCTTGCTCTTTGTGCCACCAGCTCACTGTGAAGCTTCTTCCATCAGGAGAGGATGCTGACACAATTGGTCCAGGAGGTTTTCTTTGCTAGTGATCAATAAAGCCAGCGATAATGTTTCCCCATGGTTGGGATGTTTTTCTCTGTGTGCATCAGTGATGCTGAGGTGGGCGGGTTGGCTTTTTCAGGCTGGAATTCGGAGCTGTGCTTTTCATTTTTCACTCACCCTTAAATAGTAAACCAGTGTTTTGTAATACCAGGATTTTCAAATCCTGTGATCACCGAGGTTGCCAAATGATTGTTTTTTGGGAGTAGAGGTTTTTCACTGCACAGTCTTAGTGCTTAATCAGAGGGAATAGCGCTTCAGGGTTTTTTTTTTAATGGAAAAGAAAATGTGAAGAGCTTGACATTCCACGGCACACATAAATTGTTGAAAGTCAAAAGGCCATTTTCTTCAAGGCAGTGCATAATGATGTCATTTGTTATTATGTGGTCTGCACAGGCTACTTACTCTCAAGACGTGTAGGATTTCTTCCTCTCTAATGTTTCTGCATCAGTGTAATAGATCTGAATACTCCATAGATATCTGGCCATCTGGTTCTCTTAATTCCACTGAATTTACCAGAAGATAAAGTAATGTATAATGCCTACTAAGTATAGCTCTTTTTCCGTGAGTGAAAATTGAAACACTCCGTAGAAGATTCTGATTATCCGTAGTTTTCCTTTTGTTGCATTCTGAATATTTTTAGGAATATTCATCCTCTTAGTGCAGGTATGCAGTTATACAACTTCCCTTCTTTTGTTGTCATCTCAGGATCCAGATGTTCTCCAGCTCTGCAAACGAAGTAGAGGTGTTTGAGACCTTTTTTGTTCTCCAGGTGATAGTAAAAATGAAGAACTTAAAATGCCTTTGGTGGAAAGAAAGGCAGTGCAAAAAGAAGGAGAACCTGCTGGGAGGAATAATTTAAAACAGAAATTTGAGGCAGTTCCGTAATAAATCCCAAATGTAATAAAGCTCCTTGTGATCGGTGTTTGATTGTGGAGTTGGATATTTAGCTTGGAGCCTTATGCTGGCATGGTGTCCTCTCACTGGGCTGTGTGTGCTTATTGAGGTCAGAGCACCCTCAGGGCTGCAGCAGGACTGTGGGCTGGCTCGGGGTGCTCAGGCCTGGCAGCCGGTCTGAATGGTGCTTTCAGCAAGTGGGTATTAATGCAAAGATTTCCTTGGAGCCACATGGAGAAAGAGTGATAGTAATAATAACAAGTGGCTAACACTGGGTGCAGTGAGCATTACTTTTGTTTTGCCAGCCAAATAAATACATCAGGAAGGCAGTGAGGGGCTGAGAGGAGCTGTGATGGGCAGAGCTCAGCAGTGTGCTGGGTTAGCACCTGGTCAGGGCTAAGCTCCAGCCTGAATGGCATTTGTCAGCCAAAGTCTTGAGGAATCGGTGTAAAGTAGAAAAAACAGGCAAGGATGGTGGAGTTTTGTCTGATCCCTTTCCAAAAGTTCAGTGTGTGGCAGGCCTGATCTGTCAAGAGAGGCTAGATATTGATGATGTCTACTAGAAATGTTGCTATTTCAAACTGTCTTTGTTTCTTCTTTTCTTTTTTCTTCTTTAAGGAACAGGTCATTCTGCTTAGGAATCTAATGAAGTCCAGTCGGCACTATGGGAGCCCCAAGGCAATGCCACAGGGTGGTATTGTAGGGTTTGGAGGGTTACAGCATTACATTAGGTTGTTACAGGGATTGATAAGCACTTGCACGCATTATAATTTGTTTTATAGTAATGATCAGGCACATAAATAATGTGGTAAATATGTGCAGTTTGCTTGGGCATTCTTCTTTCATGTGGCTGCAATCTTTATAACCCAGACCTTTACTGCTGAAGCTCTTCTTGCTGCAGAGACAGCTTTCTCCAGCACAGACCCATGTGTGCTCAGTACCAGCCTGGGAACCACAGGCTTGTGAGTGCTCCCTATCTGCTTGAAACCTGCATTTTGTTTTTCACACATCCACGCATGTGTGGGAGTGCATCTAAAAGGACGAGCAGAGTGGGGGTGCTTGCACTGCTCTAGTTGCTCTCTGTACGGGTGTGTGAAGCACCACAAGAAAGCTCCTAGGTTGTCTGTATCTCTGACAAAGGGAAGGTTACTACAGCATAGCATCATCAGTGGGGAAGAAAGGGAAGGAAAGATGAAAATATTTCCAGGGTGGCAGAGCTATTGACCCTTTCAAACCTCAGTAGGAGTCAACTCTTCAAGAAGTCTGCAGCTGCTTCGGTAGGGATGTGCAGCTCAAGCTGTGGATTTCTACTCTGTAGAAAGTCTTGTTACTATTTAATGAAATGAAAAGGCGACTGGTTCAAAAGTTTTTCTTCCACAATCCCACGCGAGATTTTGTTTGTTTGTTTTCTGTCCTCTGATGCCACTTTCTAAAAGTTTGCTGTGGTAACTCCAAGTGTTAAAGAGCGTGCTTCACCCTTAGAACAAGGAGCAAGGAACAAGCCCTTGGCCAGGCAGCGTTCCTCTGCATTCAGTGAGATGGGAGGGAGGAAAGAAGGCAAACTTGGTGCTGCAAGATGTTGCTGGGCAGTTAGTTATGCCATAAAGTTCCCGTGAACCTGAACGCTCTGTGCTAACGCTGTGTGTGCTGGCAGGGCTGTAGCAGGGTCCCTGAGCTGTCAGATGGCCTCATGCATCCTGTGCAGCCCAATGCGCCTTGTGATCTTGTCATGGCGTTGTCATATCACCGTACAAAACTTCCTGCAGTGGAGGCAGGAGCTGGAGCAGTACCTTATTCAGAAAGTCTCCCTTCTGGTAGGGAGGTGATAACTTGGAGATGATTTTTGACTGACAGTTGTAGTGCAGTTTGCATCTATATTTTCGATGTCTATAAAACGTGTTACAATGATGATTCTTAAAAAAAGAAAAAAAAACCCAATGAATCTTATTCCTGCCCTAGAATTTTCCTTGTTATCTGCTTTTGGATCCTGTTGTGTTGGCAGCACGGTACAAGCTATAGCTGGCACCCACATCAGACAGTGCTAGGCTTTGTGTAAAAATACACGAGAGTGAATGTAGGCAGGGCCGTAGCCTCTGCAGTTGCTCTATTTGTAGCACAGCCCCTTCACATTTCATTTACGGTATTTGGACAGATTTTAACAAACCTGGCTCAGGGTCTGAAGTGCCAACCAGCTTCCTATGAAAGCTCTTGGTATATTGTGAGAGGAACTTGCTTATGCAGCACAAGTTAAGTATAACTAGCTTTTTCGTTTGACTGAGAAAGAAAAGGTATTTGGAAAGTAACTGAAAAATCCACATGTGGATTTCTATTCTGTGTCAAAATGCAGTATTTCTAAATGTAACCATGAAAGCATAACTCCACAAATATCCTCTCTTTAGGGAGTACCTGTAACCTGAAGGTTGATGAGTCTGTGTAGATGCTGGAGTACAACGCCAATCCATGGGCATGGTCTGTCCACCTCTGTTGGAGCAGAGGGCCCACCATGGTGGGTGCTGAAGACTGTTGAAGTTCTTTGGGGAAGGCAGATGAAGGGTTTCAGTGGATGGCTGAAACCCACGGTCAGTACCAACCCCATGTCCTTCTGACTAGGGCAGCAGGGTTTTAAGAAATAATCTGGGTTTTATTTTTCCTAAATGTTTGACTTGAAATAATAGAGAAAATTGAAGTGGAAAATCAAAGCTATTACAAAATAAAAGCTGTTGGAAATGCTTTTTAACTACGTATTCAAGTTTGTCACAAATAAGGCATGCTTGTTTCTTTGTTGCTTTGCTTTAGAGACACTGGAGCTAGTTGGTTTTCCGAGACCACGGGGCACGTAAACGCTAATCAGAACAGCAGAAAGTAGAGGACTAATAATGGAGGCAGAAACACCACGAGCCTTCTGATTAAATGAAAACTGGCTTCCAGAGTCTTGACTTGCTTCAGTTATTTAATCTAGCTTGCCCAGCCTCTGTCCTTAAAACATTTGTTCCTCTCCAGGATGCAAAGAATTCTTTTTTTTTTTTTTCTTCTGTTTTTTTTCCCCCGAAATACTTTATTGGTTTGGATAATAACCCTTTTTTTCCATCTTTTTTTTTCATGAAATAGTTTCAGATTGAGGCTCAGCCCTCACTAATTGGAGTTTTAGGAAGCAGAAAAACTGAATGCTAACAGAGTGCCTTCAAATAAATCAAAATTAATTGCACGTAGAAATGCACTGAGTTCATTTGAATATGCTTAACAAGTCTTTACTGACTGCTACCATCAGTTTCTGCTGTTCAGGAGTGAAACAGAGTAAGTGTACTTCAATCTATGTTTGAATATACATCTGGTCCTGCTTTCTCTGCTAGAAAGCACCAGCATTAGTTCTGGTGAAGTCCTGAAGCCATGGGCAGCAGGAAAGAGCCATCACTGAGCTGTGTACAGCACAGGCACAGCTCTCGTTCCCCAGTGACAGTGGGCACCAAATTCTGTTTCTGGAAGGAAGATTCTGCTTTATTCACCTTCATTTCTATACTGAGTGCATTTTTCTCCTTGAAGGTAGACCTTTTTCTGTCCCCTACCCATTGCACCAAAGACCTTTGCAGTGGTACGTGGTCATATTTGAGCTTTTCCTTGCCATTAGTGCAGCCTGCATGGCACAGCTTTCTGTGTGGTTGAACACATTTGCAGTATTTCTGCCCATCATATTTGGGACTTTGGGATGGCCTGCTCATTTTGCAAAGCAAGTTGTTGCTCGTGGCAGCCCCTGTGCAGTTCTGCTTTCTCCAGGGCCTGTCCTCAGAGAAGCAGAAGGTGCTCATTTGGAGGGTGAGGGGAAAAAAGGGTTAATAATTTCCACGCTCCAAGCTGCTGTCACTGAACACACCTGCTGTGTCAGCCATCACTTAAGCTTTTATGCCACTTTGCTGTTCATTGTTTTCATCATGGTGTTCAGCATTTGGAGATGAAGGCTGGCTGCAGTGAGGAGATGCAATTTTCAGAGGTGCACTAGGATGAAACAGTCATTAAGTGTGGCTGCCAGAGGAGTGCACATCCCCAGCCTCAGTAAAAGAAGACAGGCAGAGAGAGCTGGGGCTGTTCAGCCTGGAGAAGAGAAGGCTGCAGGGTGACCTGATAGCGGCCTTACAGTATCTAAAGGGGACTACGGGAAAGAAGGGGCAGACTTGAACAGGGTCTGTAGTAATAGAACAGGGGGAAATGGTTTCAAGCTTAAAGAGGGTGGATTTAGGTTAGACATAAGTCTTTTACAGCGAAGGTGGTGAGGCTCTGGAACAGGTTGCCCAGTGACGTGGTGGATGCCCCGTCCTTGGAGACTTCCAAGGTTAGGCTGGATAAGTCCCAGGGCAACCTGGTCTAGCTGTGCATGTCCCTGCTTATTGCAGGGGAGTTGGAGTAGATGGCCTTTAAAGGTCCCTTCCAACTCCAAAGATTCTATGACTCAGTAAGGAAGTGTTCTCTGAGTACCGTCCTCTCTGGCTTTTGTGTCCTGTGAAGCATCTCTTTAACCAAAGTCTGTGGTTAAGAAAGGCTGCTTCTGCAGCTATGTTGTACTTCCCAGCTATGGAAGGAGAGCGGGTTGCCCAGAGAATCAGTGGATGCTCCATTCCCGGAGGCATTCAGGGCCAAGTTGGATGGGTCCTTTCACAGCCTGATCTACTGGGAGGTGTCCCTGCCCACGTCAGGGGCATTGCAATTAGATGGTTCCTTTATGGTCCCATCTCAACCTGAGTCATCCTGTGATGATTCTACGAGAAGAGCTTTCCTCTATCTGCTTGGTGCAGCTGAGGCCAAGAAACCCTGTATTCTGTGCACTTACAGTGGTGCTGCTAACTTGCAGTCTCATGTAGAGGCATTACCCTTGATCACTCTGTGCTTCTTTTTCTCTTATGCTGTGGGGTTTTCCCACTCTTCCTTTATATATGGAAAGGCTTCTTGTGAGAATATCCTGCCTGTGGTGGGGGCTGGAAATTTATGATCCTTAGGGTCCCTTCCAACCCAAGCCATTCTATGACTCTATGAATCAGCTACTATGCTGAGGAAGGTGACTTCTTTCTGAAATCATGTAATAACAAGGCAGTGGGAGCCTGATGCTTATCTGGACAAGAAGGGGTGTCAACCCATCTGTCCCAAAAACTGATTCTAGTTACCTTTTATAAACTTAATCTCTGCCTTTGATAATGGTATTTTTTGTGTCTCACCTTCTGGAAGGAAGAAGAGCAAAGGTGATACTTCATTCTTTCATCAACGCACCATAGATTCATGCTACCTTTTTGTTGTTGTTGTTTTTACTGGGAAAAAGAAAAAGCAACCACTGCCCTATTTTACTAAAATCTAGGAGAAAGAGCAGCAGGATGAATAACCACAGTGTATGGGAGAGAAGTGGGAAAGCCAAGCAACTTGGAAAAGAGCAACAGGTTGAGGGATTGGCTGGGAAGATACAGGAGATGGGAGGAACTGCTGGAGACTGAGTACAGGATGGCTGAAAACACTGGAGGGAGTGAGAGGGGAGAGTAGAAACTGAGTGTACCAGCAGGTGCTGGCAGTGGGATGAGAAACAGGAGGCTCCTTGTTGTATGTCATACTTCAGCAGTGTAGAAGACTGGAATTTATTATTGTAGATGGGCTTGTAAGAGTTCAGAACTTAGTATCTTGCCACTGGGAGCTGAGTGGCTGCAGAATGAAGAGTTCAGCCCCCAGGAGACATAAGCCAGCTGTTGCAAAGCCCTCCTCTTCTGTGCTTCTTAATCAGTGAAGGAGTTGCAAAGCAATGGGAACATCCAGTGACATATGGGATTCCTGTCCTAACTGTTGTCCCATCCCATCCTATTCAGTTTTCATAGTCTCAGCTAGCTACTGTTCCAGCAGTGGAACACAAAAGCTCTCATTATTGCTGCTGGGAAACGTCATGGTGTTTTAAAAGGGTTTGAAAGAAATCCAGTGGTGAGATTCTTCAGATTGAGGGTTGGATTTTTACTTCATTCCTTATTTAGATTTCCAGTTCATTCTTCCTCCTAAGTCATTTACGTAGATTGTCTTCTTTAGGTGAACACAGAATCTCTAAAAAAAAAAGAAAAGAATTTCTAATATCTGTTCTTTCATTTTCTTAAATTATCAACCTGGCTTACTGGAGAGATGTTTTAAGATGTTGGGTTTTTTTTTTTTCTTAGATTTTGTCATGATGTCTGAGAATAAAGTTTCTCACTAATAATTCAGGTGTAATTTTTCTTAACTGTGTTGTGCTTCATTTTGTGCTGGAGATCCATCTCCGTCCAGCCTTTCTCATCTAGCAACTTTGCGTGAAGTCCAGCTTTATTTAATTCCAACTGCAATTTTTTGCATTGTTGTTCTAATCTTAGCTCTTTCCAAAAGAGAGGCAAATTATAGAAGCCACGCTTGGGAGATACAAACTTGCAGATCATGATACCAATTTGCTTTTCACAGGCACAATAAACTACTTCTTGTTGCAGGTGAGATTTGCTGCACTGACATGTTTCCTCCTCCACAGAACACAGCTGGGTTCTGAGGCTGTGACAAAGAGCTAGCAGTCATGGAACTGAAGCAGCATTTAACTTTTTATTTCACTTCGTGTTTATCAGCTTGATAAATGACGGGGTAAGCTGTATGGATGGGTTATTATCATCTTGGATTTGAATTTCCTCTTACCTGTGGAGAAAGTGCACTTCACTTTGTGCTGAGCTTTCTGTGGAGCATATTACAGTCCAAAAAAAACCAAGAGCCCAGAATCCTACAGGCCTTGCTTTTTCAGAATTCCTCATGTGGAAAGAATAGAAG
This sequence comes from Lagopus leucura, assembly GCF_019238085.1. Taxonomy (NCBI): domain Eukaryota; kingdom Metazoa; phylum Chordata; class Aves; order Galliformes; family Phasianidae; genus Lagopus; species Lagopus leucura. The sequence continues at coordinate 6,602,649 of NW_024962263.1, read as the reverse complement.
AAGAGCTTTTCTGTATAGGGAATGAGAAAGGAAGTCTCTCGAGTCAACTCCATTTCTAACAAAGCGGATTTTATTTTTTATGGCCTGATTCAGTAATAGATTACTGCAGTCTCATTCTGTCTTAATTTCAACAGTCAATAGAGTTATTTCAGCAGAAAACTGACACAGGGGATGGTAGGCTTAGCCTCTCTGTGTGTAATTATTCTCTAGTCTGCAAAGGTAAAAAGTACTTCCTGGATGCCAGCAGTGCTTCCCTATTAAATCTGCTGTAAGAGTGACATGAGGAAGGCACTGAACACTTTGAACTGTAAGTACTTTAAAAAACAAACAAACAACTCCAAAAGTAATTTTTTGTTACTGCAAATACACCAAGGATTTATAACAACAGAAAGGGACTAATGCCCTTACCCTGTAATGAGCCCCGCTGAGGCAGCCCTTGCATCACAAGTTACTCCAAAGGATATGCTTTCCCTTCTACTTGTTGTGAAGTATACAGGAGCAGGTCCCACCAGGAAAACACAGTTATTATTAACTACCTTGCTCTAAACTGGCATAAAATAATCTCTTCTCTGAGATGAGCTCCTTGTGGTCATTTTTCTGATGCTATGATTATTCTTCTCTGGTTAAAGACGACTGCTGTGTGTCTGTGTGTATATAGGCAGAAAGCTGAGCAATGTGCAGTACTGTGTGTATCTGACTGTGGAGTTCTGCCTGGGGACGAGGAAGTGATCTGTCCTTTAGGTTATGGAAAATCTGATGCTTTAAAAATCAGCATTTAAAAGGGCCAGATAAGTTCTTGCCCTTGCAGGGCATTTCAGGACATGCAGCCACAGCACATGAACTTCTAATTTTCAGCATTTGACTTACGATTTAGAAACCTCATATAATTTCCATGCTGGTGCTAGGGCTGGTGCTTGCATTTCACAGAGGTGTCTGCTAAGGCTAGCGCTATTGAATCTTGTTGGCTGTAGCTTGATTTCCAGAGCAGGCAAGTTGCCTGCAACCCTTCATGCTACTTCAGTGGGCTTCTGGGTGTACAGAGCACTGCTGTGAAGGAGGCTGGCTGCGTAGGTCCTGAAGTGTGGATTGATACCTAATTCAGTGTATCCGGGGGTGAAAATGTTGGCTTGGTGTTCTCTCTCCCCGGGGCTTCTATTCCCTGTATTGCTCTTTGTATTTGAGACAGAAACTGTCATTTGCAGTATGCCTGCGGAGGAGCCAAGTAGGTCGGTGTCTCCAGGTACTACTGTACATTATATCTTCCCTAGTGTGCAAGTTCTCACCTTTTACTGAATCTTACTCTGAGTGTTTTTGCTGAAAACTTTTAGTGGAGCTCTTCTTGGTCTACCCTAGTCCCAGTAACTGCTCAAAAGCCTGGATGAGCAAAGGTAGGTAGAGCAGGCTTCATCTCTTGAACAGTCTCCCATGAGTGGCAATGAAGGAGTTGCCCTTTTGTGAGGACTTCATCCAGAAGAGGCACAATTGCAAACACAGCCAAAGGACAGACTGTGGGCCCACTCTGCTCACTGACCTTCTCTGCCCTGGGCTGATAAGTAGTTCAGTTTAGCTACCCTCTCTTTCCTGAGCCTCTTTTGCTCAGCTTCACTCATCAGTGGCTTGTCTTTACCCTCTTTTTTCCCCAGACCTTCACCCACTCGTCTTCAGCTGATCTCTCCTTCTCTGAGTGTGTCCTCTCACATTATGCTCCCAAGCCAGCTGCAGGGGAATGCATGACCCAACATCTGTCTGCTTGCACATCTCCTACTGACACACTGTAGCTTGCCGTCTGCATCTGCCAGATCTTTTTCAAGGCAAAGGGAGCTAGAACAGCTTAAAAGGCTTATCACTGTTGAAGGTGAACATGTGACTGCCTTAAACTGAACCGGCACCAAAAGCTTGCAGAAATAACATGTGGTCTGCTGCCATCTGCTTACACCTTTTTCTTCCACCCTCCGTTGCTCTTGACACTTCAGGCTGCTGCAAGCTCTTCAAACCAAAAGCTGTTGTCATCTTGTGTCTTTGCAGAGGTTATGCTGCTGGGGCACCTTCTCCACCCCATCTCACACAGCTTTCCGTTCCCATTGTAACACTAGTAATAGTAATGGAGTTGATAGTTTTATAATGTGATCTTAATGGGGATGTGGCTTGGACCAAACGGTTTCACTTTGTGCTATCTGCCCAGTTGTGACTCATCCCTAACGTGAATTTGTTGACAACACTCAGATCTCAGGTATCAATCGATGATGTAAGTGCCCCATAGTAGAACAGATGATGTAATTCTTACCGAGTTACTAAAGACAGTGACCTTGAGATGGATCAGATGGCTGAGCAGCATAGATGGGTCACTGATTACAGAATGTTCTTGTTTTAAAACTATATTGTCATCTGGTAATTACTGGAGAGGAATAACACCAGCATGTCACAAAAGTTACAGCATTTATTGACTTTTACCAGTATTTATGCGCTCTTGTTTTGACAGGTGACTTTTTGATGGTTTTGCTGCCTTGTTGCTTTGGCTGTCGCTACAGTTTAAGTTGGGGCAGCGTAATAATTGACTTTAGTGAGCCCAAGCAAAATGTTTTCTCTAGTAACAAGTCACAAATTAAAAAAAAAGAAAAAGAAGCAAAATAAAAGTGGATGTGATGTGAAAAATTCTAATACATGGAGGAAAAATGTATTCCAGTGGGAAAAATCTGCCCCTTCCCCACCCCAAACTTCAGGTGGCTTGCATATACATTAGAGTAAGAGGTAGAATTGCTTTTCATTTAAATAATTAATAAAAAAAAGTATGATAAGCATCAGCTGTAGCTTTTGCTTTTAGATGAACAGTAGGCAGATCTTGAGAAAGGTCATGGAGAAGAAATAAAAGGAAACCGGTTGCTGTGATTGCTAATAACATGGTTGAGAAAAAAACATGTTTTTGTCTCAGTGGAAAGAGGGTCTGAGACACCCCAGTGCAAACATAGGAAACAGTCAGCTGCAATAAACAAAGATCCCCCAAGAAAGGAATAGAGATTTGAAAAGGCAAATGGTTGAAGAGCTGGTTTTGGTTTCTGTCTCCTTCTTGATAACTAATGCATTTGGGGCCTTGCATTTGCTGTTTAGTGTCAGCATTTTTTGTTTCTCTCTCCTTTGTATACAGGCACACTTATAAGTATTAAACTGAGGAACCTGCCAAAGACTACTTCAAGCAGATCCTTACTGCAAGTGGTGGACGAAGCTAATCATTTGCATGAATTTATGACCTTATAAAGAAGACTATGAAAGATTGATCTGCTTAATTAACTACTGCAATGAACTAATCTAGGAAATCATAGAGACATAGACAGCTCAAGAGAATTCTGTATTTTCTACATTCTTTGTGTGTGTATGGCAGAAGGTTCTTGGATAGCTTGTTTGAAACTTAGTGAATGATAACGGGCTGGAATTTCTCTTCTTGAATTCTATGAATACTCACTTTTAATTGTTGAAATACATTCCCCTATCTTGTGGGTTCTTCAGATCCTCTGTTCTAGTACGGTGTTTGCCTGTGGATATTACTGCTTGATGCCTGAGGGACTCCTAATGTGCACAGTTTTATAGTCTGTTAAAAGCAGTTAAGATGTAAAAGTCTGTCCAGTTCTTTTCTTTATGTACTGAGGGCATTGTGCGTTGAAGTTCCTCAGTCTGTGTCTTGGTGAGAATTAACTTCTTTGGGAGTTGGGGGATCCTATTGCTTTCTTCACGAGGTTGCAGGCTGAGCATCCAAGTGCCCCACTCTCCTTTATGTTTTTATTCCCATGTCCACGTATGAGTTAGGCAGCTGTTGTTATCCCTGTTTCGCAGTGAGATGCAGAAAGGCTGCAGGCTAAGATCAGCAATACACAAGAGCTTGGTAGTATGGGCTTTGACTTCAATTTCCAAAATTCTGGGCAACTATTCTGCCTTAAAGAACATCTTTCCATTTGAATGCTTCCTCAGTGCTTTTGTTGCGTACCAATGTCATTCAGCTGCTCTCTCCACTCTCATTTTGCCAGCATGATCACAGCTCAGTTACCTCAGCTATCTCGCATCCCAGACTAGCAGGATTTATGTACTCCAGGACAGTGGCATGTCACTGAACGGTGTCTACCTCTAAATTACTGCTTCAGAGAGTGAAGTTTGCTGTAGGGCTGAGGAACAGACTTCAGTCTGTGTATCAGCTCATAAAGTCCGCTCTCCTAACTTGCAGCCTGCCCTCTGCATTTCTTTTCTAGGTTGAATTGCTTTGTTATTTAAAAAAAAAAAAAAGAAGAAGAAAAAAAGAGAGAAAAAAGAAGTGCTTGTCCATTTCTGCTAATTCCTTTTTATTTTCTCCGTCTTCCTCTGTAAACTGCTGCCTGACCTTCCCAGTAAAAGGAGACTCAGACCTTCAGACGGTCCTTTTTGTTGACTATTTCCTTGCTGGGATGTCATGCAAAAAAACCAAAAACTGAAGCAATAGTATGCATAACAAACGTAAGCCATTTGTCCTAGATTTCTCTCCTAATGACAAGGAGACTGAGATATTATTACATACCTGCCTCAGCTAGTGACATTTCTAAGTGCCTGATGCAGAAAGGCATAGAGGTTATGAGGGGGGGTATCCAAAACCCGTGTGAATCAGAATTAACTCCAGTACACCCCTTGAAACTGTTCAGGCCATACACATATGTAGCTTGTGACCTGAAAGTCTAATCTTTTTCAGAAAATAAATGTATCTCTGGACTTGCTTTGCTCTTCCTTGTAGCTATTCAGCTTGGAAATGAGAGGATCATAGAATCATAGAATGGCCTGGAATGAAAAGGACCTCAAAGACCATCTAGTTTCAACGCTGCTGCCATAGGCAGGGTCACCAACCACCAGACCAGGCTGCCCAGAGCCACATGCAGCCATCACAAGGCTGTTTGTTGAAACACTCTTAGTTTGGTTTAGTTTCATTTCACCTCCAGTGGGAGGAAAGATTCCTTTTTCCTTGCTTCTTTGGTTGTGCCTGGTTCCTTAGGGCTACCAGGAAAGCCTGGCCCGCACTGCATGCATTTCGACTCTTCCCCCTGTAAATTCACCTGTCTAGTAGAGGAAAAAGTTGTGCTTGGACTACATAGTAGACCCATATAATGCAGATTTCCGTGAGGAAATCTGCATTTCTGCCTTTCTTTTAATACAATTTAAAAAATAGACCTTTTGCTTTTAGTTCAGAGTCTTACATGAGGAGAAAGTGCTTTTACAACTGCTCTTCAGTCACACCATGAAAGTGAGTTTAAGTCCCCTGTGGGGCAAAATAGCTTAATATCCCACTGCCCTCATCTTTTCTTGCTCAGCAGCAGTGATGATCCCTTCTGTGGAGGGTTCAGGAGTGCGACTCGCACCCTAGAAAATGAAAAACACTTGACTCATTTACGTAGTAGTTTAGAGTACAGCCTACCCAGCTACCAGAGCGAAGACCACAAACTTTCACATTTGAGTCATCTGCTGAAAACTTACATGTTTTTATGAAGAAAGACCTAAATGTTTGTTTTAAAGCCATTTTATTTGCTTTCTTGCAGTTTAATCATTTGACTCTTAGATGATGAAGGCCATGGGTCAGAAGGATTTTCTTGCTGTCTTTCTTTGATTGCTGAACTGTGATGAGTGTTTGACCTTGCTTCCACTCATAAGAACAATTGTTTGATTCTAGTGTGAATATCAAAGTTTGTGTCTATAGAAACCAATCAACACTTCCTCCTAATTTTTGTAAATAGGCTGTGGCTGTGACACTTGGATTTCCTGCCTCTTGTATATCTGAATCAAAAAATCTCTGCACTCACTGCATTCACCATCTATTGCCTCATAATTAGGCATCATTTTTATTATAGTCTGTATTTCTCCGTGTCGAAGTATTTCCAGACATCACTGGAGCTTATGATCTTCTTTCATTTTTAATCTGCATCATGGATTTGTGTAAGGGTCTTCCTTAGTAGTAACTGTAGGAAATAGCAAGTAATGTAAGAAAAGCTGGTTGAAGTGCCTGCAATCAGCATTGCTCAACATTTCGTAATTTTCCAGGATAACCTTTTGGCGTGGCATTTTTCCATACTTAGTAGCTGTTTTCACGTTGATTTTTTTTCTTTCTTCTTTTTATATTTCAGTGTGAATGATTCTGGTTGTCTTCAGAACAAGATACAGAAAATCACGTTTTTGTACCTTTTATAAAAATAGTCCACCTGTTTTTTCATTGAGTAGCTGCATAGCACCTTTGCTTTTGGGGGTGGATATTTGAATTTTGGATGTGGAGTTGCCCTGGCATTAGGGACCTTCTCATTTGCTGGAAAAAATTCCATAACTGATCAGTTTATAAACTCAGAAATGTCTCATCTGTCTCCTGAGGAGAGCTATGGTCCTAGCATAGGAAGCGAGAGGAAGGAGACTGACTGTTCCCTCGTGTTTTCAGCAAAGCTGTTGGTTGCCCAGAAAGGATGGAACAGGAGGAAGAGAGCATGTTCTGGTTGAGTGGATACATGGGGCTCTCTGAGCAAGGAGATGAGGTCTGTTAGGATTGCAAAAACCAATTGTGGGGACAGCATTTTGGAGCTGGTCTGGCTGGATTATTAGATGGGATTGGGATTAAGATGAGGATCCTGAAGGAAATTGGGATAAAAAGTCTGAGGAGGGAAGCAGTGAGACTGAATCCACAGAAGGGAAGATCAGAAGGAAATCTCCGCTCTGTACGTTGGGATGGAGTTTCTGATTACTGAGGCTGGTGTGTCATGTTGCCTATTTTATTTGGTGAGAAGATACGTGACTGTCCCACCCTCAGTTGTTTGCTATGATCCCGAGTGCTTGGCACAGCCCTATAGCCAGAGACAGCAGAACGAATTATGCAAGTGCTGCCCCTCTGAATCAGAACAAAAACCTCACTGTGAAATCACACAGTTTAGTTTGAACTGCTGCTAGGGCTGTTTTGGGTATCTGACTTTATACTGGAGTGGATGAGAGGCATTCAAGCTGTTTGCTCCAGCACCTTTGGGACAGAAGAGTAGTCTCCAGCTAGAGGATTATCTGGCTGGCAGAGGCGCTGTGTGGGAGCACATCTATCTCCACCTATTTTTACCCCTTAGACTTGCTATCTCTGTGCTATCAGTGCGTATCTATGAACGGATATTGCATCTTAAACCTGCAGCATTAGTTCATGGGAGGCCTTCTGCTCTACTGCTTGAAGTTACTCCAGTGCCTCTCATAGAGGGCTGTTCGCTGCTTTTAAAGATTCAGTCCCACAGTGGTTCTGACCTACAGGTATGGATAGACACCCTGCTTGTGTCTGTGACAGCACAGCCTCCCATGTGCTCAGTGCCCTCCCCTTGGAAAAGAACCTCTAGAGACTCTTTGGGAGAGTTGAATGTCTCCCAGGGGGTTTTAAGCAAAGCTGGAGTGGCATCGAAGACAGGAAATTGTAGACCAGAGCCCCTCTGACTTATTTTCACCATAAGGGATTACAAAATGCTTTTCTAGCAGACTGCTAGCACTTCTGAAGGGAGACAGTCATCACAGGAAGAGGGGCAGCTGGTGCCGAGCACGTGTGTGGGAGGAAAGCCTCTTTGAGTGGTGGAGCCGGGTTTGGAAGGGACCCTTGTCCACAACCTCAATCTCTCGGAGTCTGTACAACAGGGAGAAAAATCTTCTCACAGGAGTGTTGCGAACATGCACTAATTTTAGTATGTCAGGCAGTTAGATAATATGGTGGCAGCCAGAAAATAACCTATGAGGGAATTGTTGGTTCTGTCTTTAAAGCACGTTTCAAGTAAAGATATTTTAAAAAGGCTTAGGACTGTTTTTAACAGCGAGAACGAAGCAAATTACTGAGTACTGTTTATTCAGTAGCGCAGTGAATGGCACCGTTTCCCGTGGAAAAAATGCTGTGATGATAAAATTAAACAAGATGAAATGTTGCATAATTGGCCTTTTTTTTTTTCCCAGCGCTTCCCTGTCTTTTAGCTCATGGCTTTGCGAATGTAGCATTTTGACACGTTGGGATATCTTTGCGTGCCTCATGAACTGTTCATGACCAAGTCTCAGCACTTTCCGTCCAAGGATGCTCAAGCACTTTAATGAGGGCTTAAAGGACATGAGAGCATCTGACACTTTGTCTTCAGTCTTCTTTAAACACGGTGCTGTCTCCAAAAGTACTTACCTCTGGTCATTAAAAATGGCTGCAACTCCATATAAAGGAGATAAGAGGGGAAGTGTTTTTTTCCGATTTATATTCTGCCAAGTTTGGCAGAATATTTGTATTTGTGAGCCCTTGCACAGCAACAGGCGAGCAGGAGAAACACAGAAATATGACTGTGAAACCACAGATGTTGTCAGCGAGGAAACAGAGCCGGCTGAACTCTCGTAACTAGGTTTAAATCATTTTGAAAATGTCAGTATTTGAAATCATCTGTCTCTTACCTTTGCTGAGTGTGTTCAAGGAGCTGGGTATCCTGCTGTGTGGCAGAGGAAGCAGGTAGACCGATGGGCACAAAGTGAAATGATCAAAAGGGCTGCTGGCAGCTTCCTGAGGTGCTGAGCGCAGGATGCTCCCACTGATTTCACCTGGAGCACTCAGCAGCTCCGACCACCAAACACACATAGTCTGAGGAACAGAAGTAAAGAGAGAGCACTGGCCTTAGCACGTTCACTATGGAACAAGCTGTGTGTGAACCTCTGTGTCACAGCAGCATCTTGGCTGCAGATAGCCAGAGGCAGCTCGCAGGCCTGCCTGCATGGAGGTGGTGCCTTGTGTCTGCTTAGGGCCATGCTGCAACCACTGCCCATGCCCAGTCCTTCCTCACCCCATTCTTGCTCTGTCCTCACAAGAGAATCTGTACTACAGCTGCAAGCAGCGTGGTGATAGAAACTGTGTTGCTTTTTGCTTCCGGGGCCTGTGACTGATGTAGTTTTGATCAGGCTGTGCTGCTGTACTACAAGAGCTCAGAAGCAGCATTTGTACTGTGGTTACGTGGAGCTCCCACTGTACACGTGCTCCTTGCCCTTGCCTCAGGTATGGCTTGCTCTGCGTAAGACGTAAGCGGCATACAGCAGGTGCTGCCTTCTCATGTTTCTGCACAGAGCGTAGCACAGCGGGGCCTCAGTTTCATCATGGTTTTTGGACATGCTGTAATGTAAGTAAGGCTTCTCAGTCTTGCTGAGTAATTGGAATAGGTCACACCGGCTGAACTTGCACAGTTTTCCTTGGTGAGGAAAGATTTCTCTCTCCTGCTTGAGAGGGGCCCTGCAGGTGTTCCGAAGGTCCAGCCCCACCTGGCTGCCTGGATGAAACGGCAGCAAAGCAGAAAGGGGCCCCTTTGCACAGCTCCACTCCCAGACGAGTCGAGGGAAAGTTCTCTCAGTGCTGTAGTGCGGGCTCCCAGGCTGCAGGCTCAGCGAGCACATCGTGCAGGTTGCGTAGATGGAGCTTTGTCGCTCCCAGAAGTGCTAGAAACTTAATTGCTTTCAAAGGCAAGCGCGGAATCTGGAGGACCCAGTACAACCTGCTGAGAGATCGTAAATCATGACGTACAATTGGGTTTCTCTGCTGGGGCTTGTGTGGATTGAGTTTGCTTTGTGAGCAAACGCCTTTGGAATACATTGGTATGTGTTTTTTTTTGTTGATTCTTAGACATAGCAGTAATTGTTGTTGGCTTTGTTAATAGGCATCTATGCTCTGCTATGTAGTCGCTATTCATGCTTTCTAAAAAGAGTTCAGACAAAAAGAAATAGTTGTTCTGCCTGAGAATCATGAAAGCCTTTCTGCATTTAAATGCACTGACAGCTTTGGTCCAGGTGGTGGCCAGCCATTGTCCCTTCAAATAGGCGTGGAGAGAGAGCTGGCTGGTGGAAGTTTGACCATTGCTGTTTATCTTCTCCTTAAGTGACAGCATCGGCTTGTTCCGTTTTTACGCTAGCTTGCCAGTGCCTTTTGTTTCTAGCCAAAGGAACCATGATGGAAACTGAGGAAAACCTGCCTTTTGTAGATAAGGAGTGTTATTTTCAAATGTGCTTATATAGAGTAGGTCTCTCACTCCTGTTTTCCAAAGTAGCCCATGTGCAAATGCATGGAGGGTTTCTGATGTTTTTATACACAACCTAGTTTTAGTGTCATTTTCCTCATCTTCATAAATTTACAGGGTCTCCATTGATAGGAATACTCTTTTGATGTATTTTGCATGGAAAGTAAAGCAGGAAAAGGTTTTAAGGTAAGGCAGCCAAATAATGTAGGGTCTTTTGATCAGTTTCCATTAGCATTAAACCAGTAATCTGTCCAGTTAGATTTTATTTGAAAGGCAGCTCAGTGTTTAAAGAAGATAAACATACCAGCTGACATTCAATACGTCCGCTCAAGTCACCAGCAGAAAGCTCACTGAACCTTGGCAAAGGTGCCTTGTGCCCAGTGTTTCTAAAAACATCTCCCATGCTAGTGGGTTCATTACTGAAACACTCTGGCACTGCACTGGGTCCGGTGCCAGTGCTGGACACTTGGTCCAACTCCAGTTGGAGCTGGGGAAGGGCTGAGTTTTAAGATCTCTAGGATGCATTTGTGGCCAGAAGAAACTGAGCGCTGGAATGATGCGTCATCCAAACTGTGGCTGATTCCTAGAAATGGATGAATGTGCTGTTTTAATTTGGGGAGCTTGTGCAGCTGAGGTTATTGAGACATTAGCACTCAGAAGCCAGAGATCTGCAGCTCTGAAGATTGCCTGGCGCAGAGACAGGCAGAGATCTAAATTGCTTTGAGGTGCTGACAGTTATCACAGCTCTGTGCAGACACACCTTTGCTGGTTCTGACAAAACACAAATATCAGTTTCACATCACTGTTCTCTTTGGCTGGTGTATAGCTTGAAACTGTACTACGCCTTCTCAACATTCGGCTCAGGAAATGGAGACGGGAGGTCAACAGCAAAAGTAGCCTCTAATCAGATGGTAAACTTTAAGTGTTCTGCATAGGGACAATATTTTTTAAAAGCAGTATCACCTACAAGAACTGATCTGAAAGTAATGCCTCCTAATTTATTGTGTTGATCCACAGTAGGTGGATGTTGGTGGGTGTTGGTGGTATGGCAGTAGAGATTGAACCTTCCCACCAGTATTCTGTTACATGTTGTTGCCGTATGATGGATGGCAGCAGAGGGGGAGTCTGACAGAAAGGCGTCTGACATGGAAGTGCATTTGAAGCAGAGGTGTGTCATTGAAGTCCTCCATGTGGAAAAAGTGGCACCCACTGACATTCATCAATACTAGCTGAATGTTTCTGGAGCCCAAGCAGTGGATGCGAACACAGTGAGGAGGTAGGTGGTGTGTTTCAGCAGTGGCAACAGTGACATGAAAGACAAATTGCATTCTGGATGGCTATGGTGGGCTTTCATGAGTCATTGCTGATGAAAAAGCATAGTGAATGGTGGTGACTATGTTGAAAAGCAGTGTTTTGTAGCTGAGAATTTGCTCTATCAAATTATGTTATGTACACTTTGTATCTGTTGTAGTTTCAATGGAAATAAATAGGAGGCAGTACTTTTGGAGCAGTGCAATTCTGTTGTGTCACTCTCAGTTTCATCCCAGGCCACGCTGCTGAAGTGGCAGTGGATGGAAGAGCAGAATTTGGCCTGCGATGAAGGCCAGTAGCCGATGAAAGACAAATACTATTTTCTTTCTTCAACAGCGAGTTCCTCCAAACGTTGTAGATAACTGAAGAGTCTGCTTCTGAACTGACTCCAACCCTGTATGCAAATAAAATTGCTGTGAATTCAACCTTTACTAGAAATCACATCCATTACAAGTCTTTGTGACAAAGTGCTGGGGCTTTGACACCAATCACTTCCGGAAGGGGCTCACTGGGAACCCAGGATAATCCCAGCAGACTGGGATTCTGCTAATCCCCGTGGCATGTCAGTGAAGCTGTCAGTGATAGCCTGCATGTCTGGGAAGGACCTGAGGAGATCTGTCACGCATTGAGACGGTTTATGGTCAGTCCTCAATGCTTATAGTCCCCTCAGACTCTGGATTCGCGTTGTGGTTGTTGCTGGTCAGTTCTGTGAGCCCCGCATCAAGGGTCTTAGACAAGCAGATGCACAGTGCAACCCAGAATTTTGTCAGCTGGAGTACATTCATCTCATCAGATTGTGGCCTGTATTAGCTCTGAGTGGATTTGTTGGTCTGGGCTTCTTTGTGGTTCACCTGGGACAGGCTGTGGTTCCCCGTAGCTTTGTGCAGCACTCAGCTATCAGGCACTGCTCCGTGTGTAACTTCAGCAAAGAGGAAAACTTGCTGCTGTTTCAGTTCTCAGTCTTCCAGAAAGCCAGCAGATGGGGTGTGTGCAATTCTAGTGTGAAATCATCGCACTTGTTCTCAACCCAGAGATTCAGCTTTCCTTTTTACGTGTTTGTGGCAGTCTATTTTGCTGTTAAGTATGGCCCTTTGTAGGAATCCTGAGGAAGCACTCTAAATTCTCAGTTGGTCCTCCTGTGTGAAATAGAGTATGATCTAGCTCGCACCTTGAAACACAGTTAGATCTTTGAAATCTGGATGTGAATATTGTAGCACACGTGCTTCTAAAATGAAACTAGTCATAGGCTGGGAAAGTATTGGATAGTTAGAAATAGACTGGGATAGCACAGAGTTCCACTTAACCTGAGGCTGCAGGATTAGCTACAGATGCCAATGGGGCCAACTATAAAACACGCTTCCTTTTTCTTTTTTTTGTCTCCAAGCCCAGGATGAAAGAGTAAATGTCTATTTGTATGCATAATTCTGTTGATTATACATATGAAAATTAAATTTGCTAGCAGTGCAAATGAAATTATTTTGCTATTATTAATAGTTCTGGAATAATAATATTAAAGACAGTAGAAAGAGTTGCTTGTTACATCCTGGGCTGGATTTTATGCCTGTAGGTCTTGCAAGAGGAAGGAATCTCAAAAAGAAGATTAGTGGTTTAACAGAGGTGCTGCTGCCCTGAGTTACCTTCCTCTGGGGAGTACAGAGCAGAGTACAGCGTGCACCAACAAGGAAGTAGGCTCACCAAGGGTTGCTTTATGCCATTCACAATGAAAGTGTTCAGGGATTGAGTCCTGTTAGGTGGGTCTTAGCTGCTCACACCTGACTTGTGGTGGAGAAGCCTTCAAGTGGTTTGGTAATAATTAACCAAGGTAGGACTGCTAGAACAGAATCCGTGTCTGACGTGTGCACAGAAGGAGAGAATATCTTGCCAAGAAATTAGTTAAAATTAGAATACTATATCAGAATTCAGTTATCTTCTGAGAAGTAGCAAGAATGCTGATGGCCAGAGTCTGTGGCTGAAGTTTCCCAAGAGATCATAGGCTCTCTTCTGAGCTACTAATGTGATTGCAGGATTGTAGAAATTTTCAAACAGCAGAACAGCCTCAGCTAATGTAAATGAAAAGTCTAGTAGCAGGATGTGACAGACACCAGTTCAGCTGATGTCCATGATGAAAGAGACAAATGACATGACTGTATTACCCAGCACTGCCTTCCGAGTGAGAGCCATGCTGAAATGTTTTGGTCCGGTGTGGTGAAGTGGTGCTCAAAATACTACAGCGGCCTAGTAGCTGCACTAATGATTTACTTTCTTAGAAGTCTAATTTTCTATTATAGCACAATCACCATTTCCCCTCTGTCTTTAAGGTGCAGTTGTGCTGAGTGTGTAGTTCTCATTGGCTGCCTCAGGCAGGCTGCAGGTCAGCTTTTGAATGTAGGAGAATTCATGAAAGTTAAGTATTTTGGATACTGTTAATGGCAGTTGTGCAAGTACAAAGACTTTGCTTTATCAGCAGATGTGGTCTAGGTTTACATTTACAGCCACATTAAATCCTTACGTTTATTGCAGTCGGGGGAAAAAATGGGGAGCTCAGTGCAGTATTTAACAATCTGCTTTGATAGCTGGCCAATCCACTTACCCTTGCACGGAGCACATGCCACAGTAGTTCTTTCTTCTATTAACTCTTTGGTGCTGAGAAACAGAAATGATTCGCATGATGTGGAACCGGGAAGAAAAAAGTGCAGGCCTGGCAAAAACTTTGTGCTTACCTTGTGCCCAGCCTGGAAGGGATCTGTGAACCATGGCAGTGATCTGATGAACACGTTTGCCAGATGGTTGTGGTGCTCAAGAGTGTGATGCAGCCCTGCTCGGTTCTGCAGGGCAGCATCTCTGTGGGGAAATGAGCTGGGCTGGGCGCTGGCTGGTTTGTCAGAACTGTTGCTGGCTGTTGTTCAGTGTAGCTCAGCTGTTCCCGTGTGACACAGCTCTGTTTCCTCACCTCTTGACTCTCTGATTCTATGATTCTTGCACAAGTGGTGCCAAGGGTTTGGAGGGGGAGGATTTTGCCAGCATCACTATTGTGTGGTTAAGACGCTGGTTTTTTTTCTGTTGGACTGGGAAGGGATGGGGAGGAATTACATCCTTGCATGGAGAAGTGGTGATGGCTCATAAGCTGGAGGTGCAGGAGCTTTTGTTGAGGACTGTAGAAGGGAGGCCATGTCTCCTTGCTTCCTCAGTGCAGAAATAACCCCTAGGAGAGCATTCATGGCTCCAGAGCCTGGCCTGGCTGAGCACCCATCGTACAGTGAGCAGTGAGCGAACCTGTACTTCCTCGGAAAGCACCTGATGCAACCTCCAAGTGCTGCGAGGGGCAGTCATTGGCAAGAAATGGTAGGAGCTTCTTTCCCAGGATTGAACACAGTACTATCCTCCTTCAGAGCAGAGAAATGAGGGGCCGGGAGAAGGATGTGAAAAATAGATCAGCTTCAATTGAAACCTGGCGTTTGGAACACCTCGAACTTTGGCAGACCTCAGGACAACACTTCAAAGTTGTTCAGCCTCACAAGGTACAGTGTAATCTTCTGTTTGGGGAAAGTATTATGCAGGGGCTGGGGCTTCCTTGTGCTGGGCACACAAGCTTAAGGTAGGTCCTTGCTGAGGCTTGTGATCGCATGGAGCTCATTCTCAGCCTACGCTCTGTGAGCTGTTTACATGCCTGTTTGCCATCTCCCCAGATATTTAGCAGTAAACATTTCGTCTGAATTGGTTTTACTACCTTGAGCAATGAGCTGTGAATACGCCCAAGTCTTACTGAACCTAACCACCTTTACTCTTCTGAGACCATCCTCCTTATTCTGAAATCATTAAAGCTAAATCAACATGAATGCTCTATTTCATGACAGCATGAAAGGAGCGTGGCCTCCTAATTACCCTAATATTCAAATATTTATGGGGGAGACTTGGAAAGCGCTGGGCGCCCTCAGCTCCCTGCATTTCAGCAGGTATCTCTCTCATTGCTTGATCTGGGCAGCAAACAGAAATTTGGCACATGGGCTTACGAGTGAAGTTATCATTGTGGTAGGGCTCAAGGACAAGGATCTTTGCATCTCAGTGTAGTGCCTGGACTCACTTCTCTTTTGGCTGAGTGCAGGGGTGCAACTCAGCCTAGTTCACTTTTTTTGGCCACGCGTGCCTCTAGCTCATTCTGAAATACGATTAATGCATGCCTGCACGTCAGTAGGATTCTAGGTTGTAAGATTACTAATTGGTTTCACTATTGTTTGCCACTTGAGTGTGGTTTTTTTAATCTGAGGTGAAAAGAACATCATTATTTTTAGCTTGTAACAAAGAAAAACACGTTTTCTCTTGAATGTCTTGATACGATATAATATAATCTGAATTTTTGCACAGATCGTTTCCAAGAGATTGGCTGTCAAGTATGATAAAAATCTGCGCTTTTGCAAGGACCCAATGAGACTTTGCAAATTCAGATTTATTCGCAACGTTAAATGTGGTTGAAGATGTCATTTTTTTAAAATAGCACTTTTAGAAGTAGTTAGCTTAAAAGTATAGCAATTCAAAGCACAGAGGGAATGATTTTGAAGTGTAACGTCTTGAAACACAACGCAGAGGTTGACAGTTTCACTACAATTAGAAGCGAGGCAGGCACAACTCCCACTTCTGAAAACTTCCCTATCTCACTGCTTCCTCTCTTGGCCTAGAAAACCTCAAAAAAATGTTGAGTGGCTTTGCTTATTGACTTAACATAGTTATGCTCAGCAGCATTAGGAGACAGAGCAGGAAGGGCTGCCAAATCTGTCTGTAAAGAATAATCTTTACTGAAAGCTTCCCAGAAGTATTTTTTTCAGATGCTTTCAGTCTCCCGAGAACGCTGCGTTTCTGAGCAAAGCAAGGTTTAGGGTGGTTTTTTTTTTTTTTCTCTTATTTTTTAACAGGGCTTGTTTTGTTAGGAAACCACTCCCTTCTGCTTCTGCATTTAGCCTGGCTGCTAATTGCCTTTTGGCCGATGACATTTTCCATGCATTGCCACGTTCTCCCCCACGGCCACGACTTTGTGCTGGTTACATTACGTGGCACTTCTGCCCACTGCCTCCCAGTGGAGTGAGCGAGGGCTGCCGTGTCCTGGAGATCTGGTCCTTTCTGACTGAAGTTTGGGAAGCCAATTCCTCTGGGGTGTGATTGGTTATGGCGTTCCTCCCAATTCAGGGCAGGTGGTTCGAGTAGGTGGGATCAAGTGCTACTGTTGGTTTAAGCGCTGCTTTGCTTGAGATGTTAAAATGTTGCCTAAGAAGCCATGAGGAGGCAGTGGTAGCAGGCCCAGAGGCAGGAGCCCCACCAATGAAGGCAAAGGGCTTTCACCTTCCAGAGGTGGTTAAAAGCTCAGATCCACCCCATGGAGCATCAGGCCCTGCTGCAGAATGGACCGGCCAAGCGGTGACCAGCCATGGTGAGTGCTGACAACTGAGTCCTGACCCACAGAGATGAGGGCCACTGCTTGCTCTCTTGTCCCGTGTTGCTCCTGCTCCAGGACTAGAGGGCATCCATACAGACTTAAAATGTTGTTGGTGGTGTGGAAAGTGTTCCTGCAGGCCCTGTTATCTGGCTGCATGGAGGTGGAGGTTGCTCAGTCAGCACTGGTCCCTCTGGGACCACTCTCACGTTCCCCACGTGCAGCAAAGGAGCTGCTCCCTCACTTCCTTCAGCTGCAGAAAGAAGTGGAAGGGATGGCAGGAATCTGACTTGCTACAAGTTTCAGGAAAGGCTGAAACTGGTCTGTTGGAATAAGCAGAGGACCAGGAAACAGGAGCACCTGTGTTGCATAGCTTTGGGCAGGTCAATTATCCTTTCTCCAGTGGAATTCCCCTCTGCATAAGGCATGAATGATGCACTTACCTTGCAGGGGTGTTACAGTATGAGCGTGCAGTTAATTTTTTTATAGTGATTCTAATAAGTAAAAGTCTCAATGACTGCTAAGTGTTTAATTGTATTGAAGGTTAAGTACTGGTGACGTGTCCAGCCAAGCATTGCATTGGCACTGAGCTGGGTGAGTGACCAGCAGAGAGCACATTTGGCAGCAGGCAATGGACAGAAATGAAAAATGGGCTCACTTCTTCCAGTCCTACATTTTTTTTAATCTGTTACCACCATAATTAAATGAAAAAATGGAAAGAAATCTTCTCCTCTAGGAGAGTCAGAGAGCAGAAGTGCCTTCAAGCGTGCCCTGAACAGTCTGTAAGTGGTGGCTGTTGAGAGTAGATCGTAGCTGCCACGCTGGGAGGTGCCAAGGGCAGTGGTTTGTGCGTGAGTCACACTACTACTGATCATATGATCACAGTCCTAGAATGGCTTCGGTTTGAGAGAGCCTTAAAGATCATCTGGATCCAGCCTGCTTCTAGTGAGCGTTTTACATGACCGAAAAAGCAGACTGAGGACCCAGAGGAAAGCCTCTTGGGCCAGGCAGTGTCAGACTGTGACATGTTGCTGCAGGAGCAGCAGAGATAGCACCTGTCATTTTTGCATTTGCTCCAATTTTGTGTGAAATGGGGGCTTTCCAGTGGCAGGGCTGCTCCGAGTGCAGTCGCACCAGTGGGTCTTGAGTTGCCCCTTGGTGTGCTTGCACATCTTGGGCCTTTTGTTACTGCCTGCTCGCTCTCGTTAATTTTTATTAGGTGTGAAATGCAAAGGCTTGTCCTAATTACCACCGGTAGGAGATAGCCCAACCAAATAACAATCTTGCAATAATCAGAGCTAACTTCTGCCTTCAGACAATTGTGCACCAGGCCCACCGAAGCTAGTATATTCTTGGTAGGGTGGAAGGGTTGGCTCCTGCTTTCTCTGTGCATGTTAATCTGCTGTCACTGCTCTGTTAGAATTACTTGAGGAATGGATCCAGAAGTGAAGTGAAGTGAAGCAGAGAAGGGTCTTTTGGGGGTGTTTTCCAATCCTCAAGCCAAAGCATGCATTCTGCTCTTGCTTACAGCACGTTTGGAAACATTGCCAGGTTCTGGATTTTCTTTGGGTTTTCTTTCTTTCCTAAGTTGAAAACTGTGACATGTGCTTAGCTGAACGTTACGAGCCTCAACTAGGTTGTTAACTAAAGGGATACCAGCATTTCTGAAAGCATCACTCGTTGCAAGAAAGCAAATAGTAGAGGTAACACATGTTGTTTCTAGTAATAACTTACTTGCCTTATCTTTTATTTTCTGTGCTTTTTTCTTCCGTAACTGTGTGAAAGTTAGGGGGGCAAATTGCAAATCTCACAAAACTCATGGCTCGATGTCAAGTGATTTGAAAAAAACCTTTGTATTTGTCCCAAATTTTACAAGACATTAACTATGAGTTCCTTTCTCACATGACAGTCACCTTTAAGACATGATACTCCTTTTTTGACATTATTAATTATCATTATTGTTGTTGCTGTTATTATGCCAGGAGATCTGTATGGGAGGAATGCTGAAATTGGGATTAAAAATAGCATTTTCATGTCCTCCCACTCACTGTACTTTGTGCACAGAATACCTTTTATACATGCAGACTTGCTGCTTGGCTAGATAAAAGAAGCTGTCACTTCATTTCCATAACGAAGTCATTCCCAGGAGAATTCCATTGTTTTAGCAATAAGATTTTTCTAAGAGGCCTTTTATTTTGCCTGAGAAAGGTATCAGAAATGAACTTGTGAGTGGTTACTCCACAGAACAATAAGAGGAAGGCAAGACTGCCTTGACTTGATGTAAAGAGATTTGTACATGTATGAATTCTCTTTCGCATAAAAAGAGAATCAATTCCTAACTGAAAATCAAGTAAGAAAAGCCCCACAAAACCTTGCACAAAGTCTTAGTTGTTTGTTTTTTTTCTTGCTAGCAGAGATTTCAGAGGTTCCTATCAGCACCCTCCAGAATAAATTTGGCCATATACCTGATTAAGTTCTGCCTTATTTGAAAAGGCACTTACATGGCTTTTCTGATGCAGATGCTTTCCTGAATTGGTAATCATTACCAATTATTACAGTGCATTAATTTTGTTACCAGGTGTGAAGAAACAATGGCTGCGTGCTGTACTAAAGCAGAGAGCAACTGAAGCTTTTGCTCTCCTTTTTGCTCCGTGTGGATGTGGTATCTGGCAGGGTGACAGGCCAGTCCCTTCTTGCCCATGCTCCATGTGTAGCCACTTCCCTGGGCTGCATCCCACACCGACATAACGTTCCTCTTGTCTGCATGCTGAATGTGCTAAGGCATGCCAGAAGTAGTGCATCAGCCAAGTGCTGATACAGAAAGGATGCACAGCAGGTAAAAGGTCCTACGGTTTGGCCTTGGTTCACTCTCTTTTTTCTGGATAGCTCTTCCTGGTTACATGTTTTGGGCCATGCTTGGATTTTGCTAAGTCTGATTGACACAACTACATCTTCAGTCACCGTGGACAGCTTACTACAGGCAGATGCCTGCAGTCAAGAACAAAAGGGATGAGTAGAAAAACATTTTCTTTGTAGACGGGAAAGCTGCTGTAGATTCGGCATCGCACTTAAACTTGCATTGTATCAAAGAAATACAACAATAGCAGAAATTATTATTTATAGGAAGGTCTGCGAATTCAGGATGTGATATTATGAGTCACCCGACAGCAAACATGTTTGCACTCCGACTGCTATGACTCATGCTGGCATTTGTCTTCAGTGTGGCAGTTGCTGGAGCCCTCCGCTTGGTGCACAATGAATGAAAGGGCTGAGGTCCCGCTGCAGGCCTACTACGTGCAGCTACACTGCTGAATCGCAGACTCAGCTGGAGAGCATTTCCTGTAACACAGACACACGTGCACACACACACACACACACACACACACACACAAACAGTAACACTTCAGGTTTACATACTAGATTCATAGAAAGGAAATGCATAATTACAGTGCTGGCTTATGCACCACATAAAGCAGCCCACATCAAAAGGTGTTTGCCATTAATGTTTCAACAGGTAATCTCTGGATTTATTGCCAAGCGGTGTTCCTGTTACTTAGCGCTCGGTGTTGAAATCATTGAAATCTCTGCTGTGAGCCAGCGAAGTCATCTTAATCCTACCAAAAAAAAGAAAAAAAAGTTTGTCAATAGTGCCTTTGTTTTACAGTACTGTCTCAGAAGCACAAAAGATGCATCTGTGCTGGAAAACAGGGAGAGAAGGGTAAGGGTGGGTTCTGCGCTGGCATCCTAAGGAAGCGATGCTCACGTGATGGCATTGTTTGAGCTTGCGTCTGCCCGTCTGTCCGCACGGCCCCAGGCTCCCAGCTTCCCCTCCTATGGCTGTTCTTGGCCAAACCTGCTACTTGACGCCGCGGGGAAGCTCTGTGTAAGTAGGAGGTTGAATTGGTGCTGGATCCTGCTGCTGGCCCCGGGCCCTGGCCCGGTCTCACCCGCACCACAGCGCTGGGAGGGTGGGCATCCCCTGGGATTGCTCCTGCCACCAGAAAAGCATTGGCCAAGGGCTCAGCCTGCCTGCTGCTATTTGTTAGTGCTTCTGTCTTCAGAACTGTCCTCCCCAGGTGGTTTGTCTCTAAGTTGCTGCATAAAGATGGAACCTCAGAGTGATTTTGGTGCTGCTGAGCTGTGGTGCTCACAGGTTTTGGGTCCTCTCTTCCACACTGCGTTTACAGGAAGTGCTGTGGCCATCACCTGTGCGATGCTGTCTGTGGGTTTAATGAAGGTACAGCCCTTGGACTCATTCTCATCCACAAGTGAGCAGTGTGTTGTGGTTTCCCCGACATGCAGGAGGCTCACTGTACTTGTGGCTGAGCTGCATTTTTTGCATAATGGCTTTCACAAAAGAAAAACATTTGTCGTGTAACAGAAGCATCCTGAGTGGTTACATTTATTACTTGTATCTGTTCAACATTCAGGCTCTGAGCCTGAATTGTTATGGACTATTTGCATTTTTTTTCCCCAATTTCTTCTGCTTGGAAGAAGAAGTTGCTTCTTCAATTTCTCCGTAGACAAAACAACCCAGACTCATTAGTTTTCTTTTCCCTGGATGGCACTGCATGTCGCACCCACAGCCCACCTGCCTGCTTGCTGCTTCAGTATCTTATACTGCACTCCTCATGGGGAGAACCTCAGAAACTAAGTGCAGAGCTAACCACAGTTTAACCTCAAGTATTATTGGGAAAAGTGGTTATTACTGAAGTATAACCAATGAGTAGGATTGAGATCAGTGCTGCTTTACCTGAGGTTAAGTTGGGAAAAATAACTACCATTTTTTTTAAGTTCATTCTCAGGATACTGATTTCTGTATGACTCACAGCTACACTAGTTGATCAGAATTCCTGATCACCTTCAGTACTGGCTTCTGCACTGGAGGATGTGAGATGCAGCCTTACCCTGCATGCTGGCCCCGTGTGTCAGCTGCTTGCAGACAGATGCTCCCATCCTGCAGCACTTCATTTCACCAGTGGGTACCTGCACTGGAAACAGCACTCACATGGAGAAAAGGTGCAAAGGGCTGGAGCAGCCTGTGGACATGTTCATAGAGCTGGGGGAGAAAACAGGCAAGTTCTTACCCCTACTACAAACTGGGGGGCCTTGTTGTCTGAGCCGCCACAGGCTGCCTATTGCTTTTCTGCTTTAGGACCTGCAGGATGTGCAAAGGGCTGACAGCCTGATTTGCTTTTCCCTCGCACCCAGACAGGGTTTATTCACCCTGCACAAAGCGGGTTTGAGGTGCTGTGAAGTTGGGTGTTTCTCTGCAGATCACATGCAAATCCATGGAAGTGCTCACTCACATGGCCAGGCTGGGGAGGGCTGAGCTCCACGTGTTGTCACCTTAGGAATGCGTGGTAAACAGAAGTTAGAGCGATGCCCAGCTCTTAAACAGACTGAGTCTCTTTTATGCTAAGGTGAAAGGGCTTTGCTGTAAGCCCCCAGAAAGGTTTGGATTGTAATTCAAGGCTTTTTACACTAGCGGAACAGTTAATGTAAAGATGAGTCAGCCCCATCAGAAGCAGCCTTTGTACACTACACAAAATGTCAGCAGATTCTCAGATGGGTAAAGTTCGGCATGACTGATGTGGAGAAGCCTTTATTAACTTGAAATCTGAACAATAGTTGGTTTTATTCCCTTTTCCATTAAATTTTTTTTCCGTGTGCATAAACTCAGCTAGACCTGTTGGAAATCCTTTAGAAGTTGTTTCCTCCCATGATAGATGATATGCACATTGGGCAATTGAAATCGCATACGCTCCAAAAAGATCCAGCCTCGCCTTTCCCATTTGCAGCAGGGCAGGACTGAACTTGTCTGCAACTGTTTCATGCACAGGAAAATAAAGGAGAAAATGAATTACGGTTTTATTTGAGTTGAAGGATTAGTTGTGGGATAATAGCAAACAACAGAACAACTCAGACAGGAACAATGCTGCCGTCTCTTAAACAGTTTTATTAGCTTACGCTGATTTGTGAATTAGGAAAACCAAATTATCTGAGGCAAGAGAGTAAGAAACAACAATTAAAAGCCTGCAGGAAAGGACTGGAGAAATGGTGATTTCTCACTGCCTCCTCTTCAAAGCAAGGTGGAGAGCATGACCTTTTGTTGGAATAAATGCACTGTATTGCACAGAGCTCCTTTCTGCTTCTTGGTTTGGCCAGTTTGCAATTGCTTGCTTCTCCTGTGGTTCATACTTGTTGATTGCCCTGGGGTCCAATTTTATTATCTAAACATTCCCCCAAAGAATTTCCTCATTCTTAGATTTGAGGTCTGTTCATCTCCATTTCACTTCTAATTTGTGAATTCTTTGCCCTTCTTAGGGCTCAGAGGCAGGGTATGCTGTTACATTTGAATAACCAGAATGCTGTGGGACCATGAAAACCAGCCTCCTTGGGCAACGGTTCTTGCTAATAGCAGAAGTGTGGTCAGTAATCATGTCTGTAATATGGTTATGAACAGTATGAATAAGATTCAACCATCATATTATATATATATATATATATAATATATATATAATGTTGTATATTTGATAATGATTTATTGACCTTGTTGAAACTTTGATGACAAAGTGAGGTTGAAATTTTGTTGGTACTACAAACCAGAGTCACATTGTACTTGTGTCTGTATTTTCCGCGCTTTCAGAATAGTTGCTCCAAATGTAGACAAGGGTGAAAGAAAGCTGTTTGTTCTGGAACAGAGGATGAGTTATTTGCCTGATGAAGCCCACTTCCTTCCTCAATGGTCCCTCAGAGCTAAAACTCATTCCCCCTTCTCCACAAAGAGCGAAGTGCCAGATACTGCGTAGTAAGAAGATTGTCCTGGTTGGAGCATGAGCACTCAGCTGGCCAGGAGAGGAGTGTGCTTCGAGAAGCAGGGTGTCTCTGTGCATGTCCTGAAGTTTGTGCTGTGCTGTTTTTAAATCTTAAGCATAAAGATGGCTGGGAACATTTATAGGCAACTTGCCTCTTACAG
The DNA here is from genome assembly GCF_019238085.1 of Lagopus leucura. Lineage (NCBI taxonomy): Eukaryota > Metazoa > Chordata > Aves > Galliformes > Phasianidae > Lagopus > Lagopus leucura. The sequence continues at coordinate 6,578,912 of NW_024962263.1, read as the reverse complement.
AAACAACTGCTAAAGGGTAAGGTCAAGCACATCGCTGCAGATGAAACTAGCTTATGAATTTGCAGTGTATCGTCTGCTCCCCAATAACTGGCTGTGTGCATGGTGCATGTATATGCACTCTGTGGTAAATACCAGCTCTCTCACCCTTCTTCCCCTTAGGGGTTGGATGCCTTGCTTCATGCTATCTTTCCCGTGAAATGAGTGCATGTGCAAGGATAGCTGCTGCAGATTGCCAGTGCATGATGTCAAACCGGTGCTTCTTATTGACTTGTTCTGGTGTCCTCATGCTGGAAGGAGCCTGCAACGCAAACTGGAAGCTGGTGTCAAGATAACTGCATATTTAGCATGCAGGGCTTTTATTTCCATGACTTGAGTCTTTGTACAGTCAATCATGGCCTTGTTTAAATTGAAATCAGAATCCTCATCCAGCCTATTGAAGTTAGTAGAAAGACATTTGCTGACCAAAGTGAGCTTCAGTGCAGTGTTAGGGGTGGCTTTCTCTGGAGAGTGGCACAAAGGAATAGATGCAAGCAGGATTTGGTATGGGTGACAAGACATGCCTGGAATAAAAACCTCTGCTCGTATTAAAAATAGTTGGAAGCTACGTAATTTTTGCTGAAATGCAAAGTATTTCCTGGTAGTTCTTTGCAATCCATGTTCAGATTCACCAAAATGTTGAATAACGAGAGATATGTGTTGGGTGATTTTTTGTGGGAAGTAATGAAAATTAAGAATGAACTTTTTAGAAATGTTTTAATTGCCAAATTACTGGGGGGAAAGAACCAGAAGAACTGATTTTGAAAATAATGAAGTGTTTCATTTTTAACAATCAGGCACAAAATGTTTTAAGTATTTTGAGAAGTTTTTGCTTTTTTGTTACTTTGAAATTCACCTAATCTAAAAAAAAAAGTCGCAGAATCGTAGAATGGCCAGGGTTGGAAGGGATTTCAAGGATCATGAAGCTCCAACCCCTCCGCTGCATGCAGGGCCACCAACCTCCCCATTCAGTACCAGGGCCCCATCCAACCTGCCCTTGAACACCTCCAGGGACGGGGCATCCACAACCTCTCTGGGCAGCTGTTCCAGCACCTCACCACTCTCATAGTAAAGAACTTCTGCCTGACATCCAACCTAAATCTTCCCTTCTTCAACTCAAAACCATTTCCCCTTGTCCTGCTGTTACCTACCCTTGTAAAGAGTTGACTCCCCTCCTGTTTGTAGGCTTCCTTTAGTCTGTAGTGAGGTCACCCCACAGCCTTCTCAGTTGAGTATAAACTGTTTGAGGTTAAACAAAATGTTGAGGGTCGACTTAGAAGTTGTATTTCACTCCTTTGGGTTGGATTTCTATCATTACAAAGCTTGTAAGACCACGTCTGACTGTGCTGCTCTGTCAAATAAGCAGCAGAGTCCCATTTTATCAGAGAGGAGGAGTTGTTGACCAAAGTCCTGAGCCTGGGTATCCAAAAGATCTTGAGGTTACAGTGCCTGAGGCACTGAGGAGCTGTAATTCTAGGTCAGGGTTTCTTAATGAAGAAGGCTTTTGTAAGAGGTCTATTGCATTGCTACAATCCATCAGGGAGATGTGTGCAACTAAGACCAGTCATCGTCGTCATTGCCAGTGTGCAATGGAGAGTCACAACCAGGTGGAAGAGTTAGCAAACATTTATGGGCACTACTTTTTGAGGACTCCACCTCAGCCAGTGAATTGTGGTAGTCTTACACCAAAGCTGTCTGGATCAGTTGGGCAGTTGTTGGTTTGGGTTTTGGAGGGTTTTGTTGTTAAACTAAAAAGGGCTCTCTGTGGGCTGTCACTTTGAGTGTTTCCCTCGCCTACTACCATTGCGTTGTCTTCCCTTTACTCTTCACCCATGAATGCTCTTGTCTGTCTGTCTGACTTGTTTCCTGCCTTCACGTAGGGTGAGATTCATCTGCATTCATCTGTAGTCATCCAATCTGAGCTAAGTGTCTAGACTGACTTTATGGAGGGAGAGAAGTAGACCTTTCTGGAGAATGATTCATTCTGTCCTAAAGCAGATGTTTAAGATAAGTCATATTAATTATTCTCTAGGTTGCCTACCATTCTGCACTGAACATAAAGAGAGCGGGGGCTATCTCAGGTGTATGTCTTTGTTTTGCACACATATGTACGTGGATTCCACTGCAATCCTAATAGGATGGATTCTCTGTAAGTGAATCCTGAAATAACATACTAAATGTTTGAGGAGGCTTATGTCAAAGAAATAGGAAGAGTTTGTAACAGGACAGGACACCAACAATTTGAGAAGCATTGATAGCCTGTGGGAACCCAACTGAAGGAAAAAAAGGCTCAATTTGGGCCGTATGGAAACACACTCTGTGCTAAATATTGATTGTGGAGTTCCATTAAAAAGGTAGCATGATGGGTTTCCCAAACCGCTGTAAAAAGGCGCAGGGTAGCTTGATGTCTGGTATGTAGCTGGTAAAAATAAAATTAAAATTAAGAGATAGCTTGCAGAAAAATACGGTCAAACAAATAAATGTGAAAGAAAGGCACAGTATTAAAGATTTCAGCTGTGTAAAAATACTTGCCACTGAAGAGTAGCAATATGTGTATGCATATTTTTGGTTTCACTACTTCTCTGTTGCAGTATTACAGATAACTGCAGGAAAAGATAGGTGCTCTTGTTCCATGAGAGAAGTTCATTAGAAACAAAAGTATTCCTGGATCTTTTTGGACTTCCTGGGCTTTACTTGCAGACATTATTCGAAACAGCCCAGAGTAGCTGTTTGTTTTTTTTCCCTCACTTGTTATAGCAATTGAATTATCCAAGAACAGTTTCATTATGCTTCAACAATTCTGAACTGGGTTTTAATTGTTGGTAATAAGGATGTAGAGCAAATGACTCTTACTATTCTAGGTCAGCATTTGACATACGCGCTACACTGAAATCTTCATCTTGGTAACGCATTAAAAATGCATTTTCTACAAGGAAACGTATGAATTGATTGTGCATTTGCTGAAGAGCTGTATAGATTTTCCTCCTTTTATTTCTCGTTTTCCTTAGTTTGTTTTACTTATCTTTTACAGCTCTATCTCACCTTATTTGAAAGAGGAGAGCTATTGAGGACCTGTGAGCAATCCAACAGCTTCTGAAAAATCTTCATGCTAAAGGATAATCCTGAGCTCCCTGGAGAAGAACATAGTGAATGTTGTGAGTTCCTAGCAGCAATAATGTGTATTTGCAATTGTGTTTTGTGTGGGGGGGTATTTGTGTTGTAACATTTGCTCCAGTACCTGGGATGTGTTGGGCATCTTTTTGCTGTGCTGAAACCAAAGAGCAGTTGTTTGGAGGTTAGGCTGCAAAGCCAGACTTCTAATTTCTCTCCCTCCCACTCTCTTCTTCTACTTCCTTTATTTTTTTTCATGACTTCAAGGGCAGAATAGTGATAACTGAGGAATGATGTTGGGTTTCTTTCCCTTGGACCGTTACAATTATGTAATGCATCATTATTGTTTTTTTTAGCTAAATCTGTAATCCTGCTTTTGAAGGCCTTGTGATGGTGTAGCCTAACAAAAATGAAAAATATCATGGATAACAGTTCAACATACAGTTCAGATTTGGTAATTTTATATCTGGTCATACATTGATTGAAATCATTTGACTGCTTCCAAATTAGAGGTTATTTGCATCTGATATTCCAAATTTCTGTTCCTTTGATCAGTTTGCTCTATTAAATTGAGTACTGTACATTTCTATACAAATATTCCTCCTGGAAATTTGTGTTCATGGGAATTGGAGTAGTGTATCTTCAGAGAGAAAACACTCACACAATTAAGGCTTTGGTCCTTCAGCCTTTAAGAAAAGAGACCCTTCCATGAGTGAAGGCTAAAGAGAAGGCATAAATATTTATATGCTCATTGTTTTTCTTGTGAAGCTCTCTGCGTTTCTGGGTTGAGGTGGGCAGATGTGCCAATCAGATGTAAACATCCTGAAAAGCAGAGGAAATGAGAATTCTCTGCCTACCAAGTCAGAGAATAATCCTTGTTTTGTGATCTTAAGAAACCTTGAAAATTTCAAAGTTAGGTAAGTTGATATTTGAAGCATTATTGAGTAGCCCTTCAGGATGTCGGTGATGATAACACAGCTGCAGTTTGAGTAAATTAGTTGTTGTGCTTTCCTTAAATTTAGTAAATGAGACTCTTTTTTTCTGACTCCTGTGCATTCCTTCTAGCTCCCTGGAAGTCAGATGCCCCCCTTGCTTACATGTTTGGGTTGCAGGCTTTGGGAGCAGACTGAGATAGAACCTAAGTGATGCTGCTTTCTAGAGGCTACTTGCAAAACAAACGCTATAGGAGAGACAGAGAAGCCTTTGTCGTCTTTCCTCTTTCCTGCATGCCATGATCAACAGTGAAATAGTTAACAAGGCTAACGTTTGGAATTGTTAGTAACTAGTAACACTAAGCTGCTGAGTTAATAACTCACAGAGATGAATAAGGGACCTCTGAGACCTGGAGCTTCTCACTGTCTGTGTATCCAAGCAGCTGTAGCCATATCAGCTTATTCCCACACTTTGAAAGACTCCTTTGAAACCACAAGGGCTTACTTTGCAGACTGACGTCCTAGAGCAGAGGGGAGCAGCCTTAAAGAATAATAATGATGATAATAAACTGCTCTAGCGTGTGAAGCTGTTGAGATAGCGGGAGGTGTTTCCTGAGGATGTCTCAATCATCTCTGCTGATTGCAGCAGCACTGCATGTGAGGAGAGCATTCCCTGGGTGCTATACAGACTGTCTGGGTGTCTGGGATCAGCCAGATAAGCTTCATGAGGATGGAAGGAACTGTCAGCTGGAGGGAACTGCAGAGGATGGAGTGTCTATGCGAGATGCTGGTGTTGTGATTATTGCATTCTGCCCTGTCCTCAGTGGTTTAAAATAAGCCCACTGCAAGTGTAGTGCTCTGGCCTGCTGCTGAGGTGCCAAAACCCTGAATTACACTCATGAGGCCCTGGTTTGTGAAGAAAAAGTAGGACACCTCCCCAGGTACACATAGTATATATTGCTCTTGAGAATGGCTCTCAGCCTGGCATTGGAGATGGATGTTCGGAGGGGGTCACTCTAGGCAATGGAGAGCTTTTCAGGAGTTCCTTACGAGTGTGTTTAGTCACCTTGCTTTGCCTATGGGACAGAGTGGGGCAAGGTGGCATCAGCTGAGCTCCTCTTCTTCCAGCATTGACCTCTCTAGCATACAGAAGTACCTGGAGCCAGGGGGGTGGCACTGCTGCCGTGTGTGCTGGAAGGAAATGCCAGCACACAGTGATTTTCCTTAAAAGCACTGCTCTCCTTTCCCTGAGTGTTTGCAGAGTGTTGTCACGTTAAGACAAGGGAAAGCACGGACCCTCCCTGCTGCTCTCATCCCTTCCGCCTCCTCCTCCTGCCACCGAAGCAAACTTCAGTGCGGGGGGGTGGACAGTAAGCTGGGACCAGCGTCCCGGATCCACCTAGAAACTGCCTGTTTACTAAACAGCACCACGTTCTCCCTTCCTCTCTCCTGCCCTCCTCATCTGGATGAAGTAAAGTGCTGGGATAGCAGAGCTTATACAAATCAAGTCCATATTCTGCTTCTGCAGGGAGAAGGAGAGATGTCAGGAGGATTTTTTAAGGAGGACTGCTACTTCCCCTAGCTAGGGAGCAAAACAGAGGAAGGTGAGGCTGCTTTGCTGTTGCAGTAGGGTACCTTGTGAGTTCCAGCATAAGGTTTTGTAATTCTCTGGTGAAGCGTAGGTACTCTCAGGTTTTTTTCCGTCCTAAAAACGTATGCCACTTTTTTTTTGGGACTGCTAGCCACACAAGCACAATTCTGACAGGAGCAGTGAAGAAGCTGCATGTTTCTCACTCGTGGGCTTTTCTTCATGTGTGGTGATTTTTTGTTTGTTTTTTTTTGCACTTGTGCTGAAACCTCTGGTACACTTAGTGGGAAACGGAAAATAAATCTCTAAACCCAATATGTGTCAATAACCAACACTTCTGCATTCAGTTGATCTCATATCTGGAGCTGATGGCAAACTGCAGCTGACAGGGTAGTAAACACTCCTGTGCCTTTCTCCTGCAGGCTCCCAGTGTGTGACCTCGGAGGGGAGCTGCCCGCAGGAGGGCATCTCCGGGGCTGTGTTCAGCCCCAGCCCCATTCTCAGCCTTCCCAGCTCCTTATTTCCCTCTTTCGCTCACACTGCTCCCCTGGCAGCCCTCGCTCCTGTTTTTCCTGGCACCCTGCACGCTGGCTGGGCCAGGAGGGAGCAGCTCCTGGGGTTGATGTCAGCACTGCTTCCTGAGCTGCTGCCGAGGGCATGGCAGCCCGGGCGCACCCTTTCCCTCGAGCATCACCTGTTTCTCCTGCCCAGGCTGCTGGCGTGGCAGCCCCTCTGAGGGGAAACCCAGAGCCATTGGGGTTGGCAGCACTTTACTGAGAGCACTGTCAACACCGAGTCCGCTGCGTGGTTGAAATTGATGCACGGTGACTGTGATGAGCAGCACGCACCTGGCAGAAGTGAAGGGAAGTTGTGTCATACGCAGCCTTCGCGTCTCTGAACGCATTTGCTTTTGTAGCTGTGTGCTCAAGCACTTCATAGTTTTCCATGGAAATCACCAGGCTGCTGATGAAAGAATTTTGTGTGTCCGTTCTTCCCAACAACTGCCCAGTGCCTGCTGCTCTGTATTCACAGGGGGAGAGAGAAGAGGGAGCATCGCTGTCATTTGAGAAATGTTTCTCTGAACAGCAGTAATTTATTCCCAGGCATTATTCTTCATTAAGAGCTACAGACAGCTGCAGCTTCCCTTTAAATAGAAATTGCATTCTGTAGGCATGCTATACATAGGGCTTCAGGTTTCTGACATTTCTCTGCCAAAAATCAGAAGTATTTCTCACCAAATAAATGTTTATTCAGAAAGTCTTATTTCCTGGCTTCTATTTCACATCACATGCTTCCGACGGATGGACCAGTGTGGCTCAAGGCTGACATTTGGGAGAGGAAGTTGGAACAGTTTGGGTTTCTTGCAACGCTGCAACAAAGAAAAGCCTCTGACCGTAACTCCAGCCTTAGGTTTGGCAGCTTATTTTGACAGTTGAATGCTGGATTACAGTGGGTGCTGCAGAAGACCTTCTCAGTGCAGCACATGGGGCATGTTCGGGTGGCTTCAGCCCCATAGAGGAATGTGTGGTGACAGTGCCCTCAGACTTGAGTGCTGAGGGACCGCCTTGAGGTCAGCTGCCTCTTTATCCATGTCCATGCACTGTCTCCTAACCTCTCTCCTGATGTCTTTTTCAACCCAAATCGCTGAGCTTCCCACTCCCTCACCTCTGTTGCTGATCTGCTGGCTCCATGCTTTCCATTGGTGTGCCAGCCCCAACCACAGTGGCACTTTCCAGTTGTAGCAGCCCCAGTGAGTTGCCTTTTGTAACCAGTAGACATGCTGTGCCAGTCACATTCAAGGGATCCTCCTCCTGCCTATGCCCCCTTTGTTCTTCCTACACCCCAGGCACCCCTACATTGCAGTATGCAATACATGTATTAAACTAATCATTAGTTAGGCCAGTCGTTACTCACTGGCCTTCTTCTTGGCCGGTAGAGCTTCCAGAGAGCTGAGAAGTTATAATTTCTCCAGGGCTAAAATCCAAGTCTTTGATAGGCAGGCATGGTGCCTGGGGCCACTACATGTTGCTACCGGTTGTCAGCTCTGTAAAACTTACCCTGCAGAGCGAGGAAATCTGGGCACAAAGATCGTTCTCTTCTTGTGCTGTGGCGAGCTGCAGTTTCCCAGCCTGCTATGCCTTTCCTTCATTGTCTTCCAAGCAAATGGCTGTAAGATTATGACTCCCATGTTTGGACTGAGAACAGCTTTTGCCTGAGCAAACAGATTTCACTTTGGCAGTCGCTTTAGCTGCTGCCCCAGCTTTTTGCTGTCAGCTCGGTTTCATGATTTGCTGTTAGGAAAGTCCAGGCAGTCATAGTGTACTGGAGCGAGTAAGCGAAGCAAGGAAGGCAGGTGAATTGCATCTGTTAATGGTTACAGTGCCAGGGTGCTGCCCTGTGCTCTGCAAGGAAGAAGCATCTCTGTAGTTCAGTGATGTTCCTTGCAGTCATTCTTCTTTTTGACTTGGTGCTGTTAGCTAGAGAGACTTCAGGTCCTTGTTGGCAGCGCACCCTGATGTGAGGGGCTTTAATGTAAATCAGGGAGAAGCATTGGGAGCAAAGCCCAGCTTTGCAGATGATAGCGTGGCATGGAAGGTGCTCTGGTATTTGCAAGGGTGGAGCTGGCCAAAACACAGGAGTCCCGTGGCTGTTAGAATATCACTTTCCTTGCTCTTTCGCTTTTTCTGTGCTGCTGTGTTGGTGATCTGTGCCTACGATGGCCCCACCAGTATCTGGTAGCCTGCTGATGCTACTCTCGGTGCTAGTAGTGGTGGTGGCAGCAGCAGGATGAGGATACAAATTAAGCTCTCCTAGAAGGGAGGTTTTCATTTACTGTTTAGAGTGTGTGTTCAAAAGGAGGGGCTGCTGTAACCAATAGGTTAGTTTCAAGGGGGTGATGAGCCCTGCCACCCTCACAGGAGAATACTGTTCAGAACAGCTTGTTCATTCATTTTTATTCCAGGTTTATTTCCAGGCATGTTGACCCTGGATACGTATGCTAGGGAGATGTATTAGATAGTCCTAGAGAAACTGGCAGCATTGATGCTGTCTGTGTTCCTTCCCAGTGAGCTTTATGTTCCTGGTTGTTAATCGGCATCGGTGTTTCCAGCCACTGATAGCAATTAATGTTTCAGAGGCACCTGATGGCACAGAGGTCAAGAGGAAGAAGATAAAGAAACAAGTTACTGGGATCGCTGCAAACTTCTTTTCCTGTTGTGGTGTCAGATTGAGGGATATGCTAATGAAACCTGAGGTACTGCAGTCTTTTATTTATTTCTCCCAGCACCTCTTCAAATAATGGAGAAACACTTCCCATATGGCAAATCAAGTTCATTGCACTCAGCAGCGATAGAGGAAATCTGTTTGGGCAGTGAGGTTGTGTTAGATGAGGAGAGGAAGATTATTTGTGGGTTTCTGTAGCCGGTAACCCTCAATCAGAATTGGGCTGATGGTTTGCAAATCCTCTTTGTCTCACTTCCAGCTTCTGGGGGGCAGTAGATCCTGCTAAAGCATTGCAAAAGCTGCAACAGCTGAAAGAAGCTGGGACAAATTGGCTTCCTTGATGAGCATGCACCTGTGAGCAGCGCTGCAGAGACTCCTCGCAGTGGAGGCAGGGGGCAAATTGTGCCTTAAGCCTTCATCTGGCAGTACCTTGTCTTGCCGGCAAATAAAACCTCTCTTCTCAACAACCTGATGTAGCATTCTGTGCTAATGGGTCCAAAAAAGAAACTTCAGGTAGCACAAGCCTCTAGTGAAGCAAAAGCCGGTTTGACACTCCAGAGAGTGACAGGAGAAGCACTGGTGGAGCTGACACTTCTCATGTTTGCCTTAACCTGTTAGGGGCCTACTTTGGATTCTTTGACAGGAGTTTTGTTTGTTTTCTTGTGAAGCCATGCACTTTGTTAAGCAACTTTGTTGAGGAATCAGCTTCTTATTGGGGGAAAAAAAAAAGTGAAATAATTTCCCTTTGTTACTCAGCCTGTGCCAGCTGAGACGTGTGTGAGATCCTCAGTGAGAATCATCCAGCTTCTCTTTCCTTTCCTTGCTCCAGTAACAAGTTCCTATAGCTATCTTTATTCAGACTGAAGAGCAGCTTGCAAAACGATCCAAAAGATAGGAGCACAAGCACTTCTTTCTGTTGCTATCACTGACCAGTCCAACCAGTCAGTTCAGCTGAAGGGGTTTGGCATGGTGAGCATTCTGATGACATGCATAGAAAGGGTGAGTGAGCCAGAGAGCTTTCTGTGTCTTCTTTATGAGGTGAAGCCCCTTCTTAAATTAAGTGAAGCAGGCAGTTTTCATTAGCTGCAGGTTTTGTTGTTGTTATTGTTATCCTAATGTAATTATCACTTTTCTTCAGTCAGCCTTATGCTTTCTTTCTTACAAATAAACCCTTTCCATCTGGAGAGTATTTTGAGATGCGGAAGGAACAGCAAATTAGTGAAAGCATTGTTAGCACCATGTTCTTTCCCTCCTGAGTACTTATAATGCCATAGACTGAAATCTAAAAGACCAAATACATGACAAACAGAATAGGATCTCTTTCTCTCAAAAACAGATTACACAAAGGAACTGTTGAGCTAGATACCTGAGTGTGTGCAATGGGAGGGGTGCATACGTTGATCTGCAGGATGCCTGTAGCTCCTCCCTTCAAAGAAGCAGCTTTAAGAAGAGGACTTGCCTCACTGCACTCTCGGGTGATGAGACAACATTGCCTCAGCAGCATGTGGTTCTTGGCCGCACTGAAATCGCTGCTGACTGTAGGCAGAGCAAAGGCTCAGTCACAGCTGATGCGTTGAGTTGTGCATCAGAGCCCTGTACAGAGATTCCTAAGCTGACAAGGTGCTTTGCTCAGGCTAATTAGCGCTGGTTCTCCCCTTACATCTTCCCTGATTATGCTAATTAGACTGAGCAGGGTGCTGCCTGCCACTGGTTTTCTGCTGGTGAGAGTCAAACAAGTGTGTCTGCACAGCCTTGCCCTTCAGCAAGCACTGTAGGTGACTGAGCTCTCTCATCACAAGCCCCTGACTGAGCCCGTGTCGTGTGGCTGTGCAGCACAGGTATGTCCTGCAGTTTTATTATTTGTGCTCTCGGGAATCACTCAGCTTTGGGTAACTTGCTGGGACTGCAGAAAAAACACGCATGGCATTAGGGAAGATCCTCAACAACCAACTGCCTGTGGCATCCCTGCTCTCAGAACAGCTCATGCTGCTAATATCAGCAGCTCCTCTTCATCTTGTTGCAAGAAAACAGTTTTCCTGGCTCTGGAGGTGGTCATCTGATGCTCCAGGGGAGAGAGAGGAGTGTGCAGGTAGATGGTAAGAAATGGTGGAATTGAGGAAAAACAGTGCAAAGAACTTGAACCCCCTACTTTTCATCCTATTTATGTTTGTAAGAGTGGCAGATAAATGGGTTGGCAGGTTAAATTAGGTCGTGAAACCTCGCTGATTTGCTATGCATTCCCTACTCTATGTCTCCCTTCTTTGTGCTTCCCAAATGGAATTCCTGAAGCTTGAAATGAGTGCAGGATAGGTAGCCTTTAAAATACAGACTTCCAATGTTCAATTCAGTGGTAGCTATCACAACATACATAGGTTAAGTTTGTGGTCATAGGTAAGTTTATAGTCAAATACTGTCTGAAAGGCAATGACTGGGCTTACAAAAGCCATGTTTCAGGAGTTAATACTGGAACAATTCTGAGCTCTTTAAAACGAATCAGTGCAA